>NC_142350.1:9761000-10374500 GCF_059441175.1 Urocampus carinirostris | reverse complement strand
AAGCATTTCAGCTCGGTTTACGATTGCCCTCTTTGCCAAAACTGTTTACAGTGATTTATTTTCGCTACAATTTTCCAGAATAATCTGATGACATAATGACAGTGTTTGTCAATGTTTTTTGAGCCATATATAACCATGTATACAAATTATAATTATAAACCATCACGTTTGCCTCAGGGCAGCACGGCGGCGCAGTGGTTAGCGCTTGTGCGGCACAGTTCATGTCATGGGAACCTGTCGTGGGTTCAAATCCAGCTCCAGACTTTCTGTGCGGAGTTTGTATGTTCTCCCCGTGCTTGCGTGGGTTTTCTCCGGGCACTCCGGTTTCCTCCCACATTCCAAAGACATGCATTTCAGGTGAATTGGCCGGTCCAAATTGTCCCTAGGTGTGAATGAGCGAATGAGTTGTCTGTCCCTGTGTGCCCTGCGATTGGCTGGCAACCAGTTCAGGGTGTCCCCTGCCCACTGCCCGATGATTGCTGGGATGGGCTCCAGCCCCCCCGCGACCCTACTGAGGATAAGCGGTACGGCTAATGAGATGAGATGAGATGAGACGTTTGCCTCAACTAACAGTATTACATTTTTTCCCTCATTTTCTATGGTCACTTTGGCTCAGGTTTTTCATTTTGATCAATGCGTTTGTATTTGTATCCTTTTTTCAAGTTTTATGATAATTGTTACATTTTTATTTATTTTTTTTGTGGGGAGGAGAAAAAACATTTAAATTTTGCAAAAAATTATTGGCCAGTGTAACATATTTCTTTTTTACTAGACCTTTTTCATTTTTATAGAAATATTTTTAATTTGATAAAATTAAGTACTTAGATTATTTTAGGTTAACATATTTTCTGTAATTTTGGTTACTATATTTAACCTTATTTCAAGTTTTACTTTATTATTCATCTTTTTGTGAGGGGCGAGGGAGAAAAGAAACAATGAAAAAAATACAAAGGAATATCTCCCAGTGGAGCTTTTTGTCTTTGCTCATTTGTAAAATACAAACACATTTTTAATAGAAAACATAGATATAATACATATAAAGAATATATGCATATAAAAAATAAATGTAAAATTGTTTAGTAAAATGAGATAAATTGTCTGCAATTTTTTAAATCACATTTCTTTGTACCAATCATGAGCAGGGAAAAAAAGAAAAAAAGACATGTTTCTTATTATTTGTGCATTCATTTTAGGTTTTACTAAATGTTAAACATAATTTACAAGTTTCACTATTTCTTAAATCTCGTTTTTCTAGAAAGATACTAAAAAGAATACTAAAGATTTGCAATTTGAAGAAATAAAAGCATTATAATTAAAATCATCAAAGTTATGTGCAAGATTCTTCCATCAATCCATTCATTAGCAGCACCGCTTATCATCAGTAGGGTCGCGGAGGTACTTGAGCCCATCTCAGCTATCTTCGGGCAGCGAGCAGGTAACAGCCTGAAGTGGTTGCCAGCCAGTCGCAGACTCGCACACAGAGACATACAGCTCACTCGCTCATTCACACCTAGGGACAACTGTGACCGTCCAATTAACCTGACCTGTATGTTTTTGGGAGGAAAGCCACACAGGCACGGGGAAAACATTCAAACTCCACACGGGCAAGCTGTGTAGATGGACTTAAACCCTGTACCTCTGCACCGTGGGGCTGCCTGCTAACCACCCATCCGCCGTGCCGCCACTGCAAGGTTCTTATCTCATTTTATTTATTTTTTAAATTTTTTTCCAGTACAATCTTAAACAGCTCCGTCAAACAAAGTTATTTAATATATTTCCCTGTGTCACCATGTGAGCTGATAATTTTTATATGAAATGAAAGGAAAATTGCAATCTACTGCCACCTACTGTTATGGATGAAAGTTAGTTTCTTTACTGATCAATGGAAGAAAGCAATGATACTAAAAATTGACATGCTTATGTGAAAAAATAAAATTGGGCAATGTCCTGAGGTGTAATAGACAATGTCTCATGGCACATTAGTTGTTGAAACACACCCATGTGATGTACACAAAATATTCATGTTCCCTAAACACAGACCCTATAACCTGAAAGCTAGACAGCTAGCTGATTATTTTATCACCAAAAAACATGCATATCAATAACTGCCAGAGGGATCACTACCGAGGGGGCGCCACGACCCCCCAGAGCTCGCCGTGGTCGGGTTATATATAGAAACGGGAGCACAGCTGTCTCGCCATTAAGGCTAAAAGCACAGCAGCACAGTAACATGGGCAAGGAGTCATCAAGCCATTTGCTGTTCCTTGACAAGGCAGAGTACATGGAAGATGGTTTTAGTATGTAAAAAGGGGGGTCAAATATTTAAAAAATGACTGTAAGGAGGCACCATTTTTGCAGTTTTTTTTCCCTGTAAAATTATTCAAGGGACAGTGTGTTACCAAGCACTTCCCAGTGGTAAAAAAAAAACCTTCATCAAAAACAAAAAAAACAATATTGATTTTAAGAATAAACAAACATACATGAACTGTCACACCAGTGTGCATTTCGCAAATTTGAGAAAGTTGAGATATTTGCATTTATTTAACATAGCATAAGTCTCACCTAGGGAGCAAACGTCTTTGTCAGCCAAGTTCTGCTACGGGGACCCGAAAAGCCAAAAACCATGCAAATGTATGCAAAAAAAAATAGAAGAAAAATGCTACTGTTTGATCACTTTAAGTCTTCGTAGTTTGTTATCTTCCTTGTGTTTTTCAGGCACTCGTTTTTAGTTGCACTACACAATGCAGTGACATTTAGTGGTCAAATAATGCGCACAGTCCCGGACAGTCGTCTTTAATATCAATCAAAATATTTCTCTTTATCAGTATCTAACAGATATCATGTTTACTTCCTCTTTCTGACTCTAAAAACCAAAGGGATTTGTAGTCCTATTCTTTGTTTCTGACAGTCTATTTTCAGCATAGGCCAGGACAATATTGATGTTTTAGTATTTGGCATTAGCCAAAATGGTCCATAGAACGAGTTAATATTCTATAGTTTTCCCAAGTCAGAGGAAAAGCCCTAGTCCAGGATAACAGCAAGTGTATTGAGGTTTTCACTTTAGCATACGCCAAGTTGGTCCCTAAATAGACTTAATACGCGAAACCTTTTTCACATGCCATACGAATACCCCCATTGTGTAGTTGCACAACAACAACATGATGTGTTTTTTTAACCTAATATTTTTGGTGTCTGGTTCCAGTTTTACATAGTAATTGATAAAAAAAAAGAATTAGAAAACAATTGTTTACAAATATATGTGGCTTTATAATAGCTTTCTTGGTGCAGTTGTATAGGTAACTTGATTATAATGTTGTTTGAAAGATCCCCAGCACCAAGAACGCACTTAAGACTTCTATACTATTCAATTAGTTTTTTCCTTCCTAAGATTTAAAGCAATTCGTTTCAGTTAAGTATGTCAATTGAGAGTCATAATTAGACTTATGAAAGTGAAATTATTCTTAAATTTGAGAACATTATAAAAACAAAAGCAAAATAATTGAGTTATGTGGATTCAGTAAATGGTAAAATCGTTTACATTGTTTTTGTTAGAGTGTTGTTATTATAAGTGTTGTGAAATGCAATAATTAAACAACAAAAGCTCAAAAATTAACTCCAGCTTTTACTTTGATCTCCTGAGTTAATTTTATTAATAATAGTCAATATTCTTTTAAAATGCCAAATTTATTATTCAATTTCTTGAAATAAAAATACAAGTACATTTTCCCAAAATGTGTGGGAACAATACACAGTATACTACATGTATTGATTAAAAAATGTATTAATTGGATTAAAAAAAATGTGATTAGAATTTTTATTTATTTAGATATATACATATGCAGGCAGCACGGCAGAGCAGTGGGAAGCGCATGTGCGGCACAGTTCAAGTCATGGGAACCTCCTGCGTGGGTTCAAATCCAGCTCCAGACTTCCTGTGCGGAGTTTGTATGTTCTCCCCGTGCTTGCGTGGGTTTCCTCCGGGCACTCCGGTTTCCTCCCACATTCCAAAAACATGCATTTCAGGTGAATTGGCCGGTCCAAATTGTCCTTAGGTGTGAATGAGCGAGTGAGTTGTCTGTCCCTGTGTGCCCTGCGATTGGCTGGCAACCAATTCAGGGTGTCCCCTGCCCACTGCCCGATGATTGCTGGGATGGGCTCCAGCACCCCCGCGACCCTACTGAGGATAAGCGGTGCAGCTAATGAGATATACATATGCAGAGTTGCCAAACATTGAAAATGTTATATCAGAATGGATAGAATTTTCAGATTTGGCAAAATCTTCCTTGTATCATTTTAGAGCGCCATTTTTAGGTTGAAAGTAGCGATCATTGTTAATATTGTTGTTTACATTTCTTATAGATACATCTGTTTAATATTTGTAACAACTGTGATTAAAACGTAAAAAGGGATGGACAACCGAAGTTTCATCAAGCACTTGTGATATTGATTGATTCCTGTAATGTTACGCCTTGTTCAAAGGTGAACAGGACATTGTATTGAACTAAATTTTGCATTTAAACCGATAGCACCATCTAAAGGAGTAAAATATGACAATACTTGATTTTAATTTTATTTTTCAATTGTCGTAGTTGCTGTAAAAAATATCTATTTCGTATTTTGTTGGTGTAGCAGACTACGGAAGATTCTTAGTACTTAAGAGCACTCGTCTTAGGATCAAGAGATCGCAGGTTCGATTTCCCGGCTCATCCGTGTTATATGTCGAAGTATCCTTGGGCAAGACACTGAATCCCTAATGCCCCCAATAAGCAGGTCGGCGCCTTGCATGGCTGCATGGCCGCTATTGGTGTTTGAGTGTGTGTGTGAACGGGTAAGTGTGAAGCATATTGTAAAGCGCATTCATTGACTTAAATAGCTCATATATAAATGCAGACCATTTACTCTGCTCAAGCAATTTCTATATAAACCAAGATTTATACAGGTGTACAGTTTGTATACATCAGTGAGAAAAAGGCAACCTTGAGTATAATCTTTCACACCCAAAGCCCCTACAGTACACGTCTGAAGCAAGTCTAGCGAGACTGATCTCAAATCAAGTTATCCTGCCTATAAATACAGAGCAAGGCATTGACTCTTGACTTCCTTTCCGGGCCAAAACACAGCTTTTCATTTCCCCATTCTAGTGCGTGCTTAACCAAGCGTCTACCTCAGAGTGAAGGACGCTAAGGCTCGTGATGGGCCTTTGAAGTGGGGCTTCTCTCTTACCTTTCTCAATAATTTACGATATTAGATTAGATGGAAAGGAGAGGGGTGGCGGCAAAGATGGATATAAGATCAAGGTGGAATGAATAAGCCTTGAAATGGGATTTCAGTGAGATGAGACACTATCTTTAATTTCCATATGAATGCCAACTTCTTACTCACACTGAGTTTTGAGGATAACTCCCAAGATATAATTTATTGGACAAAAAATAACCTGAATTGGGTCAGGAGTGGCTTGAGCCAGTCCTCTAAATGATTTGGTCGTTGGACAAACAAAGACCAAAAGTGGGTCATCTTGTTTTGGGGCTCCAACTCACAAATTATTTACATATATATATATATATGTATATATATATATATATATATATATATATATATATATATATATCTCATCTCATTAGCTACACCGCTTATCCTCAGTAGGGTCGCGGGGGATGCTGGAGCCCATCCCAGCAATCATCGGGCAGTGGGCAGGGGACACCCTGAACTGGTTGCCAGCCAATCGCAGGGCACACAGGGACAGACAACTCGCTCGCTCACACCTAGGGACAATTTGGACTGGCCAATCCACCTGAAATGCATGTCTTTGGAATGTGGAGGAAACCCACGCAAGCACGGGGAGAACATACAAACTCCGCACAGGAAGTCCGGTAGCTGGATTTGAACCCACACAGGAGGTTTCCAAGACCTTAGAACTGTGCCACACATGCGCTAACCACTGCGCCGCTGTGCTGCTTATATATATATATATATATATATATATATATATATATATATATATATATATATATATATATATATATATATATATATATATATATATATATATATATATATATATATATAATAATAATAATAATAATTTCCTTGTATTGTCATTCTGTGTAACAATGTACACAGAACGAAATGTCGATTGCACCTGACCCGTTGTAGCGAGCCGATGCAGCCGCAGCCAACAGAGGGCGCCGCCGACCACTTTTTAAGTCTTAGGAATGACTCGGCCGGGGCGCGAACCACCGACCTCCCAGTCTCAAAGCGGGCGCCTTACCATCTAGGCTACTGAGTATATATATATATATATATATATATATATATATACATATTATATAATCTATATATCAAAGCAACAAGAAAAAAACAATACTATGGTGTTTTTATACAAAACACTAAAAAGGTCAATCAAGAATTTGATTTAAAGCCCCCCAAAATTAACTTGTTTAATTAGGATCCCTAAAAAATTTAAAAATGTGGTGAATTTGTATTAAGCCCACCCATTTTTTTTTTTACTTTGTTTAGCCTACAAAAATCCGTGTTTTTCTAAACACTAAAATTAATAACTAACTAATTGGGTTACATTGCGCAAACATTTTTTTTTTTAAAGACCCACCAATAACTCCCATTATTCTTTAAGCTGAAAAAGAATGTTGAAGATTTGCCTAAAATGTGTTTGTTTCTAACAACCTGCAAATTGTTGGGACTTTTCTTTAAAATAGTGACAAAAAATATTTAAGGTGTTTTTTATGAGTAATTTAGGATGAAATATCAATACAAAGTCAAATTTACTACCGATATTTTTGGTAGGTTTAAATATTCGTTTCAAATGATTAATTCAAAAAAGGTTTATTATTAAAAGCAAATTTAAAAAATGTTTATTGTGCTTCAAAGCGCATAAAACATATGAACATATTTTTTTAACAAACCAGAAAATGTGGTCATTTTTTTTCAAACATACAAAAACTATAGTTTGTTTACAAGAGTTTAAGGAATTGAAAAAAAAGGAATTGAAAAATGTCTCATTTGTTTACAAGCCACAAAAATTGGGATGTATTTTCTAAAAACGTGTTTAAAATAAACCCTCAAAAATGTGACGATTTTTTTATTCTAATAAGTATATTTTATTTCTATAAGATTAGTTAAAAGGTTGGCATTGTAAAAACATCCCTTAAAATATTTTTTTTAATTAAATCAAGACATAAATCAATTTTTCACATACCACATTATGACAAATTTTAGGTTATAATCCACATTTAAGTGTTACGTTTTTGGACGGGCCAATCGGCAGCTCACCAAAAAGCTGTTTAATCATTGAATGCCATAATGTATAAATCCAATTCAGAAGCATTGTCCCCGAGTGCCAAAATCTAAAAAAAAAAAAAAAAAAAAAAAAAAAAAAAAAAAAAAAAATATAAAGGGTTCGGCCCTGCTTATCTGTAAGTATCAAGCCCCTGGGAATGGTTTCAGTATAATAAATCACCATCAGATGTCTACACATCTAAGAAGCCCAACTTCTTGCACCAGGCGATTGAAAGTGTGTGGCCAGCCCCACGTAGCGAGTTGGCGTACTAAAGCAGTGAGGTAAGAGTAGCGAAGATATAGATAAATGGTAATAGGCTCTTTAACAGTGCGTATTTATTTTTTAAAAAGATGGCGTAGTCTAATCATTATCGTCTGGTCAAAGAGGAATGACGTTTTGTGCACATCCGGTCGCCCAAGAGAACCGAAATCGTGTAAAAGCTATTGTAAAGTTTGTGCATTGTTCATTTAAAGTTCATGCATCGGTTCAGTGTGCTCACAATAAAGCTTTTTTGCAAGCAACGTGCCCTTGAGTTTATGGAAAGCATTGTTTAGACATTGAAAGAGTCACAAATGCAAAAAAATAAAGCACCAAAGTGAAAGTTCTCCTTGAAATGCACCCTTTCGCAATAATCAGTTTTTTTCAGTTTTCTTGAATACGAGTACCGGTGCCTTTAAGAAAATAAGCAATGTTCAACTGTTGTAAACGAAAAAATGGTAAAAGCTAAAAACATAATGAAAGATGAGGGTTTGAGCTTTCTTTTTATATGTCCAGTGTTTCCTATTGAATTTTGTGAGACCCCGGTGGGTGGACAGTCTAGGGGGGTCCGGGGGCGTGCCTGGGGGCCCCCTGCATAGCCGAACACGACCCCCCCCCCTCCTGCGTACACAATTTCAAATATTTAAAATGGCAATTACTCTTCAACCACAAAATAAAAGTTTAAAATATGGAGAAAATGTATAAGTCAGATGACAAGTAAGTTATTGTAAAGTGCCATCTATTAGTGATGGGAATCTTTCAGCTCTTTCAGCTCAGCTTCCAAACGGCTCTTCAGATTTTGTTGCTTTAACTGATATACTACCAATAATAAAAATAATGTATAACGCATGAAATTAATGAGTAAAAAATATTATACTACATTATTATGCTATCCTTTATTTTTTCCCTCTCCAGTGAACTTAAAACTAATTTAAACTTTTTTAAACTAAGCAACTTTAAAGTCAAGCAACACAAAACCTCTGAAAAGCAAACTAAACAACAAAATAAATATAAGAAATATTATCTTTTTCATGGCGGCACGGCGGAGCAGTGGTTAGCGCATGTGCAGCACAGTTCTGAGGTCATGAGATCGAACCTCCTGTGTGGAGTTTGCATGTTCTCCCCGTGCTTCCGTGGGTTTCCTCCGGGCACTCCGGCTTCCTCACACATTCCAAAAACACGCATGTCAGGTTCATTGGCCGGTCAAAATTTTTGAAAACGCAAGTGAGTTGTCTGTCCCTGTGTGCCCAGCGACTGGCTGGCAACCGGTTCAGGGTGTCCCCTGCCCACTGCCTGAAGATAGCTGGGATGGGCTCCAGCACCCCCGCGACCCTACTGGGGATAAGCGGTGCAGATAATGGATGGATTATCTTTTCAGTGCTATAAAAACTTGGTGGGGACCAATGAAACCAAGGTTTCTATAGGGTATGGGAAGGACTGGTGTCCTATGCTTATATAGCTACAAAACAAAATTATCTGTAGGCCTTCAAAAATAAGTCAAAATGTCAAAAACATCTATCATTAAATGATTTAGCAGCAAAAAACAAACACAAAAAAGATTTACTGCCACTAACAAGTGTCAAAGCAAACCAGAACAACAACGCTGACATCAGAGGCAGTTAAAAGCTCTGAGCAAATATTGCTCCATATAGACGAGCAGCTGCGCTAATAGCGGCTGCGTTCGGAACATTCAGACATAGGTGGGGCCGACAATAGGTATGCTAGCTTCTTTTGAAGTCGGACGGGTGGGAAAATGTCCATAGGCTGCTGGATCAGAGTGGATGTGTGGCAGTAAGTCAAACGCATTAAACCTTCTTTGCTAGCTCAGACAAAGACCGATAAAAGCTATGAACTGGTATGGAGCTAGCATTGAAAAGATCAACCTTCCAAGGCTAGACTTGTCACAGGAGATGCGCAGTCGGTTTGCAAAAATAGACAGCGCAACTTGTTTTTGTTTCCAGACTTCAAAAGGAGCTGACCTTCTGTTTTACGACCGGTGGACGGCTGTTTGTTTTATGAAGCCGCCCTAAAATAGAAACATTATTTATACGCATGCCCGGTATATCGGAATATTTCACTGGAAAGTAAACTTTGAGAAGTTGTGTTGGAACTGAAATGTCTCGTATTCAGAAATAAAATAACATTTTTAATTGAATTATACTTTGGCCTTTAATAGCATGTGACCTGCAAAAAAATGTGTAAGCAACAACCATGACACCCTTTCTTCGACTTTTTATGGATGCTAAGTGTTGGTACCATGTGAGCAAATAACTTTAAATGCTTAGGACACTTAAATTGGGTTTTCTCTCCAAACACACAAAAAGTTGAACATACACTTTACTAATATATATATATATATATATATATATATATATATATATATATATATATATATATATATACATATATATATATATATATATATTAACAATCTATTGTTCAGAAAACATCACTAACAAAGCAATAAAGCTTCGTGTTAGCATTGTATTAGTAAAGAAGATGCTTATGGTGGAGTTGATTTTAACTTTAAAACTAAACACACAAAAATAAGTTGAACATCTCTTGTTCTGTATATACATATACATCTCAAAAATATTTTGTTCAAATGATTTGGAGATAATGCTAAGAGGATATTAGGATCTACTAAATAAGTACTCTGACACCTCACTCACGACTTTTTACAAATGCTATGGTTAGCATTGTAGAGACTTCCGTTGAGCCTACCTCTAAAACTAAACACAGAAAAAGGAGTAAAACATCGGCTGTACTTTGTATTAAATACAAAAAATAATTTGTTTATAAAATATCTCTAACACAGCGCCAAAGCTAAAATGTCAACAAAAGAGTCAAATGCTAACAGAAAACAATAGCATCCACTTAATGAGTACCCTGACACCCTAGACTCGCCTTTTTATATCTGCTGTGTCCGCATTGTTTAAGCAAATAGATTTAAGAAACTTTGGTTGCGGTTAAATAAAAAAAGAAATAGAACATACATTGTAAATGAATATTCAAAATGCTGGATTTATAAAAGATCGCAACAAGAGAAGTCAAAACGCTAAAAGGGAATAAGCATCTACTTGATGAGCACCCCTGATCCTTCACATTACACTTCTACAGATGCTACAAGTTAGCAAATAACCAAGATGCTTAAGACACTTAATTTGTGTTTAACTCTAAAAATTCAACAGATAAAAGAATTAATGGAGCTGTGGTTTTGTACATTTAAATATAAAACATCCTTTGTTTAGTTTTTAAAAACATTGCTAACTTAGCGCTCAAGCTAAAACGTCAAAAGAGGAGTCAAATGCTACCAAGAAAGTAGTATCTACTTGAGTGTTACTCTTTCTAATAGCACACATTCACAGGCAAATGCTGCGGTACAATAGCATTACTCAAAAAAGAAAATTGTACCAATTTTATGTGAAAAAAGAAGTAGTACATGACAATGTGTGTTTAATTTTGGTTTATACTGTATCTTTGTACTTTTGTAACCAGCACTAAATCAAGGTATGCACAGAGCTCTGTTTGTACAATGCAGTTTTTCTGACAGCATTTCTTCAAAAACATTTCGCAAAGCCACTCCAAGCAATACATTGCCGATTATATATCTTTACATGAAATGTGTGCAACATGAGTCGTTTTACTTGAATGTGCTTGAGGCTACGCTATTGGCGGGAATAACAAAATGCTACAAGCACGATGAATCGTTTGCATATATTAGCAAATCATAAATCAACAGTTAAATCGTTTTGCTCGAGGGATGCGTTCATGCGTTGTGTTTTGCGTGTTTATGTAAAAACACAAATCTCCTTCATATGCAGGAATATCCAAGTACAACAGGTTCGTTTTGTTTTTCTCCTGAATGGCTTATTGATCGTGAAATATTGGACCTTTTGGGAGAGATGGTCATAAAATCAATGATGCAGCAAAGGGGTATCGTAATGCTGCCGGGAACTCTGTATCAGTTTTCTCTCCTCACTGACAAAATATCAATATTGTGATATATCTCTTGCAAAAATTGTATCATGCACAGATGTCAAGGGTTACATAAATGTCTCCTTTATGGACTGCACACCAGATCAAAACAACCATATATTTATTTTTTATGTTTTCTGAAAATAAAAATTAAATAAATGAATCACTATATAGTGAAAAACAGTGTCATAGCACTGAAAATTTCAAAAAGGTGTTAAGAATTATTTTTAAAAGTGTAAATGCAAAGTATAAATATACTGATCGATACAGCCATTGATTTCATATTAAATTAAACATTAGTACCGTATTTTCTGGACAAGACAGCAAGGCAAAAAAGGGGGGAGGGAGACAGAAAGGTCTCGCAAACCCTAGTTATAGGGTCAAAAATGTGAGAGGATGTGGAAAGGTTAGTGGAATGTCCGGACGTGTTCTAAGGGATGGGCAGGGCGCATGTATGATACGGCAAGGGTAAACCAGTGAAAGCTGTCGGGCCCTGCTGTTGAATAGAAGAGTGTGTTGTGTCACCCTGACCCGAGTGACATGGCTGCTTTCTTGAGTCCCGTTTGATCTGGAGGGAAGAAAGCATGACCGACTTGGGTGTGGAGGTGCTTGTTTGGGTTGGGTTGGCCATGATCCAATTTTTTACGTTTTTTGTGCTATTTTTCCCTATTTTCTTCACTTTGTTTTTTACAGTTTTTGCTCTGTGGCATCGTCTTGGAAAATGAGTTTATCATCACCAAATATTTTTTCAATTGAATCAATAAGAAAGCTGTCCTAAATGTCAATGTAAACTTGTGCATTTATTGCAGATTCGAACACAGCCATTTCCCCAGTGCTTTTGCCTGACATGTAGCCCTCTATCATTAAGAACTGTGAGAATTTGGATGTTTTCTTTAGGCAGTCCTCTTTGTAAACCTCACCGGAACAGCACTAAACAAAAGTTCCAGCATCATCACCTTGGCCAATGCAGATTCGTGACTCATCTCTGAAGGTAAACCTTCATCCAGTCATCCACAGTCCATGATTGCCTCTCCTTAGCCCATTGCAGTCTTGTTCTTCTGTGTTTAAGCTTCAACAAGGGTTTCCTTTTAGCTTTCCTATATGAAGATCACATTTCCTTCAGGCGATTCTGCACAGTTCTGTCACATACATTGACTCAAACCTCTCATTTCCTCTTCATTTGTCTTGTTGTGCAATTTCTGTTTTCAAGACATATGGCCTTTAGTTTTTTGTCTTGACACCTACATGTCTTCCTTGGCCTACCAGTACGCTTGACCTTAACAATGTTCCCAAGCTGACTGAACAGCTCACATCTTTGGCAACCATACAAGTAGAGTTACCTTCGTCAAGAAGTTTGACGGTCCTGTCTTTGGTCTCAAGAGACATCTCTCTTGTCGGAGCCATGATTCTTGCCAATCTATTTAGTCCAGGAGCCCTCCAAGGTGTAATAACTGCACTGTTTTTAATTGCTGACTAACGAGCAGACTTAATCTAAGCCAGGTGCTCAATTAAGGAAAGGAAATTGACTGGGTGTGTCGTTTTTTTTTACTCAAAAATGCACTGATTCCATATTTTTTTCCTTAGGCCAATATGTTGCACTTTGGAATTACCTTACCATTTTTTTTCATGTTTGTGGTAAATGGTAAATGGTCTGCATTTATATAGCGCTTTTCAAGTCAATGAAGGCACTTAACTGAGGTTTTTCTGCAGAATAAAACGTTCGGCGTAAGGGCTTGCCCCAGACTGATGATTCCATACTTTTTGCTCGGATACTTTTCGATTGTCTTGTTTTAGAATGATATTGAGATTTATGTGGAGAGTATGTTTTAGAATGGTGACCATATCTTGAATCCCATGAGTTTAAGCTTTCCAGTGATATATGGCACCACAATTTAGTGACAAATGACATTGTAAAGACGCATATTTACTTAACTATCTGACGGCCTGTTTGGGTAAAAGTTTTATAACATTTTGGGATATTTATGGCTGTTTAGTTACACGTTTATCCATATTTTGGATTTTTTTGGAATGTGTAGGAACATATAAAAATAAATCCCATTACTTTGTATAAGAATAAGAGATCTGCTCCTCAAAAATTCAGTGATCGGAAAAAAAAAAAAAAGATCCTGAATGGATTATTCTAGTGTACCAAGGTATACCTACACAGATTCAGATTCAGATTCAGATCTACTTTATTGTCATTCTAGTACACGTGTATACAGAACGAAATGTTGATGCATCTGACCCCCACAGTTTCCTTGAATGTACAGATATAAATAAAGTTGTATTGTATTTTGGCTACGTATAGTATTTTACCATAGTGCCGATTGTGCAAGAAGAGTAGCTAACCAGATGTGCAAAATGGGCAGATCTTCGTTTGACACTGATGTTGTATGTGTATTCCATTGAACCACAAATTATACAAAAACGTTAGATGTAATCACTCGATAAGTACCAAGAAAAGCAGACTTTTTGTGGGTAAATTGACAATAAGGAAGGTTAACGCAACATTCAGAAGGTTATAAAAATCAAGAGGGCTATAACTGAAATGACATTGTTGAAAGATTATTTTGCCTGACAGCATTTGTACACAAGACCAATTTTCGGAGTTAATCACAGAAATCAAGTTTCCTCTTTCATAACGATAATAAGCAAGCTAAAGAAGATAAAACATTCAAAAAAACTGCACAAAGTGGGCAGAGAAGAGATGCATTTTCTTTTTTTTCTACAAGGGTCATAAACAACAAGCCATTCAACTTTGAAGAAGGCCGAAGGGCGAGGTGAATTACAAAGTGCCGGGATGAAGAGAACGGAGATAAATTACAGTGCCGTAACGGGAGTCAATTCAGAACGCTCAGCGGTGGAGGTAAAACGGGAAATAAATTAGCGGCAGGGTAGGAGTGGGTAGGAGTGGTCGGGGAAACTTCACAGTTTGTGAAATCAATCAAAAGGGGTGCGGCCTGGCAGCTCATTGACGCCACGGCCTTTACTTTACGGTGTTGACGTAGCCGACCTGGTGATTATAGAGCAGAGGTCTGGAACCTATAGCTTGTGAGCCAAATGTGGCTTTTTTCATGAGTATGCACGCTATGCACACAGGGGGCACTTCCTTCCTTCTTTCCGTTGCTCAGTGGCGTCTGCACTGAAGGTAAATAGTTTGGTATCCTTCTAGTTGGCTGTATTGTGTAACATTTTTTACAAATGAGCTTAACTCGAACCTGGTTTTGAAAAGAATATTTAGTTGAAAAAGTGACGGTCAAAATGAGCCTCAACACGGTCAAGTAACAGTGGAAGGAGACACGTTGTAAGTGGTATGTTTGTATTCATATCTAACATAGGCTTTGGCATATTATTTTATTAATTCTTATCAATTATCAGACGTCATTAATAAAATAAAATGAATTGAATAATTAGCTTTTGTCTGAGAGAAGTTTGACAGTTTTGTTAAATTTCAGGGTGTCCCCTGTCCACTGCCCGAAGATAGCTGGAATGGGATCCAGCACCCCCGCGACCCTACTGAGGATAAGCGGTGCAGATAATGGATGAATGGATGGATGAAAGGTGTGTATCTCTCAATTGAAAAAAAAAGTTTATGGAAGTTTGGGTCAAAAATGTTCCTAACCCCTGTTATAGAGCATTTGCGTACTTATAAATCAACGCTCACTACGTTTCGTCCTCAGTATTGGACGGTGCACTTGATCACGTAACACAGTTGTCTCCAACTATAGGCTGCGGACCAGTACCATGCCTATATTGTTTGGTACCAGGTCACACAGACAAAAAATAAGGTCCATTATTTTTGGCTTATTACTGTTTGGGTTCGAGAGGGTGCATTCAAAATTAAAGTCATTGTGGTTCACACAAGCAGTTGCGGATGCCTGTAGGGCAGTTCACATTTTGGCATCTGAATTTGAAGATGCATGGTTCCTTACGTCAAGAACACAAAACAGAAACCACACAACACAAACACACTTCTCGCCTGTGATGGTTTATTTAGTAAATTTGGATTTTGTATTACTTAGCACTAAGATCGACGTGAAATGTTGCTTTAAACGTGACATTAGCAAGTGATGCAGTAAGTTGGCGCAGAGTTGCCCATGTGACTGGAGTTTGGTGCAACGTTGGGAGGACACCCAAATGTTGCACATAATTTCACAGTGGCTTTACGTTAATAAAGATTAATGTTATTATTGAACATTTTGTCAGACATAAAACTATTCTGTGGAACCCAAAAAGTTGGGGATCACTGACGTAACACATAAGCAAGGACAAAAACTACACACACAGGCATTGAATCCCATTGATTTTACGCTTTGAATTCCCTAAGTAATGCAAGAACCTTGCTGTGACTCAACCGTAAATTTGTTTTTGTGAGGTGGATTTTTTGTTGGCTCATCAACTCTTCCTTAATTCCCACAGGGGCTTGTTATTGCACAAACACCGCTGAGTTTCACTTAAAAGAAATCTCAAATAATCAAGGGAATGTAAAAAGACTAACGAGGCAATTTCACATATTTTATGATACTTTTTGGTTTAAAAGAAATCATATAAAACAAAGTTCAGTGTGACTTTTTTCACTTTTAATTTGCCCAGAGTATTGTCCGATAGCAGTATTATCCAATATCAATTGAAATTTTACATGTTATTGATGGTAGAGCTTTTTTTAGGTCGGCAATTACTTTTCAATTAGTTGATTCAAGTTAACATGATCAAACTAAGAACGCCAGCTTTCAATTTTTTTAATCAATCTCATACTGTTTTTAGGCTGTTATCGAAATAACACCTAGTATCAATAAAGAATCAAGACACCGTTTAAATAAATGGCTTGGTATGGCTTTTTTCACTTTTGATAGGGTCAGAGTATTTTCTAATACATGTATTATCCAATCTGATATCAGTACGAATCGGAAATGCTACAGTTGGTAGTATTTTCTAGGGGACCGGTTATTTTCACTTAAGGTGATTCTGGTTACCAGTACCAAACTATTAACAACAACTTCCGATTTTTGCAAATAAAATATGATTACATCAGATATTTTTGGCTGATAGTGGAAATATATCTCATCTCACTAATGGATCGGTTTGAAGAAATAGTACAAAACAAATTACGTTTAATCTTCTACACAATATTTTAAAGGTATATTATGTAATATTTGACCACTAGGTATCACTCTATCGAATAGTGCGACCGGAGACAAGTCCGACAAAGCAGAGGGAAGAAGAACTAACTCCGGAGAGTCTGCTCACCAAACAGAAGCCTTTTTTACTTGGCTTAAAGCCTTTTCTTTTTGGCTATTAATACATTTAAGAGGCCTTACTCTGATGCGGATTTTTAAAACGATTTGCCATCATATTGAAGAATTTGGTTTTCAGTGAGCTCCAAATTAAAACACCAAGTTTACAACGTTGTCAAATTTGTAAGCAAATTCACGCTTTGGTTGAAAAGGCAAACACTTAATTCATGATTTATTTTATCGTGTTTGTATATGGCTATTACATATTTAGTTTTTCCTCTCATTATAGGCATAGGTTTGTTTGCTAAATTGTCATACAATTACCATCTGGCAGATTCACCATGAAAATGACATTGATTAAAAACAAGACCAGATGATCAGGGAACCTGCGGGTTTTTCTAAGCTGCTGTGTTGGAGAAATAAACACGTATCCAGTTTCCACTTTACGTGGGATCTAATTCCAAAGCAACGGGTAAAAACACTATCTATTGTATATATATATTTCTATATATTCAGAATAAACACCTTTTTGGGGTCAACATGCAAGTGTGTCATTCAATGCCCTAACAGTAATTATATTAACTTGATCGGAAATATAACATTACAACATTTGTCAATCTCCACAGACCATCACAATAAACAATATAAAATAATCAACGAATCTCCTTTGTCATTATACAAGTACAGCGAAATTGGAGGACTTCTCTTTTTAGTGCAATTACAACCAAATAAAATGGTTGAATAAAAAAGCGTTAAATGATTAAAAAAACATTAAAGACAATATATTAATGAGAGATAATGTGTTTATTCATAGTGGCGATTGTATAGTACAATAAAATTAGAATTGTCTTTATTGTCATTGATACCGACACTGTGAAATATTGCAATAAGATTAGACATGGCACTCCAGGGTAAAACATGTAATACATAGACACTGAAGAGATAAGAGATAAAAGACTACAAAATAAAACGTAATAATTACAACATAGTGTTAATATAATAATAATAATAATAGTGCAATGAAGATTAGTGCATTGTAACAATGTTGCAATGAAAACAAATGAATACATCATGCCAATAAACGCTGTTGAGACCCACAACTCCACATTTCACCCAGCCTCCATATTTTTAAGACAAAACAAAGAAGGTTGGAAAGAGGTGCTGTAACAAGACAAATGTAGTCACTATGGTTTCACTCAGTTTTTTTTAGAAAAAGTTTTCACTTTTATAAACGCACCACTCTTTGGAATAGCGTAGTTATGTGACTCCCCCACCAATATATTGTGCACCAAAGGCTTGGGAAGGATGGTGAGGACACCATGATTTCAGACGCCCGTTCAGCTGATCCTGTGAACGAAAAGTAGAATTTGTTCATGTAAACATTCTGTGTTAACTGGGTTTTCCATTTAATTTTGATCAATTTCAAAATTAAACAATTACGTTTTCAAAGGTAATGTGTTTTTGTTACAAAAAAAACAATATCCAAATCAAACGCCTAGGGTAAAGCTAACAGTTAGATCAAATCGAATCAGAAAAGTTGTATATTTTTTTTCTTCCAAAACGCAAAATAAAACTAGTTCTACTAGTCGGGTGAAATGACAAGAGTGTCTTTGGATCACACTTATCGGGAAGCACAAAGCTCATAACATGGCTAGCAGTAGCATTTGGAAAACAATGCTTAAAACAAAGTGGCATAATCTTTCCTTTAATCACACAAACACACAATACTCTTACCGATGCAATGCTTTGAGCGAGGACCCAAAATATTTCTTCGTGGGGGTGTCTCCATGTTGTAGTCAAAAAGGGAGCTTCGCCAAACACATAGCAGTTTTGGTCCTTTTGAAGTCCCGTAGAAGCGGGCCAAGACAAACATGGCGGCAACTTCTAGGCAGGGATTCCACGAACTAAAAGGAATACAAATTTCTCGATCTACTTTTTTTGGTGAAATTTAACATTGGTATGATTTTTGACTGATATTCAAATTCAAGTTGTTTTTTGATTTTTTGTTAATGAATGAAAGTTTTTTTGTACCAATAAGAGTCATTAATATTACAGACAGTCCAATTTTAAAGCAGGGATCACTGACAAGGTGCTCACAGGCACCAGGTAGTCCCCTAAGAGCACTTGAGGAGCCCTTGGACTCTGAAAATAGCTCACCAGTGATGGATCATTGTGATTTTCCATGAAATTTGATTTCTAACACTGGTTGATTAAGCATATTTCAACCCTACTTCTAATAATTTTACAACATGGTAATAGGAAAATAATATCATATTAACAACATGATAACATGTTAATTTAGAAATGAATATCATACTGGTAGCCTTTTGTGCTAAGCATTAAAAAGGCCAGTGACCCCATTTTAAAGGCTCACTTCCCTGATTGCATGACCAAACTTTTAGAAAAACCTTTCTCCCGTTTGACCTCTTTCAAGAAGCTTCCACCACTCGGCCAAAATCTGTTTCACCGGCCAAGAGTCTTCACTCGAGTGAACATGTAGCGCATACATAATTTACGTACTTCCGAGCATCGGGGCGAAGACACACTGTATACAATATAGGCCTATGCGTGAGCTTTCAAAGCCAGACAGCAGGCTGAGTGGCGATTACGTGAAGTCTTCGGGGGGACGAGGGGGAGACACGGCCTATATGAGGTCGGAGATTGCTCATCTACGTACTTTTGCCTTGCTTTGCACGTGGAGATTGTTGGGTTTTTATCAACTGGAACACATGAGCCAGGTCATCCCCAATTAAGGACGTTCTAAAGTATAGCAGACCACTGAGTTATGACATTACTCCTTTCTTGGGTTGGAATCGTGAGGTGAAATTGTCTTATGGCGGGGTATAAACATCAATCACCAATTAGCTAATGCGTTCTGAACTCTTATTACCCATGATAAAATGATCATGTTTTTGCTTCTCCCTTTTGCATCACTGCAGGCCCATACTGAATAAATACAGCACAAAAATACAGTATTGTGTGGCATTAACTCGTAAAGACATGTTTTTGTCCTTTTTTTAGTGATAAATTGTTACTTTTGTTAAGGCTAAAATGTCATGAGCATCAGACTGCCAATGAAAAAATGAAATAAAAGCCCTGCAGTGTCGCTTTCAACTAACATGTTAAGCTGCTTGTGATGATATTATGTCCAGTCAGAAGTTTTAAACTATTGCAATCCTGCAAATAAAATTTTCTCGACTTTACAATGACAATTTCGGGCAAGTTTAATCCCCAATTTTATATATAATCATGATTACCAACACAATCAGTCTTTGACGAGTTAAACACTCAAAAATAGAGAATGTAGTGTATGATTGACCGTTGAATCACTTGGCAGCGCCAGAAAAAAACATTGATTTTTCAAATGGTTTTCCAATTGTTTTTTTTTACTGTAATAAATCAATAATTTCAGTTATCTAAAGGACAGTTCTGATCCTCCTGAACATTTTTAGATGATTAATGGAAAAACATTTACTAAATTGAACTTCATGCGCCACCAGGCACTCCCACGAGCCAAAAGGACATTAATGGAAATCATAATTTTAAACATACACCTATTTTTAAGTATAACTTTTTAAAACGTGGAGTGTCAGCCACATTTCGAAACAGTAGTTTGATATTAGCTGTATAGAACACGCGAAGCATCTTCATTGATTTAAATCTAAGGGATGCTGTATAAGCAGAAGTGTGTGTTAGTCAGTACATCTTTTCACAGCATGCAACTTGAATTCAC
This sequence comes from Urocampus carinirostris, assembly GCF_059441175.1. Lineage (NCBI taxonomy): Eukaryota > Metazoa > Chordata > Actinopteri > Syngnathiformes > Syngnathidae > Urocampus > Urocampus carinirostris. The sequence continues at coordinate 10,354,003 of NC_142350.1, read as the reverse complement.
TTGCACATTGTCTGACTAATGACATTGCTCGTTTTGCAAATGACTAGCGAGGTGGACAATTACGTTGCAAATAGAGCACACGCTTTGTCTGAATTCCTTTCAAAACTTGCTCTACTTTTTTAGCACTGCCTGCACAATATAACAACATAATAAGAGAAAATGATGATAATCATGATTATTTTTGTGGACTTCTATGGATGGCGGTAATCCGGAAGAAGAAAAAAATATTAAAACAATGGTTAGCATTAGGAAGTTAAAATAGGAAAGTAAACGTAAAAGAAAATGATTTAAAAAAATGGTGCTTCTCAACAGCAATGTTCATTATTTTCCAGATTTTCTGTTTAACAGCATATACTTACATAGAATGTAATTAAAGTAAAGGGGATTTCACTGTCTTACTGTATTCATTAATTTATTTCATTTTATTTAGAATTTATTTTGTTTGTATTTCTTCTCAAAGTGTCCCGATACGTTTATTACATTTTGTATTCCTGCCAATATATTTTATTTCTACATTCATTTTTTAAATATATTTATGAATTTATACTAAAAAAAAAAGTTTATTTTCTTACTTTATTTTTTTTCTAATCCATATTATACGTTTTCAATTAATTTCTTGCATTGTTTAAACTTCACACATCTGGTTAATTTGTATAAACTTGATTATGTCTGTATGGAGACAAAAATGCAATACATTGGTTTTATTTTCTGTATACATGATTACATTTCTGTCCAAATAATTTAATATATATATATACCAGTATATATATATATATATATATATATATATATATATATATATATATATATATATATATATATATCATCTCATCTCATCAGCCGTACCGCTTATCCTCATTAGGGTCGCGGGGGGGCTGGAGCCCATCCCAGATGTCTTCGGGCAGTGGGCAGGGGACACCCTGAACTGGTTGCTCATTCGCTCATTCACACCTAGGGACAATTTGGACCGGCCGATTCACCAGAAATGCATGTTTTTGGAACGTGGGAGGAAACCGGAGTGCCTGGAGGAAACCCACGCAAGCACGGGGAGAACATACAAACTCCGCACAGGAAGTCTGGAGCTGGATTTGAACCCACGACAGGTTCCCATGACATGAACTGTGCCGCACAAGCGCTAACCACTGCGCCGCCGTGCTGCCCATATATATATATATATATATATATATATATATTTTAATCTTTAATTTAATAAACATAATTAAAAGATAAAAATAATTTGTTTATTTGATTTGATGTATATTTAATGTATATTTTGTATCCTTAAACAGATCTGACTTTTCTTCATCTGGGCCAAAGAATGCAATTCTCTCTCTCTCTCTCTCTCTCTCTCTCTCTCTCTCTCTCTCTCTCTCTCTCTCTCTCTCTCTCTCTCTCTCTCTCTCTCTCTCTCTCCCCCAAACCAATATCAAAGGTGATTTAAGCCAATTTTTAAGGCGCTTTTCGGATACTTGTTCTCAAAGTAGCACCTTTTTTAAAGTGATCTTAAGAAAGTCCTAGGAGCCGCAAACTTGATTTTTATCAAAAAATCCTCAGCTCCTCATTTTTTTCTTACAATTTAAGGCACCAAGCATTACCATTTGGACACACACTGCATTAGGAATGTTCACATTGATGGCGTGCACAGCTTGAGTAGCACTCAAGACGTGGAGACAGTGGCTGCACTGTGGAGGACTTGGACTGGCTCCAGAACCTCTCCACAACATTCCATTGAGAGACTGCTGGCCGGATGGTGTTCTTGTAAGCTTGTAAACAAACGCCTGACAAATAACGACAGTAACCCGACAAAATTACGTCGTTGCATGCTAATCGTGTTTTAAAATGAGTTTGTTAGGACATTTATATTATTAACATCATTGTTCTCTTTAGGAAAAAATAATGTTTTATATACCATTTTTGTTCTTGTATAATGTGCAGTTGTGTATAACGGACACCCCACATTTTTGATGAAAAATCTGTATGAAATTTAGTTTTACCTTGTCTCAGCTCAAACCAAGAATTGTGAATGACAAACGTTGTTGAATATGTGTGGACATGATAAAAAATGTTTTATTGACAACAAAAACCATGAACACGATATCCACAAAAAAAAATACAAAGTATTTATTTAATGTCCTTTAAAGTCCAATACATCATTCGATTTACCAAAGACTTGTTTGTCTCGTAGTGCTTTTTTGAGTTTGTTTCTAACTTTTAGGACGACCTTCTGTTTTCTCAATTGTTCAAATTTGCCACTGGTACCGTGATATGTTGATAATGAAATAAGAGTGAACGCCTTTTTATATGTTATCTATATTACTGGTAGTTCTACTAAGATCCCCTGATCTCACCTCCGCAACCTGTTGCATCCGATGTTCACTGATTGTGGTCAGTGATATTTTTATTTAGTTTGTAACATTGTGAATAGAACAAAAACAGAGGAAAGGGGCATTGTGGTAGGTTAAGCCAATAGCATATTGGCATCTATATGATGCTAAGAAATAGCAGACCAGCATCACCTCCTTATTTTTAATAATAATCAGGTAGCTATTTGTGTGTGCATCCTTCCTATTTTTATATTATCCCGAGCTTTTTTTACATGGGAATCAGGTTTTTGCTTCTCTTCTTTTTTTTCTAACCTAACTAAATGTCTTGGGACCCATAGCCCAGAGACACAGAACACACTAATACAAAAGTCTAATCAGACTAATTCCCATAGAACCTGAACAAAGGGAGGGAAAGTCATTGTGGGAGGGAGTTTAGCTACAAGTGTCTTCATGATGCGAAGACGCAAACCAATATCAGACCAGCATCTTATGACATCAACCTATTGCAGAAACGCATTTCAGAGATATATAAAGCACAAACTCTCAGTCACATGCACTGAAACACCCAATGTCTTCGGCCACGCAAAATAATATGTTTACTTTTTACTGTTACAAAAAAGGTCGTCACGTATTTCACATCATAATGTGAAAACATCATAAGATAGGGATGCCATAACCCAGAGGTCTATTGAACCTTACTAGGGTTGTAACTTTTTTGTGAAACAACAAATCTACCCAAATTTAATTGGATATAGTGCAAGAAGTAAAAGTAGCGATATATCTAAACCCAGCGTATACACATCCACACACTCATGTAACACAAACAGGCAGATAATGGAGCGTAAAGTTAATTAGACGTTGAGCAGAGAGCGAGCGTCTTCCCGCAGTGGCTCAATCACGGACGGTATGGAGCATCTCTCGGGGGTTGAGGGTAGGCTCTTGTTTTTTATGTGTTAGCGAGCACTCAATTAGGCCCATGTACACACCAACTTGCCCCGATCGCACATGCTGGGGACTCCAATCAAGTTACACAGTCAGAAGGTATAAACAGACTCGAAATTAAATCCTGGGAACAAAAACTTTAATGACGCTCTGAATAAAACAAATTGTGTCACAAAAAGACTTATCTACCGCATGGATCGATTTACTGAAATGGGAAATCCCCCCAAAATAAATATAGTAAAAAAAACATTCAAATGAAAAATATTATTAAAATGGCAAAAAAGCATTTCCTGAACTGAAAGATAATTGGGTCAATAGTGGACCGATCCACTGTTTCGATAAAATTCACACTACAAAAAAACAAAAATAAAAAAATGAAATAAAATAAAAATGAGTTAATTAAGAAAGATCTGATTTAAATTTGAAGAAGAAGAATATTTCATCAAAATATTTTCTTAAGTAAACACTTACAAGGAATTAATAATTGGTACAAAAATGGACTAATCTACTACTTGGAACAATTTTATAAAACTCAAAAAATAAATATAAATACACAAAGATATACATACCGCTTCACGATGATAAGGCGCACCGGGTTTTAAGGCGCACCACCCAAAAATATTTTGGGTCATATATTTTCCATACACAAGGTGCACCGGACTATAAGGCACTACAAAACAGTCAGATAATTCAGTCAAACTAATGAACCCCTTAACATTGGAGAGCTCGCAAAGAAGCAAATACTTGTCTCAGACAGGTACGGACACAGTGTCTGTAACGATGTCACCAATCACTCAGATGCTTCATTCCACATAACATTAGGAAGATTAAACTCCTGGGATTCAAGAAATGCCAACCATTTCTTGGTTTCTTGTTCTGCCACACTTTAGCCTATGCGAGCCTGTAAATGCTCAAAAGGACCCCCTCCTTTACCTTGAACTAGCCATTAGTGATTAATAGTGACCGCAAGAACGCCGAATGATAAAAGAAAAAATCCGCCAAGAAGCATCTGCATCGATAGACGTTGCTTGTTGCTAGCGGTCTGTTTAGCCCCATAATTCCTGTTTACAAACAGTATAACACAGACTAGTAAAAAATGTTTTCTCCATGCCATTGAGCAACCTAACGAGTGATTCATATTAAATTTTTTGGGGCCAATTGCGGCCTTTGTTTTGCTCTGATTTAGCCTATGCAAGCCTGTAAATGCTAAAAACGACCCGCCTCCTTATCTCCGAATAACTTTGGCCAATAGTGACCGGTTATAATGATGATTGACACATTAGTTAGGAGATGAAACACCGGTATACAGTATATATATCCTAGCATACACCGCGGATTACTTCACCTACGGGGGAAAATCTAGTCGGCGGCTGCTTGCCTTAGTTGCATGACCTTGCGACTCAATTTAGATCCATACAAGGCGCACTGTATTGAAAGGCGCATGATCAGCTTTTGGGGAAAAAAAAGGCTTTTAGGTGCGCCTTATAGTTGTGAAAATACAGTGTATGTATATATTTATTTATATAGATGTCTTGGGCAATACAGCCTGGTGGCACCCTTCATACCCATTTTAGTTTTTTGTTATTTTTTTTGTAGCGTATAATTGGGGTCCTTTCTTGGCCTGACATTTATTTTCAAAATTTTAAGAGTGCTGTTCATTTTAACTCACATCTTAAAAATCTCATATTTGAGAACCACTGCTCTACAATAGCACCTTCTTCCTTCCAAAGACAGCATTCAGTAGTGGGTCATCAAAGGTGGCCCTGTAAGATAAATTGTTTTTCCAGGGGCGAATATGGTTGTTTGGCTTAGCCGCCATGAGTAGGGGGACATTATCGAGTAAGTATGCCCCGGAGGTTACACTAATAACAAATCCCTTTCCGAAGGAAGGAAGCAAGGGAACAAAATATAAACCAGGGGGTACTCAAAATAACACGTATCAACATTGAGGACCACAAAAAGGTGACACACTTGTTTTATGTATAGCATGTTTTTAGGGTCACTTATAACCAATTGAGCCTGTAAAATGCTTCCATGATCTTCTTGAATAAACAAGAGCAATAAACAGATACAGTAAAAAGGGTAAATATATGTGAAATATTTCATGGTATCACTGTATCAAAACTGTTCAATGTAAAAACAAAAGAAGCACTATTGCATCTTCAGGACCATAAGAAGTACCGTACATGCAATCATAGTTATTTCCGGCACCGCTGTATTTAACACACACACACACAAAAGGTTGACCCCTTTAACGTTCTCATGGTGTCCTCTACAACAGTGGTTTTCAACTGGTCTTACTTGAAGACCCACCATTCAACCCTGAAAAATTCAAGTACAGTAAATAATACATACGCCTATTATGCATATAAACTCCCCCTAAAACTGCTATAAAAATAGCCACATACTAAAACAAATATATGGGTCGTGAACCACCAGGTGAGAAATACTGCCCTATAATATCCAGCTTACATCACACATACTCGAGCGTACAAGTTTGCATGTTAACAAATAGTGTGGGGGCAACACTTATTATTTTAATGGTAATCATCATGAATTAAACTGATCAATGTCCTCTGTTTTCCAAATTCACTTTCAGAGTCACGTGTCACTTCTCGGAAATGGTGTCGGCATTTGCCAAAGCTTGAACAACATTGCCAGCAGACTCATTGGCCTAAGCATCTACAATCACCCTGAAATGATAGCCAGCGCAGTGCTCATTTGCTTACTTGTGTTTTTACATCGCCTGTGAAGCCAAGACACAATTTTCAGAAATACTGCATTGATCATGTGTTTGGGATAACAAGACCATTTAAGATAGGTAGCATATTTTCACGCTCTCACAGCGTCATTGAAAGATTTCTGCCAATATGTACGTGAGAAGTAATGCATGCTAAAAGAAGACAGCAGACCCATGCAGAAGGAACAGAGGAAAAATACTGTTGTGATTACACCCGAAAAAGTAATTTGGCACTAGCAGCCAAAATCAAAATACAGTTGGACCTCGCTACTTCGCGGTTCCACGTTCGCAGGTTCAGAGCTTCGCAGGTCTAAAAATAATAATAATAATAAAATAAAATAATAATAATTTTTTTTTTTTTTTGAAGCATTTTTGAAGAGGAGTCGCTTCTTCGCGGATTTTCACTTTTTGCGGGTGGTTTTGGTTCCCATTAACCGCAATAACCGGGGGATTACTGTACATATTGTAAGTGAAGACGCTCTCAGATAGAGGCAAAAATTTGAGGGTGTTGCAGTGAATAAACAGCAACAACAATTGCAGATACTTGTTCTTTCATATAAATCAACACCCACTGATACATTTTTTTTCTGTTTTTAACCTTGGATACCTGCAAAGGAGATTGTGTAGGATGCCAGTTTGTTATTTTGACTATTATTGCGCACTGCTGTTCGTTGTTTTGACTATTTTGAACAGTGTATTCCATCGCCACTGCTGGCCAATTATTTTGGTGTTCTTTGATTCCCACATTCTTTATTTAGGGTTGATAGGCATTTGTAACATAGTAGATTTGATTTTGAAATTATTTTTTAAAATAAAGTAGTACCCATATTGTCGTTGTCATGGTGTCTTCTACAACAACACCAGACTATAGGGGGGGCACCGAACAAATTGTACTTGCACCTTAGAGTCATAAAAAGACGGTAATTCAAAATGTATTTTTTTCCTCTGCAGTGGGATTTCTTGTGTGTGCGTGAGGTCCAAAAAAAGACCATTACAGCCCAAGCAGTTTATGCAACGCTGCATACAAAAGTGGTTTTCCTCCTTCCCTTTCATTTCGCAAGTGCCACATTCTTTCCCCTCAGCTCACTCACAATTATTTTTTTGTGCACATCCATAAAAACAACAATTCATATGACTTTTGATAACGAGCTGGGTGTCAATCACCATTTTGTTTTCACTACATCTCCCTTATCTCGCTTGCACAGATGTGCATGAGGGATGAGAAACTTAAGCTAGGAAGTATTTTGTTCTACTTTTGGTCAGCTTTCGTTTCTCTTTTCAAGTGGCGATTCTCTCCGGCTTTTTTTTTTCACGCAAAGCAAACCGATCGGGCAGTTCCCTGCTCGGCGCTAAAACCGGTCGTAGCTAATTAACCGCTAATCTCTCAACTGTCACTTTTCTGAGGCGGAATTTGGACCGACTTCAATCTTGCGCTGTTGTTTTTACTTTGGAGCAAAGAGCTTCGGGGTTCCTTTCGGATGATGGGCGAGCGAGCCCACACGGCTCAAAGCAGGACCCCGCCGAGCAGGCGCTGACATCAAACACCTTGCCTTATCCGTTTTTGACAGCCAGCACACGTCAGTCGCCCACAGGAAATTGAAAGTCAGCCTTAATTGAGTGACAAAGCGCTGTAATTTCATTGGAAACACTCGGGGATGAAAATTGGAGACACATCAGCTCTCTATTGGAGGCAAATGGAAGGCATGTAATGGATTCCCTGGAACAGATCACGAGGGAAAGAATCAAGAAGTGGTTACTTATATATAATTTATTCGAGTATAACTATTCTACATCTATTTTCGGGAAAAAATAACCCCAAAGTTTTAGTGCACGCTATACACAAAGTATATCACTGTACATTATATGTGCAATGATTGATCATTTGAAAAAAACACTAGAATACTAATGGTATAGATGACATATGAAAAGGCATGAGATTTTATATCATTATTACACTATTTTTACTCACAGTACCAGAGATGAATGTTAGAGAAAGGAAAAAAAAAACAGAAAGTCGTCCAAAAAGATAAAAATGTATGCAAAAAAAGCACAACTAGGGAAACAACTCTTTGGTGAATCTGATGATGAATCGGACATTGAAGGCCATGAAATAAATATTGTAACTTTCATTATGGTATTGTGTTCATAGTTTATGTTGTCAATAAATGATTTTAATCCTGGCCGCACAAATTTAATGTTTGTCATTTCAATGTTTAGTTTGATCTGAGAACAAGCGAATCCAAATTTGCTTCTGATTTTGAATAAAAACATTTGGGCTGCACATTATACACGAAAATGCGCTATACATGAATATACTGCATGTGTTTATTAGTTAAGTTTAATATGTTTACATTTATATTGTTTGTTTTTAAAAGTATGTTTGCCATTTTTATCTTCATTAAATTGTCCTTGTAAAATTGTTAACTGTTTATTCATATTAATTTATTTAACGAGTTCAAGGTAAATAAATTAAACTGATTGAACCAAATAAAAAATAGGTAAATAAACAAAATACATTTACAAATCTGGTGTCAATGTTTTTTTATCATTTATATTTGATTAATTTTGCTTTTTATTTGTTATGTTTACAGAAATAACAATACAAAATATTATATAATGATCACAAAATTACCATTTTACGACAAGAGTAAATATTTTATTGTATTGTTAATTAATAATGATAAAGATTATTATTCATATAATTTACACTTTTTAATGTATTATTTATAACTCATTTTAAGTATTATGTAAATAAAAATATACAGTAATTGGATGGTTACATGTATAGATAAATAGGTATCTAATACATCATATAACTTTGATAGAATTAACAATTTAAACTTAAAACTTATTTTGTTGCATTTTATTTTCAGATGAGTAATAACAATTAGGGCAGCACGGCGGCACAGTGGTTAGCGTGTGTGCAGCTCAGTTCTGAGGTCATGAGATCGAACCTCCTGTGTGGAGTTAGCATGTTCTCTCCGTACTTGGGTGGGTTTCCTCCGGGCACTCCGGTTTCCTCCCACATTCCAAAAACATGCATGTCAGGTTAATTGGCCGGTCCAAATTGTCCCTGGGTGTGAATGAGCGAGCGAGTTGTCTGTTTCTGTGTGCCCTGCGATTGGCTGGCAACCAGTTCAGGGTGTCCCCTGCCCACTGCCCGAAGATAGCTGGGATGGGCTCCAGCACCCCCCCCCCAACCCTACTGAGGATAAACGGTGCAGATAATGGATGGATGGATGGATAATAACAACTACACTTGAAATTAGTTAAAATTTTACTGGAGACATTACAGAAGTAAATTGAGAAAACTAATCACTTTTATAAGCAATATATTTCTTAAAAGAATATATTTTTTTATTTTTCTTGGAAATGTAAAAAACAGTAAAACACAGATAAAATTATGTTACATTAATTTTTGTTGAATGCATTTAAAATTATATTAGCAAGACTATCTTGTGATTGACCTTTTTTTGGTTTGTTCTTTTGGTTTTAGTGATTTTATACTGATGTTCCTTTTTAAAATATAGTTAAAAACTTTAAGCACCCATTGAAGTGCGTTCATGTCCTCCCTGGGGTACTTGTGCCCCCATTTGAAAACCACTTTCTGGAGCTAGCGTCGTTAGCAATACTGGACAGGAATAGTCCTACAGGAATGCCGGTTTGGGCTTCAGGGAAAGGAGATGAAGAAGAAGGTCTTCTGTGAATTAGCTGGATCTTTTCCCAGCACAGATCAATGATGCATTGCCGCCAGCCAAAGAAGGGAAAAAGAGAAGCTCATAATTTGTATCTGCATGCAGCAAGCTCTCTTTTTGGCACTCATGAGCTCTTCAGCCGAGCACACAAAAAGCACATCAGTATGCTTAGGTCGCAGCCTCACAGGATGATTTGTGTCTGAACTAGCACACCAACAGGAAGATCTGTTGCATTTGTCCCCCTTTTTAAGATAAACGGAAAGCTGAGATAGCTAAATACGTCGTCAGTCTACAATCAGATAAAGTTCCGAACTTCAATCTTTCGTCTGTGATCCAAGGTCCTTTTCACCAGAATTATTCTCTGCTGTGACCTTCACCATAGTCAATTTATTAACCTTGAAAGTGGTGAGGCATGGAAAGCACTTATAGAAGCGTGCAATTTATGAGATTATAACATTGATGCCTTTAGCCCATCTGCTGCAGTTGTTATGGAAACATGCCACAATGTAAAATTAAAATACAGTCACATTTGCTTGTAGTGTCTCTTTTACCTTAAACCTAACCAACACAAATTACATGAACACCTTGGGCATATTATGTACCATTTTGGGGCATTCAATGTTTTGGAAACGGTATATGAAAGAGAAAGCACTGTTATTAAAAAAGGATAAGAAGCCAACATGTCACTACCCAGGGCATACTATGTCCCATTATAGGCTTTTTGATGTTTTTGAAATAGTAAATGAAAGAAAAAAACACAAACTGATGAAGGCTAGCATTTTACTACCCAATGTCAATTGTGACCCTTTGTGGGAGTTTCGATGTGTTTGAAATATTTCACAACGAGAAAACACTTTAAACAAACTACCGGTCATAGAAAGTGTATCTTTTACAACTAGGGCATATTGTGTCCCATTATGGGCTTTTCAATTATTTGAAATGTTAAAGAGAAAACATTTTTAACAAACTACTAGGAAGCAAACTTGATTACACCTAGGATATATTGTGTCCTATTATTGATTTTTTTTTTTAAATGTTAAATTAACCCCTTAACGCTCCTGTAAAAATGCCTAAAATCCCAATCCAACATGTATTCAAAGTAATTTGCTGTTCTTGAACCATTGGGGTGAATATGGACAATTTTGTTCTCTTTTAAAAGGTAACATTCTAAAGTGACTCAAAGTGCTACTAACATTGAGTAATCCGAGTTGGAACACACAGAAATTGTTTTTTACTCTCACCTTAATTTATTTTGCAATTAAATGCCTGCAGATGAATGTAGCATGGGCATCTTAGCTGGAAGACAGGTGAAGCTTGAAGCCTTACCTGGTACCTTGTTAATCTTGATCACAATCTCAAAAATTAAACATTGGATTTTACACATTTTTCTAAGGGTAGGTCTAAGCGTCTCCAAAAGTGAACATTTGAACAGGACCAGTTTACAGCTATAAAACCTCTGCAACTGTCCAATTAACTTTGGCCAAATTTGTAGACACTTTAATAGAGTTATAAATGTTGGACTTCTCTTACCAGAAGTCAATCAAAGATTGTGCACACTTGTGCTAAATTCTGGTTCGTAAAAATGAGATCACAAGTGGTGTTATGGACATTTATTTTGGGGTCTAAATCTAATAATTAGTTGACCACTGCACATTAATGGTAAGATATGCTGCCTTTATTGGTTTTGTTTCAGACTGACAGCGATGTTTCTGTGATGAGTATATGTTGAAAGCATATCTTGAATCCCAAGAGTTTAAGCTTTTCAATAGGTGACATGAACACAGTTCCTTAAAATAAGCAAAATTAGCATCCAACAGATGGTAAATTATCTTGCTTATTTCAAAGTATTTTCTACCACTATGAAAAACAAACTTACACACCATAAGTAACATGTTATACTAGCTGCTTACTAAGATAATTTTGCTATTTTTAAGTATACATTTTCTTATTTTACTTGAAACTAAAAAATAAATATACAATGTTTTTGCCAATGGGGTAAGAATTATTGTTATTTTTTTTGCAGTGTAGGAATTTGTTGAAATTTGTTATGAATACATAAGACACCAAAAATTATTATTTCTTTTCAAATCTGACATTTATGAACATATTGACGGATAACAAGTACAATCAATTTCACGATTCTGGAGTGTAGAACAAAATTCAGGGTCTGTACACCTTTTTCACTGCCAAATTCAAGTACTGTATATCCGCACTATAAAGCGCACCGGGTTATAGGGCGCACCCCCCAAAAATAGTTTTTGGTCCTATATTTTCCATACATAAGGCGCACCGGATTATAAGGCGATACAATGGGAACGTCGACAAAACAGTCAGATAGTTCAGTCAAACTTATTACCCCCTTAACATTCCGAAAGCTTGCAAAGAAGCAAATACGTGTCGTAGACACGTGCGGATGCGGTGTCCGTACGATGTCACCAAACAAACATTTCTTAGTTTTCATTTTATTTTTTGCTGGCAACTGTGTGGACAGCAAAGTAAAATTTTTATTGTGCAGGGAAACGGGGTTCTTTACTGTGCATATGACAATAAACACTTTGAATTGAATTTAGTTTGAGAATAGACTCATCAAAGAAACATCAAGATCGTTCTAAAACAAGAGACCAGGAAAATATAAATCCGCATAGCTCACTTAAGTTCTCTTGCAGCCATCACGTTCAATAATGATACGTAACCATGGTCTTCTTACAACCGTGAGTGTAAACAGAATAGTAAAAAATGTTTTCTCTATGCCGTAGTGCACCCAACGTGTGATTCACATTCATCTTTTTCGGCCAATTGCAGGCTTTGTTTTGCCCCTTTAGCCTACGTGAGCCTGTAAATGATAAAAAGGATCAGCCCCCTTTACCTCCGAATAACTTCAGCCAATAGTGACTGATTCAGATGATGAATGACACATTGGTTAGGAAATGAAACGCCGGTATATAAATCCCAGCATACACCGCCGATTACTTCGCCTTCGAGGGAAAATCTAGTCGGCGGCTGCTTGCCTTAGTTGCAAGACTTTGCGACTTAATATTGATCCATATATAAGGCGCACTGTATTATAAGGCGCATGGTCAGCTTTTGAAAAAAAAAAATGGCTTTTAGGTGCGCCTTATAGTGCGGAAATACAGTACTTTTTAAGGACTTTCAAAGCCAATTTTAAAATTTCTCCAGTACCATTAAAATAAAAAATTCCAGTGTGAATCATGTATTTTGCAGAGTCACAAAGGTATCTGCAATTTACATATGCGTTTCTTCATCTTGTGTGTGCATCTATCAAGACATGTTTTTCAGATCTTGAGTAAATCGTGGATATATATATTTTTGGAGACAAATCTCTCCCCTTATGGGTGATGGGTACAAATATGTAGCTTTGAGTTGCAGGAAGTTCTTCCTATTACAATTTACCACTGGGGAACACTTATTCATTTTTTTGAATGGCCCATAGTAAATGTCCATAATTAATACATGATTCTTGCATACACTTTTATTAGTGCTCAATTTTTGTATAGTATGCACATGTCTTCTTGGGCCATACAAACTAATACAGGCTGTCTTTAATCACGAGGGAAGAAGAATTACAATGGCAAACCGAAGCCACCAGTAAGCAGTGTCAGTGTCCATAAGCAGACTTGTTGAGAGACGAGGCAAGAATTCTAAGCATTTACCAACACTTAACCCAAAATTCAACCACTTCTTTGTCAGTGAAAAACATTGAAATTCAAGCATTTTCAAGGATTCCAAGCACCCGTACGAACTCTGAAAGTTATAGAACCAGATCTATAAAAATAATGATCCATGGGTTTATATGTCACAATAAACCTTGGAAGGCTAGACATACATCAAAATCTTGTTTTACCAAATGACCGTAAGCAGCAGAGTAATCCGAGTCGGACCTTGTTGGGGTATGGATTGCTTTCTTTGGAGGCTTTCAAATAGATCACAAGACATTTATTGGTTCCAGGGATTCCCTGGAGTTCATCTGGCTCCTGTCTGTAAGGTAGAATTGCTGGGACGGAATATAGATCGACCCACAGCTGTCTACGGAGCGCCTTTGATTAGCCCCCACCGTATTGAAAAGCAAGACTGAGTGTGACAGCGTGTAGATGCCTGCACAGAGCATTGTTACGGTGAACGTGGTAAACGGTATTCTCAAGTAGCCTGATGCAATGAATTCGCAACGTGATACAATAAATGCCTTTTTTTTTTTTTTTTATGAATATCAACTGTCTGGTAGGTAGCCTTTACTCAATTACAATTACCACAGTTTTGAGTAAAAATAAATATATATAAAAAGGGCGTAAATGTATGATCTTTCGTAATGGGTAAAAGGTCGGCAGTTGCCGCATACATGGCACACCATGCAGAGACATATGGGGTCATTGTAATAGACTGCATCTCATACTAGACGTGGTTATAAATACGACATTAAGCACTGAGCAGACTATTAATGTGTGTACGTGGTGAAAGAATACTTGTAAGCTGAACTAGTGGTTAGAATGTACAAAATCTAGTCAGTATTTATTTTCAATCACAAATATTGAGAGTAATTGTGTTTTAAATCAAAATGCCAGAGTAAAAAATGAAAAAATAAATTGAGAGAAAAAAGGAACAAATATAAAATAATATTTCTAAAATGCATAACAATTAATAATGTAAATGGGGATGAAAACGATATCTACAAAAAATCTGCAAAAATGTAAAACATTCAAAAATAAATACAAACATATTTAAAATAACACATGAAGAACTTAATACAAGAAAACTTGGAAGTATAAAATTACAATTCAAAAGAGCAAAATAATGCATTTTCATGGTAATAAATAAATAAATTAATAATAAATACAAAAACAAAATTCCGAAAATACAAATAAATGGATACAAATAAAAATAAGAAATATACAATTATAATCCAGAAAACCAAAAAATAATTATAAATGGGAATTAGAAATATATGAATGCATACAAAAATAAAAATGAAACTGAAAAAAATACCAATTAATAAAACAAAATACAAAAAAAATAAATAGAAAAAGATGAAAATATGGATCTCATCTCATCTCATTAGCCGTACCGCTTATCCTCATTAGGGTCGCGGGGGGGCTGGAGCCCATCCCAGCCATCTCCGGGCAGTGGGCAGGGGACACAAATATGGATGAATAAGTAAAAATAAGAAATGTAAATTATAATTCGGTTATTAAAAACAAAAATTAGATATGAATGCAAATAAAAAACAAAACACAAATATTTATAGAAATGAAAAAAAAATATATATATATATATATATATTTTTTGGGGAAAATCCCCAAATAAATGCATGAATTATAAATAAAAGTAAAAATAAGAATTTTTTAAAAAGTCAACTCTGAAATCAATTCCGCAAAAATATCTATAAATGGGAACAAAAACAATAGACACATATTTTATTGAATAAAAAAAATCCTTAAAATGAATAAAAAAAATAAATACATGAAAAAAATTAGATCTAAATACTAAATGTATCCCTAGTCCACTATGAGGAGGGATAAAATATTCTGCAGTTTGTTTCCCATTGATACTGTTACAGATTAGTGTAATCGAATATCATGTTGCTGTTTTTAAAGCTAATATCAATAAAAGAATAATAAATGGATAATAAAAATTGAGCACTTGGGTGAAGCGGTGATTAAAAACAACTTTTTCTGTACCAATACAATACAGATATTTAGCCTTGTAGTATTGTCCAATCCTGAGATCAGCTGTGGTTTGTTATGGGTTTTTTTCACAATTGAATCAGGTACTTAGTTATGATTTCACACAATTTTGATGCCTCAATTCGATTCAGGTTAGTATAACTCACTTAAATTTAAGTCCACACCTAATGGAAAAGGCTTATTTCTTTCAACAAATTGTTGTTTAGGAAGCGCAGGAGCAGAACATGGGATGGACTTTTTACATATAAGCCCTGATAAACTGTGTTTTGGGGGGACTTATATCACAAAAGCGCTACAACCTACGGCCGAAAAGTGCCCGGAGAGCAACTCGGGCGAAGTTCCCTTCTACTCTCTTCCCATTCATCAAAGGTGATGAAGAAGCCGACAGGAGAGGAGCGTGGAGCCTTCCCAACGCAGCGATCATTAAATGGAAGTTCAACAGCAGACCTCATGACTAATTCATGATGTTCGCAGTATTCTCGGGACGCGCACAGAATAAAAGAGTGCCTAACTGCGGCGTTGTCTCCTGTGTTTGCCGATGTCGGGCTCATCACAACAAACAACCATGGAATTAGAAAACATCGTGCCGGAAAAGAAAAAAAAACCTTAAATATCCTCTTGAGACTTCCTGGAAAAGATATACAGCTCAAATTGATTTTGTTCTTAAAAGGAACGGAGTTCTTTTTGTTTTAGCAAGCTCTTACGACAATGATACGAGAGGTTACGTATATGAAATGGATGGTTTTGTGTTAATTTTGCTATAATATTCATAATATGGTTATGGTTATAACTGTGGTGTCGTTCTGCAAAACAACAGTGGCGAGCACACCGTCATATGTCATCACTGTGTGGTATGCTGGGAGCACGGCGGCAGACATGAGAACTTTACAGGGAGTCATCAACACAGCCCAGAAAATCATCTGCTGTGATCTCAAACCGACCACCACCTTCTTTATTATTATTTTTTTTAATCTTAATTTTTCTACTTTGTTAAGAGTGACAATAAAGACAATTCTATCCTTTTCTATTCTTTCCTAAATATGCTCTCTGGCACGGCCACTTTGGTTCCGTAGCGTATAGGTAGTAAGCAACACCATAAAACTCTCCACAAATGTGATTCAATATTTATATTCCCAAACAAAAAAGGCAGTATAGTAGGGTTTAAACCATGTTCCAACAACATATTTCTGTCATTGACTGATGTTAAATGTGTAATATTGTAATCGCTTGTTTTTCGCAGTTATTGTGGACTAGAACCCCCTGAAATATGCGAAAATTAGCAGCAAAAATCAGTAGTCCACCGCATTATTGCTGGCTACCACTCGCAGCAATAGTCAACCTAGGAAAATGGATCACATGGGTGCATTTTCAATTTAAGAGGAAATAACAGTAATAATAATAAAAAAAAAGCTGCCACGCATGATATAAATTTGCTCTCTCGGCCCTCTGTCTCAGCAATAGATGACTGGGAAAAATGGATCACAGCCTAAACAATGCAGCACATGTTAGGCTGTCCACAAACGCACGTTTCAGGGGCCCAAACCCCTTACCTCTCAAAACAAAAAGATAATGACGTTTTTGGCCCCTTGCTCTCAGCAATAGTCAACCAGAGATAATAAATCGCGGCCACAACCGTGCATTTATTATTAGGCGGGCTAGAACAGCACACCTCCAAAGTAGAGGCTTCAGTCAGACGCTGCAATGTTGGATTTGAGATAATGGATCACAGTTACAAGAGTGCAGTTAACATTTTGGTGGACAGAACAGCAAAAAGTACAACGAGGCCCAACAGCAATATGTGATAGAGGATAATGGATATTAGAACTATTTTCCAAGATTATTTGGTTCAATATTCTGTGTTAGAAAGATGGACATTTCATCAATGACAGACATTCATCATGACAACAACTGATGAAAACGGACTAGCGGAATGAATGCCTATTTCTTTTTGCTCTGAATCAGCGGCAGCGGTCATTTTTTCTTCAGTTTTGAAGAAAAAAAAAGTAATACTCAATGACCTACGAAGGCCAATGGCACGTTATTCTAATGGTCATAAACCCGTAACGCAGCATTTTTATGAAAGGCTGTGGCGTAATCAAGCATTGTTAATCACCAAAGGGATATAGAACTGAGTCACGGTAGTTAAAAAGTGAAGGGATTTATAGGATTGCCTATTCGCTGAAATACCAGTTTAACCCCAATACCTCACAGGGTTATTAAAACCCTTTATCTCTACTATGAAAAAGATTCATGGATTTTACATTAGCGATTCCTTTGGACATTACAGATTCGAATGTTGATGACACAATACCTGTATACTTGAAAATAAATATTTAATAAAAAGTTTAGTGGGCAACAACCCAAATTGGTAGTTTAATAAGTATTAACTCATTTTACAAAGACGAGATTTTTCTTGACACATTGTCACAAATAAAATCTATATACAACAAAAACTATCTATTCCTTTCGCCATGATTCAGTGATTTGCAAACTAAGGCGCTGGGGCCATTTGCAGCCACAATCAGTTTTTCAGAGGTCCAAAGATGAGTTAATTTGTATTTGGCACAAATAATAGTTACCAGAAAACCATGAAACAGTATAAATCATCAATAAGCAACTACATACTCATTTTATTGTGTACATGTTTTTAGTGAAACATAATTCAATTTTGGAACCTAACCTGACTTATTTTCCTTCCTGTGTCAAGGTCTGAACTGTGAATATTAAAAAAACAAAACAAAAAAAAAACGGTAACCTACATTAACAGGGTTCCTACAGATTAAGGCAGGTCAAATTCAAGACTTTTTAAGACTGTTTTTGCCTTTTGAGATGAAATTTAAGACCAAGTCGGCTAAAAAACACTACTACAACAAAACAGAAAAACACAAGTATTTCGAAGACATTTTAATGCCAAGTAAAGCCTCATTTTCAGAATAATGAATACAATGCCTTTTGGGACGTTTCGAGGATCCGCAGGAACCCTGGTAAAAGACTTTGTGCCGCCATCTCCTGGTTCATTGCTGCCTAAAATATTCTTCCTACCTTATGCGTTCCACCCCAAACAGCGCTGCTAAAAGTAAAAAAAAAGCAGATAGGTGCAGTGGGAAAAAACGACGCACACCACCTTTATAAATACTTGGAAAAAAAATCTGCTTTATGCAGGAAAAGACAAAAGCAAAGATGTGTAAATAAAAGTGTATTTTTGTTAATTGATAAATAAAACTAACCCCTTGATTAGTTCATTTTAAGGTAAAAATCAAAGAATATAAATGGCAAATAACTTTGCCAGAATAGTTTCTTATTACATTTGCTGCCATTCAAATAGATTTTGTAAATAAAAAATGTTTTCCCTGTCTTGGAAAGTGAGTTACTGGTACACTCAAAAACCGGATACTTAGTAAAAAAAATAAATTACATGAGAATACGTGGTTGGTACTGAAAAGGACAAAAATGCTGAAAATCTTACATGAATCTTAAAAAAATACACCGGTGAGGTCAATAGTTTCAAACAGATGTAATCCACCGAAACAAATTAAATGAAAAAGGGACACTAGGTTCCTGTTCTTTGAGAAATTAGAAGCATCTTGCGTCCCCCTCCTCCCGTATTGTCACCAGCCAATCCTTCTCTGCTCCACTTGGTCTGGACAACGGCGAGTGAGGTTGCCAGAGGCTGTTCCTGCTATGATCCCGCTAGCTCCCGCCAAGGTTGATAAAGGGTCGCGATTAAGACCTTGAATGGATGTCCATTAGGTAGTTGTCCTCACAATTGGGAAACCCCCAGAGCCATTTCCCCCTTTCTTATACAAAACTCAAGTGCTTAAAAATGATTTTTTTTGCACTAGATCTAAACATGTACCTTTTGTAACATTAAATAAATAATCACTAAATTTAGCAAGCTTGATATTATTGATCATTATCATTATTAGGAAAAGCAGTTCTGAGGTCATGGGTTCAAATTCAGCTACGAACCTTCCTGTGCGGAGTTTGCATGTTCTCCCCCGTGCTTACGTGGGTTTCCTCCGGGCACTCCGGTTCCCTCCCACATTCCAAAAAACATGCATGTCAGGTTAATTGGCCGGTCCAAATTGTCCCTAAGTGTGAATGAGCGAGGGAATTGTCTGTCCCTGTGTGCCCTGCGACTGGCTGGCAACCAGTTCAGAGTGTCCCCTGCCCAATGCCCGGAGATGGCCAGCACCCCCTCGACCCTACTGAGGATAAGTGGTGCAGATAATGGATGGATGGATGGATTATCATTATTAGTTATCTCAATAATATGAATATTATTATTTCAAGTATTATTTTACTAATGTCAGAAAAAAGAGATTTTACAAGACAATAAAGAAATGTTTTGCAACCAACACAAAATATAAATATTATCATCACGTGTGTTTTTAATGTTTGTATTTACAACATTGTGCAAAATAAAAAAATATATATTATTCATAATGACATTGTAGTTTGTGGATTGTTTTTATTTTAAACATTTTTAATAATATCAGAGCAAAAACAAACTAAAACATAGGCTCTGATTTTTTGAGTGAACAAGCAAACAATCAATAAAAACAAATACATGAATGAATAAATACATAGATAAACAAATGGGCTATTTTCTTCAAAACAACACCCCAAATATGGTCTGAAAATAAGTTAAAAGAAAATTGGCTCAAATTCTTTAAGTTTAAAAACTTTGAACTTAATTTAACTCTTGAGGTAAAGCGTTAAGGCTAATTTAAGTAAAGTTACATCTTTGAAGCCCATTAAACTCTGGGGTTAAAACTTAAAAGCTGATTTAATTAGTGAATAAAAGCTTTAAAGCTGATTTGACTCTTGAATTAAAGCTTTGAAACAGCTTTAACTCTTGGGTTAAACCTTTGATACCAATTTGCCTCGAATTAAAGCATTAAAGCTGATTTAATTCTTTGGTTTGAGTTTTCAAATAGATATATCGCCTGAGTGAAAGCTTTAAAGCCGATTTAAAACTTTTAATAGCACTACATCTAACCAAATTTTGAGCTGGGTAGTACCGATACCCTGTATTATAAACCTGGTCATATTTTGTCGATATTTTTATATATTTGTACTTGCATACAGCTATTGATACGGCGTCACCCACCACACTTGTAGCAATGTGGTCAGGACCAAAACAGGAATATCTGAAAGTAGTCCATATCTTTTTAAGTAATTATTTTTTTAAATCAATGTTTTCAGATATGCTAGTCTTTCTTGATGGGGGACTTTTGTCCACACATGTTATATAGATTGGTAATCTTTTTGGTATCATTCCTATAAAACTAGTATTGAACATTCCTAATCCGACTGTTTCATCAGTGATATAATAATTGTTATTTCTTGGTCCGGATTCATGAAAGGTGATTAGACTTTAGCCTGTACAAGCCATTAATCCGGCCTGGCCTTTATCAGTTGTACTCTCGTCCAACATAAACACGAGGAGAACGTCATCGTTAATACCCCAAAGCGTAACGTCGACTTCAAGCTATTTACGTGAAGGATTCAGACTACGGAGGCTGAAAATGCAAAATACAGCGCAATATTTTTAAACCAGCACAGCCAGACAAGAAAGGAAAAGTGATGGTTTCTAACCCACATTTCATGTTTTTCCAAGATTGAGGGATCAAATGTTATTTTTGGACTTTGCTACGTCGCGGTCTGAGTAAAAGGAACTAAGTCAATACTGAGCCCTTTTTGCATGTTGATTTATTATATTCCCGCAGTGTATTTTGTTTTTGCAACCAAGCGAGCTTGTCTTTAGCATGTCAGATTAATCGACTATCCCCTTCAGCGGCGATCAGAACGAGATCACAATTTAAATGTGAACATTTCGTCCGTTTTGGTTGGTTTGGTTTCAGAAGTGCTTAGCAGCTGTGGGGAAAAAGAACACCAAATGATGACTTGCCTAAGGTTGTCCTTGATGACTCAATGCATACGTACGTTTGACAGCAATTTACGGTAGGGAAGACCGATGTGTGGGATCCAAAAGTATGAGCTAGCGGGGCAGTGTGTTTAAGGGCCACGGTATCGCGATGACTACCCCACCTGCTCATTTGCATTCACCGTACAACATATGTGTCTTTTTACTTTATTAGAGAATCCTCCAAAGTGATGAAAACTAGGTCGCTAGGCTGCAGAGCACCTTTTCCCTCTCACCCTATTCTTATATTTCAACCACAGTTCTCGATCTTTGTCACACTCACATCAATTTGGTTCAAGGGAACCAAAAGTAAGTTTTGAAAACTTTATGAGCTGCTGACATGACTTGTTCCCTTTATGTCTATTCCTAATTTTTCACTTTCCTGCTCCAAATTATTTTCTCGCATTCAAAATCCAGATGCACACATTGTACATTCCTGTCGTCTCAAACGTCGGTCAAAATTAATGAACGTCTAGGTCATTTCTTAATTTCACTCACTTGATTTATCCCCCGTACTTCTGCAACCCCTCCCACTTCTCCTTTGACGGACTTGTCCCGGTCCCTCCAGGCTAATCTGCCCGCGGGGCAGATGCATCCGCTCATTAACCTGGTACCACCTTATAAGAGCCTCATTAACCCTGACACATGCACAAAAAGCTTGTGGCAAGAATAGTGGTGATTATAGGCACGTCTTTGTCGTTTTTGATGGATAGGCACTTGCTAGGAGAAAGGAGAACAAGACCGGGTAAACTTAGACTTGAGGACCCAGACAAACTGTTCCTTCAGATAGCTCAACGTTTTCCTAATAATACTTTGCCTTGAGATATCCAGACAAGACGGCAGCACAACTCCCTCCAGTGTATTCTGCAACGTCTCAAAAACAGGCAACATGGAATAAGTGAGCTCATTCATAGCCTTCTAAGCAATTTCATCAGTTGGTTGCCCACCCCCAAAGTAAACAAGCCAAAAGAAGAAGTTCAGTTGGAGACACCGGCTAACTGCCAGTTCACTCTAAATTGGATTTGTACACGCCGTCAACTTCAAACGGCCCATATTGAGCGTGACGGAACACCAATGAACACCACCCAGTGTTTCATATACCGGATTTTTCGGACTATAAGGTGCACCAGGCTATAAGGCAAAAGTTCGAAAGCAGTCTTCCGTAAAACATCTGTCATTTATAAAGTGCACCTGACTATAAACCTCATTAAAATAAAACAACTGTAATAGAGCACAAACAAGTCTGACTTCATCTCCAAAATGAATTGACTTCATAAAGCGTTACAGTATGTAGTAGCATTTCATTGTAATTATGCATTTAGTATTGTATTCACCAAATGTCCTGGATGATAATTTTAATCAAACTAAAAGCCTTACTTAAAAAACTGTTCTGTGTGAAAGATCAGTCTGTTTAAGACAGACTATAAAACACATTAATCTAAACTAAAATATCCTAGGGTTGCATGAGGAAAAAAAATCATCAGAAAACGAAAAAGAAGAAAAGACGAATTTCATGGAATATTGACATTAAGAAATTTTGTTTCACCATTAAAATGATTCAATTTATTTATAATTCCAGGGAAATGTTTTGTTTTTTAGCTGCACCTTATAATCTGGAAAATACAGTAGAGCTTACGAATCTTTATCACAAGAATTGTACCTCCAGACCAGGGGCGTCAATATATGATAATGGTATTTGCTCATCCCAACTTCATTTAAAAAGTTCTTTTGTTTTTGTTTTGCTTATTTATCACCCAAAACTGCTTAAAGTACAATCCTCTCTAACCCCTAATCGAGTCATTTCCAACTCGTCATCACTCTTCTAAATGGCAATGTGCAGACTTTATAATGACCAGTGCTGTCAGCGCTTGAGTTTTACTGCTTAGTTTAGGTTAAGAGCAGAGTCGGGACCAGATGGCATGTGCAAAAGGCAAAGATTTTATGATCTGCTTATCAACTATATCATTAACACTGTTGAATCGTAACAATGTGCAAAAACTGTGATCGAAAGAGATATTTTGAAAATATTAGATCATGACTATTCTACTAGAAGTGCAACAGGTAATCGATTAATTGGAAAATGATTCATTGAATTAATTGCCACTTATTTTAACGAATGATTAATCGTTTGGATAGTTACCAAACTAGAACTCATCAAGAGTAAATATTCAATGATTACTTTTCTTGTAGGTATTTTTTGATCATTTATCTTATCTAACCTTTTGTATAAAGTAGAACAAACATCCTATATTATAAAAGATACATGACCATTTATAGGCAAGTGAGACATCAATGTGCACTGCGACCCTAACACGAACACCAACAGCTTAGTTTAACAGATCACTCTCCATTCAGGACATGCTATCAAATTATACTTCTCGACTAATGTTATGTTGCACAGACAATAGTCCTAGGTCTAACCTAGATTTAAAATGAAATGATCTGCATTTATATAGTGCTTTTCAAGACAATGACTTCCCAAAGCGCTTTACAGTGTGCTTCACATTTCCCAATAGCGGCCTTGCAGCCATGTAAGGCGCTAACCTGCTTATTGGGGGTATTAGGGGTTCAGTGTCTTACCCAAGGACACTTCGACATGTAACACGGATGAGCCGGGATTCGAACTGGGATCCCTTGATCCCAGGACGAGCGCTCTACCTCCTGAGCTACTGCCGCCCCGGCATTTCATTTCATTTAAAAGCACATATTTGCATTGAATCGGAAGTGAGAGCAACAAATAAAACAAACCAATTACGACCAATCTATTTTTCCAATCTCACCTCTCATATTCCAGGTTGTCATGGTCACAACGGGCGTCTTTATGCTTTTCCCAGTCCTTCCCGTGTCGGCACGTAGTCAAAGAGACAATGTCCTTCCCGTTGTGGATGTGATGGAGAGCATTCCGGGTATCGGATCCGATGCCTGTCAAATATCGCTTTCCTTTGAACATCAGCAGGTACTTTCTCCTCGGCGGGGTGGTGTTCCTTACCAACCATCCCCGTTCGCCACCCTTCTGCGGATGGTCCTTGGAAAAGAGCGGGATGGAGATGTCAAAACCCGGCCTAAAGTGTTCGGTATTGAGGCTGGCTCTAGCTAAAATGGCCTGTCCGATATTGAAACCCAGGTCCTCTGTGTAGTTGGGCCAAGTACCCGAGTAAAGGTTGAAGATGAGGTGATTTCGTCCATCGTTCCAAAGAGGGTAACCCTGTATACGTTCATCTACGTTCGGGACAAATTGTCCTGACAGCTGGTCCCGGTCTAGGGTGTCAATCCCGAGCACAAACAAACACGCTTCACGCGGATCTGATGTGTAATACCTTGACTCTGCTACAGACGTCAAGATTTTTTTGTAGCTTTCAGATACCCGGTCGTTTTTTTCCGAGGGGTAAACATACACCCGGAATCCTTCCCTTCCCTTGTGCCGACACCGGGAGAAGTCAAAGCAAGTCTCCATACGGCAGCGGCTGCCCTTGTAAACAACAGACCACGCTTGGCGGCACTGCCGGGGCGATTCGGACATCCCCGGGTCTGTCTGGAGCTCGTCCAGGTGAGCATAGCAGGGTAGGAAGGCTCGGTCTGTCCAGTTGGGCCACGGTCGCAGGATCTCGCCCTGCTGCCCTGTAAGTATCCGGAGCAAACGTTCAGGTAGCTGGATCCCTCTCCCCAAGTAAAAGAGAAGCAGCCAGCAGAACGTACACAAGCCAAGCAGAACATATTTCTTACGGGCCTGCATGGGGCAGCTTTGACGCCTCACACGGGGCACCGGTCAGCCTGGCCACTTTTAACAAGGAGCTCCCAAAGGAGGGCAACGTGTTAACAAGGACATCAGCGCCTCCTCCAAGTGTGGCCCGGTACACTTCGCCATTGAGGATGACTTAAGTCCAAGTTACCGTCAGTTCGTCTTTGATCGTCTTTCCCATTTAGTATCAAGGCTCAGACAGCAGTATTCAGCTGTCCCGATGGTGGAATTGGTCGGTCCTTCCGATGCTGTGTGCATTTCCTCGGATGAGCAGCCTGCTCGACAGGAGTGACCTGCGATTCCTTGACTTTCCCTGAGCTTGCTGCCTCATGGTTCCTGGCACAACTGCCGCCAGGCAGGCCCCTCCTAAGGAGAAGCAAACAAACAAGAATACAGATCAGTGCACGGCAAGACCTAACAGAAAGCTTTTCAGTTGGTTGACAGAAACCCACATTGTGTTTAGAAAAAACATTAAACATGCAAGCAATAGGGGATATGTCAAATGTGAACAATTGTTTGGATATTTTGTTTTTATTTCTAGTATTTTCCTTTTACCT
Source organism: Urocampus carinirostris (assembly GCF_059441175.1). NCBI lineage: Eukaryota > Metazoa > Chordata > Actinopteri > Syngnathiformes > Syngnathidae > Urocampus > Urocampus carinirostris. Next base: position 10,328,381 of record NC_142350.1, on the reverse strand, counting down.
CCCAATTTTTTCCAGACTTAGACTTGTTTCATGTTAAAATAATTGTTGAAAAGTAAAGGAATTTAAGTCAAGAAGAGAAAAAAAAAACGTCAAAAATGAAGTTGATTTAATGTAAACAAACCAAATAATTTACGTCATTTTCTACAAAATCCCATACAGATCAATTAACAAAACTAAGTTGTTTTATAAAGGGTAAATCACGAATGATTGAGTCATTTTGTAAATAAAAACAAAACAAAAAAAAACTAAACCGTCCAAATATACTGATAACCGTTGTTTACAAAGACAGCTCAAAAAAGAAACACACCCAAATTTGGATCAGTTCGTTTAAATTAACCTGAGAAAGTTACTAATTTTAAAATATTGTTTTCAGCAGTAGTAGTAGTAGTAGTAGTAGTAGTAATAGTAGTAAAAGTAATAGTAGTAAAATCGTGATAGTAAGAATAGTTTAAAAGAAAAAAATATAGCAGTCCTTTTAGTGGTAGTATTGATAGTAGTAGTAGTACTAGCAGAACTTTTAGAGTTACTAATGATTGTAGTAGTAGCAGTAGTAATAATCGCATTATTTTTAGTGCTACTAATAATAGCCACATTTTAACAGTAGCGGCCGTAGTGTTTTAGCAGTAGTAGTAGGAGTATTATAATGTTGATACTAGTAGTACCAGCAGTATTTTGGGTAGTAGTAATAGTATTAGTAGCAGTAGTACACTGCTAGAAGTAAAAGTAGTATCAATATCTGTAAATTCAGTTGTCCTGGTAATAGAGGTAGTTGTATTACCTGTAGCAGTAATGTTTCTAGTAGTAGTGATAACAGTCTTAGTAGTAGTAGCAGCAGCAGCAGCAGTATTTTCGTAGTACTTAGTCGTAGTATTTTTCTGTAATAATAGTTGAGTGGTTGTAGTAGTAATAGTAGTATTTTTGTAGTAGTAGTAGTATTAGTAGGAGTTGAAGAAATAGTAGTAGTAGTATTTTCGTAATAGTAGAAACAGTAGTAGTGGTAATAGTCATAGTAGTAGAAAGAGTATTAGTAGCAGTGTGTTTAGTAGTAGCGTTTTATTAGCGTGATTACACTGCAAAAAAGTATTCTGTTGGCAGAAGCTTTAGCTCCTTTCAATACACTTTTTAAAAAAAATAAGTTATAATTGTTGTTGCAGTAATGTTGGTAGTAGTTGTCGTAGTGGTAGTATTAGAGATCAAATTTGTGCAAATCATTCCCAATGAAGTTGATTCATTTTGGACAATAATCACCCAAACCAGATTGGTTTACTTTCTTTTAGATACAAAATAAGGTTAGTTTTTTTTTGAAAAATCACTGTCAAGAACAGCAATAGAAAACACTCTTGCTAAAGATCCTAAGACTATTGGGTTTTACTCAAAGAAAAGAAGGATAGTTTTCTTTGAAATGGATAATAAAATGTCGCAATGTTTCAATGCAACAAACCAAATAAAAATCATTGGATCACTGCATGTTTGACCCAATTTGGCCTGTGTCGATTTAGAGTATAAAAAAGAAAAAAAAAGAAAAAAAACATCTAAAAATTGTGTAAAAGTATTCACGTCACCATTCGTGTTAAATTCTTAACCGTAGACATATTTGTTCCATACAGTAAGGATGTGTTTGGTGGGGCTCACAGTAGAGGATAGTGTTCCTACAGCCAGCCCTAAAACAAAGGCAGCTTTCAGGACTCACCTGCCCACATCTTCCACCACTCATGCACATTCCTCATTTCTTTGGCCACATAACGCAAGTCGCTTGGATAAATAATACCTTGTCCGATATGAATGAAAGTGTTTTTACCGGTAACGGTCGTGAACATGCCGGATAACGGTAGGATCTGTTTTACGCAACTGGATTGGGAAAATTGATACCAGATTAGATAATCCACATATTAGTTTTTAATAAGGGAGTTTTCACTACTAGTGCTACATTCCTGCCAATTTATACATTTACCCTGTACTAGATTAGTTTTCTTATTTCAAATTATGTCGCCGTAGAATTAAATCAAATTAAAAAAAAAAATAATAAAAATATATTTCTTTGTTGGACCTATCCCTTGTCTATTTCGGCTCTAATCTGGATCTTCTCTGTCACTAATAGCAGAAGACAGCTTTATTGTGGATTACTAATATCGTCGTGGAATTCTACATAGTCTGTGAGTAAACCGGTGCTGCATTGTGTTTGTGCAGATTATTTTGAACTAGTAAATGGAACAATTGGCAGAGATTTGCAGCTATACTTTGATGCGTGGAACATTTCAGGTTTTTTTTTAATGAAGACTGATGATCACTGTTTTAATTAGTAAACTGAGAAAAATCAAACTTAAAAGATATATTTTCCAAGCAAAATATTTCCTTTTTTTCTTTCGCTTGTAAGTAATGTTGCGCATTTTAAGTGTTCTTTTTCTCATTTTAAGTTGTTTTCCTTTTTTACCATATTTTTCCTTTATGGTCTCAGCTCCACAACACCAAATAGTCCAATACAAAATTGAGAAAGAATATGGCAGACAATTTAAAAAAAAAAGATCATTTATCCTCATAGCAAATAACTATGTGTACTTTAATATATTTTTTCTTCTTTTATGACTAGATATTTAAAGTATCCCCAATGTTTATAAACCTGTATTTATGTTCAAGCTGCCAGGTAAAAATGAAAAACAAAGGTTAAATAGGATCAATAAGAAGCTTGTTATTTTTTGTTGGAAAATAATTTTGCACAATTCAAATATTGTATTTCTTATTTAATTCCCTTTAAAAGATTTTCTTATTTTAAATTTATTTTACTTTAGATGCAGCTCCAATTTCCAAAAGGTCGAGTTAGAAATGCAATTTGTTTTTAAAAAGCAAAATAAATAAATAAATACAATCCTTTATGGTAGAAATGCCTTTTTGTATTCAAACTGCCAGCTAAAATTGATAAAGATGTTGTATTTTTATAGATTGATATCTTCGTTTTTGTTTAGATTTTTCATTTTTCTAGTTGGACCACAATTATTGCATTATATATATTATATGGGTGAGTGGGTATATGGCTGTATCCCTTAACCACTAGGGTAGTAGGGGCACCAATTCCTGTGGTGTGTCTTGGGCAAGTACAGCCTGGTGGCACCCATCTCCTCGAGGCTGACAATACACATACAAAAAAAAAAAAAAAAAAAAAAAAAAACAGTCATGTTACTAAATTAACCATAAAGGGTGTCCTTCTTTAAAACAAATAGAGTAATAAAAGTATTTTAGTAGTAGTAGTAGTAGTAGTAGTAGTAGTAGTAGTAGTATCAGTAAGAGTAGTATAGTAAGAGCATTATTTTTAGTACTAGTAGCAACAGCAGCATTTTAGTGCTAGTACCAATAGCTGCATTTTAGTAATAGCAGCACTAGTATTTGTAGTAGTAGTAGTAGAAGAATAGTGGGAATCATTATAGTAGTTTTATCAGAAGTAATAGAAGTATTTTAGTACTAGTAGTAAAAGCAATATTTTCGTGGTAGTAGCACAGGTCATTTTGGTAGTAAATTTAGTCGTAGTAGAAAAGTAGCAGTAGAAATAGAAGTATTTTAGTGCTGTTAGTAATAGCATCATTTTAGTTGTAGTAGCAGTAGTATTTTTAGTGGCAGGAGAACTAGTACAGACGGTCCCCTACTTACGACCATTCGACTTCCAAAAAAAACAGTAGATACGAAAACATTTTCCGGATGTCGAAAAATTTTCAGACATTAACTTAAGTTAGATTTTGTATTGGGTGCCAATTTTTCTGAGTCCAGGACAGTACTGTCGTGCTTCTTTCCGCCGCTACCGGCGTGTGCGCTGTGAGAGGTCACCCACCATCCCCCCCGAAGATGAAATTCGGTTTCCTCTTCCTAGTTTGTGTGTAAACATTCTATACTGTATCTCCTGCGCGCTACGAACTTTTTTATTATAGTTAGACATATTTATTGTTTAATATCTCATGCGTCCATTCAATATTGTTGGTGTAAAGTGTAAAGAAGAGGAGAACAGTTTCTTTTGAAATGAAAGTGGAATAAAAAAGGTTGATGTGGTTGAGAAATTGGGTGGATCGCTTTTTTCCAGCCACTTTCTATCACGGAGGAGGAAGTCGCCTAACTGTTGAAGCTCATTTTCCAAAAGTAAGTTAACCTCAACTTTATTTATTTTTATAGAGCATATCTCATCTCATCTCATCAGCTGCACTGCTTATCCTCAGTAGGGTCGCAGGGGTGCTGGAGCCCATCCCAGCAATCATCGAGCAGTGGGCAGGGGACACCCTGAACTGGTTGCCAGCCAATCGCAGGGCACACGGGGACAGACAACACACTCGCTCAGTCACACCTAGGGACAATTTGGACCGACCAATTCACCTGAAATGCATGTTTTTGGAATGTGGGAGGAAACGGGAGTGCCCGGAGGAAACCCACGCAAGCACGGGGAGAACATACAAACTCCGCACAGTAAGGCCGGGAGCTGGACTTGAACCCACTCAGGAGGTTCCCACGACCTCAGAACTGTGCCGCACACGCGCTAACCACTGCGCCGCCGTGCTGCCCTATAGAGCATATTATTTTATGAAATGTTTATTTTTAGCACAAAATATATAAGCCTTAAACATACTTGTATAAACCTTAAACATACAAAAAAACATAGAACTGAAGCAATTTACGAACAAATTCAACTTATTTCGTTCGTAAGTAGGGCAGCGTCTCTATAGTGGTAGTAATAATAGTAGAAGTATAGTGGTATTTTCAATAGCAGTATTAGTAATAGTTTTCTTTCCACTGCAAAAAAAAAAAAGAATTTGTACCCTTGATACTTATTTGAAATAGACTTTTTCAATTTGTTCTCTTTTTTTAACTTGAAGTTTCATTATACCACTATTTAGATTTTTTTCCTTAGTCTATTACAGATTATTTTTCTCCTTTTAGTGAACAGTTTTTTTCCATCTGTTATTTGTGGAACGATTGCATCGTATATACAATATACAGGTACACATGCAAAAAAAAGGTAGGTAGTCATATTACAGAATTAAACATAGTGAGTGTCCTTCTTACAGAAAAGAAGGGCAATAAGAAGTGAAAAGCGCGCAAGTGTGAGTTGGCGAAAGCAACTAATTAGCAAGGACGGATGCACTTACGGATGCCCGCAAGTATCCCGGCCTAAGTGGCGGCAAAGGTCTGCGGGGTAGCACATCAATCACGGACCATTACGGTGGCGATGCGCGCCGGAGGACAAGCCAGAAGGTTCCATGAATTGCATGCAGGCGTCAAGGAGAGTAAAGGGAGTTGAAGGTGAGGTGAGTAGCACGTATTTTATGATACACTCAATGCAATGAAGATTATTCACGTGTGTTCTTGAATGCAATTGGTCCTTGTGTTCATGTGACCGTGACAATATTTCACGTGTAGAGGGCTACATCATCTTTTAGCACCACATGTCTTGTTAAAGCTACATAGGCCAAGAGCAAAAACAATTGTAATTAAATTATAAAAGAATATCTACATTCATATTCACGCAAATATTCTGAACTTTTTTGTTAACAGACAAAAAGCATGGAATCACCATTCTTGAGCAACCCCTCACTTCGACAATTTATCTTGTAGAAAAAAACTCAGTACGGAACATGAAACAATCATAAGGTCATTCCAAAGTACAACATATTTGCGTTCAGAAATACTAAAATAAATTAAGAAAACACATTGTCACTGTCTGTAAATGTTACTTTTATAGAGCAAGAGCAGGAAAATAAATATGGAATCACTCAATTCTGAGGGGAAAAAAAATTGAATCAGTGCATTTTGAGTAGAAAATAAGAACACACCCAGGCAATTTTCTTTTGCCTGGATTAAGTCTGCTCGTTATTCAGCAGTTAAAAAGGTACGGTTATCACCCCTTGGAGGGCTCCTGGACTAAGTGAATTGTCAAGAATCATGGCTCCAACAATAGAGATGTCTCTTGAGACCAAAGACAGGATTGTCTTAATGAAGGCAACTCTACTCGTATGGTTGACAAAGATGTGGGTTGTTCACAGTCAGATGTATACAAGATTTGGACCAGTAACGAGTCACGAATCTGTATTGGACAAGGTGATGAATTTTGGTTGGTGCCGTTCCGGTGAGATATACAAAGAGGTAAACATCCAAATTCCCAAAGTCCTTAATTATATGGGGCTGCATGACAGGCAAAGGCACTGGGGAGATGCCTTTGGTCAAATCTGCAATAAATGCACAAGTTAACATTGACATTTTGGACAGCTTTCTTATTCCTTTAATTGAATAAATGTTTGAACTCATTTTCCAAGATAATGATGCATCATGCCACAAAGCAAAAACTGTGAAAGCATTCCTTGATGAAAGACGCATCCACTCAATGTCATGACCTGCAAATAGCCTTGATCTCAACCCAATTGAAAGCTTGTGGTGGAAATTAAAGAAAAATATCCACAGCAAGGCTCCAACCTCCAAAGATGATCTGGCAACTGCAATCAAAGAGAGTTGGCACCAGATTGGTGAAGAGTACTGTTTGTCACTCATCAAGTCCATGCCTCAGAGACTGCAAACTGTCATAAAAGCCAAAGGTGGTCCAACTAAATACTAGTGATGTTTTGAATATTTTTCATGATACCATATTTTTTTCTCAGAAGTGAGTGATTCCATATTTCCCTGCACTTGCTAAAAAACATTTACTGACCATTTCAATGTTTTTATTGAATTTATTTTAGTGTTTCTGAATGCCAATATGTTGCACTTTAGAATGGGGAGGGATTTTTAAGGGTTATTGTTCTTTCTTCGTTATTCATTATCCATTATTCGTTATCGGTCAGTTCATAATACGCTACAAAGCCTAGGAGCACTTTAGAATGACCTTACGATTGTTTGTGATCTGAGATTTTTCTACAGAATAAAATATTTGGATGAGGGCTTGGCCAAGACTGGTGATTCCAGACTTTTTGGTAGGGGTTGTATATCGTGATTTTATTTTTGGCGATTTTCAAAATCAATGTTTCTTCCCAGAATTGTGATGTCATATTTGGTACGTAAATATTTCCATAGTAGTATTTTTATTGTATTTCCATGGTAGTATATTTTTTGGAATATTACTGTAGCTTTATTTAGTAATATTTCTGGTGTATTATTTCTGTAGTAGGTTTCTTTTTATAGTGTTATGGTAGTGATATTTTTGGCTGTATTCCTATAGAAGTATTTTTAAAGTATTTCCATAGTAGTTTTATATTAGTATTTTAATAGTTTTTCCATAGTTTTTTTGTTGTTGTATTTCTGTGAAGTATTTTCCCATAATATTGAAGTATTTGTTTAAGTATTTCGGTAGTACTGTTGTATTTATTTATTATTTTTTGTATGATTACTGTAGTTGTAGTTTTGTGGTATAGTGTGGTAATACTTTGTATTTTTTTATTTTAAGATTAAAAGCAAAATGAATTAGGTGCCTGTTGTATTTGCTTTTTTTTTAGGACAGAAAATGAAATCACAATCATCAATTGTATCTGTTTGCAATAGTTGTAAGATCAATTATCAAGAATCATGATATAAATTGAATCGGCACCTTAGTATCTTGATACAATTGAATCGTGACCGAAGCATATCTCCCCACCCCTACTAAATAGCTACACAGAAAAATAGCTAGTTAGATAGTAACGAGGCTAAGAAGGGACACAACTTGTGAAAAAGAACCATTGCAAAATGGATTGCTAACAATAACATTTCAGATAGCTTTCTATATTCCCTGAAAACTACATAGCCTTCTGGACAACTAGCTAGCCACACAGCTAGACAGAAGAACAGCTAGATAGACAGACAGTTATCTAGCTAGCTATATAGCTGTGTAGTGAGGTAGCCATGTAGCTAGGAAGGGACAACGCTTGCTCATTACAGTTATTGCAAAATGATCTCTAACAATTTTTATTCTAGTAAATATTTCTTGAATTCCAGAAAGCTATGTAAATTTCATGACAGCTAGCTAGCTGAACAGCTTGATAAACAGACAGTTATCCTGCAAGCTATGTACCTGTATAGATAGGTAACAATGTAGCTAAGATGGTACAAAGCTTATGCAATTGAAAAAAAAAATGGCACATGAATTTCTAATAAGCTAGATATTCATATAGGTTCTTATATTGCCGGAAAGTACTTTCCAGGCAGCTAGCTACCCAGACAGCAAGAGAGACAGACAGTAATCCAGTTAGCTATGTAGCTGTGTAGCTAGGCGGCACGGTAGCTAGGAAGGGACAAAGCTTACAAAATAAAAATACAGCATAATGACTTGTTAACCATGTACATTTTCAGATAGCTTACTATATCGCCAGAAAGCGATGCAGCTTTCCGGACAGACAGGTAACCAAAGTTCCATCTAGCTATGTAGCTGTGTAGCGAGGTAGCTAGAAAGAGACAACGCTTGGGAAATAGAAACATTGCAAAATGCTAACAATCTAAATAATCAGATTTAATTGTATATTGTAATAAAGCTAGGTAGCTAGCCAGGCAGTTATCCAGCTAGCCTTATGGCTGTGTAGCTAAGTAGTGAGGTACCTAGGAAAGGACAAAGCTTTCTATCTATCTATCTACCTTGGTCATATCCCTCATGAGTGTGACCGACAGCAAGACAAACACATATAATAACAAAGAAAATAAAAGGGAAAAAAATAGCAAAAAAACACACACAACATTTTTTGGACTACGGCCAACCCAATTGCCCAAACACCAAAACAAGTTAGGCACCTCGCCACCTAAGTTGGTCATGCTTTCGTCCCTCCAGATGAAATGGGACACCAGAAAGCGGCCATGTCACTCGGGTCAGGGTGACACAACACACTCTTTTGTTCAACAGCAGGGCCCGACAGCTTTCACTGGTTTACCCCTGCCGCATCATGCGGGTGCCCATCCCATCCTTAAGAAGGAAGGGACAAAGCTTACAAAATAAAAATAAAATAACATTCTAAATGTTCAGATGTAATTCAAATATTTCTATAAAGCTAGATAGCTTGCCAGTCAGCTGTTTACCTAGACAGCCTGGCAGCTAGAGAAAAAGACAGCTAGATAGACAGACTGTTTTCTAGCTAGCTATATAGATGTATAACTAGGTTTTGAGATAGCAAAGATGGTACCAAGCTTTTGCAATAGAAAAACATGCCAAATGGATTGCTAGCAATGTAAAAAAAGTCGAGTAGCTTTCTAGACAACTAGCTAGCCGGACAGCTAAATGCAACACAAGTTGGATAGACCGTTATCCAGCTTCCTATGTACAGTGCATCCGGAAAGTATTTACAGCGCTTCACTTTTTCCACATTTTGTTATGTTACAGCCTCATTCCAAATTGTATTAATTTAATCTCTTATCTCAAAATTCTACAAAAAATACTACATTATGACAATGTGAAAAAGCTTTTTTTTTTTTTTTTTTTTAATTTATTAAAAATTTTCACTGATCATCCTTGAGATCTTGCTACAGCTTAATTGGAGTCCACCTGCAGTAAATTCAGTTGATAGGACATGATTTGGAAAGGCACACACCTGTCTATATAAGGTCCCACAGTTGAGTGTGCATGTCAGAGCACAAACACTAAGCATGAAGTCAAAAGAACTGTCTATAGACCTGTGAGACAGGATTGTCTTGAGGCACAAATCTGGGGAAGGATACAGAAAATTTTCTGCTGCTTTGAAGGTCCCAATGAGCACAGTGGCCTCCATTATTCGTAAATGGAAGACATTTGGAACCACCAGGACTCTTCCTAGAGCTGGCCGGCCTTCTAAACTGAGCGATCGGGGAAGAAGGGCCTTAGTCAGGGAGGTGACCAAGAACCTGATGGTCACTCTGTCAGAGCTCCAGCGTTCCTCTGTGGAGAGAGGAGAGCCTTCCAGAAGGACAACCATCTCTGCAGCAATCCACCAATCAGGCCTGTATGGTAGAGTGGCCAGACGAAAGCCACTCCTTAGTAAAAGGAACATGGAAGCCCGTCTGGAATTTTCCAAAAAGCACCTGCATGACTCTCAGACCATGAGAAACAAAATTCTCTGGTCTGATGAGACAAAGATTGAACTCTTTGGTGTGAATGCCAGGCGCCATGTTTGGAGGAAACCAGGCACCGCTCATCACCAGGCCAATTTCATCCCTACAGTGAAGCATGGTGGTGGCAGCATCATGCTGTGGGGATGTTTTTCAGCAGCAGGAACTGGCAGACTAGTCAGGATAGAAGAAAAAATGAATGCTGCAATATAGAGAGATATCCTGGATGAAAACCTGCTCCAGAGTGCTCTTGACCTCAGGCTGGGGCGAAGGTTCATTTTTCAGCAGGACAACGACCTAAAGCACACAGCCAAGATCTCAAAAGATTGGCTTCAGAACCACTCCGTAAATGTCCTGGAGTGGCCCAGCCAGAGTCCAGACTTGAATCCGATCGAACATCTCTGGAGAGATCTGAAAATGGCTGTGCACAAATGTCTCCCATCCAACCTGATTGAGCTTGAGACTTATTGCAAAAAAGAATGGGCAAAACTGCCTAAAGATAGGTGTGCTAAACTTGTGGGATCATATTCAAAAAGACTTGAGGCTGTATTTGCTGCCAAAGGTGGATCAACAAAGTATTAAGCAAAGGCTGTGAATACTTTTGTAAATGTGATTTCTTAGTTTTCTATTTTTAATAAATTGAAAAATGGTAAGAAAAAAAAGTTTTCACATTGTCATAATGGAGTATTTTGTGTAGAATTTTGAGATAAGAGATTAAATTATTACAATTTGGAATGAGGCTGTAACATAACAAAATGTAGAAAAAGTGAAGCGCTGTAAATACTTTCCGGATGCACTATAGATGTGTAGCTAGTTAGCAAGAGAGAGATGAGGACAAAGCTTGTTAAATACAAACATTAACAAATTGATTACTAACAATCAATATTTTCCAATAGATTTCTGTATTCCTAGAAAGCTAGGTAGCTTGTCAGACAGCTAGCTAGCTAGACAGAAAGACAGCTATATAGACAGACAGTTATCCAGCTAGCTTTATACCTGTACAACTCGGTAATAGGGTAGCTCCTGTAGGTAAGGGAAAAGCTTGTGAAACAGAAATATTCCAAAATGGATTGCTAACAATTCAATCTTTCAGATTGGTATCTATGTTGCTGGAAAGCTAGGTAAATAGCCAGACAGCTCTCTAGTTAGACAGTTATCTACTATATAGCAAGGTCAGTAGCTAGGTAGAAAATTTCTCATCTCATCTCATCTCATTAGCTGCACCGCTTATCCTCAGTAGGGTCGCGGGCGTGCTGAAGCCCATCCCAGCAATTATCGGGCAGTGGGCAGGGGACACCCTGAACTGGTTGCCAGCCAATCGCAGGGCACACAGGGACAGACAACTCAGATTCAGATTCAGATTCAGATCTACTTTATTGTCATTCTAGTACACGTGTATACAGAACGAAATGTCGATGCATCTGACCCCCACAGTTTCCTTGAATGTACAGATATAAATAAAGTCGTATTGTAATTGGCTACGTATAGTATTTTACCATAGTGCCGATAGTGCAAGAAGAGTAGCTAACCAGATGTGCAAAATGGGCAGTCAGGTTAACAAGTCTCATTCACACCTAGGGACAATTTGGACCGGCCAATCCACCTGAAATGCATGTCTTTGGAATGTGGGAGGAAACCGGAGTGCCCAGAGGAAACCCACGCAAGCACCGGGAGAACATACAAACTCTGGATTTGAACCCACACAGGAGGTTCCCAAGACCTTAGAACTGTGCCGCACACGCGCTATCCACTGCGACGCCGTGCTGCCCCGGTAGAAAACTTGTGAAACAAATAATATAAAAAAAATTTAGGCATTCTATATTGCCGGATAGTTAGCCAGGCGTCTATCTAGTAGGTAGGCAAGTTCCTTCGGTTCCTTACTAAGTTCACATTTCATAATCATAAATATATTACATGATTATTTGTCCGTTACGTATCATGGTCCATTTATTTCAAAAACCACACACGTTTACGATCTTCATTTATTAATTCTACCATAAACCAGACACTAACCTAAAACTTAAGTAGGAGATTTTTAGAGTACTGTTATACCCTGTGCGATTTTAGATTCATGTTTGTTTTTTTTTATCCCATAAAGCCCTAAAGGCAACCATGAAAGCAACACGGCATAAGCTGAAAATAAATTGGACACCCCAGCTTAGATAGTCTATTTGAGTGATGGAAGCCTACAATAGCAGTCCATAAATCTTGGGTGGCCACATCTAAAAACAGCATGACTCACGGCATTGTTAAACAGCAGCCAGCGTTTAGGTGATTCGGTGTTGGTGTCCGCGCACACATCTGGCGCTGTGTTTTCGCTGGCTAAGAAACGCCGACGTATTACTTCAGCGAAATGAGGTGTACTGAAGAAAAACACAAATTTTGCGGCCGGGCCTCGGCTAAAATTAAACTTTATGATTAAAGGCTTCAGATGTGACGGTCGTAGAGGGAACCAGAGGGCAACCGGACCGAGTTGAGTAATTGCAGACGCTAGAATTTGTAGCCTATGTACAGTAAACGCTGTGTTGAATGTGTCACAAGTTGGATGAAAAGTACCGTTATTTTTCACTCTATAAAGTTCACTGGATTATAAGGCACCCCAACCCCGAAAATACTAGATTGCCATATATAAGACACATGGAATTCAAATTACAATAAGGGCTACAGTGTATAACTGTAGTGCATTTTTACACTTACAGAATATATTAGTGTAATGATTGATCAGTTAAAAAATGTCGCTGCCCAAAGTTGTAAAATATTGTATGCAACAAAATCTAACCCGGGTCGTAGCGGTGAGATCGCTGTAATTTAAGATATAAATAAAATGGGGAAAAAATAGATGAGGAAAAAAAAATCTTTAGTGTATCTGATGACAAATCTGACTTTGCGTATATTTTTCAGGACGACTTTCTATTTTCTACATTTTGTAACATTGGTTTATGGCACCTCGAGAATGAATCGTGAGATAATGGATTTAAAAATCCTCTGTATTAGGGATGGACGACACTGAGAATTTTGGTATCGGTCCGATCCAAGTAAATACATGGTACTGTACCATCAATCGATAGATACTTTTGGCTTGAAAAAGTCGTTATCATTGAAAAATTGACACCCCACACTTCTTGAGTTTACAAAAAGGGTAAACACAGCACAGGGATATTAGGCACAAATAATGTCTCATTTTTTATTAAAAAATGACATTGTTAAGTTTAACAGTATAAAAAAATAATTAGATAAATTAAATTACAACAGTTTTAGAAGCAAAGGCAAGAGATTTAAACCAAAAAAGCAACAGTGTAACGAAAATACATTTACAGTATGACAACTAGAGAACTAAAATACCTTCCATTGCACAATATTTTGAAAATACAACCAGTAATACAAACAAAGTGTTAATTGTCTCTCATTGACACTGTTGCCATAGTGACAACAGATTTAAGTTATCGTTCAGGGACAGGAACATGTTTAAGTTACTGGTTGCAGCTTGTTGCCCTACGTAGGGTGAGGGAGAAAGGTTCCGCTGTCGCAATAGAGAACCGTCGCTTTTAGAAGCGAAGTATCGATCTGATCCAAGTACAGTACTTGCTTATCTCAATATTTGGATCGATCCACCCACCCATAATCTGTATAAATAGTGTTCTATTGCTAAAACACAGGTGCTCTTACCACGGCTACCTGGGTTTTGTTCCGTTGCATATAATCTTTCACGATTTTGTTCAGCGATGTTTTTTGATGAATCAATCATCAAGCACATATGGTTGTATACTGTAATTATGTGTATAGTCACGCACATGTATTTCCAATATTATCAACCATATTTGATGGTACTTTTATATGTCTGACCAATACGGGGTTCTTAGAAGCACATTATAGTCTGGAAAATACGCTCTTCACATGCATTTCCAATAAAAAGAATGTTTCTTTATATGTTCGCTTATTAACTCGTTCGCCAGCAACACATTTGTACTCAACCTAATTACAAGCCGAGGTTGATGAAACCCTGGAAAATATGGCCCACTTGAACGCCATGGGGGCTAATTAAAAACGACCCCTCAGCCACCTCGAAACTGGCGACGCCGCTGCTGAAAAAAACGCGATTCGTCAGCGGCTCGTCTCGCAAAGAGAACATAAACTTGTCTCAAAAATCCGCAGACACTGGACCTCAAATTGCTTCCGGTGAGTGCCAAGTCCGTTTACCTTAAGCATTTACAATTTTATATTTTTTCAAGTTTTGTCCACGTTCTGCTTTGTAGTTGTAGTCACAATAGTAGCAGTAGTAATAATATTTGTCAAAGTTATGGTATCAGAAGCCTAGAAGCAGTTAATGTTAGAGTAGTAGTAGCAGCAGCAGTAGTAACAGTAGTCATTGTATTGGTTGTAGAAGTAATAGCGGTGGTAATAGAAGCTGTAGTAATGTCTACATTTTTGGTGGTAGAGGTAGTAGGAGAAGTAGTCATAATAGTGATACTAGTAAAAGTAGTAGTTGTTGTTTTAAAAGCAGTATGTTAGTAGATGTAGTGGTTTTAGTTGTACTTAAAACATATTGGCATTTTTAGTAGTAGTAGTAGTGGTGATAGCAGTATTTCTAGAAATAGTAGTAATAGCTGTACTTTAGTAGAAGTAGTACTAGGAGTAGTAGAAGTGACAATAGTACTAATAGTAGTAATAGCAATATTTTTTAGAAATTGTATTACCTATATTTTAGAGGTAGAATTATTGGGAGAAGTATAGGCAGTAATACAAGTAGTTACTACTACTTAGTAGTAGTAGCAGTAGAAATATGAGTAATAGTATTAGTAGTAGTAAGAATAATAGTAGTAAAGTGGAGGCAGTAGCAGCTGTAGTCGTAAAAATGGTAATTTTAATAAAAATAATGTGGTAGTAGTAGTAGAAAAAAGTGATTGTACTAATAAGAAAATTGCTAATAGTAACAGAAGAGTTGTAGTAGTAATAGCTATAGTAGCAGTCATAGTAGTAGTAAATTTCTACTTAAATACTATTATTAAGTATTAGTAGTATTTAAAGTATAGTAACAGCAGTATTTTGGTATTAAAAGTGGTAGTAGTAAGAGCAGTAGTAGCAGTATTTTACTGGTAATAGTAATAGCAGCATTTTAGTAGTACAATAGTTGCAGGAGTATTTCTAGTAGTAGTAGTAGTAATAATAGATGTATTTTAGTAGCAGAAGCAGTAGGGGCACTGCTAGTAGTAATAGTAGTCTTAATAGCTGTCATTTTACAAGTCGTGCAATAACACTAATTTTTGTAGTAGGAGCAGTTGTGTTTCTAGTAGCAACGGTAATAGTAATACTAGTTGCAGTACTTTTAGTGGTTGAAGTAATAGCAGTATTTTAGTAGCAGTAGCAGTCTATTTTTTAGTCGTAGTATTATCAGTAGTATAAGTAGTAGTAGTAACAGTGATAGTACCAAAAGTAGAATGTTTATAGCAGTATTACACTGCAAAAAATGTATCCTTTTGGCAGTAAATTTTGCTCCTTAACATATACTTTTTGTAATTAAAATAACTTGTGGTGGTAGTAGTAGTGCTACTGGGAGTAGTGTTTGTAATAACGGTAGTAGCGGTAGAGGTCAAATGAGAAAGATTGAAGCAATCCTTGCAATTCGGACTCCCCTTCACACGAGAGAGGAGGCTTGACAAAACACCACACACATAAAATCCCAGTTAAGATGAAAAGCCGTCGTTTCCCGAGAGATAACTCATCAATCAAAGAGAATCTGCGAGAGGCGGCTGTCAGGATTTGCCTTCCCGCGAGAGCCCCATTCTTCCATCTCAGATAATGACAAGAAGTTAAGGCTTCTCTCATCAAAAACCCACAATAAGTGAGTTATAATTCATTGCCAAATATAATCGAGACATAACTACCGTTGATATGGAAAATAATCATTTTATGCACCGTTTTTTTTCTCCCAAATACGACCTACACTTTAAGAAGGGGAATTCAAAATAACGAGCAGTGTAAAAGTCGAGAGTTCTCAAAAAACTAATATAGACTATCCAGACAAAATATTAGGTACACTTATGTAGTTTATTGGGATCTGTGATCATTAGGGAAACATCACTTTTTTTGCTTTTGCAGTTGTTCGAGTAGCACAAAAAAATTAAGGTCAATTAATAAATTGATCACTCATTTTCGAATTTTTTAAATAATTGCAAACTCTTCATTTTACTATTTCAAACACAAATGTACTTATCATCAGAATTCAACAAAATTATTTTTTGTCTAGCGTTCTAAAATAAATTATTCATATAAGTAGTTGAAAAACAATCTTTATTTTGGGGGGTTTTCAGACATGTTATGAGTGCAGGGTTCGTACACCTTTTTTGTGGCCAAATTCAAGCACTTTCAGAGCCAATTTTCTGATTTCTGCAGTATCTGGCATCATGGTCTCTTCACCTGTCCTCCACGGAGCGACACATAGGAAGCAAAGACGTTTCACGTGACAACGCAATACAAACAAATGCCAGCTTACATTAATCATGAGAAAAGAAAAAAGACATCTGAGCAGGGCTGTCGGCATAATTTTTAAGCAAACTTGATTTATTTTTCTTCATTTAATGCGTGGTCTATTGAATCAGACTGCCGGGAAACGTGGCAAAAATTTCAAGGGGTTTACAAAAACTTCACCCATAATTCAAACACTTTTCAATCATTAAAAACAAAACATTAAAATTCAAGCAATTTCAAGCATTTCAAGCACATGTACAATACGTGTGAATGAAACAGATTTTTTTAAACAATGGTATATTCAACAATTGTTGCGTTTTAGAATACACTAATTGAAATGAAAAGATCAGATTAATAAATACATTTTCAGCCAGATACCATACCTTTGAGTCTCATCTCATTAGCCGTACCGCTTATCCTCATTAGGGTCGCGGGGGGGCTGGAGCCCATCCCAGCCATCTCCGGGCAGTGGGCAGGGGACACCCTGAACTGGTTGCCGGCCAATCGCAGGGCACACAGGGACAGACAACTCATTCGCTCATTCACACCTAGGGACAATTTTGGACCGGCCAATTCACCTGAAATGCATGTTTTTGGAACGTGGGAGGAAACCGGAGTGCCCGGAGGAAACCCACGCAAGCACGGGGAGAACATACAAACTCCGCACAGGAAGTCTGGAGCTGGATTTGAACCCACGACAGGTTCCCATGACATGAACTGTGCCGCACAAGCGCTAACCACTGCGCCGCCGTGCTGCCCCATACCTTTGAGTATTATACAGATATCAAATACAGTCATTAACAATACATTGAATTTCATGCCCTCTGCAAAAAAATGACTGAATATCAATAGGTGAGGTCCCATGCCTGATATGTGGTATTGGTACTCCCCAAACCCTAATAAATAGTATTGAAAACTAATGCATAGTATTCATCATTCAGAGACATTTTGTTCATACTTGCAGATAATTACCTTTATTTTTGTAGTCACTGACAAAATGAAGTAAAGTTTTCTTCATGTTCATGTCATAGATAAACAAATACTAAATGCTGAAAACATTAATACATAAAATTCCATTCCTTCTTGAAGATTAAATATTACTGGGTTGGTAACAATACTAGGTACATTGTCTCAGTACTCCCCCCGTCCCTCATAAGTGGTTTAGAAAATGGATGCATAGTTATTATTCATAATCAGATAAGAGTTTTGTTACTAATTGCAGATAATTTCATTTATTTTTGTAGTCATAATTTTATTCGTTATGTTTAAAAAAAACATAGCATCTGCTTTTATTTTGGAAGAGAATAACACAAATTTTGGGACAGGTTTTGACATGCTACCAACCAAACTAATAACAAAATTATTTTTTTCCAGAACAGATTCCTTCCTAATCGACAGATTAAAACATTTTAAAGAGGGAGTCGATCATTCTTGGTATTTTAAACATGATTTTATAATTATTGTATTTATGGGATAGTAAGAAATAAATACACATATTTTAACCTATGGCAGCACGGCGGCGCAGTGGTTAGCGCGTGTGCGGCACAGTTCTGAGGTCGTGGGAACCTCCTGCGTGGCCTTACTGTGCGGAGTTTGTATGTTCTCCCCGTGCTTGCGTGGGTTTCCTCCCACATTCCAAAGACATGCATTTCAGGTGAATTGGCCGGTCCAAATTGTCCCTAGGTGTGACTGAGCGAGTGAGTTGTCTGTCCCCGTGTGCCCTGCGATTGGCTGGCAACCACTTCAGGGTGTCCCCTGCCCACTGCTTGCTGGGATGGGCTCCAGCACCCCCGCGACCCTACTGAGGATAAACGGTGCAGCTGATGAGATGAGAAATAATGAGATTTTTAAGTATCACACACAAAGCATTTTTAAACTGTATGAACTAAATTATCCATCCAGATTTTAACCTATGAAAAGGGCCATTTGTAATTTCTGTCGAGTAATGATGGCATTATATTTGTTCAAGCAGTAACCAATCAGAGATTGGTATCAGAAAACAAGCTAGCTGTGATTGGTTGTTATAATTATAGATTATAATACCTGTCAAAATGGCCGCCCCGTGGATCGAAACAGGTGGAGTTCATTGTTGAATTAATTACACACAAATACTGTATCGTTCATTTATTTTATCTTTAATAAACGTAGGATTCATGTGGGTAGGATATTTTGAACGGCACATGTTGGGAATATGTATTTTAAATCAGGTGGCAGGAGCAGGACAATAATAATGCTGACCTGCACGGAACCGGTACATCTGTACAGTGGCAACATGATACTCAATAATTAAATTCCAGACAGAATTGGTTTTGTGCAAAGTACACACCCACCTCCCTTTTGGGGGGGACAAACTCCATTTATATCCATGAAACTAATACAATAGCGAAAACAGTATCTTATTTTAACGTAAACACGCAAAAAACGGGGGGAAAACAATGGAAATTGAATTAGCTGGTCCACATTTTCGCTGGTCCGCATTTTGTTATTATATAAAACTGAGGACAGTTCAACTCACGTTGAAAAAAACTGTTTTCAGAATTACAATTAAGAAAAATGCAGTCATTTCGAGTGACAACATCCAAAACATCAACACTCGAGAAGCAAAAATCAACCTTCAAGATCCCGCTTCCCTTTCGAAACCCCACGGTTCTTACCGTCCAAAACCTCTCGGGCTCTAGTGGTTCGTTTTCCTTTTCACACCACGTCCGGACATTGGGTCATAAAATTCATGCGACGAACACGGTTCCCTTGGTCGGGATACGAACTGAGAAAGATGAGCTTTAAATGATCCATTTTTTGCTCATCCACTACGGTAGCCATTCGAGACACGCCCCCCGGCGCCTCTGATTGGCCCAGACGCTCCCCCCGACGTCTTGACTGTGAAGGGAAAGAAAAACAGAACACACCTCTGGACGAGACGCGGTTCTGAGGGTTCTGTGACCCAATTACGCACGAAAAGCCGTTTTATTTGTTTACTTTTTCAAATGAATACCTAGTGTATTAGTGCACAGAAATTTCAAGCAAGTTGCTTATAGGAACCACTGGGCTAGCTCCTGTCAAAAGCTGTTGAAATAAACACATGAATAATTCAAAATGTACATTTTCTGAGAGATTTTATACATTTGAAATACTCATGCAGAGTAAAAAAAGAAAAAGGGAAAAAAAGATGTATTATATATATATATATATATATATATATATATATATATATATATATATATATATATATATATATATATATATCCATCCATCAATCCATCCATGAGATTGAACCTTCCTGTGTGGAGTTTGCATGTTCTCCCCGTGCTTGGGTGGGATTCCTCCGGGCACTCCCACATTCCAAAAACATGCATGTCAGGTTAATTGGCCGTGAATGAGCGAGTGAGTTGTCCGTCTCTGTGTGCCCTGCGACTGGCTGGCAACCAGTTCAGGGGTTTCCCTGCCCAGTGCCTGAAGATAGCTGGGGTCGACTTCAGAACTCTCTCGACCCTACTGAGGATAAGGAAAGGATAACACATTTTTTAGCCAGATACCCTAACTTTAAGTATTTAGTAAGTAGCTGTCTCCGGGCAGCGGGCAGGGGACACCCTGAGCTGGTTGCCAGCCAGTCAAAGGGCACATAGAGACAGACAACTCACTCGTTCATTCACACCTAGGGACAATTTGGACCAGCCCATTAACCTGACATGCATGTTTTTGGAATGTGGGAGGAAACCAGAGAGTCGGGATGAAAACCCACACAAGCACGGGGAGAACGTCCAAATTCCACACAGGAAGGCTGGTAGCTGGATTTGACCCCATGACCTTAGAACTGTGCTGCGTACGCGCATCAATCAAAACTGTGAAAATATATCTTGTGACTCATTTGGAAATTTTAGTTGATGAAGATTATATCACAGTTTTTTGCACTATTGTTACGATGCACTATTTTTCATTGAACTATTATTATAACTTGGGCCAGTCCATGGGCGTAACTATTCCGTTTTGGTGGTCCTTAAGCACCCCACAAAATTATGGCATTTGCAAAGTTTTCTTTTCCTAAAAAAAGGGTAGGGTATGATTAAATATGATGGAAAGGCGCTGGATAAAAAAATGAAATCAAAACAAAAGGTAATTGCGTCATTGTAATCCTGTGCAGTCCTTTGAGACATTTTTGTGATTAAAGGCTATATAAATAAATGTGACTTGACTTGACTTCTCATTGCACAAACTAACGGCATCGTTTGCTGTGACGCTCCTTATTATTGAGCGCCCCCCTGCGTTTTAGAGTTGTAACCCATTTTTTTTTTCATTAAATGTTCTCTTTCTTTCTATTTAATTGGATGCAGTCTTGAATAATTAAAGTTAAGATTAACAGACATTTTAAATTCAATTTGGGAGTTTCACGAGGAAGTCATTGATCTGGTTGGATTCCATGATACCTCAGCGCTGCCGCCATATTAGATGTGGCAGTTGTGACATTAGTTATTGTTTAGTCGAGGGAGTTCATTTTGTTATACAGCACTTTACTCATTCCAATGAATTGTACAAAAACATTAACATTACTTTGAAAGCTAAATGCCCTGTTTTTTACACTCTGTCCTCAAGTTTGTCTCGTTGTCTCAAAGTTATAGAAAAAAAGTATGAAATACGTAAAATAGCTCCAATTTAGGTTACAGAGAAAATGAAAAAAAATATTGTTTGGAAAAAAAAACTTCTGCACAATAGCTTTTTATCTCACAAAGACAACGCATGAAGCGGGGGTCTCTTAAGTGGTGCCCCTGAGGACAGCTGAGGTGCCCGCTAACCTGCTCTAAAAATAGCTCACCATTGATGGGTTGTTGTAATTTTCTAATAAAATATTTTTCTAGCGGTTGACTGAGTCTATTCAACCCAACTTCCAATAATTAATTTGGTTATAACCGAGTAATAACATAGTAACAACATCGTAGTAACATGATAAATTGTTGTTTTACAAATGCATATCAAACTGGGTGCCTTTTGCGTTAATTACTG
This sequence comes from Urocampus carinirostris, assembly GCF_059441175.1. Lineage (NCBI taxonomy): Eukaryota > Metazoa > Chordata > Actinopteri > Syngnathiformes > Syngnathidae > Urocampus > Urocampus carinirostris. The sequence goes on along the minus strand of NC_142350.1, from coordinate 10,306,919 downwards.
GTAGTAACAAAAATTAGCTCTCTGCTTGAAAAACATTAGACCTCTGGCCTAAAGTTTGGTGGCAGATACTTAACCATTTTTGAAAAGTTACGGAAAAAATACATTGTTTTTCTTAAATAAAATTAGAATAAATACAATAAAAAATAAAATCAAATTTAAAAAAGAATGCCGGCTCATAGTGCTACCCATGGATGCACTCAACACCGTTACCATAGAGTCCCAGAAAGCTGGAATAACCTTTTATAGGTAAAAATAGGTTTGCGTCTTTTTTTATTATTTAATCTTGTTGAGAACTTCAGTAACTCCAGTCCCTCTGTATTGGTGGCTTACATTGTTTCAAAGTTTTTCGAAAAAAGGCTGCACCACATCGCCAGACTCACTTGCCTTGATTTATAAAGTGGACGTACAAGAACATATAAATTAAAATGCTTTTCATGTTTTCCAGACCGTTTTAGCCATTCTTGTGGCATGTGACCATACTTTATATGGTGACTTCAGTAGACATGAAAAAAAGATGAGGAGCTTCCTTTAGCTTTGTTGTTAAAAAGTTTTTTAAAGGTTTTTTAAAAAATTCTTAAAAATATCCTATTAATACAGATTTTGAATTGTATTTTTTTTTTTAATGAGTTTCATATAAAGTGTAAAAATGCCAATCCAGTTGTTTTTAACTTGCATAATTGATCCTCATCTCATCAGCCGTACCGCTTATCCTCATTAGGGTCGCGGGGGGGCTGGAGCCCATCCCAGCCATCTCCGGGCAGTGGGAAGGGGACACCCTGAATTGGTTGCCAGCCAATCGCAGGGCACACAACTCATTCGCTCATTCACACCTAGGGACAATCTGGACCGGCCAATTCACCTGAAATGCATGTTTTTGGAACGTGGGAGGAAACCGGAGTGCCCGGAGGAAACCCACGCAAGCACGGGGAGAACATACAAACTCCGCACAGAAAGTCTGGAGCTGGATTTGAACCCACGACAGGTTCCCATGACATGAACTGTGCCGCACAAGCGCTAACCACTGCGCCGCCGTGCTGCCCATAATTGATCCTAACATATTTTAATAACGGCAGCATGGCGAAGCAGTGGTTAGCGTGTGTGCAGCACAGTTCTGAGGTCATGAGATCGAACCTCCTGTGTGGAGTTTGCATGTTCTGCCCGCTTGCGTGGGTTTCCTCTGGGCACTCTGGTTTCCTCCCACATTCCAAAAACATGCATGTTAGGTTGATTAGCCAAATGTTCCCTCGGTGTGAATGAGCGAGTGAGTTGTCTGTCTCTGTGTGCCCTGCAACTGGCTGACAACCAGTTCAGTGTATCCCCTGCCCACTGCCCGAGGATGGCTGGGATGGGCTCCAGCACCCCCTCGACCCTACTAAGGATAAGTAGTGCAGATAAAGGACGGATGGATATTTTAATAATGTGTTTTCTGTTTTTTTAAAAAGCCTTTTTCTTGTTTTCATTTTTTTTATTCCCGTAATGAAAGCACGTGTTGTCCATGACAAAAAGTTACCTGGATGAGAATCAGCTGTAAAATAAGCACGTTACGGTATATTTTCAATGTACATACATTCCATTAACAGGGAGGTTACCCCGCCAATGTGGCCGCCTCGTGCGCTCACTGGTTATCTGGCTCCCCCAGCTCCCTGACGTATCTAGTGTTCTGGTCCCGTCTGTGATGACGACACTTCCGTATTTTTACCGCGAACGCTGCACCAGACTCCTCCCATATAATAAAGTACAACAAAAAATCTAATTCCTCGTTGAGGCTTGACAGGCATACACCCCTCCATTTTGCATGTTAACACTCACGATATTACCCTGCAAGACAAAAATCAGCGTACACAAAATTGGAATTTGAGTCCACAGCACGCCAACCTTGCAGGAAATATATTAACGAAAGTTCAACCAATTTCTACTTGGAAAAACTACGGTTTTCTTGAATGATCAAGGGTGTAAGGTAAGCGTTATTGAGTTTAGAGAACTCTATTTCCGTAATGCTTTTGCCAGTAACATTAATATGAACTCCGTACAAAATGTGTGACATAAACTAATGATGTCATATTACCGCTAGATTATTCATTGTGCGGTGATGGTAGATTTTCATTATTTGTTTGGGAGTTTTTTGTGTGTTTTGGTAATCTCACAAAATGTCCCTACGGTAGAATAAATTACACATTGTAAAACCCCGGGTTAGTTATGACCTTTAGCATTACAACGTACTTGTGTTTTAAACATTTGTACTTGTCAAGGGCAATGTTTTGTCCCCATTATGTGATCAACTAGGAAAGAAATGTGCCATGTTGTCAACAATTCCAGGACCAAATCTACGCCCTTTGTGCAAGTCAAGTCACTTTTATTTGTATAGCCCTTTTTTACAGAATGTCTCAAAGGACTGCACATGCCACAATTACACAGTCTCCGATCTGAAACCGACATTCGGGCAAGGAAACACTCAAAAAGCTCAGCGTGAGGAAAATAAACCTTGAGAAGGGGCCACATGAGTGGTAATCCCCCTTCCAAGAAGACCATGCTGCAAAATATGTTATATTGGGTAACGATGCACAAAACATAATCAACTTCAACAAAACAAAGATAAAAGAATAAAAAAGTTATGACTAAAAAGTAAATGACAGCAACAACGCAGCTTCCCATCTCAGCCGACTGGTCGATGCAGATGAACGTAAATGTTTTTAAATGACACTCACTTCTGGTGCAGGTGGCACTGTGTAATGCAGTATGTATAAATGAGAATATACATATTTATATGCTTCTTTACAGTTGCAATCAAACATGAGCAACTTGCTAAAAACTCAAGAAGATCGGGTCGTTGCCCTCCAAGAATGGGAGCAACGCTGGGAGGAAAACAGAATCGGCTTCCATAAGTCGCACGTACACAAGTCTGTGGAATTAATTTGCACGAAAAAAGAGAGACAAGCTTTCAAAATAATGATATGTTTCTTTGCAGTTTGCTGGAAAGTTATCTGGAGAAAGTCCTGGCTGGACGAACAGACGTTCGCTTTTTCTTTCCCCTGTGTGGCAAAGCTGTGGATATGAAGTGGTAAGTAAACTTGCAGTGTAGTTAACCCGTTTATTCATGTGGGTAATGTTCCAAAATTAGCACGTGAAAGGCCAAATCCGTGAAATTGAAGCTTTTATGTTTTTCACAATTATCACTCGATTAAATACTCTATTATACACAGAAAAATAAGGGAAATTATTTTATTTTTTACAGGCTCAAGCATATTTTAGCACGTATAAATACCGTATACGTTATTAAAGTTTTTTATTTTTTATTTTATTAAGTATTATTGTCTAATCAATAACTGAAAGTGGAGACTATTCATCCAATCAGTATGCAGAACACAATGTACGATGCAAATCAGTAAATAAATAAAGTTAATAAGAGTGAAACTCGTTCTAGTGAGGGTTCACTGTATTGTGGACCCTTTTGTAACCAGTGTAGAACTACTGTATGTATGTATGTATGTATGTATGTATGTATGTATGTATGTATGTATGTATGTATGTATGCAGGGATCAGAATTTTCCGCGGATCCGCGGATTTCCGCTGTTTTTGAACCCCAAAGGCATTCCGACTTTTTCACTTTTTCTCTTGCGTAGCAAACAAATTCAAAATCCGACTGTCTCACTCTTTCCTTTATTGCTCTGGCGCACCCTGGCGGCCGTTAGAAAAATTGGCCGCATTGTTGCTCAAGCTGCAGGGACTGAACTGCATTTGAAATTATCTTGCAGTATTTACAAAAAAATCAGTTATGTGGGCAAATTATTTTAATCTTCTAAAAATGTTACTTAAATGATAAATATAAGCATGGTTTTGGACAAGTAAATAGCCTAAAACCCATGAGCTTGGGGGGTGGGGGGGGGGGGGTGGGGGGGTGGTTGGGTGGCGCTCCGCCCTGCTTTATTCCTGGACCCTGGCTATTTCAGCTGAAAATGAAAATCTCCATTCTGATCCCTGTGTATGTATGTATGTATGTATGTATGTATGTATGTACAGTGGCTTGTGAAACTATTTGGCCCCCTTGAACTTTGTGACCTTTTGCCACATTTCAGACTTCAAAGATAAAGATATAAAACTGTAATTTCTTGTGAAGAATCAACAGTAAGTGCGACACAATCATGAAGTGGAACACAATTTAGTGGATGTTTTAAACTTTTTTAACAAATAAAAAACGAAAAAGTGGATGTGCAAAATTATTCAGCCCCATTTAAGTTAATACTTTGTAGCGCCACCTTTTGCTGCGATTACAGCTGCAAATCGTTTGCGTTATGTCTCTATCAGTTTTGCACATCGAGAAACTGATAATTTTGCCCATTCCTCCTTGAAAAACAGCATAGGCTCAGTGAGGTTGGATGGAAAGTGTTTGTGAACAGCAGTTTTCAGTTCTTTCCACAGATTCTCAATTGGATTGAGGTCCGGACCTTGACTTGGCCATTCTAACACATTGATATGTTTTTGGTGAACCATTCCATTGTAGCTTTTGCTTTATGTTTTGGATCATTGTCTTGTTGTAAGACAAATCTCCGTCCCAGTCTCAGGTTTTTTTGCGGACTCCCATCAGGTTTTCTTCCAGAATGGTCCTGTATTTGGCTCCATCCATCTTCCCATCAATTTTAACCAACCTTCCCTGTCCCTGCTGAAGAAAAGCAGGCCAAAACCATGATGCTGCCAAGACCATGTTTGACTGTGGGGATGGTGTGTTGAGGGTGATAAGCTGTGCTGCTTTTAAGCCAAACATAAAGTCTTGCATTGTTGGCAAAAAGTTTGATTTTGGTCTCATCTGACCAGAACACCTTCTTCCACATGTTTAGTGTGTCTCCCAGGTGACTTGTGGCAAACTTTAAACGACACTTTTTATGGATATCTTTAAGAAATGGTTTCCTTCTTGCCACTGATCCATAAAGGCAAGATTTGTGCAGTATACGACAGATTGTTGTCCTATGGACAGATTCTTACACCTCAGCTGTAGACCTCTGCAGTTCATCCAGAGTGATCATGGGCCTTTTGGCTACATCTCTGCAGTGTTCTCGTTTGCCCGCGTTCCTGCGTCCTAGACACATCATTTTTGCTGGGGACGCATAGTGTCAAATCAAGGTGTGTCCCTGGGACGCAACTTTTTTGACACAAAATTGTCATTACCCGATTACTTTAAAAAAAAAAAGATTTACCACACTCCAAACTTTTCGTCAGGCAGATCCACCATTATTGTTTTGGTCTCGCGGATCGAGTTTTCGTATGCACGCCTACATCGGCAAACGAGATCTCGTTGCTTCGAGATTACGTCATTGTTGTGGTGGTTGTCGTCGAGTCAAGGTGAAAATCAACACAAAATTGGTAATTTCTTCATAATGCAGAAAGTGATAACAACGGCAATAATTCCGGCACGAAAAAACGGCGGAAAAATTCTTCGGAAGATCCCGCAGGCTAGGAAAACACGTGCTTTGAAGCGAACGATTCGACGAAAGAAAATGAACGAAAGAATACTTCTAGCAAGAAAAGGACTTTTCTGCCAAAATGGACTAAATTATATTCCTGGTTACGCTATGAGGAGGATGATAATGGATTGGACCTTGAGAAGGCATTACAACTGTGGCGGGACAGCAAACCACGAAGAACATATAAACTGAAAAATCTGAAGTGATAACTCCTTTGTATTACCAATTAACTGTGATGATTAAAATTGAATAAAAATATAGATTGATATAATTATTTCAGCAATATTATTTTGTATAATGTACAATATTGTTGTGAACTAAAAAATCTTGAAGTGATAACTGATTTGCATTACCAATAAACTGTGATGATTAAAACTGAATGAATTTATAGATTTATATTATATATTTGTCGCAGATATACAATTTCAACCTCGATAACACTAAATTTGGGGGACCCATAGATCTCTGTTGGGACCAGTGTTCACTCTAAGCTGCGCGCGTGCGCAATTGCGAGTCCCCGGGACCCATCACTTTTCAGAGGTAAAATGAACACTGATCTCTGAGCTGAACGTTTAGGAGGACGTCCCGATCTTGGTAGATTTGCAGTGGTCTGATACTCCTTCCATTTCATTCTTATTGCTTGCAAAGTGCTCCTTGGGATGTTTAAAGCTTGGGAAATCTTTTTGTATCCAATCCAGCTTTAAACTTCTCCACAACAGTATCTCAGACCTGCCTGGTGTAATCGCAGTTCTTCATGATGCTCTCTGTGCTATAATTGAGCTGAATAATTTTGCAAGCCCATCTTTTCATTTTTTATTTGTTAGAAAAGTTTAAAATATCCGATAAAGTGTGTTCCACATCATAATGGTTTCCCAATAATTGTTGATTCTTCACAAGAAATTAAAGTTTATGTTTGAAGTCTGAAATGTTGCAAAAGGTCACAAAGGTCAAGGGGGCCAAATAGTTTCGCAAGCCATTGTATGTGAGCTGTAATAACGTGTTTCGCACCTGCTGGAAATATCAGTTCAACAAAAGTGGCAGGAATTTTATTTAAATAAAGTTTTGTATATGAGAGAAAAGGGATGGGATTTAATAAGTTTTCTTTGTCCCTCTCCCTTTTAGGCATTCTTTTATGATTTAGGTTATATTTTTATGTGTACACAAAAAATATAATTGCCTGAAATGAATGAATTAACGGAATGAAAATCGAAATGAACGAACAATATCATTAGTTATTAACATGATCCATTTGTTTGTGGTACTGTAATAAATTCTTATAGACAGTAATGACATAGTCATAATGTATAGAAAAAAAAATGTCCTCATTGTCACTGATTACCTTGTAGTTTGCATTGTTCTCAAAATGATTTGACATTGTACTCTAAGATGAACATGTAAAAAAAACTACAAAGAAAAAAATTGAAATAGAATTTCAGGCTAGATAGGCAAGGTAGTCCTTGTATAGTTGCTTAAATTGTAAGTGGATCAGAAAATGGTGCAATGAAAATAGTGGAATGACATTAGCAAACGTAAGTTTAGCTAATTTGTTTTTCAAAAAATACGTATAGCCCAGTAATCAGCAGCTATGCTGTTTATGAGCTGTTTAGTGTGATTGACCCCCCGCCCCCTTAATTTTACTTTCCATGGTTATGATCTCTATTATTTTGATGCGCAACACCCCTACCCCCCTTTCCTCAGGCTAGCAGACTTGGGACACTCAGTTGTCGGAGTAGAGATCGCTGAAAAAGCCATTCGACAGTTTTTCTCAGAGAATAACTTGACGTACAGCGAAGAGCCAGTAGCTGCCATACCTGGAGCAAAGGTCTTCAAGGTAACTTATGTTTGGAGTTGTAACCAAGTGCATCTAAAGTAATATAGTGTCAGAAATTGATTTTGTTTATTTAGGTTTTGTATGTGTTCTAATCACTTTCACATCATTCCTCAGAATTTCGAGAAAAACATCTCCTTGTATAACTGTGATCTGTACAGCTTATCTAGGTAAATATTTACAGCGTGTACATTTTATTCGTTGTAATTCTTATGCTAATCTTTTCTTCGTAGTTCTGTTGTAGGTCAGTTTGGAGCTATTTGGGACAGAGGATCTCTCGTAGCCATAAATCCAAAAGACCGACAAAAGTAAGACTTCAAATACTACATTAAAGAGATAGTGTGTAATATTTGACCACTTACAAACTACGGAGGGTCGAAGTCACCAAACCACGCCATTATTCTTGTCATTTCTTTTGTCATGCCTTTTGCAAGTTTGTTTTGTTTTTCTCGGATTACCCGTAGCAGCAAGATGCCCGATAATTATGTCAGTTCTCTGGTGGGAAAATACGGCGCGCAGGCCACACTCTACCTGTCAGAAGTTTTAACACGGCCCGCCATGTAAAATGATAAAAATCAAATTTTGAAAAACATTTAAATACCCGCAGACATTTTTATGCACTCACGATTATTAAATCAGTTAATTTTTTTTAAAGGTATGTATTAGATATACAAAAATACTTCTAGATTAGCCCTATTGGATTTTGAAATGTCCAATCGTATTATCTACTTTACACCTGCTATGGTGGATTTTCATTAAAGTGTTGTAATATTAAGCCACACCCTACTGGTTTTACCCAAGAGAACAGTTCAATTTAGAATAGCTTCTCACACATTTAACAGATTTAAAGTCAAACACAAAATCCCTAAAAATGAAAAACAATGAAAATAATTAAAAATATGAACTCTTCAGTGCTATAAATAAATAATAAAATGCAAAAAGTAAAAACGCAATAAGTAAAAGAAAAAGATCATCAGTCTCTAAGATTGAAAGATTGGATGCACTCTGCTTTGGCACAATATATACAACTAAAATGAGTCATCTTTGGCCCATTTTTATGCTTTTTATACATACAGTACCTTCTTTTTTTGTCTTTTGTATTGAAGTGCATTATTACCTAACATCCATAGAGACCTTTCTGCGTTGTAAACAAGCTGCGCGTTCATCGTTGAAGCAAAATGGCAGAATTCATGTCAGTTTATACCAGCTTATTGACACAAAATGATTGTAGATTATAGATAGGAACATCTCAAAATTGCTCAAAGGATTTGCTAGTAGCAATTTAGCAACTTTATTTTAGTCATCAAAGTCAACCCCCCAAAATTTTTTTGATTGGCGCTGGACTTCTTCCTTTAAAGGTATTGGAAAAGTTGAAAAATTGCCCTTGAAAGTGTTTAAAAACTGCTTAAATTGGCCATGACAAATGTTGTAGGTATGCTCAAATAAACTCTTCCTTTTTCATCTTTTTAGGGGTTTGTATTGGCATTCAGACTGTGTTTGAAACTGTTCTTTTCTTACTTTCACCCTTTTCATCCTGGAATAAAAGAAAACCCCGACCACGCACGTCAATTCACTCTCCTACTACACACAACCAACCTCCTCTTTCTCCAGCGCAGTGCGTTCCGCGGCAGGTACGGAGGGTAAAAGTTAGAATAAAGCAGATAAGTGTGGTGGGGAAAAAATAATTTAGAGTGTTGCAAAACCAATTGGATGAAATGGTACATTTATAAACATATATAAAATGATGTATTAATATCATGTATTGCAGAGGCATTGGATTTGTGACTCTATCGGCATGCATAAAAAAAATAAAGCAGTAGTTTTTTTTACCTCGGGCCCCGCTGCAAAACTCTTAAACTTAATGCAGCCTGCAGATCAAAAAATTTATCCACTTTGCTCTAGGTGAGTATCATGTTATGTAAGATAAATGCAAATTTCGAGTATTTCAAAAATGCACGTTTGTATACTAGTTTTTGTATTTTTGCAGATATCCTACTGAGGATAAGCGGTGCAGCTAATGAGATGAGATGAGACGAGATTCAATTTTTTTTCTTTACTAGTAGAAGGCAATAAATAATACACACTGTCCGTTTGAAAAGTAGTTTTTCCCTTAATACTGACACCACTGGCGGAAAGCGTTACTGCATGTAACAATTATGTAATTTTTAATTCCATAGATACGCGTCGCTCATCGTTTCTCTGATGGCCAACGACTGCAGATACCTTTTGTCCACGTTGACATACAATTCGGAAACTTATGAAGGTAATTTATTTTCATCAATAGCAAAACACTTAAGTGAGTTTTGTCAATTTTTGTTTTTATGTGACAAACTTTCAGGCCCCCCTTTTGTCGTGCCCAGTGAGCAAGTGCACGGCCTTTTTGGTGAGTATTAATACACAATTTTACATCAGTTACAAGTATATATATGTATCCTTACAGTACTTTTGTTTTCCTTGCAGGAGAACGATGCAATTTAGAGAAGCTCCTTTTGGAGGACGTCACAGAGGACAGACACCGGGCCTGGGGTGTAAACTCCATGATTGAGGAACTCTACCTCATCTCACCGAAAATAAGCTAAACGCTAAGGACAACAGATCAGTTCTCGTAATACGAAATAACAAATAATAATAACTAATAATTGTATTGTCCATATTCCTAAAACTGCACAATGACATAATAATAACACAATATTTACACAGTAAAAACACATAAATTAAAGTGTTTTTATATTGTTATTTTCATAATTTGTATGATAAAAATTTGAAGTTGCTCGCAACCTTAAAAATGTTGGCAAACGCCACTTGATCAAAGTATATTATCACAATAAAGGGCATTATAATAATGTGTGTAATGAGCTTTGACGGATCTAAAACAATAAAATTCCTCATCCATTTGGTGTGTAATGTCAACTGACATTTGCATTTCGGACGTCAGGGGGCGTCAGAGGAAAATAAATTCATAGTTGCATGAGCTGGTCCTGCTACACTTAAAGAACATAATTAACTTTACAAAAAATATACTTTTAATCTATTTTATTTGTTGCTTTTTATTAAGGCACATTGGACACACATACACACACAAATAGCATTGATCATTAATTAACAAAAGGAATACAGCTGTACAACACGATAATAGAGTACATTGTGTCCAAAGGGAGTATGGTGAAGCCAAAGATAGGAAACGCGATTGCAATTGAATAGTACCAATGGAACAATGTACAAAATAAATATATCTCAGTATCATTTTTGCATTAAATATGTGCACAGGTAGGCAGCACGGCGGAGCAGTGGTTAGCGCTTGTGCGGCACAGTTCATGTCATGGGAACCTGTCGTGGGTTCAAATCCAGCTCCAGACTTCCTGTGCGGAGTTTGTATGTTCTCCCCGTGCTTGCGTGGGTTTCCTCCGGGCACTCCGGTTTCCTCCCACGTTCCAAAAACATGCATTTCAGGTGAATTGGCCGGTCCAAATTGTCCCTAGGTGTGAATGAGCGAGTGAGTTGTCTGTCCCCGTGTGCCCTGCGATTGGCTGGCAACCTGTTCAGGGTGTCCCCTGCCCACTGCCCGGAGATGGCTGGGATGGGCTCCAGCCCCCCCGCGACCCTAATGAGGATAAGCGGTACGGCTGATGAGATGAGATGAGATGTGCACAGGTCACAACAATCACATCCTTCATGAGGATCAGTGTGCGTTATGTTTCTAATTGTATGAAAATTGTAAATAGCATACCGCCTAACCCTGAATTAAGATCAGGTATCACCGAATACTCATACTTAGTATCGTTGCGTGCCATCAAATATAATCTAAACATGATTAAAAAAAAATTCCTCAGACAATATCAATATTCCAGTCTTTAGTTCTTACTGGTATCAATTAAGCTGATAGCTGTAAGTGTATTTGTTGCAAGTACACTTACTTCGGAATTTGACATGTTACTAATTGTGCAACATAAGTGGCATTGTGAATGGCAAACGTTGAATTAAATTAAGTCGTGTTTATTTGCAAATCCCTTAATCACAGGAAGTCTCAAAGGGCTGCATAGAGCACAGACCATTACAGACTACAGACTATTATTACACTATCCCCTGATCTAAAACCTTTATGAGGGCAAGATAAAAACTCTAAACCTCAGCAGGGACCGCACATGAGGTAATCCCCCTTCCAGGATGACCAGGCTGCAACGGATGTTGCAATGACAAATAATACACAGATATTGTCAACATAAAATATAGGTCATTAATAAGGTATAGAATATAAGTGTGTTTTAAGCCTAGACTACGTGGCGTGGCGTAGTGCACTACATGGACAAAAGTCAGGGGAGTTTAACTAAGACCCAAAACACCTAATGGCCTCAGAAGAGTCACTGACAATGTGTCAAGGTTGCACTATAAGGTGAATTATGTAATATTCTACCTTTTAACTGGGCACTTTGCTTACTGGTTCTCAGCAGTGTTTTTTGCCTCACGTTTCTGGAAAAACTGATCCAATGACATTTGCCTTTGTCGGCTCTTGACGATCCTTTGGAAATGCGCGAAGCAGACGTCATCATAATGAGCGATAGCCCGACTTGTCAGAAGTTTTTCTGGGTAATATCTTTTCACGAATTCCGAAACTTTGTCCAATTTTGCCAACATGTCTTTGATACGGGCTGTTGAAATGATGGCTGCGTCCTTGTGGGCACAAACGCTTTCCTTTTTCATACCCCTCTATTATTTCTTGTTTCCTTTTGATGGCCAGACAAAGTCTCTTTCTCTTCTTCTCTCATTGCCACTTTTCTGCGTGTCTTTTGTGGGGTCCATTGCGAATGCTAGCTTTTTGTCATCCTGAAAGTATGAATTAAAACGGCAGGATGTTTCATATCACAGTTTTAAGATTAATACCACATAATGATCAAACACCTTTAAACTGACGGTGTGTACAATTTAGTGCCTCCTAGAGGTACAAAAAATAAAATACATGAACTATCACATCAATACACAAAATGGTGTTTACAAAGCCTGAAGGGTACAGAAAGAGAATGCAGGGATTCACACTTACGCATCGGATTTCCAGGTAGAACTCTGGGAGCGGCATATGGCAGCGCGTAGTGTGCTGTATGTTTTACTTTTTATCCTGAAACCTATTCGTAACTAGAGAAAAATATTTTCCATTTCAAGTACTTCGTGACCTGACACTTTCGTATGAAGAGACCTTTGTAAGTAGAGGTACCACTGTATGGCATGTTAACAGCGAAAAAACGATACCTGGCATTTGCCTAAAAGGGGAAAAAAACGATTATCGATACAGGATTGGTTTTTTTTGTTTTGTTTTGTTTTTTTTCAGATAATAGGATATTAAAATTCAAGATTCAGTTCTCACTGACATCAATACCAAGTGCCAATAGCAGTAAAAATGTCTTTTGCAAGTACCCCTACTTTAAAATGTAGTATGTTCAATTGTACAATACAAAGCAGCATTGCAAATAACCTAACTATAACTTCGAATTAAGGTCAGGTATTGGCAGCTACTGATTCTGGGTTCTGGTACCCACCGTCAAATATAATCTAAGCATGATTTTTTTTCGAAGACAGAAATTGCTGTTGCTAGCAAAGGATTTGCCTGATACGAATAAAATGATTTCGATACAATTTTTTTCAGACAATACCAATATAAACATTTAAGTCTTCAGTTCCCACAAAAAATGATTCCAATAGCAGTAAGTATGTCAGTTTCAAGTACTCTAACTCCAAAATATGACATGTGAACAGCTCGATACCAATGCCCGGTATCAGTATTTACTGTGTGAATTTAACATAGCAACATAATAATTATGATTACCCAGGAAATGCTCACGAGGACCATACTCCATAGCAGAAGGAGCTTTGCCTTGTTCCTAATTGGCTGCATAATCCATGAAACGTTAAGCCCTCTGAAAACCACAAGGACACAAAGCTGGGGCGTCCTGGGGTTTGAATACCTTCTTTTTAATTACTTTTTATAATTAAACTCACTCTTATTTAAAAATAACTTTCCAAGTAATGCTCTTTTCTGCTGTCTGTTACCCCAGTTTTGCTGATGTTACTTTTTGGGTGTCATTTTCTTTGCAGAAGTAAGAGGAAGAATAAGTTGATAAGGGCAAAACTTGGCACCTAATTAGAATTTTCTTATTTTATATTTATTTTAAATCATTTCTTATTTTGTGATCCCTGTATCATTTTCATGTAGTTATACTTCCCTTTACTCTTCCTATTTCATTTATTGAGTTATTATTGAAAGGATCCTTGTTTGGGATAGGATGGATGGATAATTTAGTTCATACAGTTTAAAAATGCTTTGTGTGTGATACTTAAAAATCTCATTATTTCTCATCTCATTAGCTGCACCACTTATCCTCAGTAGGGCCGCGGGGGTGCTGGAGCCCATCCCAGCAATCATCGGGCAATGGGCAGGGGACACCCTGAACTGGTTGCCAGCTAATCACAGGGACAGACAACTCGCTCGCTCATTCACACCTAGGGACAAATTGGACCAGCCAATCCAACTGAAATGCATGTCTTTGGAATGTGGGAGGAAACTGGAGTGCCCGGAAGAAACCCACGCAAGCCCTGGGAGAACATACAAACTCCGCACAGGTAGGCTGGTAGCTGGATTTGAACCCACACAGGAGGTTCCCAAGACCTTAGAACTGTGCCGCACACGCGCTAACCACTGCCCCGCCGTGCTGTACTCTATTTTTTTTTCTTTCTGGTAAATGTCTAAAATCACCGCTAGGGAGAAGCATTGTACTTAAAAGATTGCTCTTGATGGTTTAAAATGTGCAGATTTATTTATTACGTTCTTTCAACTCAAACTACTGATTACAATTTTAAAAGAAAAAAATATTTGTTCATGCAATCATTTAATAGTTTTTATTCCAAATGCATAAACCACTGATACGACTTGGCTGGTTTTAAACCCTTTTAAAAAATTGTTTTCTCACCTAATATAACCTCTTCTATAATATTGCTTCGGGTAAGTCATATAGTAACAATACAGTATACTAATATTTGGGGGGAAACGAGTACTTGATATTTTTGTAATACATGTATAGCGTTATTTGAATGATAGACCTGCTTTAAATTTACAAACATAAATAAATAAACAAAAAAAAAAAATCCTCGTTTGAAAATGTATTATAGTAAGCAACATAATCCCATATTTCGATTTCAACGTTGGCCAGTTATTCAGATACATGCCAATTTTGTCCTCCAATTATTTTAAATTATTTACTTAAGTAGAAAATAAACAAATATGCCATTTAAGTGTATTTTTCTCGTTTTTCGTGCTATTCTTATATTTCATTTTTGTTTTATTCGTAACAAAATACAAAAAGCGCTTAAATTTGTCAAGTAATCGGACAATAAATATTAAACAGCTAGGAGTTAAATTAATATAATTCAAGTCCCTAATAATGAGTTCTTATCTAAAACTAAGAATATTAGAATCTACAGTATTTACAATTTTTGATGCAAAACATAAACATCTCTGTGAAATTAATTTTACATGCCTCAGTGTTTAGGCTCTATTTAAATGTAATTTTAATACATATTACGTACTCCCACTTGAAAAACTACGTTCATTAATACGCAAATGAACATGAATGTAAACAATTCCAAGGTGCCGTAAGTCGGCTTCATGTGTCGTAAAAGAGAGAGGGCGAGCAAGAGAGGGAGAAAGAGAGAGAGCGAGAGAGACGAAAGATTTGTCTGATGTGGATTTTACCAACCAAGGCTGCGCGTGGAGGACTTATCTATTAACCCTCTCCTTTTTTTCTCCCGCTATTCGTCAAATTCACCAGCAAATATTGAAAAAATATATTGTTTTTTGAAGGAATAAATTGGGGCTGTTGAAGAAAAAGATTTTTTTAAAAAAACAATACTTATTCGGTGGTCCCACGAGAGAACCGCTTTGGACCGGAGGCAGACGTGGAAAAGAAAGGAAATTGTGTTTAATTTACGTGGTTTCCCACTCAAATACACGGAATAATGAGGAAGGTTTGCTTCGTTTTGATCCTCGGCTTGGCGCTTTACCTCACCGGGGAAAGGGTAAGTTCAACTTAGAAAAACTATCACGCAAACTGTTGTTCTCTGAAGAATTCAACTCAGGGCGACTCAATAAAATTAATTGGGATTGAATTCATGGTTTTCAAATTTCTCCTATTTTGATGCTTTTAAAATACGCAAACAGTCCAGAATTGTTGCGTGAAGTTGCAAAACTAATGCGTTCGAGTGCTATTGGAAATGTTCCAATTAAGGATGTGCGACTGTCGATACCGGTCATAGTTAAGGTATCGGTACCAGCAACGGCAGCCGAAATAAGCATGGCTGCCTTTTGGTCACCATTTAAATGTCAGGAACCTGAAATCAAACTGATCGTATTTTGCCATCAAATTATGTTTAGATTTAAAGGTACATTGGGTAAAATTTGACCATTAGATGGCACTGTATTGTCTAACGGGAACGGACTGCTGTCAAATGAGCACAGAGTAGCAGCAACATGGCGGCAATTACTAGTAAAAGTAATACACGTTTCTTGACCATCCATCCATCCATTATCTGCACCGCTTATCCTCAGTAGGGTCGCGGGGGTGCTGGAGCCCATTTTCGGGCAGTGGGCAGGGGACACCCTGAACTGGTTGCCAGCCAGTCGCAGGGCACATAGGGACAGACAATTCACTCGCTCATTCACACCTAGAGACATTTTGAACCGGCCGATTAACCTGACATGTTTTTTGGAATGTGGGAGGAAACCCACGCAAGCACGGGGAGAACATGCAAACTCCACACAGGAAGGTTCGATCTCATGAACTCAGAACTGTGCCGCATACGCGCTAACCACTGCGCCGCCGTGCGGCACCGTTTCTTGACCTATGAATATTTTTTTTAAATAATATTGATGTGATAGTTCATGTATTTTATTTTTTGTACCTCTAGGAGGCAATAAATTGTACACACCGTCAGTTTAAAGGTGTTTGATCATTATGTGGTATTAATCTTAAAACTGTGATATGAAACATCCTGCCGTTTGAATTCATACCTTTAGGATAAAAATCTTGAAAAAGAAAACAGAAAAAAGTAAGTGGTTGTTATTTGTGTGCTTTTTTTAATTGTTGTGAGATTTCCTTAACCTGCAAACATTAAGTTGTAAAAGTAATGCAATTGGAATTTTGATGAAGAATGTTCTAAATAAAAATGAACGAGTAACAATACCACACTTTTTTATGGTATCGGCAGTCACAATGGTGGCTGATGCCATTATCGGATGCCTTCCACTTAGTTTATAACACAGTTGTAGAGCAATGTAGTTTCATATAAATATTGCAGTGTGAATATCGATACCATGTATCGCAATCAAGCTCTTTACAAACCATAATTCGAGGTAGGGTCACTTGCAACGGATATAGTCACTGCTATCAGCGTTTTGGATCAATATTATTGAGAAATGAAGACTTAAACGTTACGTAAATTGCTATGAAATATGTTAGGATTCTAGCACATTTTAGTCACTTACATCCATCAACGTCTTCTTAATGATTTGGGCCCCGAAAAATGTGATATTGACCTTCCCATAATTTGGTAAAGGGTAGATTGTCATTAAATTTTGTCAGGATTTAAAGGTATTTCATTAATTAACACGGTATCAGTGTCAATAACTACCCACTATTTGGGATTTTGGTATCTAAAAAAATTGTGATATTGAAGATCCCGTCGTTTGAATTCATAATTTTGGCAATATGACCCAAAAAGAAACATTTTTTCCCTTGTATTTTCTTGTGAATGGACCAGTCCCCTTTTAATTATGTAAAAAAATGTTATAGATTGCTTGGAATGTGACGTAATGAACGAAATAAGTTAATCGAAATCTTGTGCCACGATTTTTTTCATCTGGACTTTTTCTTTGGAATCACATGAAGCCAATATTCTAATTAAAGATGCTTGATATCACATGTTTTCAGACCAGTATTTGCATCTCATTTCCGAGTAGTCATCAATACCGATACCACATAAAACTTACCTCTTCAAAAAATGACTGTTGGTTTGAAGAGTTAAACTTGCCCCGTCATTAATTTTCAAATTGTATTATTCAAGAACCCCTAGGCCAGGCATGTCAAACTCAGTTTGGCTCAGGGGCCAGATCCAGACTTTATGTTTTCAGGTTTTTAGGTTTTCAGTAAAATATGTCAACTCCACATATTTAGCTTTGTTTTTGGTACTATGTTTTACCATTCAGCCTACATTTGTAGCCTACCCTACAAATTATTATCACACATGATAAGGGATCTTGTATATGCACAACAGATTTATTTACAAACAATGAGAAATTTTTTTTCATGTTTGGCATTGAATGTGTTTTGTGTTTTTTTATTTTAACTGTTAAGTAAATGCATCTTTACACCTGAACCAACTCACTACGATCATAAACAAACTCAAGTGGGAACTATGATGAAAAATATACATGCCTCAATTGTCGTACTGCTTGGAAATAAATAAACATGAACTAAAAAATAAGAGTTTTGTAAATGAACGGGCAATAACATCAGACAAAACGACTAGGCTGGGCCCTCTTAACACCTTTACTGCCCAATTGCGGAAAGGATGGAGAATTTGGTTTGCATTTCTTTAAAAAAAAAAAAAAAATCATAATTTTTGATAAAAAAATGAGCTAGAGACTTGCTTTCTTTACTTACTTGAAAATTCAAGCCGGGCCAGATTAAGTCATCCAAACAGCCTGATCCGGTCCGCTGGCCCTATGTTTGACATTGTACCCCAGAAGAAAGCCCATATTTGTATCGAATTCGATGGCCAGTACCGATACCCCTTTTTGATCTTCCCTGGGAGTGTAAATTAGCCTGATGGTCGCAGTGACAACTTTTGGCACCATCTTGCCCTTGTCATCATTATGTTTTCCCGTGGGTTGTGACTTGCCGCCTGGCCCGTTGCCCAGTCCCGCGTCAGAACTTGTGGTCCAATTAGTCACGGCAGACACTCCATGACCTCTTTGATGCACGTCTTTGATGTACACGGTGACATTTAATTGTGCATACTGTAGGCTGTTTGTCTGACCTGGCGTTGCTCTCTTGCAATTGTCACGGTCACTGTCGGACACCATTGACTTATCCGGACAAAATCAGTTTTTACACTTTCACGTCCAAAATAATCTTTTGTTTTTCTTTCGAGTGTTGTGTTGAGGAATTTTATCATGAATGCACTGGAATGAATATTTGTGGCCGAAATCGAAAACCGAAAATGTGTCAAACTCGGCAGAAACATCAAAATGACTTGCTTAAATGTACTAATATGAAATGACAACTACAGTGGAACCTCGGTTCTCGACCATAATCCGTTCCAGAACCCTGTTCGAGAACCGATTTGTTCAATCACCGAAATCATTTTTCCCATTAAAAATAATGTAAATCGTTTTAATCCGTTCCAACACCCTGAATGTTTACCATGAATGTGTAACATAAACATGAAGCTAGCCCAGGCTAATCGTACGTTCGCGTTATCGTAATCTTCCGTACGAAAGATTACGCTAACATGAACGTGTAAAAAAAAAATCAGGTCGTGTACAAGTCATTTAGCACCACAAGTGGCTAGCGCTTCATTGGAAAGGGGGCTCTGTTCCAACACCCTGAATTTTGGGCTCAGTTCAAACACCCTGAATGTTTTCCTGAATGTTCAACGTAATCATAGAGCTAACCCAGGCTAATCGTACTTTCGCGTTGTACAAAGTACATGTTTACGAATTATAAATGCTAAACCGTAGCTAGTTAGCTCTGTACTTTTCGCATGTACACATTAGCCAAAGTTGGGCAAGAGCCTAAGAAAAATTTGGAGCCGAGATACATAAACTTTCGGGAAAATGGTTTGTTAGTAAACGAACGTGTAAAAAAAAAAAGATAAAGAATTATGAATAGGATGTCTTACCTTTGTGGTGGTCAGCAGAAGGTGCATGCTGTATTCCCTAGCAGGATCGGAAACTCGCACACCTCTTTCATATTTAGTTATTACGTCTTTCTTAAAGGCAATAGTTGTACGAACAACTTTTCTTTTTTCACCTGTCCTGCTTGCACCGACCTACTTCGGAGGCATAGTTTGGGGCTAAAACACTCCGTTCACCGATATTAAAAGCGAAAGCAAAAAGAGGCAATTGCGCACGTGATAACAGTTTGTGACGAGGGGTGGGGGCGATCTACACCCGTACGCCGCTCAGCATCGCACCCTAGCGTACGCACTCACACATTACCTGCGTTCGAACTCCGAATTTTTGACCGAACAGCGAAGCAAGAATTTCTCGAAATTTTTGGTCGAACACCGATTTGTTCGAACTGAGAGGCGTTCGAAAACCGAGGTTCCACTGTACATGAAAGTTATAATACTAGATGCTATTTTTAAGTCTTTCCTTTATTTAATTCTAATAAAACAACATAAAGGGGCATTTAGCTACTTCCCAAAAATTCCACCAGACACCACAGAGATAAAGTAAAACTGCAGAAAATATAAAATGCAAATGATAAAATCAAATTCTTCTACTTTGGTACTTTGAATAAAGTGGCTGTTTTCTAAGGAAAATAAATAGCTTGTCAGTTGCCACACATATACTTACTTTTTTTACTTATTGCTCCAGCGAAGGTCGGGGGGTCCCGTCCCTGTGCGTTGAGCCGACCAGATGAACCAGGTTTTTCCAATGCTGGCGGTCTTGTGCCAGCTGTTCTGCATCCTCTACGGCAACTCCGTGTTGTTGGAGGTCGCCCGCAACGACGTCGAGCCATCGAGTGCGGGGTTTCCCTCGTGGTCGTCTCCAGCCTGCGGCCTTTGGGTCAAACTGGAGAATGGCTCGTGTCGGATGGTCTGGTGGTAGACGAAGGACATGGCCAAACCAGCGGGTGCGGCGTTGTGCGACCAAGGAAGATGCTTGGGGCTGGCACGTGCGGGCTCTGAGCTCTTTATTGGAGACTCGCTGGGGCCACCTGATGTTCTCGATGGTTCTGAGAGCCCTGCTATCAAAACCATCGATTCTTGTGGCCAGGGTGTCGTTCAGGGGCCATGTTTCTGAGCCATAAAGCAGGATAGGGAGTACGGCGAGGTTGTAAATGCGGAGCTTCGTCTTGCGTGCGATGGTCTGGTGCCGCCAGAGTGGTTTCCAGAGAGACTGCAGAGCAGATGCTGCCAGGGCTCTTCTGCGGAGAATCTCTGGTTTTAGGTCCCCATTGTCTGTCACCATGGACCCCAGATATACAAAGCTCTTGACAGGCTCTACGATGTCGCTACCAATTTGGATGGGAGGTGGATCTGGTCCATCACCGACATACATGAACTTGGTTTTCGTCCAACTCACTTGCAGGCCAAGCCGCGCTGCCTCTTCGCTGTAAATGCCCAGAGCGTCTCTCAGCTGGCTGTAGGAAGTGCTGAGAATGATGGTGTCGTCAGCATACTCCAGGTCAGTCAGGTGGTAGTTGCCGAAAGACACTCCGGGGATGCGCTCACTAACCCTGAACATCAGATGGTCGATGATGCAATTAAAAAGGTCGGGAGCAGCCACACAGCCTTGGCGAACGCCGCTGGAGATAGCAAACCAGTCGGAGTCAATGCCGTTGATACGGACACAGCTCTCTGTGTTGCTGTAGAGCAGCTTGAACAGGGCTATGATCTTGGGTGGTGCTCTGAGAGCTTGGAGGATGTTCCACAGTGAAGAGTGGCAGACGGTGTCAAAGGCGGCCTTCAGATCAATGAATCCGATATATAGATGGCGATCTTTACGGAATTCACGGGTCTTTTCTATCAGCAAACGGACGGCAGAGATGTGGTCCGTTGTGGAGCGGTTGGGCATAAAGCCAGCCTGCTGGGGACGGCGGCAGCTTCTGATTGCTGGAAGGGCACGGCTGAGCAAGATCCTGGTAAAGACCTTGCCCGGGATGGAGAGTAAGGTTATGCCTCTGTGGTTTCCACAGACAAGCCTGTCGCCCTTGCATTTCCAGAAGGGCAAGATGACTCCTCTGGTCCAGTCGGTGGGCAGCTGCTCCGATTCCCACACCTGGTTGAATAGGCGGGTTAGCCACTCCACCATGCCATCACCGCCGGCCTTGAGCATCTCGCCGGTAATGGCACAGATGCCGGGGGCTTTCTTGGTGTTCAGCTTCTTCAGAGCAGCTCTCACTTCCTCGGGTGTTACGGGGTCTGTGCAGCAGGTGTCGTTAGGAGGTGCTGTGCTCGCAGCCCGTAGGAGGGTGGGATCAGCCGGGATGGTGCTGTGCTGCAAGAGGAGGCTAAAGTGCTCCTTCCAGCGCTCGAGGCAGTTGGCTTCTGTCATGATGAGGTTGCCGTCTGAGTCCTTTACCAGGGCTGTCTTTATGTGTGGGCCGCTACGGGCTTGGCGTAGTAGACTGAATACGCGGCTCATGTTGTTGTTGTTGGCCGCGGACTCAAGCTGTTGGGCTTCTGCCTGCCAAAACCTCTCCCTATCTTCAGCAATGGCCACATTGCGCAGGCGATTCAGTCTCCGATACTCTGTGAGGTCGCCTCGGAGTCGGGCCTCACGCCGCTGGTCTATGATGTTTAGTGTCCTCTCTGATATCCAGGGCTTTCCCGGGGAGGATCGCGGGCGTCCGAGGACATTGTGAGCAGACTGGAGGACACTTTCCTTGAAGGCCGCCCAGTCTGTCAGCTTGTCAGGAGCCAGGGTATCAAGAGAGCGGCGGATGGAGCAACTGAAGTCTCTGGCGATGTTGGGGTCGCTGAGTCGGGAGGAGTCGGGGCGAGGCAGAGTCTTGTGCTGGTTGGCTCGGAGCTTTAGCTTGAGCTGGGCCACCAGCAGACGATGGTCTGTGTTGCCAAGCTGTGCTCCTCTGAACACCCGGCAGTTGGTTACAAACGACTTCCAGCGTCGTGATATCAGGATGTGGTCCAATCCCTTCCTGGTTCTGCCATCTGGGCTGTACCACGTCCAGTGATGGATGCATTTCCGGGGAAACCAGGTGTCAGCAACACAAAGGTTGTTTTGGTGGCAGAGGAGGAGGAGGCGGTTGCCATTGTCGTTTGTTGTGCTGTCAACGAAGGTGGTGCCGACAGGTGAGCCGGGGGACCGATCAATGCTGGATAGAGTGGCGTTGGCATCAGTGAGGATGATGGTGACGTCGTGTGGTGGGGCTTGGTTGACAGCCTGGTGGAGTTGGTCAAAGAACGCGTCCTTCGCATCCTCATCAGCGACATCGGTGGGGGCGTAGGCGACGATCACTGTCATCTTGCCGTGATGGTGGAGGAATCGAGCAGACAGTAGTCTGTCACTTATTGGTGTCCAGCTGATGAGGGACCTCCGGAGGGCTTTTGGAATGGCAAGAGCCACACCGTAAAGGCCGGTCCGACTCTCGGGGCCACTCCAGATGTAGCAATGGTTGCCAGCTGTTGTTTCACCATTGCCTTGCCATCGTACTTCACAGAGCCCTGCCATGGTGATGTTATAGCGACAGAGCTCTCGGGACAGCAGGGTGGCAGCTCCGGGGCGAAGGAGTGTCTGGACATTCCAGGTGGCGACACGGGTCTTATGACGAAGATCGATCCGTACTCGTTGGTCGGGGGCAGGCTGGGGTCCGTTACCGTGTTGGTCAGTCCGGCTTCTTTCTCTGGTCAGTTTCGTAACAAAGTGTGTTTCTCCTGGGTGAGTTGTTAGCCCTCCGCAGGATAGTCGGTTGGTGGGGCTGCCACCTCACAGCGTACCGACACGCTGGGGTCTTTGTTTGTCTGGAACCTACCCCGGAGACCGGCCCGCCATGGGTGACCCTACCAGGAGCAAGCTCCCGACGGTATCGCTCTCCAGGGTCACTGGAACACGCAAGCCCCCTCGCCGCATCAAGGCCAGACCCATCCGAGGGGGCCACACATATACGCACACGCATAATCTCTCTTTCCACTTCATTTAAGTACTATTTTGCTTTTAATAGAAGATAGAGTGAATAGTGACAAGAAAGCGGGAGTAAATGGACTATTGCCTTAACAGAATAACTCTCACTTACAAAGTACATGTTTACGAATTAAAAATGCTAAACCGTAGCTAGTTAGCTCTGTACTGTTCGCATGTACACATTAGCCAAAGTTGGGCAAGCGGCTAAGAAAAATTTGGAGCCGAGATACATAAACTTTCGGGAAAATGGTTTGTTAGTAAAAGCTAAGCAGAGAAAAAAAAAAGGAGCTGCGTCGTGCGTAAACTCCCTTCCGAGCGAAAGCCAGGTTCAGATGGCTCCCCTCACATTTTTGGTCGTTTTGCAAACTTTTTTTGTTTTTTTTTGTTTGTTTTTTTTTTTCAGCTGAAAGCTAAAATGCACTTTTGTCATTTTTTTCAGAATATATATCGATTGCTCAATGGCTCTTACTGTTTTGTCATTGTTTTTAGCACTTTATTGAGGAATTCTATACCTACTGGTAAAATGATTGATGCCACCCCAATTAATAGTCACTGTGGTCTATTGACATTTTCTGTGTTGTACACAAGAACATAAATCAAAAGCTTGTTCTTAAAAACCAAGACCCGGAGTGTTTTGCTGCATTCCACTCGTTACATTTTACGATGTGTGTAATTTCAGTCATGTTTTGAAAGTAAACGCTGGAAGGCTTTGGAACGTCTCCTTTGGGCTTTGTGTTTTTGTAGACCATTGGGGAGACAGCTGAACCAATCTCCACTTGTTTGATCACTTACTCATTAAAACCCACTTCTGGTTCATGCTGGGACCCCCAGAAATCTCAGTATTATCACTTGGTCCAGAGGATTTTGCATTTAAATCAATTTAAAAAAATAAACCAATAATTTAAGACAGTTTTATTGTTAAAATCCTTCATAAAGTTTCTAGACAACATTAACAAATTTGGAACGAGATTTGATGCAAATATAATACTTGTAGCTTGCGCAAAAAACTGTGTGTCATACACTCTGTCTAATTGCCTAAAATACCAAAATTCTCAAATTTCCCCAGCTTTACTACTGATCTGTTAATGACGATTGACATCATATTATAAGGCAAACACATTGTAAATTATTAAATTGTATTCATACACAAATATATGAAGGAAAAAATAAATAAATAAAATATATATAGGTCGGTGGTTCGCGCCCCGGCCGAGTCATTCCTAAGACTTAAAAAGTGGTCGGCGGCGCCCTCTGTTGGCTGCGGCTGCATCGGCTCGCTACAACGGGTCAGGTGCAATCGACATTTCGTTCTGTGTACATTGTTACACAGAATGACAATACACGGAAATTATTATTATTATTATTATTATATATATATATATATATATATATATATATATATATATATATATATACACACACAGTGGAAACCTCGGTTCTCAAACATAATCCGTTCCAGAACCCTGTTCGAAAACCGATTTGTTCGATCACCGAAATCATTTTTCCCATTAAAAATAATGTAAATCGTTTTAATCCGTTCCAACACCCTGAATGTTTACCTTGAATGTTTAACGGAAACATAAAGCTAACCCAGGCTAATCGTACGTCCGCGTTATTGTAATCTTCCGTACGAAAGATTATGCTAACATGAACGTGTAAAAATAAAAAAATCATGTCGTTTACAAGTCATTTAGCACCCGGGTCTCCACAACAAGTGGTGAGCAGTTCATTGGAAAGGGGGCTCCGTTCCAACACCCTGAATGTTTACCTGTAAACATAAAGCTAACCCAGGCTAATCGTACGTTCGCGTTATCATAATCTTCCGTACGAAATATTACGCTAACATGAACGTGTAAAAATAAAAAAAAGGGGTAAAGAAAATAACTATGGATAGGATTTCTTACCTTTGTGGTGGTCAGCAGAAGGCGCAGGTGAACGGCCGTTGCTTGCTTATAGCACTCACTCCCTTAGCGACATCACTAGATTTCCCAGCCTCCTTATTCTTTAGTATCGTACTGATCGTAGATTTAGCCATGCTGTATTCCCTAGGAAGATCAGACACTCGCACACCTCCTTCATATTTTGCTATTTTTTCTTTCTTAAATACAATAGTTGTACGCACTACTTTTTTTTTTACCTGTAGCAACTTTGCTGCTTGCACTGACTTTCTTCGGAGGCATGATTAGGGGCTAAAACACCTGTACGCCGCTCAGCATCGCTCCCTAGCGTACGCACTCACGCATTACCAGCGTTCGAACTCCAATTTTTTTGACCGAACAGCGAAGCAAGAATTTCTCAAAATTTTTGGTCAGACTCCGATTTGTTCGAACTGAGAGGCGTTCAAAAACCGAGGTTCCACTGTATATATATATATATATATATATATATATCCATTATCTGCACCGCTTATCCTCAGTAAGGTCGCAGGGGTTCTGGAGCCCATCCGAGCTATCTTCGGGCAGTGGGCAGACACCCTGAACTGGTTGCCAGACAGTTGCAGGGCACACAGGAACAGACAATTCGCTTGCTCATTCACACCTAGGGACAAGTTGGACCGGCCAATGAACCCACACATGCACGGGGAGAACATGCAAACTCCACCCAGGGGGTTCGATCTCATGACCTCAGCAATGTTACGCACACGCGCTAACCACTGCGCCGCCATGCTGCCCATATATATCCCACAACTTTAGCTGTCAGTCAAATTGCTACAAGGCATGTCTATTATGATAAAGTGTTGTGACTCTTAACTCCTTATATTAAGTTGGGGATTTTAGAAAGTTCGACATTTCTTGAATGCAGCATTCGAGTCCTGGTTTTATTCACCCGGGGGTCAGAAACAGGTGCTCCCTAGTGGCCTCCTGGCGCTTTTAAAAAAATGTTTGATAATGGAAAATACTATGGTTTCTCTAGAAGGGCAAACATGACTCAAACATTCTTAACGTTTTCCAACAAATAAAGGTATCTACTATATACTGAACATGTAAAGCTTTTGTTTTTTTGTGGCTCCATACATATATTATTGTATTTTATTTTTTGTCAAGTATGGTTCTTTTTACATTGTGGCTTACCAACCCCAGTATTAAACTAATGAAAGCAATTTTTTTCTGGCAATTTTATCGGGGACTGGAACAAAGTAAACAAAAATAATTAGGATTTTAAAGCATGATTTCACTGTTTTGTATACAATGTTGGATTGTGATCGGTAAAATATCCATGTTTTTCTTTTTTTAAAACCTGTCACCCTTGTGTCGCTTCAAGTAGATAATTTAAGACCCAGGCACGGGCCGTCACGAGGTAAACAGAGTCAAGGTGAACATTCTCTCAGCTCTTTTCTCAGAAGGGCAAACAAGGTCAGTGATTGACCAGTAAATCAAAAGCAGAAGAGGAAGCTTATTGCTAACGATATTAACACGCGCTATATTTTGAAGAAGTGAAAAGTTCTAGGCTTTGTACTGTGATGGATGTGTGGTATTATCTCCTCCCCCGAGGAGTAGTCGAGTTTCATTTTCCGCCATCAATGAAAGTTTTGTATTTGCTGATTTGGTGGTAATGTAATGAGCCCTACGTTCTGACCTTCCACTCGACTCACGCAAAAAAACATTTCCACAGCTCATTTCCTTTTATTGTGCGGCTACACCAAATTAAGTGCCTGTTAGGGTGAGCTTTTTCGATTTGTTTTTATTCCACGGCGATGATAAAACGACGATATGCAAGGACAGAAGACGAACGTTGGTTACATAAAAATTGCCACGCCGTTATGTTGAAACGGAGGCCAGATGCTGCCGTGCTGTGACTGCAGCCTCTTCTCTTGTATATTTCATGATGTTCTTTTATTTTGTGCTAACTTCGGGCTCTTCAAAAGCAAGATCCCAATGCCCCTGTCGCGAAAATCGCAATTGTCATTACCCAGCGGGGCGCCGCTTTCGGCATCCGACCCTTCGGGTGGCGCTTTAGCTCGGTCCTAGCGTTGCGTTACGCAATCTGAAATGGTGATGAGAAATTGTGTTCTTCAGTTGCAGAAATATGTGGACTCGAGAGTGCTCTTTTGATTTTTGTTTTGATAAATCATTTAGATGTTTTTGTTTCAATGCCTGAATGGATTTTAAGGGACACTTAGTGATATTAGCCCTGTAGATTCTGCTGCACTGTGCGGTGCAACCGAAAACAAGTGCCACAATGCACAAGAAAGAATACAATCTATGGAGACTTTAAGTTACCAAACTGCAACCCTTTTCTCCTATTTTATTTTGCACAGCCTTTCACGAGGTTTTGGGTTTTTGTAGGTACCCTTAAAAACAAGATGGCCGACAATCATGTCAGCTCCCTTTAGGTGAGTACCATGTTGTGTAAAATAAATAGTTATTTCTCAACCCACAGTTGTTGTGCTTTTTAAAGGCAGGTTTATTTTATGTAATTAGTTCGTGTATTTCTGCTTTTTATTCAAATTGAATAAATTAAGTTTTATTTGTATCTACTGATACTCTGTCTCAAACAAGATACCTTGGCTATACATTGTGTTGGTGTATTCAATTTTCTCATACGCATTCATGAATAATTAAACATGCAGAAAACTTCATGTAGATTTTATATTTAATTTTACATTTGTTTGTAAATAGAAAAAGTCTTTGAATTGATTTTGAAACATTCAGAATTGGCGTAGGCCTTTTTTAAGCAATACATTTGATTATTTGCATTCAAAAACAATAGGACTAACAATTTTACTGAATTTTACTAAATAACTTGATAAATAAAAGAAAGACATGGTTAAAAAATAAATATTTTAAAACATATATTTTTACAAGGGCAGGCACACTGGGGCTGAGTGGCAACATAACAACACATATTTATTTTAGTACCCTTTTTTACTGTGGTACTTATATATATATATATATATATATATATATATATATATATATATATAAAGGCAGCACGGCGGCGGAGTTCGAAGGTCATGAGATCGAACATTCCTGTGTGGAGTTTGCATGTTCTCCCCGTGCATGAGTAGGTTTCCTCCAGGCACTCCGGTTTCCTCCCACATTCCAAAAACATGCATGTCAGGTTAATTGGCCGGTCCAAATTGTCCCTAGGTGTGAATGAGCGAGTGAGTTGTGAGCTGGCAACCAGTTCAGGGTGTCCCCCGCCCACTGCCTGAAAATAGCTGGGATGGGCTCCAGCACCCCAAATGATGTTATATATATATATATATATATATATATATATATTATAATGTTATAACATTGAAAAAGCCCGACGGCACTTATGTTGCCTGCGGATTGTAGTTTGTCCAAACTTGGTTTAGGCACCTGTTTGGACCATCATTTATATTTACCAACCAGCTCAGTAGCCTAGATGGTAGGGCGCCCGCTTTGAGACTGGGATGTCGCTGGTTCGCGCCTCGGCCGAGTCATACCTAAGACTTATAGCATTGGTAAAATGGCGGCGCCCTCTGTTGGCTGCGGCTGCATCGGCTCGCTACAACGGGTCAGGTGTATCGACATTTCGTTCTGTGTACATTGTTACAAAGAATGACAATACAAAGGAAATTATTATTATTATTATTAAAGCAGAGTTTCCAGTGTCCTGCAAAAACCTTCTACTTCTTAATTCTTATTTTTATTGACACTCGCCAAATATGACCGTTGATTTTGAAATTTGACTCTTTAGCTTTATCGATTATTTAAAAAGAAGCAACTTCCATTTTTGAAGATTGACAAATAATAGAGGTTTCCTTTTAACTTTACCATAAAGTTTATTTTCTAATATAAGTAAAATAATAGCTAAAATTTGTACAAAAAAGGTATTATCATTTATAAAATGTATATATTATTTCTCTAATTTTGTCTCATTTTTAACAGACTAAGAAAATGATCTGCAATGTTGCAGATTTTTATTTTTGCTTGTAAAATACTGTAAACATTTTATCATGAAATAGGAACAAAAATAATCCTCTTAAACTATACCTGAATGAATTTCAATATTATTAGAAAAGTATGTTTCTTATAGAAAAATAATACTTGAGATAAGCAAAGATATCTTCAAGTGGTATAAATAATTGATTTGAATAAATATGCTCGTTAGAATTCACCGCAACGATATAAGACATTGATTCTCTAAACTGTCTTGCAAAAAAAAATCAATGATTTCTTGAAAAAGTCGATTAAATTTGACTTATGGTTAATAATACGTTGCAAAGGAGTAGTAATTAGTTCCTTTGTTTTAGCCCCATTTTTGTTTTTAATTGGTCATTGTACATTTTTACATTGATTTATATCTGTTCTTGTTGTTGTGCAGTAATGTCGGACGGTAATATCACAATACCTGATATCCGGCTAATGTCCCCGCTCCCCACACACTCACTTTGTTCATTTCATTCCTTTCTTTCTATTCGAGAACATCTGTTGGACGTATGCACTTTTGGGTGGGGAGGGGCTGTCCTTTAAGACAGCTCCCCCATCCAGCTTCCTAACCTTCTTACTGACACATTGGTAAGGCGCTCATGCCTTGGCAAGGACTTGTGCATACAGGACTCTCAAACCGTCAAGACACTGTTGACAATGTATGTTTTTTGTCTTGGTCCCCTTCTTCCATTTATTTACCTTTGCAAACGGAAACTTCTGCGGCATGCTAACGGAGGTCGTCGTGACAAAAAAAAGAAATGTGGGGAGTCTCTGATGGAGGAGGGAGAAGTCATTAAGTGGGAGGAGGTTGGGGGGTGATAAGTGTGAAGAATGTCTCCCTTTCGGCGCTCATGACTTCCCAAGGCAAGACTCTGACTGCCTGTTTGTTGTGAGAGGTGTGAAACGTGTCCAAATCGGCAGCGTGGAAAAAAGAACCATGTGGTACTACTTAGGTCCAATATCAGTCGCTATTACACTAGTGTTTGTTGACAAATAACCCCCCAAAAAAACGGTACATTGCAGGCCAATTTTATGAGCCTACAGAGTTTTGAAATTTCAACATAAAAGAGTCTCACAACATATTCATATCCAGATGTTTATTTGCTCAATGCTAGCTCCAAGCCCCAATTTGGAAGTTTAGCTAAATTATCCAATCTGTTCCCTTCACAGGACATTAAATGCAATGAGGGAGAGTTTTTTTCTTTGTGTAGAAAAACATTTAAGATTGCCTCATCTCATCTCATTCGCCGAACCGCTTATCCTGGAGCCCATCCCAGCCATCTCCGGGCAGTGGGCAGGGGACACCCTGAACTGGTTGCCAGCCAATTGCAGGGCACAGGGACAGACAACTCATTCGCTCATTCACACCTAGGGACAATTTGGACCAGCCAATTCACCTGAAATGCATGTCTTTGGAATGTGGGAGGAAACCCACGCAAGCACGGGGAGAACATACAAACTCCACACAGGAAGTCTGGAGCTGGATTTGAACCCACGACAGGTTCCCATGACATGAACTGTGCCGCACAAGCGCTAACCACTGCGCCACCGTGCTGCCCTTAGATTGCCTAGCTATTTTTAGTTTTTATGAGTTAAGGTCAGTATCATATATGCTTTCCTTGTTTCTTTTTGCCTGGAGTTTTTTAGTATTGACTTAAATTCAACTCAGGGCAAGTTACATTTATTTGTATAGCCCTTAAAGAGTGAACTTGATTATATAAAATCAGAGCTTCAAAGTAGTATTTATTTGAAATTTGAAACTGGGCTTGGTTATAATTGTTGTCTGTTGACGTATTTGCTACTAGACCTAGCACAGAAGCATTGCAAACCATTTTCTATTCAGGGTTTTGGGGGGCGGCAGTAGCTCAGGAGGTAGAGCGCTCGTTCTGGGATCAAGGGATCCCAGTTCGAATCCCAACTCGTCCGTGTTACATGTCGAAGTGTAAGACACTGAACCCCTAATACCCCCAATAAGCAGGTTGGTGCCTTACATGGCTGCAAGGCAGCTATTGGGAAATGTGGAGCACATTGTAAAGCGCTTTGGGAAGTCATTGACTTGAAAAGCTCTATATAAATGCAGACCATTTCATTTCATATCCTTGCAGACCAACAACCTTTTAACTGAAGCTACTATACAATAAGTACTGTTCACAGTCCCCCACTCGTTTCTATGTGTAGCCTCTGACTACACAAGATATTTCTTCTTTTTTTTTTTTTTTGCTACTAGTCCTAGCGTAGTAGCATAGCTAACTGAACTTTTGATAGGGTTTTTTTTCCAATCCCTACGGATAAAAAGTCCAACAACTAAAAGGGAGCCCCCGAAGCAAGTCCCCCACACAGTTACAATTTGTAGTCATTGACTAAACCAGATATTTTCTGTATTTTCTTTGCTACTGATCATAGCATAGTTGTGGAGCAAACTCATCCCTTGTTAGGGCTTTTCCTTTAACTGCAGATAGATAGCCCATCCACTAAAAGCCGGGAGGCCCCAGAAACGGCCGCCCACACGGTTACAATTGTAGGGTATAACTATTTTCTTTACTACTAGTCCTAGCATAGTTGCATAGCAAACCAATCTTGAGTTAGGGTTTTCCCTATGCCTGCAAACGAATACCCTTTCAACTAAAAGCCAGGGAGCCCCAGACACAGTCCCCCACAATCCAAACCTGGGAGGTTATGGGGGCGTGTTCTTGGGGAGGTTCTTAGGGTCAGGAGTAATGCCCCTCCCACCCCTTGTCTGGTTTCTGGAAGCTTGTTCATAGGAGGCCACTTAACCACTAATAAAATCCAACAAAGTCAGAATCTGAAATTGAGTCTAGTCCCATGCACCGCCGATGGTTAACCAAGCAAACTTGATATATCTTCTCTGGATCATGGTTGGTTGGTAACATAATAAGTTCATGATGCAGTGATTCCTACCAGGCAAGTTAATCTAATGCACTGTGTTAACGGCCATCTGTGTTCTGGAGCTAAGGCTGTAAACCCTTTCAGATGAATAACCCGGCAAACCAGCGCTCCATTATTCTGAGAGATTGGGTGTATTATTCAGAACAGCAGCTTAGGAGGCAGCTAAACCATGTCACATGGAACACGTTTAGATATGAATGCAGAATACATGCAATCTTTTAAAGGAGCTCCTTTGGTTTGGTCTGATTTCATTTACGGTATTTTTTGAGTAATGCTTGTTAAACAAAAAAATGCCCTGATTTGACCAGGAGTAATATTTTATTCATGTAGTGCTGCAACAAACAGTTGATTTATCTTTTAAATATTTTGTCAGTAGATTAAGATAAACAAAAATGTCTGTTTTAATACATGTTTTTTTGACACGCAACATGAAATCAATGTACCGTATTTTCCGCACTATAAGGCGCACCTAAAAGCCTTTATTTTTTTCAAAAGCTGACCATGCGCCTTATATATGGATCAATATTATGTCGCAAAGTTTTGCGACTAAAGAAAGCGGCCGCCGACTAGATTTTCCCCCAAAGGCGAAGTCGTCCGCGGTGTATGCGGGAATTTATATACCGGCGTTTCATTTCCTAACCAATGTGTCAATCATCATTTGAATCAGTCACTATTGGCTAAAGTTATTTGGAGGTAAAGGGGGCGGATCCTTTTTATCATTTACAGGCTCGCATAGGCTAAAGGGGCGAAACAAAGCATGCAATTGGCCAAAAAAGAGGAATGTGAATCACACGTTGGTTGGGTTGCACTACGGCATAGAGAAAACATGTTTTACTATTCTGTATTTGTAAATACTTTACTCTCCTGGATTTACTACACTCACGGTTGTTAGAAGACCATGGTTACGTATCATTAATGAACGTGAAGGCTGCAAGAGAACTTAGGTGAGCTATGCGGATTTATATTTTCCCGGTATCTTGTTTTAGAACGATCTTGATGTTTCTGTGATGAGTCTATTTTTAAACTAAATTCAATTCAAAGTGTTTATTGTCATATGCACAGTAAAAAACCCCGTTTCCCTGCACAATAAAATTCTTACTTGGCTGTCCACACAGTTGCCAGCAAAAAATAAAATGGAAACTAAGAAATGTTTGTTTGGTGACATCGTACGGACACCGCATCCGCACGTGTCTACGACACGTATTTGCTTCTTTGCAAGCTTTTGGAATGTTAAGGGGGTAATAAGTTTGACTGAACTATCTGACTGTTTTGTCGACGTTCCCATTGTAGCGCCTTATAATCCGGTGTGCCTTATGTATGGAAAATATAGGACCAAAAACTATTTTTTGGGGGTGCGCCCTATAACCCGGTGCGCCTTGTAGTGCGGAAAATACGGTACCTTTGTTGTACAAAACATAAATTCACGATGATTTAGTTTCTAGTTTGGCTCAAACTGTTTCAGAATATTGGTAAAAATCCTTTTTTTTTAATTCATTGAAAAAATGGAATGCCATTACCTTTGAAGTAATCTATTTTAAAAACAGTGCAAAAATGGTCAAATATTAGTGTATGTATGTATATATATATATATATATATATATATATATATATATATATATATATATACCGTATTTTCCGCACTATAGGGCGCACCGGGTTATAGGGCGCACCCCCAAAAAATAGTTTTTGGTCCTATATCTTCCATAGATAAGGCGCACCGGATTATAAGGCGCTACAATGGGAACGTGGACAAAACAGTCCGATGATTCAGTCCAACTGATGACCCCCTTAACATTCCCAAAGCTTGCAAAGAAGCAAATACGTGTCGTAGACACGTGCGAATGCGGTGTCCGTACGATGTCACTTAAATGCGTCATTTCAAATATCATTCGGAAGGTTCAAGTCTTGGGATTCAAGAAATGCCAAACATTTCTATGTTTCTATTTTCTTTTTCACTCGCAACTTTACTGTGCATATGACAATAAACACTTGGAATTGAGTTGAATTCACTCAACTCATCACAGCAACATCAAGATAGTTCTAAAACAAGATACCGGGAAAACATAAAGCCGCATAACTCACCTAAGTTCTCACGTTCAATAATGATACGCAATCATGGTCTTCTTACAACCGTTAGTGAAGTAAATCCAGGAGAGTAAATTATTTGCAAATACAGACTGATAAAACATGTTTCTCTATGGTGTACTTTAGCAAGCTTGCTAAGCTTGCTACGCCATTGCTAAACTCGGCCAATTGCAAGATTTGTTTTGGTCATCTAGCCTATTGGAGGCTCTGAATAATTTCAGCCAATAGCGATCGATTTAACTGATGATTGACACATCTTTTTCGGCCAATTGCAGGGTTTGGTTTGGCCATCTATCCAATCCGAGGCTCCGAATAACTTCAACCAGTAGTGATCGATTCAAATGATGATTGACACATTGGTTAGCCAATGAAACGCCGGTATATAAATCCCAGCATACACCGCGGACTTGCTACGCCATTGTTAAACTCGGCCGATTGGAGGGTTTGTTTTGGGAATCTAGCCAATCCGAGGCTCCGAATAACTTCAGCCAATAGTGATCGATTCAAATGATGATTGACACATTGGTTAGCCAATGAAACGCCGGTATATAAATCCCAGCATACACTGCGGACTTGCTACGCCATTGTTAAACTCGGCCGATTGGAGGGTTTGTTTTGGCTCCGAATAACTTCAGCCAATAGTGATCGATTCAAATGATGATTGACACATTGGTTAGCCAATGAAACGCCGGTATATAAATCCCAGCATACACTGCGGACTTGCTACGCCATTGTTAAACTCGGCCGATTGGAGGGTTTGTTTTGGCTCCGAATAACTTCAGCCAATAGTGATCGATTCAAATGATGATTGACACATTGGTTAGCCAATGAAACGCCGGTATATAAATCCCAGCATACACCGCGGACTTGCTACACCATTGTTAAACTCGGCCGATTGGAGGGTTTGTTTTGGGCATCTAGCCAATCCGAGGCTCCGAATAACTTCAGCCAATAGTGATCGATTCAAATGATAATTGACACATTGGTTAGCCAATGAAACGCCGGTATATAAATCCCAGCATACACCGCGGACGACTTCGCGCTCGGGGGAGAATCTAGTCGGCGGCTGTTGAGTAAGTTGCGAGACCTTGCGAATTTAATATTGAGCCATATATAAGGCGCACTGTGTTATAAGGCGCATGGTCAGCTTTTGAAAAAAATTAAGACTTTTAGGTGCGCCTTATAGTGCGGAAAATACGGTATATATATATGTTTACAAGCGACACCCAGTACATTTTTCAAGGAAAAAACATTTTGTACATACATAAGCCGCACCTCTACCCCTCAATGTTCTGACTGACCGCGAGTGGGCCGCTGGAGTTTTGACAACTACGTCTGTACGATGTCACCAGTCACTCATATACGTCATGTCAGATATCATTGGAAAGCTTAAATTCTCGGGATTCGAGATATGATGACCATTTCAAAATATACCATAAAATCTGAAAAACAAGCCACGACTTTTTTCTCAAGCGTTCAACCCTGCGACTTATGCAATAAGGCGGCTAGTTTATGCATTTTTTTCTAATGGTCGCCAGGAGCGCCCAAGCAGTAAAGGTAAGAGTGAGACAGGTGCAAGATATGTGTTGAGGAATAGGCAAGTTTAATGTAACTTTGTGCTATGTGCATGAATAAACCTAGCATGAACAGACCCTCATCATTGAAAAGTTGTCAACCGATAATATGGTGAGTTACCCCAGCTTTGGGTTTTCGGCTATCTAGGGTAGACTGATTGTGATGTTACTTTGATGAGTATATCTTAATATGGTCCTGAGAGTTTAAGCTTTCCAACGAAGTATGGCATGTCGTATTTCAGTGACTGATGACATCGTACAGTCACGTATTTGTTTATAAACAGTCCGGCGTTTAACTGGCGGGCCGTTCGTAACGTTAAGGTGTTAAGGTACTGTATGTTATTTAAAAACTGTATCTGTGTACCTTCTTTCTTTGTCAATATATCATGTTTCAATGTGGGTACATGCGGCTTATAGTCAGGTGCGGCTTATGTATGTTCAAAGAGGATTTTCCATAAAAAATGTACTGGGTGCAGTTTATAATCTGGTGCGCTCTATAGTCTGAATTTCACAGTACTCATCATTGAAACATCGCGATCAATCTGAAACAAGATACCCGAAAACTGTGAAGCCGAGGTAACTCACTATTACGTCCCCCTCCGTCTTCAAAATCTTTGAATGTCTCTGAAAATGGCTTTGTTACATCAAAGAAAATATTTACTCCTAGCGTGAGAGGTGTTTTTAAAAAAAATATTTTAGTGGTTGACTATGTTTATTTTAAACCTACTTCTAATGATTACAACCTTTTGTAATAACAATACTGTAATAACATCATAGCAACATAATAATACTAATATAAGTTGCTATTTTAGAAATGCATTTCAAGGGGTACCCCCTCACGCTTATCAGTAACTCCCAAGTTAAAAAGGCTGATGACTCCTTGGCTATTAAATTGCCGTTAATGTGATGATTTATTTTGTACTGTTAATCCAGATTTTAAAGTCAGCCCTGACTTTGTTGATGTTCCTGTAAGTAGTGCCCTTGACACAACAATTGCAAATGGATTTCAGCCTTAGAGTGACAGAGACAGCTCGTTTTTTGACCACGTGTGGCCCTGATTCCACGCCATAACCATCCCGTGAAGTCATAAAGAAACGCTTTAATTCCCGTGATTTCGCCAACATCTGTTCATGACAAACTCACCTGATTGCTTCTGCTTCCACTTAGCGCTTTCGCACTTAGCGACGTGTGAGTCGGGACCGCACCAGGCTTTTAGTCCGACTTTTGTTGAACGTTAAGTGCAAATGCCGATGTAAACATCTGTTGCCTGGCGGGTTTTCGATAGTGGCTCCATTCCCACATTTCCCATCCCAGTTGTGTAAATGATGTCACTTTATTCCCAGCAGATTTTTATTTTCCACTTACTTGATACCACATCATCTAGTAAGCCGTCTGTAAAAGAAAAAGTGGTAAAGTAAAACCCTGGGTGGAGTTGTCTATGAGAACATTGTGTTGTTTCAGAAGCTTTTTTTCAGACTGTCGTCGTTTGAAACCGCACATTCTTGCAGAATTACATTGCGGGGAATGGACTGGAAACGATCATGTCGCTAACTAGAAAATAGCGCACAGGCAGACGCTTTTGAAAACATGTCCGACTGCTGGAATTTTGGGTTGTTTTTTTTGTTTTTCGTTAAGAATCCATGCGAGAAGGCACACAGTTTAAGTCAATTAAAATATTTCAAGTTTTAATCATCCAAAAGCAAAAATAACACCACTTGGAGCCTAAAAAATTAAAAGCATAACGAGTTAAAATGTATAAAAAAATGTTTTCAAACTGGATTATCTTATCCAGCCGTTATCACTTTATTTATTAAGAACCTCTACTTCTTGTTTGTCATTTCTGTATATACGTGACATTAAGTTTCAGTTTGTAACCTTCTCAGACCAGTCCATCTTTGATCGTTTATTTAGTTTAATAAAAAAAAAAGTGCTAAAATATAACTACAACAGTCGTAGGTGATTTTCAGTCTTCATTCAGTCTTCAAATAATAGTTTTAATCAAAGAAAAAATTGAAGAA
This sequence comes from Urocampus carinirostris, assembly GCF_059441175.1. Taxonomy (NCBI): domain Eukaryota; kingdom Metazoa; phylum Chordata; class Actinopteri; order Syngnathiformes; family Syngnathidae; genus Urocampus; species Urocampus carinirostris. Next base: position 10,269,237 of record NC_142350.1, on the reverse strand, counting down.
ATGTCCTTGCAGTTACCTCAAAATATCCTTATCTATTTGATTTGATTTGATTGATCTCTGTTAAAGAGAATGCTAGTGATGTCAAACTACTTAAAAATTTAAAAAATAGCAAAAACAAGAACAAAACAAATTTGAAAAAAAGGCTGTTTTTGTAAACAACATAAAAAAGAATAACTGACTAATTAAATAATTATTATATAATTGAATAATTGACAATTCAATCTATTGTTTTGTGTATTTTCTTAATTAATACTTTACTCTGCCAGTTTAATAAAAACAAAAATAAGTTAAGTTTCCAGTAATCTTCAGAACCTTACATTTTTTGGGGTATTGTTAGGACTGCTTGGGCATCGAGTTCAATAAAAGAACCCTCTCCCAGAAAAAAATAAATACAATAAAAATCTGTAAAAAAAAACAATTGGAAATCCTGTAAACATTTCCAACCACTGACCTGGTAAGTAGATGACACAGTTGCATTTTTGAAAGTTGTACCATAAAAGTAGTCAATTCTTAAAAGAATGATAACTGATGAGATGCTCCCCGTGGTAAACAAAAATACACAAATACGCAATGTTTGGTTAAATGGTAGCTTCTTCCTTTTTCTATCAGTACTGAAACTTCTAGGAAGTTTTCTGTCTTGGGTGATGCATTCATGGCACGTGGGAAAAACAGCACAAGTTGTAAAGTAGAAATTTAAGGCTTGACTCTTTGGATTCTTTTCTTGAAGCCTCAAAGACACATGCTTTGCAGTAATTATACAAAGACGTTTATTCGTTTATGATCTTTGTCTCTGGTTGTTGTAATGCCTGAAACAAAAACCTTTTTTTTCTCCATTCGCCCTAGGAAAATGCCAGTTTGTGTCGTTCAGAAAGGCTAGCAATATTTTAAACGTGGAAATATATTTTTAATTTCAAGAAAATTTGACACATTGTCTTGGAATAGATTAAAGGAAGATTACCGTGTTTCATAACATCCCCAGAGCCTAAATACATTTAAATACATTTTTTCATCATTGGGCATTTGCAGCTCAGACTGGGTAAGAGTGACACGTTGACGCCTCCTCCCAGCATTGAGTATGATCTGTTTTTTGATGTGTTTACTTCAGTTGAGTGGTTAGTTTGTGCTCCAAAAAGTTCTTCATTACTGTGTTTTTCTAGACTATGAATCACTGCGGATATAAGTCACTCAATCCATAACTGGATTTAAAAAAAAACATAAATAACAGTACTTTTTGCGGATTATGCATGGTTGCGGCGACATTTTTGACTCCACAACATTTCATCATAGATGAAGACAACGCAGAAGAATGTGGTTGAAGACAGCCAAAGCTATCCACTTAGAAGACGATGATACTAGTTGTTAGGGTCAAAATACAGAACGCTAGTTTTTCTGCATTGAATAAGACTTATTTTAGACTACGCTAGTTTTTTTCAAAGAATCTGCCAGATTTCAGTGTAAAAAGAGGAAAATTGTTCTCAGGGTAGAGGAGCAAAGTTTTGGCAAAAAAGAAGACACGAGTTTCTGATGTCGGAGATGTTTGATTTCTGTGTGGAAGAAAACTGCGCCAGGCCTGCACAGAAGATAAGAATGCTGTTTTTGGGCAACAAAGAAGTTTGCGTGTAAAAGAAAAAGCACTGAAGGTGTTAGCTTTAATTTAGATGAAAACAGCTGTAGCTTTTGCATGGAAAATGACCATACGTGTTTTTGGTATTTGAAAAAAAAGGATGCAATTTTAGAAGAAGTAATTATTTGGCAAAGTTGTAAGTGTTTTTCAGCATAGAAGCAGCTAGTTTCCGGCAAAAGAAAAAGCGCTGAAGGTGATGCTTTGCTTATATTTAGAACAACACTAGCTTTTCACTCAGGAAACATCCAAGCTAGCTTGGAATAGAAGAAAATGATGCTAGTTTGTAGTGTAGAAAAAGTTAATCCTGGGAATGTATGGAAAAGTGTTTTCTCAATGTAGAAGAGAAGTAGTTTTATGAAAAGAAGACACAAATTTCTAGCTTTGTAGATGAAGTTTGTTTTCAGTGTAGAAGAAAGAGACTATGCCGGCTAGGTTAATTAAGACAGTAATGCTAATTATTTGGCATAAAAGAATACTATGCACGTTTCTTATGATGACAGTAAGTTTGAAATGTCATTTTTTTGTTTTCTAATTTTCCTTTTGTGGTGTAAGATTCAGTTTCTCGTTTTTAATTTGAAAATGTTGAATTTTAAAAATGTACTAAATGTAGTCACTTAAAAACTTAAGCTTCAGCCTACTTCCTTTGGACACATGTTTATGTATTATATTATTGTATTGTAAAGTGTTGTTTTTGTGCAAATATTTTGTTGTTTCCTTTGATTGATTAGAATATAATAGAATAAAACATAATGGAATAGTCTCTGTTGTCTTTATTGTCGTTGATATCAACCTTGTAAAACACTGTATGCAACGAGATTAGACATGGCACTTCAGAGTAAAACATGTAAGAAAAACTTTGAAGATGGAAAAAAAAAGACTATCAGGATTAATACGCACACAAAAAAACTATTACAACATAGTGCTTAGAAAAGGGGGTGTGCAATCTTTTTAGAAACGGACCAGATGTGGTAAGCTGAAAACGTGTGAGGGACTCAGCTTAGCATTCTTTAAATAGTCTTTAGTAAATTCACCCTTAATGAAAGGTATGGAGTGCTTGGCAATCAGCGTTGCGACCTCGTAGCTTGCCTTTCTAGCATTTTCTTTGACTTGCAGGGTCTTTGAAAAAGCGCTGCTGTGCCGTTAAACCAGCTTCCAGTTTATTCCCCTTTTCACTGCTTTAGTTTCCTTTTTGTAGTCCGCATTCCTCGCCTGGAAGTGCCTCTTGATATCATATTATTTGGAAACAGCCACAATGTTATTGCAAATTAGGCAAACAGAGTTGTTTCAGATTTCAGTGAAAAAATATTCCAATTTCCACTTGTTCTGGAAGCGACCGCCCTCATTATCAACTTTCCTTTTTTTATTTACAGTTGCTATGTCAGGAATGAAGTGGGCTAAAAATCTCACAGAAAGCCAAGAGCAAGGTGGCCAAAGGGCTACTGTTATCATCTGCTAAAAGGGTGAATTGTTTTTTATACAAATATATTATATACTGCGGTCAACATTACTGGCGGGCCACATATTATTAATTTTACAGGGCGTAACTAGCCCCCCGGCCGGAGTTTGGACATGTCTGGCTTATAAAAAGTGGCCAAGGCCCTTGGTGGATGGCGTTTTCTTGTGCTGTGCCTAAATAAGAAGCCACAAAAAAAACAAAAGAAGAAACTAGTTTTCAGTGTAAAAGGAAAAGTTCTGAAGATAATGTTTCTTTCATTGGGAAAAATAACGCTAGCTTTCAAAGAAACTGCAATGCAAGTTTTCGGCATAAGAGAAAATAATGCTTGTGGTCTAGAAGAATGTAGAGTTTGGCATAGATGGAAAAGTGCGTTCTTAACAAGAAGAAGAGACTAGTGTTTGGAAAAGATGACGAGTTTCTGGTAAAGAACCATTTTTGTTGGGAAGACAGAGACGCTAGTTTCTAGCGGTTTTAATAATGTTTGCTTTGAGTGTTGAAGAATATAACATAAGCTTTCCTTACACAAGATGTAAATGCTAATTTTTGCATCTTAGGCTGCTGGTTTTCAGTTTTGATTAAAAAAAAATATATGTTTGAAGAGGTGATTGATTATGGGGATTATGTTTGCTAGTGTCATGTATAAGTGCTTGCAAAATTAGCATAATAGACATGAACAATCCGTCAAAATATGCTTGAAATATATTCTTTTTTTATTTTTCAACTCATTTTAAACCAATAGTGACTCTAAAAAGTTATTTGCCCCCCCTCGTCAGATTCATAATTCCCACTGACCGACCTAACCCTTCATTCGACGTGTAATTGCACACAATCCAGAACGTTTGCAACACACTTCGAAACATGTTCACCGCTGTCCAGGATTAGTTCCCTGGATAATAGGATCAGAGAGCAGCACCTGTCGCACCTCTCGACATGTCACACTTCCAATGCTTTTTGAATTACTCCAGTTTCCTTCCCATGATTCTTATTTTTCAACACAATAACTTCCACTTCTTATCTAGATTCAGACAATGCGGTGCAATTGCACCTCCTGGAAAAAAGCATTGAACGTTTTATCTGCCAATTCTCAGTTTTACACCCCTCTTGTTTTTTGGTATATCTGGTGTCTTTTTCATTGATTCCATCAAGAGTTTTGTCCCCCCTTCCATCTATCCTTACTGGCCTTCCAACTCCCCTTCGGTCAAAATCCTCTTAAGTCAAAGCTTGGATGGAAACTCAATTGCTGCAGCAGGGATTGTATCAGATCAGTCAACAAAGCGGTCTCCTCCCCCCACCTTGAATGCTCCATCTGCTTGCGTTTGCTTTTAGATTTTGGTCATAATGGGGCAGTCGTCAAAATCGGAAGGATTTCCGTACAATGCATGTGACTTAAAGTAGGCTATCATCTAACTTTGAAAAAAATTACACAGACATACATATAAAAATACATATATATTAATTAGCATTTTTTCTTATTCATTAAAATGTACGAAAATAAAACAAGAACATAGACAATTATATTTAAATACATACTGTATATGTATTTGACAGACTCAGAAACATTCAATGTTGCTTTTTGTTTGTACCATGTCTGATGGAATCCAACCCCATTTTGTTAAATAAAGTAGAAAAATAGTTTGTGGTTTATACATTTTTGTACCGTATTTATTTGTGGACAATGAGCATTTTTTGTATTTACCTAAAAAATAACTCAAAATTTGGGTGCGCATTATACACCATTGCTGTATTTGTTCAATTAGTGATCAGTGGAAAAAAATCACTGACCACAGTCTTAAAACATTTCATGTGACGGGAATAGAACCTGGTTTGGGTCGTGAGAGTGTCGAATTTTAACCACTTGACCACCAGTGATCTAGATGACATGGCATATAATGTAACCTCCCAGATCACACTATTTATATTCACGGTACCAGAGATCAATGTGGAATTTTTCTGATTAGATAAATGAATTATTAAAATAATGATTGCTCTTTGGTTTCTTTCTTAAATCTTTTTTTTTTTAAATAAAAATGATGAATCTTTTAAAGCAAATGTCCGTAATGTTTTAATAAAATATCATTTGGGCAAGATCCAGACTTTCTTCTTTACCTGTCATCGTTTAACTCCCAAACATGATTGCTCTCAGATGGAAAATGTGCATCCTTAATCAATAAACAAATAAAATTTGTGTTTCTTACCATTTAATACAGCAATCAATTACTTCTGGCGTGAATGCCACAGATGAAAAATAACAAAGCTGAAGAGCAAGCCCCAAAAGTTGAAAAAAGCTTTTATAAAGTGAACATTGATGACAATCATGCACTTAGCCATGATCGTGTTTAAAATTAGGAATAATTGCTGTGAATTGCAATGAGTTATTCTCATTTCTTTTTGATTGGCACTGATCCAAATGAGTTTTTAATTAGATTGCCCTTTCACCTTGTCATGAAACGATATATTCCGTCTGTAAACGATTTGCATGGAATTGTATTAAAATTAACAAGAACATGTGGAAAAAAATGCAACAAATATGAAGGTATTTGTAGACCAAGTGCTTTTATTCCTAGAATTTGAATATTAACACATTCCATCTGTGTTTTTTTGTATTTGTCCATAAAAAATTGTTGCAACAGTCGATCTTACGCTTGTCTCTTTGGAATCTGCCAGTCTGCAAATGGACAGTGTGTAATAGGTCAGTGCACAGGTTAAACCAACATTGTGTGTTAGCATATGTGCTCACAATCATTTGGGAGCTTGTGTGTGTGTGTGTGTATTGATGTGTCCATGGCACAAAGGTGAGTGTTTGCACAGCAGAGGTTTATATAACGAAACGTTGAACCTCAGCTGCAAGCCATCGTCTCTATTTAAAGTCTTAGCACTTGGTGATTATTAGCAGCTTTATTTATAATGAAGTGCAATTAAGCCTGGCTGGTCAATTCTGAACCAACATTTTTCCTCACGTTTGTGCAACTCTAGAGGATAATAGTTATCCTAGAAATTTGGAAAGTCTGTACAAACATGAAATTTGCTGCAAAAAAGAGTCATATTATAGATTACAATTAGAAAAATGCTGCCAGGCATATTTCTGAAATGCTGGATCTGACAAATGTGTTACCTTGGCAAGAATCATAACCTGATGTCTGATTATTAAAATTGGAAATGGAATTGGGTTGCTGCACTTGCCACAAAATAATTGGCCGTTTTCCTGAAATGGATGAAGAAAAACTGTAATGATCCAGAAGGCTGTAAAAGGGGATCTTTTTGAAAATTATTTATTTATCGGATATTGTACTAGAACAGAACAACTAAATTCAAGGAACTGTAAGCTACTTTGACACAAAACATGAAAGGAAGAAGGCGCATGATTTGTTGGAATACAAATTAGATGACATAAACAAAACATGACAGTAAGACAATGACTATGTTAACACTGACAGATTCTTACTGAACCAAATACAAAAGCAAGAGGATGCAGGGAACATTCTCATACAACTACATACATGTTCCAATACCTAGCCAAAAACATGAAAGACGGACCACACAAGAAACATTCCTGGTCAAAACAACAATGACAGTTTAATGACAACAAGACCAAGAAAATTAGGCACATTTACTAGCCCTGACTGAACAAAAACATGAAAGAAGGAAGATGCATGATATGTTGAAACACAAACTAGTTCTTATAGAAAAAAAACACCACAGTAAGACAAAGTGGAATCTTTTAGAATGGCAACTTGATCTAACTGAACAAAATACAAAAGAACGCAGGGCACCCACTCAGGTATGGATAAAACAAATACGCATTTACCCAACACCAGATCTAACAGAACAAAACATAAAAATACATTCCTAGCATGGGAGAAAAACTACAAGAGTGCTATAATGATAAGAAATTTAAATGTATAATGCAGGCACATTAACTTTTACTAACTGAACCATAACGTGAACGAAAGAAAACATATATGTTGAAACATAAACTAGCTCACACTAAACAAAACATGAAAATAAGACAAAGCGGTATCTGTTGGAATGCAAACTGGTTCTACTGACCAAACATGAAAGTAAGGGAGCATACTAATGCTAGGATAAAGAAAGTACATATTATTCCAACACCAAACATTTTGAAAGAACAGAACATGAAAAGAGGACTACACAACAAACATTCCCTCTGAAGACAAAACATCAATGAGAGTGCCATTATGACAAGCCCACCAAATAAAGTGAAGACACATTAACTCTAACTGAACAAAAACAAAAAGAAAGACACATGATATGTTGAAACACAAACCAGCTTGCACTAAACAAAACATGAAAATAAGACAATTCAGGATCTGTTTGCATTGCCAACAGGTTCCAATTGGATGAAATATGAACGCAAGGAGACTTACGGTACATACTCACAAGTGGAAAGAATAGCTTGAACAGTTCAAAAAATGGAAGAAAAAGGATGCGTGATATGTATTGACACAAACTAGTTTGTACTGAACAAAACATGAAAGGCATTGCAGGATCCATTGGAATGTCAACTGGTTCTAACCCAACAAAACACAAAATAAAAAACACACAGGGAACCTACACAGGCGTCTATAGAACAACTACATTAAGTTCCAACACGAAACAGCTCTAACAGCACAAAATATGAAAGGAAGATGAAACAAGAAACATTCTATGACAACAAGACCATGGAACATAATGCAGGTACCTAACCTATAACTAAACAGAAACTTGGAAGGAAAAAGACACATGATATGTTGAAACACAAACTTGTTCGCACTGAACAAAACATTAAAGAGAGAGAGTGTGGAATCTGTCGGAATGCTAACTGGTTGTCCCTGAAAAATATGAAGGTACGGGAAAATACTCATGTCAAGTCAAGTCAAGTCAAATTTATTTATATAGCCCTTAATCACAAAAATGTCTCAAAGGACTGCACAGGATTACAGTTACAAAATTACACAATTACCTGATCTTAAACTAGCAAAGCAGCATGCGGGCAAGGAAAAACTCAAAAACCTCAGTGTGAGGAGAAAAGAGAAACCTTGAGAAAGGACCTCACATGTGGTAATCCCCCTTCCAGGATTGAACAGGGTGAATTACAATTAGCATTACTGTACACAGAATAGTAAACACTAGGTAAGATGTTGAAAATGTCCAGAAAGAGCATGACATCAACGACGACGCCAGCTGGTCATGCGTGCATTGTGCAACTACAAGAAACATCCTTACATATGGAAGAACAAGAGTGTCATGATGACAAGATCGCAAAACACGATCCAGGCACGTACTCTAACTGAACAAAACATGAAAGGAAGAAGACGCATATGTTGGAACATAAACTACCTTGCACTGAAAAAAACATGAAAAGAGATAACACAGGATCCGCTGGAAACCCAACTAACATAACGACATAAGAAACATTCCCACACCAGGACAGAACAAAAGTGAGAATGAATGATGAAAAGACATGAAATAAAATGCAGGCACACTAATCACCTGTAACTGAACAAAACGTGAAAGGAAGACAACACATCCTGTGATTATTTTCAATAACTAGTAGCATATCTAAAGTCCTAGCTCGCAAGCCAAATATATAGCAAAAGCAGTACACAAGTGTGCTGAGGGGCATTGATATAGTTATATGCACCTATGCACGGATTCATTCCGGCCCACTGAAGCAAAGTGTCACATAGCTCGCCTGAAACATGAGAAACCTGCACTGGTAATCTCTGTTTTGCATAATCATTTGTCATTATTCAAAGCTTAGCACGCTTTGCATGTAAAATTGCATCATGCAAGGCAAGTATCTTCTCATCGGTGGCAGAAGACATCTTTTTTGTGTGTCTGTGGATTTGTGTTTTTTTAAACCTTGTCAAACGATGGATCTTTAATGCGTGTGGGAGGAAGTGATCGAATACACACATAAACTACAGAAATCGCAGGACTTTTTAGAAATTTAAGCCCAGGATTTTTGGGATTCACTAGATTTATTCCTCTATTTATGATTGGATTTGTTTGTATTTTTATGTTAAAGTTTCAACAATAATAACATTCTTATCGTCAAGTCAAGTCATTTTTTTTTTGTATAGCCCTAAATCACAAAGAGTCTCAAAGGGCTTCACAGATTATTACACTATATTACACAGACTATTTTTCAGCCGACGAGAAGATTAGGTTATTCATATGCTATGGAGTAGAAGTGAGTTTTAAGTTTAGATTTAAACATTTCCGCTGAGGTTGCAGATCGGATCTCAGGGGGAAGAGCATTCCACAGCACCGGTGCCCGGATGGAGAACGCTCTCGAACCAGCAGAACAGTTCTTTGCTCTTGGGATCACCAGAAGACCGGCACTCTCAGATCGTAGGCTTCGGACCGGGACATAGGGGCAAATCAGATCTGAAAGATAAGAGGGAGCAAGTCCATGTATGATTTTGTATAATACTAAGAGAACCTTGAAATCACATCTAAGGCTAACTGGGAGCCAATGCAGGTTAGCCAAAATCGGTGTTATGTGATCGTACTTTTTTGTCCTAGTTAAAAGCCTCGCTGCAGCATTTTGTACCAGCTGAAGAGACTTGATTCTAGACTTCGGGAGACCAGAGAGTAGTGCATTACAGTAATCGAGACGGGAGGTAACAAATGAATGAATTATAATTTCCGCATCCGACTGAGACAGTATTGAACGGATTTTAGCAATGTTACGAAGATGGAAGAAAGCGGTTCTAGTAATTTTCTTTACATGCATTTCAAAGGATAGATCAGGGTCAAATATGACACCTAAATTTTTAACTGAGTCACTCTGTGTGATGTGACATTTGTCAATGTTCACAGCAGTTTTTGAGAATAAGTCACGGCATTTAGATGGACCAATGACTAACATTTCGGTCTTTTCAGAGTTAAGACACAAGAAATTGAGTGACATCCACTCTTTTATCTCAATTAGGCAGGCCTCCAAATTTCCACAGTTTAGTGTGGGAGATTCCTCCAACGGAAGATATAGTTGAGTGTCGTCTGCGTAGCAGTGGAAGCTGATATTGTACTTGCGAATAATATCACCTAATGGTAGCATGTAAATGCTGAAAAGAAGGGGGCCAAGCACTGAACCCTGCGGAACACCGCAGGTAACATTAAAGGGCTCAGATGTCATTTCACCATATTTAACACAGTGCGTCCTATCTGAGAGGTAGGATCTGAACCACGAGAGGACAGTTCCTGAGAGACCAATCCATTTTTCCAACCGTTCTAGTAGGAAATTGTGGTGCACTGTGTCAAAAGCAGCACTAAGTTCCAGCAGCAGCAAAAGTGATGAAGCGCCAGAATCCATTGCCAATAGGAGATCATTTGTTACCTTGATCAGAGCTGTCTCAGTAGAGTGGTTAGCCCTGAATACTGATTGCATGGATTCAAAAAGGTCATTCTCGGATATGAAATCATTCAGCTGCTGTGCCACTACTTTTTCAAGTACTTTAGAGAGGAAAGGTAGGTTTGACACAGGTCTATAATTACTTAAGATTTCTGGATCAAGGTTGGGTCGTCTCAGTGTGGGTTTAATAACGGCGGACTTAAAAGCTGCTGGAACTACACCTGAGGAGAGTGAGATGTTTATAATATTTAGAACTGAAGGTCCAAGGACGCCAAAAAGACTTTTAATAATAGAGAGATAGTTATTACATAAATTGACAATAGAGAGGACCGCATCACAAGAGCCTCAAACGCCTTGTAATTATTAGAGGTACGAGGATTAAATTTGAGCGTTTTTTTTCAGAAATGAGCGCGACACCGCCACCCTTTTTCAACGTGCGTGCTACATGGCTACTCGCGTAGTGAGGGGGTGAAGCATAATTTAGCGCTAAATACTCATCCGGGGGTAACCAAGTTTCACAAAGACCGATACAGTTAAGTTTATAATCACGAATAATGTTATCAACAAGTAAAGCTTTAGGAGCAAGCGATCTAATATTTAAAAGACCAAATTTTAGCTTTGCTGAATCATTTGACTTAGCTGAAGTCTCTGTAGTCTTTGTAGAGATCGTCAAAAGATGCCGCCGTTGGGGCCGTTCGTGAGCGCTGAGTGTAAAGCGTCGGTTGTTCGGCGAGGAATGAATAGTGGAATTAGTTACATCCTCGCGTCCTTCTTGCTCCTTAGACTTCGCACGCTTCACACATCTACCTGCACGGCAACCACGCTTCTGTTTTCTGTCCTTACGGCGCCGTTGTCGTCGTTTATTAGGAAGAATAGCTGTCCACAAGGATGCCGGATCTCTTTGAAGTTCGCTCGGTATATCATAGGCGGTATAAAAAGTGCCCGAAAAGTCGAAATTTAGACGCCCACCCAACCGAATAAGTTCGTCCCTACTGTAAGTATTTTTGGCCACACATGTGTCCAAAAGTGAAAGCAAAAAAGACAAGAGAACGGCAATAAATAGAAGATTAGCTGGAGAGCAACTAGCCGCAGCATCCATGCGCGCCGCCATGTTGAATCCTGAAGTCTTTTCTTGGATGTCACAGTCACAGTGACCTTTATGAAAACAGTCCACCTATCTCACCTATCTCTCTTTTTTTTAAAGTGCTAATGATGCACGTAAAATGTTAGTGCGCTTTTCTGTCGCGTCATCTGCAATTTCCTCTCACAGTTTTTTTTATTTTTATTGTATGTCTTTTATCTGCTTCTCATTTATGCTCGCCACATGAAAGACATTGAAGGTCAGAAGCACGGTCTATTACCAGATAATGTCAGGATTATCTAGGTCTTGATATTATTTTTCAATCCGGCACCAAAGCACACATTTTTGTATGATAATATCTTGAGGCACATTGTTTTGGGGAACGTTTAAATTGTAATGTTGGCTCCAAATTCATTTTTTGGAACATTTGAATGTCAAGTTTGGTCACGGTTAAGTGTCACGGTTGCCATGGCGCCCAATTGGTCCCCGCTGTGTGGTGCCAGGTTCTGTCACCGTTGCCATGACGCCCAATTGGTCCCCGCCATGTGGCGCCAGGTCTTGTCGTGGTTGCCACGGCACCCAATTGGCCCCGCCCATGGTCACCTGCTGAAACAGGTTGACAGATTGCGGCCGGACTACTTAAACGCTGTCTTGTGAGTTGCCTGGTGTCAGAGCGTCTGCAAAAGTCCTGTTAAACTCTGTTGTGATATGCCAAGCCTGTGAATCCCCGTTATTGCCTGTGTTTTTTTGCTCTTGTTTTGTCAAGCCCTGTGAATCTCCGTTTTTGCCTGTGTTTTGCCCCTGTTTTGTTCTCGCCCTGAGCTGTTTGATTTTGACCACTTCCTCGTGGCGATCAATCTACTTCTGCGACCAACGATCCACGGATCGTGTGTGCGCTCATTCCTCTTCTCCCCATTAAACTGTGAGTAACGTTACGCGAGTGGGTTCTGCTTCCTGTTTCCTGTCCTGGTTTGTGACACTAAGTAGCTTAAGATTACATTATTAAATAAATGGAACATATAAACGTAACTTTTAACCTTGTTTTTCTTGTAAAATGTGAAAACCAAAAATGAGTAATTACTTAGGATATGGTAATCTGTTGTTTTATTGCATTCCCAAAAAGGACCCGCGATAGTCACCATTTGCGAATTACAAACCTCTAATTTTTTAAATTAAATACTCAATTACTCATTGAAACCAAACTACCAAAGTTATAATAAAGATACTGTGCTTTATAATGTTCTTCGACAAATAACTTCTATACTGTCAGATTATAATTTTTTAAAATCTTTGCTGCAGTGCACTACTTTGAATCCCCCTTGTTTCAGGCAGAAAAGAGGCAGGCGACTCTTGAGCTAATCAGAATGCTGAACATAATGCTGAACATAATGCACAATGAAAAGTATCGCAACAGCGAGAAGTAAACCGTGATACAGCGAGGGATTGCTTCTTTTTTTCTATAAAACATTTTAGAAAGTTAAAGTACTACATGTGGCCAAGTAATGAATTGCACTTACAAAATATTTGCAAATAGTTGCACGGTTTTACTTTAAGCCTTACATTGCTTGTGTTTGTAGAAATAAGATTTTTCCCTTTTGGTTATCATTACTATCTATATAAATATCTCTCACGATAACAGATAACAGTGACATGTCAGTCCCATTAAAATTAGAATCCTCTTTTTATGCTAAACCTAAATTTTAGTATTATCTTCTTTAATCTTTACTAAAATTGGACTCGGTTGTCAAAACCAGAACGGATACAGGACCCAATCGCGTGACGTTCTCACACAATTATTTATTTTACGGGAAATGGGGAGTCATGCACGTTAGGTAGCCGGTCTGGCGTGGGAAGACCGGAAGCCAGAGACCGATTCCAATTGCCGAGTTGATATCGGACAGATGGGGTCGATACCGGACAGGAAGTGACAGACAGGAAAGATAACGGATCAGAATATGGAAAATAAACATGGAAAACCAGACGGGAACAAAACTGAAGTAACTAACAAACAGGACAAAAAATGACGGAAACAAAACTAGAACCCGAAATTAAACAGTACAAAAAGAAACAGGAACAATACCGGACTGGAGATATCCCAGGAAACCAGAACCGAGTCAGAACCTACGTCTTGTGGGGCAGATGTTCGTTTGACAGGCTGACCGTGAAGCAAGAGGGGGCTGAGCTTCATATAAACAGAAAGTCAATCTCTCAACGAGCCGCAGCTGGGACCACATGGGCGGGGCCAATTGGGCACCATGCCAACCGTGAGATACACAGACGCGGCCAACTAATTTTCTTTGTTATGTACTTGGGACTGTAGAACCAATTTTTTTTCACCTCTGATGTTTATTCCGTTTTGACTACTGGATACCAGGAAAGAGATTGCATAAGATGCTTGTTCGTTGTTCTGACTACTATGAATGGGTTACATCGTTGTCAATATCGGCCAATCATGTTGTTGTTTGATATCCACACCCTCTGCTATTGTTACTTAGGAGATTTAATTAAAAGAAAGGGCTCAAGGGAGGGCCTTTGAAACAGGTTGGAACCTCTTGTCTGAGGTTTGGCTTCTCTCCCTGTCTTCTTGCAAGTTCAAAGTCCATTGATGTCCTCTCTCCCTATTTGGAGTGCCTGCGGTGTGTAGGTGTTTGGATCCCTTAACCACTAGGATCGTAGGGGCACCATTTCATGTGGTGTGCCTTTGGCAAGTATTGCATGGTGGCGCCCATCCCTCTCCAGACCAACACATGTTTCCAACGTCTACTAAGCATTGAGCCTTTCAACTACACATAAAAAGGTGAAAGTTATATCGGATTGCAAAGTGTTCTAGATGTATTTGTTGTATTTGCTTTCCTAAATGCGGGTCCAGATTTTGTTCGCGGTCCAGTTTGAAATCTTTCCCGTTTCTTTTCTCAAGTACAAATCACAGGCTGGTCTTCTGCCACCTATTGACACCGGAGAGTATTACGGTTACTCTGCTGATCACTAGATTCGAAGGAGATTCTCAATAATACAACCTGCATTTTTGCATCAGTTTTCCTCTGAAAGCTTCATACTTCCCTTTCAACCAGGAGGTGGGTTTGGGGAATAGCGGTGCGGGGTTAGATAGCTCCCCGCAGCAAATCTTTCCCACCTTGGCATTAAGAATGGCTGGAAGGTGAAGCCATTTCCCAGTGTCTCGTGTTTCCCTAAAGAATGAAGCCCTTTATTGTTTTTTTTTTTCATGTGTATCAGGAGTCGGTTAACCGGGCTGAGGAATTTCCCCAATCCAAGCGTTGGTGGGTGGAAGGAGGGTGTGCATTTTTTTTTTTTTTTTGCAAAAGGGAGCAGCGAAGCTTGCCAGGTCTGGGAATTTGCGCCTTCTCGTGCAGAATGCAGAAAGCCAGTCATGCTCCATGAAGCCGGATACCACAGCACTGAGGTATTCTCTAAATAAGGCCACAAGAGCCCCCACATTGTTTTCTTATTCATGAGATCCGGCAGCGCCGAGCGAGAGACGTTATCAGGTGGCTGTCATTTTTTTTTTTACTCTACACGAATCTCATCGGTGCCTCGAGAGAGGCTGTCGACAGCCTTTAATCAGTTTGCTGAAATGCTCTGTGATTAAAGCCAAATTAAATCATCCGTAATGCGTCAACGGCTGAATTAAAGTGGAATTAGTCTGTGTTATTCCCTCCGTGGAACATCCAGAGATGGAGATCAAAGCCATTGTTCTGTCTGTTTTTTGAGGAAACCGTAAAATCTACTTTTTTCTTGTGAGGAAGCAATAGAGCAAGAAAAGGGAATCAATGAGTGGTATTTTTTACTAGAGATGTACAAGAACTGATACCAGACAAGCAAAATTTATTGGATTCGGCTTTTAGAAGTGGTTGGTGGTCGAGAACTGCACTACCCTTTTTGGCGGCCAGAGGGTGTTTAAGATCCCACGAAAAGCAGAACCAGCAAAAGCAGATATCTATCCATTTTTTGAGGGTATTTGACACGAAACCTAACTAAAGACATTAATGGAGGTCCAAAGTACAACTTTGTAAATTTTCACGACAATTGGTTCAGTCCTTTCAGAGCTTATAATTCACATAATAAAACACACACCCAACTCTTGATTTGTATAGAATAGAATTTACTTCTATTGTCATTCTTTGTAACAATGCACACAGAACGAAATGTCGATACACCTGACCCATACAGTTAGCCAATGCAGCCGCAGCCAAACAGGGCGCAGCCATTTTAGTCATTAGGTGACCAAATCCCCCAATTCCAACCCTTAATGCCGAGCGCCAAGCAGGGAGGCAATGAGTACCAATGTTGTAAGTCTTAGGCATGACTCGGCCGAGGCTTGAACCAGTGACCTCCCAGTCTCAGAGCGGGCGCCCTACCATCTAGGCTACCAGCTCAGTATAGTATAGTAGTTTAGATGGTTTAGATTAGATGAATCAAGTTTTGATCTAGATACAGGTATCGGGCTGATACCAGAAATATTTTGTGGTAAAGCTACTCACGACGACTATCCTTTCTGCTAGCCACCATGCAGGAACGGTTGATAAGTATTGTACGCTTTTCAATTGCGTGCTCAATCCAAAATGTCTGAAAAAGATATTAGAAAAACATGTGAATTTCACATAATATCCTGGATTTTTGTTTGTTTTCAATTGTGGGGGTATTTGTTTTGAGGAAAATACTGTGTATCAAAAGTACTTTTGGTATCTGTAACGCATAGCACTGAAGAGTTTCATATTAGTAACTCTAAAATGTTGAAATAAAAAACAAAGTAAATAAAGTAAGGGGGTAAATATGTAAAAGTGTAATATGTAGATAATGTATACATAAAAATCTTATGAAATAACTATTTGTCAACCTCAGCCAATTGCTCCTCTTATCAATTGATTGCAATTTACTTTATTATGCATTATTAACCCTTACAAAACAATGTGGCAAAGCTGTTTTGAAAAATAAATTGTTTTTTTTTTTAATGTCACATTTTATCCTCAAGTTTCATATGATTGTTTTCTCATTTTCTATTTAATATAATAATAATAATAATAATAAATAATATAGTATACTGTTAAAAACGTCTTTTTTAGTTTTTTTATTTAATTTATTTTCGATTCTATGATCAATTTTAATTATTTGCTTTTTTTTTCTAAAAAATATGTATTTCCATTTATGAATATATTTCTGTTTCTAATGTATTTATTTGTCACATTTATATCCTTCACAATCAGAGACCAAAGTATGGAAAAGAGTAGTTTGCAGTAAAAACCAGCAGTATAATTTCTGGTGTGTGAACACCAATATTTTTTCCACGTTGCCGGGGGAGCTCCAGACCTTAGGGGCTCAAAGAGAGTCGACTTCCTCCAGGAACAGCTCCTCTCCGGGGGCTGGCACTCAAAAGACCATCAATTAGTCCCCTATTATGATCCACAGGAGGGCTATAAAAGTTGTGGGTTCAAAGAGCACAAAGGCAGACGCACTTAACCCGTATATGTGCAAAAACTGTCCCAGGATACTTCTACAAATTCTACAGGCGGATGTGTCTTCCAGGAAAGGTTTTTTTTTTTTTTAATTCGGAGTACGGGGTGGAAATTTATTTTTCCTATGTGCAGAAATTATCGCTTATTGTCAGTCCTTAGTGGCGATAGTTCGTCAAAGCAATTGTTTTCCAAAATGATGACTTCCTGTAATAACCATTTTGCGTTGCTTTAGAATGTCCTCCAGGTGGAAGGAGTCTCTTGCTTCTAATTTCACTCAATTTTGTAGTGTTTTGTCTGCTGTTCCGAGATAAAGTCTGGAATTTTTAGAGTTACTGGACACTTTGTTGAGTTTTGTTGATGGAATCGCAACACATGTTGGACAACATTTCCCGCCTGCCGGACTCCATGGCCATTATTTTCCATCTCCACCATAAGTAGAGTTAAAATGTGGAAGCAGCAAAACAATCCTCCAATTGAGATTTTTGCATTTATTCACCAGCTGACAATGGATGGAGCACTTGGAACCATTGCTAGAGATTGTGAAAAAGACTTGAGTAGCTAATGGAAACGTAACTGAAGGGAAAATAAATAGGAAGAGGGACGTTACAGGAGAATCAACTAATCGATTAATCGACAAATAGCAAAATATTAATAATTCATTAATTGTTTTGATTCCTCTTATGATTTAAATGATCTAAATGCGTGGAATTTACACTTCTCAATAGGTAGGCTCAATCCCATTACATCCCCTTCTCCTACTTTAGCTCCACCCCCATTTCACCACTCTTGTGAGGGGCAGCAAACGATTTGTCTGGAAATTGGGACAGGCCACAGGGACGATTTAAAGATTACTTTTTTAGATCACTATCCTGTTGAAGTCCTTCATGACAAATACTGCGCTTCGTTCTTGTTTATTCTTCCCTCATCTTCTCCACACACACATGTCACTCCTGCCTCTGTGATTTGCCTTTTTATCTGTGGAAAGGTATATTCCACAACACAACATAAAATACACACATATAATTAATTTGTTCCCTCCCACAGTTGCTTTTCTGCCGAATTGTAATTACGTAATTCACCTATTTTTCTTACTCTTCCCCCTCCCCCTATTTTAACTCCGCCCTTTCACTCCTTTGGTGAGGGCAAGCAAATTGTTCATCTATGAATTGGGAAAAGCTTCAGAAACAATGTAATGATATTTAGAAAAAACTAGACCACAATCCTGCTAAAATCCTTCATGAGTGGTTATTGTCATTCCACCCATTACTACCCCCTGACAAGCATTGTGCTTTGCTTTTGTTTATTCTTCTCTCATCCTCTCTACAACAACCTCTCACTCCAGCCTCTGTGCTTGGCCTATTAAGGTGTAGAAACAATACAACTCAACATACACATATATAATTGGTTTATTCCCTCCCACAATGGAGTCCACCTGAATTTTAATAACTAGGGTGCACTCGTCACCTATCTTTCTGAAAAGGCCTCTTCCCCGTACTCTTCCCCCTTCCCGTACTTTAGCTACTTAGCCCTTTTACTTTTTTGGTGAGGGAAAGTGAATGATTCCTCTAAGAATTAGGGCAGGTTCTAGGGGCAATTTAAAGGGTTGTTTTTTTTTTAAGAACACTATCCTGTTTAAGTCCTTCATGATTGGTTATATCCATATCACTCACCACTAACCCTGACAAATACTCCACTTCGCTCTTGTTATTCTTCCCTCATCTTCTTCGGCACCACCTCTCACTACTGCCTCTGTGCTTTGCCTTTTTATCCGTAGAAACAATACAACACAACACACAAATACACATATATAGTTGGATTGTCCCCACCCACATTTGCTTCCAGTTGGATTGTGATATTGAGGGTTGCACTCGTCATCTATCTTCCTGAAAGTAGCCTTTGCCCCCTTACTACTTCGCCCTTTCACTTCTTTGGTCAGATCAAACAAATTTTCCTCTAGAATCTAAAAAGGAGTACTGCACTTTGGTTTTGTTTATTCTTCCCTCATCATTTCCACAACCACTTCTCACCCGTTTCTGTGCTTTTCTTTTTCGTGTAGGAATTTAAATGCCACAACACAATACAACACAACATACACATATATAATTGGTTTGTTCCCTTTAATGTTGATTGGGGACTCTTCACCAATCTTGCTAAAAAGACATTTGTGTCCCTTACGCTACTCCCTCCCCTTATGCCCTGCAGAGGAATGGGACAGCGAAGGGGAAGTAATGCGATTGTTTTTTTGTTTTTTTTTGTGTGTGAGATTATTACAAATAATCATATCTTATACTCAGAAAAATAACTACCGGGCTTGTGAAATGCAGCAAGACTTAGCAGGACATGTTGGATTGTGAATTGGCAGGCTAAATGTAGGATGTGATTGTATTCTCATCTCAGGGTTTACACAAGGTAACATTCCCTAAATAGGATTTGTGCTCAAAACTGAGAGCTATCTAGTTCAATTTCTTGTGGTCCCGTCTGAGATTCCAGAAGTTATGAGGTAGGCTCAAAGCATGATTGGGGGAAAAAAATCCGAGCATCACAGACGGCTGGAGGAGGTTCTGAACGGCGTTCCGTCTAGAAGCCCCCCCCTGCACTTGTTTTCTAATTTTTTGAAGTCGGTGTTTTGATGTGCACCGGTATTCATCTCTGAGATGCGAGAGCTGAATGTGGGTGTGTTTGAACGGCGTTTATGTGCCGTGGGTGGTTTCGCAATGTTGCAGATGTTGAGGATTCTTTTGAGGATCGTCGTTTTTTTCGACCCAGCTCGAGGTAGTATTTTGAGTACTTTGTCAAATTCCAAGTCAGGACGCTTTTTAGTATTTCCACTCCTATAGATCGGAGGGAGATATGTAAATATTACCCTGACACGCTCTGATTGTGAGCTCATATTTGGCATGAACTATGTGGTTTTTGTCAGGCTTTTCACATAGCTAACTTTGGGCTATTCCACTGTCAGCAAAAATGTGTTCTTCCAACATCCTTTGCTGCTTTTTCATCTCTCGTTGACCCCCCACCCCTCTCTCTCTCTCGCCTCCGTTGATCCCTCCAAGTATGCCTCTTATCTGTGGTCTTTTGTCCAGATTCTGCCGGCTGTTCTACTTTGGTTTACAGGTCAAACAAGCATTGGCATGCTGCAGTTACTTTATATAATAGGTAAAGTAGGGCAGGAACAACTAATTTGTTTTAAATTCAATATTTCGTCCGACATTTTTTCAGACCCTGAAATGCAACTCAAAGTGCTGTATAATGAAATGAAATGATCTGCATTTATATAGGGCTTTTCAAGTAAATGAAGACTTCCCAAAGCACTTTACAATGTGCTTCACACTTACCCATTCACACAACAATAGCGGCCGTGCAGCCATGCAAGACGCCAACCTGCTTATTGGGGGTATTAGGGATTCCAAGGACACTTCGACATACAACCCGGAGGAGCCGGGAATCGAACCTGCGATCTCTTGATCCCAAGACGTGTGCTCTACCTCCTGAACTAATGCCACCCCGTATAAGACATTAAATGTACAGATATCACTGGTACATAAAGTCCCCCTCTGCAAATAGTTGATCATTTTACACCGGCATATTTTTTCTTAAGATAGAAATAAATTATTCGAAATTCAATATTCCTTTAAATCCGGATTTCTTGCAAATACTGACGGGGTTTTTTTTTTCAGTTTATTGCAGTTTTGATTTTGATTTTTTATTTTTATTTTTTTTTCATTTTAACCATTGCAAAAATTTAAAAAAGTTACCAAAATAAATTGTAGAATGTTCCTCCCTAAAACGAAAGCAACAATATCCAAGTCTTACAAGATAGATAATGATACCATCAGTACATAACATTTTCTTACCCAAACCCTTGTGGAAAGATTTATTTGAAGCCTTTTTTCCAATAAATGAATCAGATAAACGATATGATCTGGCGTTTATATTGTTGGTCAACTATAATGTATTATAATATTATTATTCACTATCCCTTTATCCAACAACAGAACATGTTTTCAATTCAAATGAACATTGTGGAAAAGTCATCAAAATGCAGGTTCTGGTTGGGCCCATAACATGTTAGAAAATACAGAAAAATAAAATCCTCGATTTCATCTGTCTGGCAGATTATGGTTTTTGATCAATTTTAAACATTAAACCACACCAATCGCACAGAAAGTTTTATTCATTCATTAACACGTCCTATACAAAGTGTTCAGACAACAATAACTGACTTTGGAATTTGTTTTATTACAAATTGAACACCAATAAGCAGGTAGGCGCCTTGCATGGCTGACTCCCTATTGGTGTGTGAGTGTGTGTGTGTGTGAATGGGTAAGTGTGAAGCACATTGTAAAATGCATTGGGAGGTCTTCATTGACTTGAAAAGTGCTATATAAATGCAGACCATTTACCATTTACTTGTAGCTCGTGCAAAGAAAAAAAATACTACTCATGCTCCTGGCTTACTTTCTTAATTGCAGTGCTACCAAATACTATGGCTGTTCCATAGTTTACTCTGCCAGTTTATGGCAAATTACGTAATATGCATATTCTATGCAAACTACAAAAAATCTAAAACTATAAACTTAAGTAATCCCCATTTGTGTATTCACAATGTTAATGGTACATTAGTACCACCAACAGTTTTGATTCACGATTTAAAGGTGAGGTGCAACGTTTGAGGTGTCCTTAAAAGGTTGAAAGTAGAATTTTTTTTTTCTATCAAATATGTGTTAATAATACCCAACTGAGTTCAAAGAGCCTTTGTAATTGTTTTCTCGCTGCACCTATTTGCTTTCATATTTTATCAGAGCTGTTAAGTACGCTCAACACTTTATGTAGCAGGAATATAGGTAGGAGGTGGGGGAAGTGAGGGGGCGTCGGAGAGTCATTTCATGCTCATGATCACAGTTTTCTTTAGGGTAGCATGAAAATGGCGAATGTAAGAGAAAGCCTTTTTTTCAAATACAGTCCAAACACCAACACAAACCCCAAAAAGAAGGAAAAAGAAAGTTTTTTGAGCGCATCTAAGAAATTCACATGTGCTACACACTGACCATGACTTAAGCCAGAAGATGGCCTCAGCGGTTAGAACATTTTTAAATCCTGGACAACACCTTTAACATTATCTAAGAACCACATTTGACAAAATAATGACACTCTTTAATGCTACTATGTAAAAAATCTCTTTATCCATTCTAAAAAAGGATTTTCAAGGTTTTTGTAAATTCTACGATTAAATAGTTAGTAACTACTGTTTAACTATAAGCATTACAATTCTAACCATTTTACCCATTTAAACGTTCAAATTGTGCATTTCTAAATCTGCAAATTAATCTTTTTTTTTTGTATTTATTGCCCAGGTCTAGAACCGTCGAAGAAAAATACTTGATCAAAACACTGCATGAATTTGTCGCACTGCAACGGACTTGAATGCCGGTTTGTTGTCATGCTAACACGCTCAATCGCCCCCTCCCTCAATGTATATCCAACGAATTAACGAAATACTTGCATACATTTTCACCTCGGCGTTGCGCGTGTGTGGGCCCGTCTCATTAGGATCCTTTGTGGCCGTGCGTGACAGCGTTATTACCGATGCATTTTGACCTGCAGAGCGCCATGAACGCTGAATAGCTTTGAGTAATGAGGGTGGGGGTTGTATTCCAAAGAGAAGAAGCCAAGCAAGGTTAAGAGAAAGTTGCTTTTGAACAAATTCTTCCTTTGATCAGGCGAGCTGAGAGTTGAAAGCTCGCTGGAATCGTATTGTTCTGTTGTCGTATCGTCCTTTCAACGACTACAAATAGGCGCAATTTCTTCAAAACAAATGTGCATTTTTTTATCTCCAACCAAGCAAAGCTGGTTTTACTTAGCATTAGCGTGGCATGATTTCTCATTGCCCTTTACTTAGGCTTTTCTCGTCTATTCTTTGCCGCCGACAAAAGACTGCCCCTCATTGGTCTTTCTGTCAAGGCAATTGATTGTTTCCTCGAATCCGATGTCTTTTTACTCCAGGTTTATCAGCACAACTTCTTCAGAGCTGACCTGGATCTGGAGCAAACAGATCCCACTCGGGGATGATATATTATGTTTGGTGTTTCTTTATTTTTTTTGTAGGACCGTGTGTATTGAAAGTCCGATACAGCTGACTACAGATTACTCAATCGGGGCTGAATGGATGTTGTCATGGATGCGGTCGTAACCATTCCGGTCACATACGCCCGACACACCACATACGATACAAGAGTGGAGTTTTTTTTTAATTGTTGGATCTTAGAATGAGGGAAAGGAGCTTTTTTAAGCAAATAAGTTGCCGCCTTGAGCCCTAATACAAACATTCCAACCATTTAGAACAGTTGTCAAGACGGCAGGGGGTCGGGTAATGGGGGAGATGACCAACAAGACCCTTTTTTTCACCTTAAAAACAAAACTGTGATACTATGTTTTTGTACTCGTAGTATTTATCCTGTTTTTTTCCAAGTCTAAATCAAAGCATCTCTGACCCAGTTTAGCAAGTGCAAGACCAAAAATTACTCAGTTTCAAATTCCAAAAAAAGGTTTGTGTTGTACTTTATTTTATTTGAAAAAGTTACCCAAATTTAGGTTATTTACTCAGAACTACAACTACACAACTAATCAGACTATTTGAAGAGCTGTAGAAAGGGGTTATTTTTCATTCTATTTTTTTACATTAAAAAGTATAAATATTTAACACTGTAGAGCAGGGGTGTCAAAGTAATTTTAGCTCTGGGACCACATGGTAGAAAAAGCGGTGGACTAGTAGATTAATATTGTAAAAAGCATGCCTTAGTTGGAGGACTAGGAGTCTTTTTGGAGGCTCACAATTAAATTATGATTAAGGCATGCAAGATTTAATTAAAAAACAGTCATGTTTTTTCCCTTAATATGTTTTCCTTTTTAAATCTCTCTTAGTGTTTATCAACTGTGCATTTGTTAAAAAAAAAGCAAAAAACAATTAAATTATTTTCCACAACAATTTATTTAACTCAGGAAAATGCTTGCAGACTGGAAAGGGACAAAGTAGCATACAAATAAGATTTTAAATGATCGATTTAATTATTCAAGTTTTTCTGCTTTTTATTTTTTTCATAAAAATGTTTACTTGAATATGGGATCTTTGCTGTCAGATTAAATATATATTATTGAAAGGAGCTAAATAAACTTCTGCAAAGATCCCAGGTGTTTTTTTTTCCTTTTCTTTATTTTCTTTTTTTCCCGTATTGCCTTGATAAAGCGTGTCTGTTACAATAGTAACAAGGTGGGGTTTTTTCAGTTTTCTCTGGTTGATTAAACATAGACAGCAAATACAGCTACAGTCGGTGTTTTGTGAGCTGCGCCTGGCTCTGGCGACATTCACTGGACACATTTAAAACTGTAGGTCATTTTTTGACGCTCATTTTTCTCTTGTGCTTCTCCCAGCATTGTCTCGCGAGTCACATAAAATATTGTGGCAGGCCACATTTGGTCCGCAAGCCCTGAGATTGTCAAATGTTCACTAGAATGTTGAAAGAACATTAGTTCCGCGTACAAATGGTGTTAAATTAGCGTATCAATTATACAGTACTTTGTTGTCCTACTGTTTAATCACTATAAAGGCTATACATTTTTCATTCATTTAAAACTATATAAAATATTGTAACACGTTTGACCCATATTGGGTTGCAAGAATTAGCTCATCCACATTATAACAGATAATTGACTTGGCACTGAACAAGTCAATTTATGTATATATATATATATTTTTTTTTTGTGGTTTTACAGATAGCAGAGGCAGCTCAGTTGTCCTCTCAGGTCGATGACTTATACTTGGACGACGCAGGCTCAGGAGGTTACTACCCCGAAGATGATGATGACTTTAACTCAGGCTCAGGCTCAGGTGAGAAATATATGTCAGAAATCACTTTTTAAAAAGTTATTTTACAGTGGAAACTCGGTTCTCGACCATAATCCGTTCCAGAACCCTGTTCGAAAACCGATTTGGTCGATCACCGAAAATCGTTTTTCCCATTAGAAGTAATGTAAAATTGTTTTAATCCGTTCCAACACCCTGAATGTTTACCAAGAACGTAAACTGAAATGGAGCTAACCCAGGCTAATCGTACGTTCGCGTTATCGTAATATTCCGTACGAAAGATTACGCTAACATGAACGTGTAAAAATTTTTAAAAAAGGATTATGAATAGGATTTCTTACTTTTGTGGTGGACGGTGGGGAGAGAAAAATCATCAAAAGTTTTTCAACCTCTTCCGAAACTTGCGGCACTTGCTTGCTTATAGCGCTAACTTCCTTAGCCGCATCACTCGATTTCACACCCTCCTTATTCTTTACTATCGTACTGATAGTAGATTTAGCCATGCTGTATTCACTAGCAAGATCGGAAATTCGTACACCTCTATTATGTCGGCTCTATATTAGCTATTATGTCTTTCTTAAAGGCAATAGTTGGACGAACAACTTTTTTTTTTTTCCACCTGTCCTGCTTGCACCGACCTTCGGAGGCATAATTAGGGGCTAAAACACCCGTACGCCGCTCAGCATCGCACCCTAGCGTACCGGCGTTCGAACTCCGATTTTTTGACCAAACAGCGAAGCAAGAATTTCTCGAAATCCTTGGTCGAACACCGATTTGTCCGAACTGAGAGCCGTTCGAAAACCGAGATTCCACTGTACTTGGCAATCAAGAGTACTTGGATGGAATATAAATACTTCTCAGGCCTGTGATTTATTTGACAGTAACATTGTGCAAGCTATTTATCTTGGAAGATCGTAATAGGTCAAAAGTCCCAACCATTTTCCATCTCAAGTACAAATACATATTTTCATCACAGTGCAAGAGTTGTATATTTGTAGAGAATACAGTCATGCAAGGTAAAAAGGGAGAAAAAAAGGATTTGCGCTCAGTATTCAGTCAGAAATTTTTAAGACAACAGTGCGTAAAAACAAATATACTATATTCATTTGTGTAAAATGCGCACAACGAATTTTTTTTATTAAAAAATGGTACAAAATTTTGTTTCACTTTTCTCTCTGAGTTGCGGCTGTGAGAGTGCTAAATACTAACCACTAGACCACCCGTGAAAAGGCATTAGATTTTATCCCACACTATTTTTACCCACGGTACCAGAAACAAATGTTAATTTTGTTGTTACATGTTACAATAGCAATAAATTGAATTCTTCTATTCTCAGCATTGTTAGTGACAAGAGTTGTGCGGCCATTATTTAAATTATTCATTGACAAAATAAACTATGAACAGGATACCGACATAAAATGTACAATGTATTTATCTATTGTCCTTCAAAATCCGATTTATCATCAAATACAACAAAGAATTGTTTCCCTCGTCTTGCCTTTTTGCGTTTATTTATATCTTTCATGACAACTTCCTATTTCTCCATTTGTCTCTAGTAGAAATAGTGTCATATTGATATTAAACTTAATGCCATCCTGTGCACACTCAAACGTGCTCCATACACAAATAAATATGGTACATATTTTTTTATTAATGTTCTGATTGTATATTAGGATAATCTGATATGACAGATGGTACATAATTTTGCACATTTAAAATATTTGAACTTTCATATTTTCCGGCCTAATTGTCGCACGTAAAATCAGAAATTCAAGAGTGCGCCTTATAATCCAGTGCGCCTTATAGGAAAGTAAGGTAATTCAATTTTACATAGAATTTTTTTAAATGTTATTTCATTGAAAACAAATTAAACAGTGTTGATTTAATTGAATAGTTTTTTGAGGGAAACAAGAAAAGAATGGGTAAATATGCAATATATATAATAATAATCATAAGAAGAATGTAAAATAATGTATTCTGTGGAACAGAAACTGTTAGATTTTGCTAATCATTTAATAATGATTGCAACTTTGACATTTATAGATGTTAATAGCATAGAATGAGTTAAAAAAAAGATCAGCTGAGCAAGTACCACTAATGCTTTGTTCAGCTGCGTCAGTGACTCCAGCTGCACTTAGCAACCATTTATTGTTCATTTATAGTCGCTAATACTAGTTGCCGAATCAGCAACACTCGTTGCATAGCATAATTAGCTTCTTCTGACCATGTAGTAAAAAATGATATTCGTAACGCATATAACTGACACCACTGGTTTTATATTACTTTTGTTGTCTTTCCTCTCCCAGGTGCAGGTGAAGAAGTGGCCGAAGAAGCAGTGACCGTCGGTATGGTTTACATTGCGCCCAAAGCAGAAGAACCCACTAAGGACTCCACCAAAGATTTCACCCCCAAGGTGGAGACGGCTACCATCAGAGTAAAGGCCATCGACATCACACCTAAGAAGCCAATCAGAACGGAGGTCAGCCGATTCGACGTTGTTCCCTTTTATCTAACAAATATAGCGATTGATAAATGATCACATGTATGATCATTCACTTCAAATGAAAATGGAGGTTGGACGTTCATAGTCGTTGATAGCACTGAATGTGTAAATCACATGTCAGAGGTCTGTTACAATGCTTTCCCAAAACATCGTTTTGTGGAAGCAAGCAGCTCTGTTCTCATGGCAACATCACAGCGTTCACCCACCCACGCATGCTGTACCGTAGCTGCCTATGAGAATTAATTAATCACTGCTGTCAATTAGTGCATTTCTTCCATGTTTGTGCTTGAAATCTGGTGAAAGAAAAAAATGCAGAATGATAATCTGTTAATTTATCACCAAGTTCATTACACAACTACCTGTTATTTCTAAGCTGCCTGGTTGAGTGCTACTTATTTAGTTTGATTCCAGGTTGCCATGATCCAGCATGGCTGGCTGAAGCAGATCCTGTATGTGAAAACACAAAACAAGATTTAAGAAAAACTACATATTACAGAAAATGAACCGGTATCAAAAACAGAACAATACGGTCTACTAAAATCCGAATCTGAATTCAAGATTAAATCTACTCTAAACCCCTTGCTCAACTCCACATTCCTGATGCATAATGCTGAAACATCAACTAGATCTAAATGAACAAAATGTGAAAAAGGGTAAGAATATGAACAAACACAAACTAAATCTAAATGAACAAAACAAGAAAGAAAGAGAGCGTGGAATATGTCGAAATACTGATTTCTATTAACTGAACAAAACAATTAATGAAAAGGAGGCAGGAAACATACACACGCGGGGATACAACTGCTACAAAATGTTCCAATATCAACCAGTTCTAACAGAACACAACATAAAAGTGACACGACACAAAAATAACATTCAAACATGCAGACAGAACAAAAACAAGGAGGCAATGATGACGAGACCATGAAAAGTAACGCAGGCACACTATATTGATCTACATGAACAAAAGCACATGAAAGGAATGATACGCAGGATACACTTACTAGCTCTAACTGAACATATTATAAAGTTAATAGAACAATAGTGGGAGTAGCATGACAGCCAGACCATTAAATACTGAATTCACCAGACAAAAGCCACGATTGCGGTGGGCAAACAGAACCGAGAGAAAACAAGGTAATGAGAAAAACAATAAACCAACAAAGCTAAGGAGGCTGTTAGTGAGCCCTTATATACTTCCAAAAACTCTTTTTGACTTCATGACTTAAGAATAATTTTACTGGAATTACCAAAACACAGATTATGACGGTACAGAAAGTATAGAACACGACACAGGTCAGTAAATTCAGGATATGTCCCGTATATCAAATCAGTGATGTACTCTCAATATACGACATCTGTTTGAGATTACCAAGGCCTACCTGCTGTCTCGCTGACACAAAATCCCATAAGGTTCCTAACTCAGACCTGGAGTCTTTCCAGATGCAATTGCCGCCTTGGCCTACTTTGGTAGATTAGCCCTAACTACACAGGCAATTGGCATCCATTCCACGTAAATTATCAAGTGGTTCTAAGTTCCATAAATTCACTAGCGGCCGGCTAGTCTGGAACCAGAATTCTAAGTAATAGGTAGCATAGGGGTGAAGAAGTCAGTCCTACAACCTTTCCAGAGATGCACTCTACTGTAGAAGCAGGTTTTGTCTGGGCATGAGAATAGAATCTCCTCCAGACTGGGCAGAGAGCAGCTGATGCTGTTCTGGGCTATGTTGATGACTCTCTGTAAGGTTCTCCTGTCTGCTGCCACCTGAGCTGCAGATTATTGCAGTTTATAGTAAGCAACTGGTGAAGCATTTTTCAAAACATTAACCACAACCTTGCTGAAAGAACTAGAAATAAATAAAGAACTGGGAACATGTAAAGTTTTAAAAATAAGTGGTCTAAGGAATGGAACCACGAGGTACTCCTCCACAAGTCAGCGTTACCTGTTAAGCTATGTAATCAACAAAAACACTAAAACTGCTTTGGATTTTTGTACCATACCTCAAATTCTCCCGGACTTTTCCAATTCAGTTCTGAGAACTTCTATTTAATGTTTTTCATACCCTTATTTTTTAAATTTCAGGTCCCAGTTCCAGTTACCGAGGAAATGCAGAGAAACCAGATGACCAGTACAACCAGCGCCCCGGGTTCAGCTCTGGAGCCCATTGAGGTCCGCACCGAGAACCTCTTTCAAAGGACAGAGGTGTTGGCAGGTATGTGGCGTCCTCGTTTACGGTACAAACGTTCCGAGTACTGAGTTCTAAAAATAAACAGTCTTGGAAACGATGACTCATTGATATAGGCTTCTGAACAAATGGGACAAAGGACTTTCAGTTTGTTTCTCAGTCTTGATTTTCGGCAAACCAGCAAATTACCGGTAGCCTGCGAAATCCTGCAAATCTCAGTAGTCTCTTCTTTCAAGTCCCCCACCTGATCCACTTCTCAAAATAAACGCTTTTAATAAACTCTGTCTGAGTTCCTCCTTGGGACCTTGAAGAGTTCACACCGGTGTGGGTGTTTAAAGCGCCTTCTGCCTGGTTGGAGAACACGGATAGCGTTCTCCGTCTGATCCCATCTGTCTCCTCCCTGCATGTCTGAGTAAAACCTTTGATTGGCACCTCAATTTGTAGGACCTGCCGACAGCTTGCTTCCTTTTGCGCTCGTTTGATACCCACGTGTGATGCTATTCGTGGTCATCTGTGCTATCTATTTGAATTTTCGGGATTATTGCTTTTGATTATAAGTAGAGATGCACGATCAATACTTGCTTTGTTGGTCAGCAATAATCATACCAACAAGATCCTTTTATGAGCATAGATATTGCAGAAAGTGTACATGATTATGGTATAACACGTCACTTCTAAGCATGGTACAAATTCTCCAATACTTAATGTCACACATGCCTTAACTAAGAAAAATATATCACTATTTTTTATCAAGTGGCAATACCTTAGCTGCACACATTGGTTGCAATAACAAATCAAATTAAATGTGCAAATGCTATATCAGGCAAGTATTAAGTTTTTCTAATGACAGGCTTGGAGGTCATAGCGGCACACTGGATGCCATTAATGGCAGCAAAGATTTGCCAAAGGAGCGCACAATCTTAAAATATTACACTACTCTTTTTGTATTACCACAGAAAAGTAAAACATGGTCAGGTAGCTATCAAACTTCATCAAGAGCTGTCATTCCGGATTAAATTAGCGTTCACACACAACCACATGCAGGCACATGCAGGGGCGCGACAGAAAATAAAAACAAAACTCAATGTACTCAAAAAAGTTCAGAAGCCCGTAAAAAACACAAATTGCCTGTACCCATCCTGAGCCATGTGACGAATTTTGGTCAAGCTTTTCAGTGTTTCACACACATTATGAAGAGTTAGACGGGCTACTTGACCAGGGTGGTGCTACTACTTCTATAGTAATCCAAATATTTTCTAATGAGGAGCATACCTGCTTAGAATCTTTTTAACAAGTAGTGTCAGCTACTTGAAGAGGATATACAGAGCAGAAGTAAATGGAAGGGAGACCAAGAGGAAGGCCGCGATTGACGTGGATGGATTGTGTTATGAGTGCATTGCAGGAAAGAGGTTTAAATATAGTGGAAGCTAGAGCTCTTGTTGGTGATAGGAATGAGTGGAGAGGTGTTGTAAAAGGATAGTGGGATGTTTAAACATGTTCTAAGGGATGGGCAGGGCACCTGTATGATGCGGCAGGGGTAAACCAGTAAAAGCTGTTGGGCCCTGATGTTGAACAGAACAGTGTGTTGTGTCATGGCCGCTTTCTTGTGTCCCGTTTCATCTGGAGGGACGAAAGCATGACCAACTTGGGTGCCGAGGTGCTTAACTTGTTTGTGTGTTTGGGCATTTGGGTTGGCCATGGTCCAAAAAAATTGTGTGTGTGTTTTTTGCTACTTTTTCCATTTTTTAATTTTCTTTGTTTTCGTATGTGTTTGTCTTGCTGTCGGTCACCCCTCTCGAGGGATATGACCAGGGTAGATAGATAGATAGTGTCAGCTAGATTAATAATAAAGCATGACATAAAGTGACATAATACTGGGTGTTTTTTCTTCTACCAGACCAATAATTGTGATGTCATTTATGGCTGTTATCAGTCTCTTAAGTATTGTGCATTCCTATTTATAATTATCGTTCCTTTATCACTTCTATTAAGATAGGCCATCATCTTAATTCAATTCAATCTACAATATGTTACTGCCTCTTCAGTTTTTACAACCGACCTTTAAACAGCGGCTGGTCAGTATGTAGAAACCATAATGGACCAAAGGGTATATCGAGGCCCCGTGAGAGAGCTTCAATTGATTACAATGATGCAAAAGCTCTTACGCTTGCACAATTGGGATTCAGAGTGAAGTAAGCTAATTGTGGTCGCTTTGGATCATTAGAGGGCATAGTGGAATAGGAGAATTATTGGGGGTGTCTTTGTAGAATTGTTGGGTCGTCATTGGGATGTCTTGGTAATCGTTTGGATGGATTGTTAAACGTGCAGACGTTTTGGTAAAGTCATTCAGATGGATTGGTTGTGCCGCCGCAGGCAATGAGGACCCAGGCACAAGGAGAAGAAAGTAGACCAAAAAAGGTTATTTCTTTATCCGGGTTAACTAAACCGAAGTAACAGAACTTGAATGAACCAAAAATTGACAAGACACAGTCATGGGGGGGAAGCCAACAGACACACGGTCAACAACCTAACAAAGATGAAAAGCAAAGTGAGGAACTGAATAGACTAACAAGACAAGCAAACACCAGACAAGAGGCTGAGTGAACTCATTGGCAGACACAAGGGAGAGGAACAACTAGAAACAGGTGAACACAATATAAGGGCACTAGGAAAAACAAGAACATGAAAATGTATGCAATTTTGACAGTTGTTGGAGATGTTTTGTAGAGGACGTCTTTTTCAAGCCTTTGGGGACGTCCTAAGCAATTTACTTGAAGGACATTCAGGTAAAGCTGAGAACATCTTGATCAAGTCGTCAGGGACGTAGAGAGCAATCAGTCAAGGACATATTGATACAATTATTTTGGACATCTTGAGAAATATTTTTCGGACGCTTCAAGTTTTAGGGATACTTTGTCTTTCGATACGCCTTGAGCAAGTCATTAGTGACATTTGGATCAAGTTTTTGGAGATGTTTTGATAAAGTCGCTCAGGACACTCTGGTCCAGTTATTGGGAAAGTTGGTAAAATTATTTTAGGCATTTTAATAGATTTGTTTGGGATGCAGGTTTAAGGGATGTCTTGGTTGAGTCACTTTTTACATCTTTAGCAGTCAAAAGGGACGTTTTAACAATTCATCAAGGACGTCTTGATAAAATTGTTGGGGACGTCTTTACACCAAGTTTTAGGGATGTCTTGCTTAAGTCCTTGGGGATGTACAACACAAACCATTGAAAGCATTTTTGGGGACGTTTCGGTAAAGTTGTTTGGAACACTTTGGTCCAAACGTCTCAAGCAAGTAGCAGGGGGCATCTTGATTAAAACTTTTGCAGATGGTTTCATCATTTGGGAGGTTTAGTTCCTGGACACATATTGAGCATGTCATTAATGGCTATACAAACGAACATGACTTGACATGACTTAAGTCATCTAGGACGTATTGAGCAACTCGAGGATATTTTGATCATCTTATTGGGGACATCTCAGTAAAGTCGTTTGGGACACTTGTGCCCAGCCATTGGGAAAGTTGGCAAAATTAGTTTACATGTTTTGATAAGTTTGTTTGGTATGCTTCAAGTTTTGGGCACCTTTTGGTTGGCTTTTTCTGGAGATCTCAAGCAAGTTGTTGAGGACATCTTGATACAAATGTTGGAGATGTTTTGGTGAAGGCATTAGAGACGTGTTGGTCAAATATTTAAGACATTTAGATAAGGTCGTTGGAGACGTATTAAGGATTTTTTTAAAGGACATTTGGATAATATTGTTGGGGCCAGCTTGGTAAATTTCTTGGGATGCTTCAAGTTCGAGGGACATCATAGTTAGCTATTTTGGAACGTCTCAAGGAAGTTGTCAATGACATTTTGATAGAAAATAATGGAGATGTTTTGATAAAGTATTTAGGGATGTGTTGGTTGAATTGTTAGAGATATCTCAAGCAAGTCGTTGGGGACATCTTAATACTTTTATTGAGGACATTCTGATGAATTCATCAGTGACATGCTGGTTAAATCATTGGAGACATCTTGGGTAAGTTATTAGGGTTATTTTGATAAATTAATTAAGGACGTTTTGGTAAATTCATTAAGGACGTGTTGGTCAAATCATTGGTGATATCTTGAGTAGGTTATTAAGGACATTTTGTAAAAACTTCTGAGGACATTTTGGTCATTAGAGACATGTCGGTTAAATCGTTGGAGACATTTTGAGAAAGTCATTGGCAACATTTGGATGAAATTATTTAGGACTTTTGGGGAAATTGTTTCAAAACCTTTCAAGGTTTTCAGAGACTCTTGTCTTTCGAGGCTCCTTTCTCCTTCTTTGTCGACATCTTGATAAAACTATTGAGGACATTTCAAAAGTCCTTAGGGACATGTTGGTTAAATCGTTGACGACAAGTTATTAGGTACATTTTGATAAAAGTGCGGTCAACTATATGGTAAATTATTTCAAGACTCTCAAAAGTTTTAAGGGAGTGACGTTTTTTGAGACTCCTTTGTCCTGCCTTGTCCTGATTTGCTGTTTCTTTGACCCACAATATTGAGACCTTTTTTCTGTGTTTTCTGTGGTCCATAGCTGTTATCGCCGGCGGCGTAATCGGATTCCTGTTTGCCATCTTCCTTATCCTCCTCCTGGTCTACCGCATGAGAAAGAAGGACGAGGGCAGTTACGACCTGGGCGAGAGGAAACCTACCAATGCCGCCTACCAGAAAGCCCCCACCAAGGAGTTTTATGCATAAAAGCCCCACCCAATCGTCACGGTATCAACAACTCACGTGAGGCTGACCCCACCCGAGCCTCAGAAGGCCGAACACGAGAAACAAGTTACAATGTTGATAGCAGAATGGAAAGCTTTCGCATAGCATATTGTTATCAAGATTTTTCCCTATTTTTAAAGAAAAAAAACAAGCTTTCCTAGTTTCATGGCAACTGTCAGTATATTGTATGAGAAGGTAATTTAAAAGAAAAAAAAAAGTTCAACCGCATATGTCTAAGGAGCTTGTGTTGAGTCGTTGACTACCGTAAATTCCGGAATACAAGCCACTATTTTTTTAAGACCCTTGTTTGCGGAACCATCAATCTTAATCAACTAGCGCAGCAGTCAATATAATTAAATTTACATAAACCCATATGATGGATTGTGAGAAAAACTTTCTCAAAACCAAACTCAACGTACTGTACTGAGTAGAATTCAGAAGCCTGTACACATGCTGCTGATCTTAAGCTCTCCCATCCCTTGCTTACATAATAAAGTGATAAAAAGAGGACCAAGTATTGCAACGACAACATAAGCAATTATAATACATGGTGACACTACTTACTAACTATGGAAGGGTGCGAGGGATTGGAGAGTTTAAGATCAGTCGCGTGGTTCAGCATGTGTAAAGGCTGTTCTGATTGTACTGGCTTCTGAGTTTTAGTTAGTACAATACATTGAGTTTTGTTTTGAGAATATTTTTTCCTGCATATTTGTTCATACCAATTTAATTATTATTGCCTACTGCACAAGTTGACTCAAATTGACAGCTGTGGAAACAGTCCTCAAACGTGTGTCACAATTGCGGCACAACGTGTTAATTTTCTGTACTGGACATTTCCCCGTTGATTTTTTTAAAATGTGAGAAATAGACATGAATGACTTCATTTTAGCGTTTTAAATCCGGTGGGACTTCCAGTTTCTTCCTTTAAGCTGCGCCTGCGTTTTTTAACCCAGGTGCGCGCTGTAGTTCGGGATTTACGGTACTTTTAACCGTAGCAGTGTGTTATTTGTTAAAAAACAACAAAAAAACATACAATATAATTACACTGTCACAATCCTACTCTGTTTTTTTCTTTTTGTTTTGGCATGTCTGATGTTGATCTGAAAAGTCGTATTACATTAATTTATCTTTTCTCCGATGTTCGAAATAATGCCTTTTTAGATTTCGATTAACGATGTTGATGGTACATGTACATTTTCTCCCTTAAGGTTCTTTATTTTTTGCTATCACACCCCTTATTTTTCTTTTAGAATGACGCCCTATTACTAAGGACAGGAATTAGTCAAAGATGAAAAAAATTGCACATTTGGGGTTCCGATTTTGCCCCCTCCCCCTCAGCGGGCCTCATCTCTCTTTATAATCCTGCCTTTTTTCCCTCTTTCTTTCTTTTTTACTCGGCCTGTAGAGCAGCCATTATGGCCTGCCCCACTTCCATTAGCTCGGTGAAAGGACACAAAACAAACAAAATAAAATCCTCGGACAGCTTTTCCCGTCAGTGGCAGCGAACGATTGACGTCTTTCTAAAGTGGTTGCCAGTGAACGGGTTCAATTCCTTCGATGTTGTACAGGCACCAAATCCAAAGACTGGCAGTGTTCTTACCCACCTCTCTGGGCCGTTACTGCTTTCTTTTTGGGTTTGGGCGAGTTAATATACGGAAAGATATATA
Source organism: Urocampus carinirostris (assembly GCF_059441175.1). NCBI lineage: Eukaryota > Metazoa > Chordata > Actinopteri > Syngnathiformes > Syngnathidae > Urocampus > Urocampus carinirostris. Next base: position 10,233,274 of record NC_142350.1, on the reverse strand, counting down.
AATACGCTATATATAATGTATATTCACAAATGTTCGAAACCTTTAAAGTGCCTACCATTTGGATCTGATCACGGTGAGCGCGAGGCGGGAGTCAATAAAGCTCGACTGGCATTCAGTGTGCATGGATGACTGTAATGGTAACATGTTTTCTTTTCTGTTTTTTGTTTTTTTAGTCTTACAAAAAGCTGACAGTATTGTACCTATAAGTTGAAACAACACTACTGAATAAACATTGTGGCCTAATAACCAACAACTCTTGTGGACTACTTTTTTTTTTTCAAGAATATTGGATTCATTATTCATTCATTTACAGATTATTTTGGTGCATTGTCACTCAAGTGGTCATACAAAATACTCCAAAAATCATTTGAATTGTGGGTTTCTTTATGCGTTCCCGTATTTTTTAATTATTTCATTAGAACATGAAAGTTGTATCAAAAATAAAAGCCATTACAAAAACAATCATTTAAAACATTGGTCAGGGTTCCTGCTGACCCTTGAAAACCCTTTCAAGGGATTAGTTCATTATTCTAAAAATAAGGCCTTAATTGGCTTTACACATATTTTAAATGCGGCAGCACGGCGGAAGAGTGGTTAGCGCGTCCGCGGCACAGTTCTGAGGTCTTGAGATCGGACCTCCTGTGTGGAGTTTGCATGTTCTCCCCGTGCTTGAGTGTGTTTCCTCCGTGCACTCCGGTTTCCTCACACATTCCAAAAACATGCAGTTCAGGTTAATTGGCTGGTCCAAATTGTCCTTAGATGTGAATGAGCGAGTGAGTTATCTGTCGCTGTGCGCCCTGCGACTGGCTGGCAACCAGTTCAGGGTGTCCCCTGCCCACTGCGCGATCATAGCTGGGATGGGCTCCAGCAGTCCCGCGACCCTACTGAAGATAGGCGGTGCAGATAATGGATGGATGGATTAAATGCAATTTTCAAAAGTCTTAAAAATGTGAACACATCAACAAGATGGATATTTGTTTGAAAAATAAATATTTAGTAATATTTATCAATTTTTTTAATAATTCACCTATTTACTTTGGTGGCAAGATGGCGGGCTATGTAATGTGTACGAGGCACAATGTATTGTGTTTCTTAGAAATATGTGGGGTTTTTTTGTTTATCTAAAAGTCTTATATAACTTGCCTTAAACTGTAAGAACCCGAATGGAACAAACACTTTTAATTTGGTGTAACATTTTTTCAATAATAGAAAATAATTAAATATGGAAATTCAAATATAGAAAATTAGCATAGAAAATTAATTATTTCAGAGAAGAATTTATTGTGCAAATGTGAAAATAATTGCATAAAAATGTGAAATCATGATACACTTAATGTAAAATGTTACAAATATAATGTACGAAAAACATTTGAATGTAAAATTTTTTTAAACTATTTTTAAAATGTGTTTTTTTGTTAAATTATTTCTTTTTTTCTTCATATTTGTCTCTTGTTATTATTTTTAATTTTTTTGCCTTTCTAGCGCGTAATTTCATTACTTTTTTACTAGATGTGGTGGGATTGTAAACATAGGCAAAATTCATTGAAATCTGACAAAATAAAAGAGAAAAATGGCATAAAAATAAAAATTGCCCAAGTTTTACCAGAAAATAATTTATTTTTCTTGTGTCACGTTATCTTTCTATTTTTTCCCCCCAGTCAATACATTCAAGATCACACATACAATAGCTCAAATGTTGGAAGATAAATGTAATTTTAATAACAAATATTCTTCAAGTGACCTTTTGTTTCCTTTTGTATACTTTGTCCTCTTCCCTTTTAAGTTCTAGTTGATTTAATAAAGCAGCCAGCCATCAACGACTAGTCGGGATCAAACCATGCAGAAATGTCAGAGAAATGGCGTCCAAAATACACAAACTGTCAAGCCTCATAAAATCCCATAGCCGGAGCCTTTAAGCCCCATTTCAACTGGGCTGGACTCGCGGTACCGAGCTGACCCGAGCCGTCGGGATAGGCTATAAAACTGTAGACTCAACTTTCAAGTTTTGCTAGCCAAACCTACGTCATGGAGCTAAAAGACGAGACATCCTGACAAAAAATGATGCACTATTACAGGAACTGACAATTTAGTGATCATAAGGGGCATGGTAACGGCATAGCAACTTCCAAACAAGAGAGACTACATAAAATAGAGTGGCAAGAATTAAATTATTGTGAAATACATAGCTACTGAATATCAACTCTAAATGTCATCATAACCGTCATGACCCAGTTTTAATGAATCCCGTTGAGTCATTTAAAAAAAAATTAGACATTTTTACTAAACAACAACTATGAATACTATCACAAGGGACTAGTGCCTGCATTGCAACTGACATCCTTAACGTAGCAGATGACACAATGTATAAGTCGAATTTGATGACTGCTTGATTAAACAAAATTTTAAAAAATCTGAAAGATAAATACTGAATGGTAACTATAACTTTCATTGCCAGGGACATAATACCTGCATAGAAACTGACATACTTGACATATAACAGGCCGCAAATATAATGAGCCCGTTTCAGTGAAAACTACTGAATTCAATTTTAAAACCATCACAAGGGACATAATAACTACACAGCAAATGACATCCTTAAAATAACACAGGCATCAAGGTCATTTTAAAGGGACAGAATTTAGTACTTAGTGCCATCTTGTGGTAAAAAAAAACTTTCATTCAGTAAATCAATAAACATTGATTTGAATACTACGCAAACATGCACGAACTATTATAGCAATGTCAATATAAAAAAAATCATAGGTCGAGATTTGATCTGATTTTTACACAGTAGAATCCACACTTAGGCCGCCGCCATGTTTGCCTGGCATCTAGCAACCACGCTGTGCTTTGTGGCACTGGCCCTTGCTCACACCAAACACAGTGCCATCTAATGGTCAACTATTACACACTGGGGCTTTGATTATTTACCTTGAACTATTGATTAACTGCATTGCAACTGACATCCTCAACATAACGCAGGCAGCAATGTCATTTTAATTTTGTCATTTCGGACATTGCTACTGTAAAGTAACTGAATAAATCTCATCACAAGGGAGATAATACGGTCACCGCATTGCAACTGAAATCCTTAACATAACAAAGGCTGAAAGGCCATTTGAATGAATCCTGTTGAGTAATTACTAAAAAGGCACAGGCATTGCTACTGTGTAGCAACTATAAAAATCATCACATGGTAACTACAACGCAACTGACCTCCATATCATAAGGCCACAATGTAATGAGTCAGTTTGAATAATTCAGGCTGATTCATTAAAAAAGAAATAAACATCACAGTAATGTATAGACAGTACAGATGATTTTTTTTGCTGCAATCCACAATTCGGGTCACCTATGAAGACAAACGATTTGTAACATGAGAAAAATGTCCCAAAAGATGACCACACCCTATGACAACATTCATAATCAGGGCCGGAGTGGGCCCCTTTTTCAGCCAGGGAGTTTTCTACCCAAATCCGGCCCACTCAGCTATGTAAGAGGAATATGAATGAATGGAGTAGCAGCAAACTCTTATGATGCTTTTTATTGGGAAGAAATTCCGGTTTATGTTGATAAGTTAACAGCAAACACTTTACCATTTTAATTGAAAGGAACGTTTTATAAAGATTCTGATATGAATGAAAACATTTTTACTTGTGTACAGTGTCAATCATTTGATATCAAAATTGCATTTGCCTTCCCGTCAGATTGCTAGGCTTGACACTAAACTCTTATGAAGAAGCTTCATTACACACATTTGAAGTGGGCTACTTAAAACATCAAAATCCTCTTAAGCAAAGCACTAGTCTCTGCAACTTTGATGTCAATGTCATTGTCTATAGACATGAACATTTCCTTTTCAGTGTACATCAGCATGAAGACAGTGAGCTTCTTAACCCAGTTTTCACACATTTTAAAGCAGAGAGGCTCTGCTCACATGCAACCTGAGAACAGGAAATGCTCTACAGGAATTTAAATGCCAGCCCCATGACATAGTAGGCTTCCGTGAAGATATTTTATATTGTGAGAGGACCTGCTTTTTCTTTTTGTTTCTTTTTTTCATTTATTTTTCCCCAAGCTTTTCTTCTTGCGTATTTCCTCTTTTCTTATTTGTTCCTGCTTTTCCTTCCTCTTTTCATTTCCCATGTATTCTTTTGATTATTCTAGCCTACTTCTTTTGTTCTTCCTTTATTATTGTTTCTTGTTTTTTTCTCTTTTTGCCTTCATTTTATTTTTTTCTCCTGTTGTTTCTTTTTTCATTGATGTTTTTTTAAAGCTATATTTGTCCCTTAAAATTAATTGTGTGCATAATGTTATTAATCTTTTTTAATATATGGATAAAAAGCAACAAAAACAAATTGAAGAGGATTTTAGGAGCCAAAAGAAGCGGCTCTTTTTAGTGAGTCGAGTCGAAAAACCCGCTTCTCGAAAAAGAGATGGAACTCCCATCACTGCGAGCTCATTTAATTGAGGAGTTACCCGATAAAGGCAGTTAACTGCTGAATTCTGCAAACACGTAACACAGCACTCAACTGAGTAAAAGCAGGGCAGGTGACAGGCAAAAAGTGCAAGATGAATTAAATGAATAATAACAGTCCTTCTTTTAACGTGTTTCTTTTTGTTATCCTGGATTTTTTAGCTCCACCTAGCACCTTTCTACCCACCTTCGTACCTGACTCATATCATTCGCGCTGTTCTGTGTTAATTTTACCGCTACAGAGAATAGGAGTGTTGGTGGACCAAACCAACATGAAGTTTTGGAGGGGGGAATTCCCCCAGACGGTAAAAGGCACCTCATCTGTTGCGCTGAAGTTGGCCAAATAGCTGACTAGAGAATGAATGCACGAGTAAGTTTGTTCACAGTGGTTTTCATTCATATTTGTAAAAGTAACCACCGGATGAGTTGACCCAGTTCTCGTCATCTAGTCAGGAAAGTATTTGATCCGCGTTGCTTACAGCTGGACAACTTTTTTATAAGAATAAACCTTGGACAGTAAGATAACGTTTGTAAAAACCAAACACATTGAGATATAAGGGAAAAGGATTGGACGATAGCATTTCGGCATTTCCATGATGGCATGACGCAAACCAAGAGCACGTTAGCATTTTAGATGACATCGACCAATAGCAGACAGGCACACGCATGAACACCACAAAGTTTGAATTTTATATGTTTTTGGGCAAGTTAAAATATTTTAGTTGTTCATGTTGTATCGTGGGGAAAAAACATTTTAGTTCACTACTTAAAGCGAAAATCTCATAAGGTCCGGGGGGGGGTCCAGTGTATGACTTTTTCAGCTTTTAGCTGAGATAGGTTCAGGACTGTTTACAGCAGGCAAGTGTAAAGTCAGGCCCGGGGGCTAGTTGCGGCTCGTGATCAAGTCTTTACTGGCCGGTGGCCTCTGTCATAAAATTAATATGTGGCACATTATATTGATGCAATGTAAAATATATTTTTACCCCCCCAAAAAAATAAAAATAAAACATCATTTCACCAGATGACGGCAGTAGCCCTTTGGCCATCTTGCCCTTGGCTTTCTGTGAGAATTTTAGGTCACTCAATTTCCAACATGGCGACAGTAAGTTAAAAAGTTTGGGGCGGCAGTAGCTCAGGAGGTAGAGCGCTCATCTTGGGATCAAGGGATCCCAGTTCGAATCCCGGCTTGTCCGTGTTACATGTCGAAGTGTCCTTGGGTAAGACACTGAACCCCTAATACCCCCAATAAGCAGGTTAGCGTCTTACATGGCTGAAATACAAGGCCTCTATTGGGAAATGTGAAGCACACTGTAAAGCGCTTTGGGAAGTCATTGACTTGAAAAGCGCTATATAAATGCAGATCATTTCATTCCATTTCAAAAAAAGAAAATTTGCTGTGAGGGCCACCACTTCCAGGGGAAGTGAAAATTGGACTATTTTTTGCCTAAGTTGCCAAGAGATTGTGGCTGTTTTTAAAGAATATACAGTGCATCCGGAAAGTATTCACAGCGCTTCACTTTTTCCACATTTTGTTATGTTACAGCCTCATTCCAAATTGTATTAATTTAATCTCTTATCTCAAAATTCTACACAAAATACTCCATTATGACAATATGAAAACGTTTTTTTTTACTTTTCTTGAATTTATTAAAAATAGAAAACTAAAAATCACATTTACATAAGTATTCACAGCCTTTGCCATGAAGTTCAAAATTGAGCTCAGGTGCATATTTTTTCCACTGATCATCCTTGAGAACTTTCTACAGCTTAATTGGAGTCCACCTGCAGTAAAATCAGTTGATTGGACATGATTTGGAAAGGCACACACCTGTCTATATAAGGTCCCACAGTTGAGTGTGCATGTCAGAGCACAAACACCAAGTATGAAGTCAAAAGAACTGTCTGTAGACCTGCGAGACAGGATTATCTTGAGTCACAAATCAGGGGAAGGATACAGAAAAAATTCTGCTGCTTTGAAGGTCCCAATGAGCACAGTGGCCTCCATTTTTCGTAAATGGAAGACATTTGGAACCACCAGGACTCTTCCTAGAGCTGGCTGGCCTTCTAAACTGAGCGATCAGGGAAGAAGGGCCTTAGTCAGGGAGGTGACCAAGAACCCGATGGTCACTCTGTCAGAGCTCCAGCGTTCCTCTGTGGAGAGAGGAGAGCCTTCCAGAAGGACAACCATTTCTGCAGCAATCCATCAATCAGGCCTGTATGGTAGAGTGGCCAGACGAAAGCCACTCCTTAGTAAAAGGAACATGGAAGCCCGTCTGGAATTTGCCAAAAAGCACCTGAATGACTCTCAGACCATGAGAAACAAAATTCTCTGGTCTGATGAGACAAAGATTGAACTCTTTGGTGTGAATGCCAGGCGCCATGTTTGGAGGAAACCAGGCACCGCTCATCACCAGGCCAATACCATCCCTACAGTGAAGCATGGTGGTGGCAGCATCATGCTGTGGGGATGTTTTTCAGCAGCAGGAACTGGCAGACTAGTCAGGATAGAAGGAAAAATGAATGCAGCAATATATAGAGATATCCTGGATGAAAACCTGCTCCAGAGCGCTCTTGACCTCAGGCTGGGGCGAAGGTTCATTTTTCAGCAGGACAACGACCCAAAGCACACAGCCAAGATCTCAAAAGATTGGCTTCAGAACCACTCCGTGAATGTCCTGGAGTGGCCCAGCCAGAGTCCAGACTTGAATCCGATCGAACATCTCTGGAGATAACTGAAAATGGCTCTGCACAAACGTCTTCCATCCAACCTGATTGAGCTTGAGACTTATTGCAAAGAAGAATGGGCAAAACGGCCTAAAGATAGGTGTGCTAAACTTGTGGAATCATATTCAAAAAGACTTGAGGCTGTATTTGCTGCTAAAGGTGGATCAACAAAGTATTAAGCATAGGCTGTGAATACTTATGTAAATGTGATTTCTTAGTTTTCAATTTTTAATAAATTCAAGAAAAGTAAAAAAAAAAACGTTTTCATATTGTCATAATGGAGTATTTTGTGTAGAATTTTGAGATAAGAGATTAAATTAATACAATTTGGAATGAGGCTGTAACATAACAAAATGTGGAAAAAGTGAAGCGCTGTGAATACTTTCCAGATGCACTGTAATATCATTCCGACTACAAAAGGCTTACTAGAAACAAACGCTTTGAAAAGGTGACGCAACTAGAAGCTGTTTTAACGGCACTGCTGCGCTTTTTTACGAGACCCTGCGAGTTAAATGAAAATGCTACTAAGGCGATCTGCGAGTTCGCGACCGCAAACCTTTCACGCAGGTTGACTTTATAAAAGACAGTTCAAAGTAAGCCAGGCTGAATCGGCCCTCACACATTTTCAGCTTATCAAATCTGGCCCACTTTCTCAAAAGGTTGGACTCCCTTGGTCTGCAGAAAAGAACATTTTCCAAAAATAATCCGGAACAAATGCTCGGTATCCATTATTGTATCAATCAACCATCTAGTGGACAAGGCACCCCAGGAGACACTGAGAAATTAGCTCACTACTTGAATTTAGTGTTTCCATTTATCACTGTGAAACATGCCTTTGTTTTAACTGGTTTTGATTAAAAAAAAAAAAAAAACAAGTAAAAGAAAAACAAGACAATTATTAGCTGGATGTCCAACCCCAAAAGCAATATTTTGCATCGCACCAAGTACCTCAGCTCCCTCTCGTCATTCAAATGACTCTGCTTAAGGTGTTTCTCACTGTTACCGGCTGATTTAAATGCACCCGAAGGGAACAATAGCTGTTTTTGATTAAGGTAGGGATAATGTCCAATCCTGGGACTGAAATTGCCAAAAACGATTGGGGTCTAATAGCAGTCGATAAATGTTAACAATGCTCCCTTATGATTGTTGTTTGTTGTTGATGCCTTCAGTTTACGTTTGGAATAAATGTCACATCGGGGACTCGTGGTAGAAATGAAGTCAATAAGCAGACTTGAGAGCACAGTAAGAAAACTATTCAAAAAGAACAAAATAATGAAAACAGCTCACAGAATCGAATAGCCAGCTGTGGAACTAAATATTGGCACACTTTTGAAGTAGTGGTAAAATCTGATCAGAGGATGCAAATAATGTACTCCAGACTGGGCAGAGAGCAGCTGATGATTTTCTGTGCCCTGTTGTTGACCCATAGGTTTTAGGTCTGTAGCTGAGCTTGTGAGATGGTTAAAACCAGCACCAGAGCTGAGATTTTGGTTTTGTTCATGTTGTATTGATACAGAAAATTCTGGGCAAAAATGAGCTACAGGACAAAACGGCTTGTAGGATGCACAAGTACTTGTCTACTTGAAGGGCAGGACACGGCAGAAGCAACATTTTTAGAGGTAGAGGAAAAGTCAAAGACAAGCCATTATATCAAAACTTAAATAATTACACTCAAATATATGACTAATTGTTCCTGGGAAGGAGCCATATATGCATTCTGATAAAGTCATAGTTTAGAGAGTTACTCCAAAAGAATCTCGCAGACAACGGAACTGAACGCCTAGCTCAAATCCAAGAAGAGAATCCTGACATGGCTCTCCTAATTCTCCAAGCAGCTTAGTGTGAATTGTGGCGTTCTCAAAACTCACTCGTGTCACTAAGTCTCTGACCCGTCAATTCTAGATTCTTCCAATGAATGATGAACAACAACAAAAGCCATGGAATCCTTTTAGAACGTAGGACTGAAGTCCAGGAAGAGCATTCTGACATAGCTGTCCCGATACTTCTCAGAATGTCACTTAGTCCCTGACCCAACAATTTTGGACCTTACCTTTGCATACCAAATAAGCTTGAGCTTCAAAGAAGGCGTGAAAGTTTATTACTTTCGAATTCCAAGCTGAAGTCCAGCAAGAGCATCCTGGCATAGCTCTACCGATGCTCCGGGGGGCTCAGCGTATTGTGAAATTCTGTATTTTTTTTCTCTCAAAAATGACTCGTGTCACTTAGTCCCTGACCTAGCAATTTTGGACCTTATCGTTACATACCTATTATGCTTGACCAACAACAAAAGGATGCTGAGTTGAAGTCCAGGAGGAGTATCATGTTATAGGTCCTCCGATGCTCCAGGTGGCTCAGCGCAATTTTAAGTGCAGCGGTATACTCATAAAACCGCACTCCGTGTTACTTAGTGACTGTCTGTGATTTTTAAACCTGTCCTTTCCATAACATTGAAGCTTGTGCAAAAACAAAAGGCATGAAATCCTATTCGCGGGTTATCTCTCATAAGAACAGTTTTATCCATCTCCCTTTTGTGGGCTTCCTCACGCTGTCTTTCTCTCGCTAATTTTGTCTTTCTTCGGTCGAGTGGAGAGCGTTGATGGGCAGAACAAGCTAGACAGCTCGACAGACGGCCGAGAAAAGGGGGGGAATAACAGCGTAGTAGGACGGGGGTACTCTTCAGGCAGAGCTTTAATGAAGAGTCTTTGAAGTGTGATTGAACAGAACCAGTGTCCTCTTCCAAGGAGGACCACCATCTCCGGCGTACCGTCCTTGGACTTGCTTTTTGACAGCCGGCGACATATGACATATCATTTATTGTCCTTTCTCCACCTCTGATCAGGACATGGATCACGTGTCAGGCTAACGAACCACAGTGGTCGATCCCATTAGTGCTTTGAAGCTGAGGCCTGATTTTTGGAGGATGGTTGGCGTTAGCATTCCTAAAGAGATGCGGATTCCCTCCCATTAGGGCCCCCGGCACTGATAGAGCTCTGTTATCTCAACAAAGTGTCACCGTGGGCGATTTCATCGACGCCTACCCGTCAAGACGACCCGCCTCCCCATTATGCCACAGGTCATTCTCATCTCATGTGCTGTCTTTTTCAGGAGTTTTCCATTCTCCTCCCCTCTTGTAACCATCAAAATAAGTTTGATTTCCATTTATTACTACGTATAAAATAGCAGGTGCAATATTGTCATCAAATAATGCGTCCGTTACAAGGATTAGGGTTTGCAATATGGATTTTTACATTTCAATCAGATTTTTGCAATGCATATAAACTGTGTGGGAGAAGTAAGTGTAATCTTCATGTCTAATAATTATCAGATATTGATATTAATAATATTTAATAATGATAACTAAGAACAGTATTTTCTTCTTTATTTTTACATTGTCTGTATTTTTGCACTTTCACCGCACTTTAGATCAATACAAGTGTTGATAGTGTTGATATGAATGTAATAATATTGGTAGTGCATCGATACTAACTACCAAGTATCGATCCTTTACATTTATTAATGTATCTTGATTAATTGAGTACTTTTTGCCAAAGGATTTTGTTCATGTTGGACCTATTAATCGATCCAAGAATTGATAGCATTGAAGTGTGAGTAGAAAGATGGTTATCGCAGCATATCAAAGTAAGAATATTGGTATAGTATCAATACCAAATACCCAGTACCGATCTTTTACATTTAAAATAAAATCTTGATTAAATGATTACATTTAGCCAAAGGTTTTTTTAAATTTTCGGACATAAGTATTGATCAATCGAAGTATTAAGAGTTCTGATGTATAAACTGAATGTATTGGTATAGTACAGTATATATCCCAAATATAGAGTATCAATTCTTAACATTGGTTTATTAATAGAAATTAAAGGTATTATGCTGATGATTTTGTTAGTGTTGGACAGGAAAAAAACAGTATACAGTAAAATAATAAAAAACTCTTAAAATGTTATTTTATTTTATTTTCAATATTTTGGCGGATTTTTATGTATTTTATATGTTATTATTATCTAATTACGTGTTTAATTATTATTATTCATTTAAGTCAAGTCAAGTTATTTGTATAGCCCTTAACCACAAAGAGTCTCAAAGGGCTGCACAGGTTATTGCAAACCTGGTCTAAAACCTACATGAGGGCAAGGAAAAACTCAAAAACCTCAACATGAGGAAACCTTGAGAAGGGACAGCACATGAGATAATCCCCCCTTCCAGGATGAATAGGCTGCAATGGATGTTGCAATAACAAATAATACACAGATATTGTCAACAAAAAATATAGGTTATCCATATGCTATAGAGTAGGAGTGCGTTTTAAGCTTGGATTTAAAATAATTTAATTTAATTAATTTAATTTAATAATTTGAAATAATACTAATGTAAATATTATTTTGATAAATGTTTTAATGAGTCAAACTTGACTACATCTACATGGACTAAATTAGATTATTAACACAATTCAATCTAAAAATAGAGTCCAGGGATTTTTAAAATTTATAATATAAATTTAAGGCATTTCAAAAACAAATAATAAAAGTACCTGGCATTACTATTAGTATCGGTGATACTGGCATAAGGGTTTCTTTGGAATTGCAAAAATCTCATCAAGGTGAAGTCATAGCATACTGTATATTCAAATTTCGTATATGTAGGTCTAGGCTAGCTAGTTCCAGGGCTGTTATAGTATAGTATAGTATATTATATTATAGTATAGTATAGAAAAGCATAGCATAGCATAGCACTGCATAGCAAAGTACAGTTCAATGTATTGTTGGGTTCTATACAAATTAACAAAATCTTCAATTTGTCTCTTGGTTGAGGCTGCATATTTCTTTTTAACAAGTACTTTGTGTACTCTGCCTGTCACTCAAAATCTCCTGGGGTACAATCCAACTCACCTTTAACCTTTGCGAGAAAAATAAACGCTCGACTGCCTGTCAAGTTTTGCTGTTTTCGGACTTTTGTTTTCATACTTTGCCGCCTGCATGCCGTCAGGGATGTTATGGAGCGGACGGGAGGGAGAACGGCTACGGTCAGTCAGCTACTGGCCGGCACAGTCTGTGTGATTGCACGCTGTCTATTTCTTTTTCTTTCTGCAGCTGCAAAGATTAATGTGGAGAATAAAAACATCAACAGCCACACGGTCATCGCCAAAACTCTCCTTCTGGCTGTTGAAACTGCGAGAATGTACGGCAATTCATCTTATTTATTATCTGGCATTACATATATATATATATATATATATATATATATATATATATATATATATATATATATATATATATATACATATATATATATTCATCAAAAAACTATGAAGCATCAGATCCCCCAAAAAATCCAGCCTGGCCTGCAGCTTTTAAAGCTCAAACCCGGCCAAGGCCAAACTTAAATTTTCATATATCATTTGTGGACTGAGGAATAGGTGGAGTGATTTTGTCTGACTTCTACAATTTGAATAAAAGAATAACTAAATAAGTGAATAAACAACCACATGAAATAGATATATAAATACATACAAGACTAAGCAAATACATGCACACACATATTTATAAAAGCAGCGGTATCACCAAATAAATCGTTAAAAAAAAATCATACATCGTGATTTCGTCACGAACCAGAACAGGAAACAGAAAGGAGAACCCAATCGCGTAACGTTACTTACAGTTTTATTGGGGAGAAGAAGAATGAGCGCACACTTGATCCGTGGATCGTTGGTCGCGGAAGTAAATTGATCGCCACGAGGAAGTGGTCAAAATCAAACGGCTCAGGGCGAGAACAAAATAGGGGCAGAACACAAGCAAAAACGGAGATTCACAGGGCTTGACAAACAAGAGCGAAAATACACAGGCAAAATGGGGATTCACAGGCTTGGCATATCACAACAGAGTTTAACAAGAGTTTTGCAGACGGTCTTACACCGGGCGACTCACAATCAGCAATCTGTCAACGTGATTTGGTTCTCCTTTCTGTTTCCTGTTCTGGTTCATGACAGAAATCACAATGTATGATTTTTTTTAATGATTTATTTGTGTGATACTGCTGCTTTTATAAATATGTGTGTGTATGTTACTCACAGTTTGTCGGTGGGCGGGGCCAATTGGGCGCCGTGGCAACTGTGACAGAACCTGGCGCCACACGGCGGGGACCAATTGGGTACCATGGCAACAGTGACAAAACCCCGCCCTCAAGGGACAGCTCCAGAAGTCCCAACAAAAACAAAATACGTTGCACTCCAGAATGGGCTGATGCCCCCCAGGAGGGTAGCCCCACTTCAGCCTCCGAAGGCGTGGCAAAAGCAGGAACAGAGAGAGGCTGGGCCGGCAGACGGAGGAGTCGAACTGGCAGACGGGAGAGTTGGAAGAGTCGGAGGAGTCGGAAGAGTCGGAAGAGTCGGAAGAGTCGGACTGGCGGGCGAAAGAGTCGGACTGGCGAGCAAAAGAGTCGGACTGGCGAGGAGAAGAGTCGGACTGGTGAGCAGAAAGGTCAGACTGGCAAGCAGAAGGGTCGGACTGGCGAGCAGGAAAGTCGGACTGGAAAACAGGAGAGTCGGACTGGCAAACAGGAGAGTCGGACTGGCGGACAGGGGAGTTGGACTGGCGGACAGGAGAATCGGACTGGTGAACAGGAAAGTCGGACTGGCGAACAGGAGAGTCGGACTGGCGAACAGGAGAGTCAGGCAGGCAGACGGGTGTGGAAGGCCGGCCGACGGGCGTGGCATTGAAGCTGACGGGTGCGGCGTTGAGGCCAACGGGCACGCCGTTGAGGCCGACGGGCGCGGCCATGAGGCCGACGGGCGCGCCGTTGAGGCCGACGGGGACCTCGGACAGATCAGCGCCAAATTTTCTCGGAAACCCAATTTGAGGCACAGCAATTCCCATGGCGGGCGAGTCCGTGGGCCAAATGGGAGAGAAAGGCGACAGCACGGCAGGAGGAGAGACCCCGGGAGGCGGGGCAGTTTCTGACAGCAGACAGGAGCTCAGTCAGCTGAGATAATTGCTCCTGCTGGCGCTGCATGCTTCTTACATTTCGCTGGAGCAGCAGTTGAAGGGCAGTGACGTCACTGGACAATCGCCAGACCGCGCCCTCTGTCCGGTCCAACTGCTGCACAGCGTAGGGAGTATCCAGCTCCCCACAATCTGCGCTTGTGTGAGCGTTCGCTGGGTTCATTTTGTGGTCAGAGCGTTCTGTCACGAACCAGAACAGGAAACTGGAAGGAGAACCCAATCGCGTAACATTACTCACAGTTTTATTGGGGGGAAGAGAAATGAGCGCACACTCAATCCGTGGATTGTTGTTCGCGAAAGTAAATTGATTGCCACGAGGAAGTGGTCAAAATCAAAAAGCTCAGGGCGAGAACAAAACAAGGGCAGAACACAGGCAAAAACGGAGATTCACAAGGCTTGACAAAACAAGAGCAAAAATACACAGGCAAAACGGGGATTCACAGGCTTGGCATATCACAACAGAGTTTAACAGGAGTTTTGCAGACGCTCTGACACCAGGCGACTCACAAGACAGCGTTTAAGTAGTCCAGCAGCAATCTGTCAACACGTTTCAGCTGGTGTCCATGGGCGGGGCCAATTGGGCGCTGTGGCAACTGTGACAGAACCTGGCACCACACAGCGGGGACCAATTGGGCGCCATGGCAACCGTGACAGACTTTTGTTTTTTTTCTTTTTAGTTTATCTCACTGTGGACATGCACCTAAGATGAAAATTTCAGACCCCTCCATGATTTCTAAATGGGAGACAAACAAAAATATCAGGGTGTTCAAATACTTATTTTCTTCACTGTATGTATGTATGTATATATATATATATATATATATATATATATATATATATTTATTAATGATGAAAAAAATGAAAAAACAATATAATTTACTTCGTTGTCATTTCCACATTTCATTTTATACTTCTATCTTTGTAAATTAATATATTTATATTTTTATATTTTTTCTCTACCTTTGATTTCAATTATATGTATTATTTTTTCAATCTGAGTATTTTGGTCCTTAATATACTTCCTTTGTAGATTTTCTTGAGCTTTTCATGGATAACGTGAAAATAAAAAAACTCTGTCTAGCATTTGTATGTGCCCCCCTCATGCCTGGAAAACGCGCTTTGATTTTGAATTCATAAATGATTCACTCGCTCATATTTTTAGCAGTGAGCCTTTTTTGAATGATGTATTTATCAAGTCAGCCATTCAACGCGAAAACGTTTCTCCCCGAAGACATTTTAACTTTGAAATATTCATTTCACCGCCGCCGATTTCAATCGGCAGGGGGATTAGGAGAGGGAGAGGCTTTTATATATTTTAGAGGAAAAAGACTTATGATTACTTTTTAAGTAGCTTGTCTTGCGGCCTTTGGCGCTTATACCACATTTGCAAAATCAATAACTGGCTTCTGGCACCAAATGTTTAGTTAGGATTCTCAATGCAATCAAAGAACCAATCGCATCAATATTTTTTTTTTCTTGACAAATTATATTTGTAGTATGTCAAGTCAAATCAAGTCATGTTTATTTGTGGCGCCCTTAATCACAAGGAGTCTCAAAGGGCTATACAGAACACGGATTATTGCAAACTACAGACTACTATTACTCTATTCCCTGATCAAAAACCTACACGAGGGCAAGGAAAACTCAAAATGAGGAAAATAAAGTAACAGTTAGAAGGGAGTGCACATGAGGTAACCCCCCCATCCGGGATGACAAGGCTGCAATGGATGTTGAACTAACAAATAGTACACAGATATTGTCAACATGAAATATAGGTAATTAATGAGCTAGAGAATAGAATTGTGTTTTAAGCCTAGATTTAAACAGTTCTACCGAGGTTGCAGATCAAATCTCAGGGGGAAGAGCATTCCACAACACTGGGGCCCGAATGGAGTATGCTCTGGAAACTGCAGTTCTCTTCTTGGCTCTTGGGATATGTCAGAAATGAAGATTTATAATGTAGCCATAACGTTTTTTTTTTACACCTATGTGGTAAAGTAGAACATTATGAATACGGTCCCCAAAGAAGACAAATAATCACTACTTGATAAATAAAGCAGTAATCCTACTATAGGCATACAGTCCCACACTGTAATGCATAATCATGTGCCCAAAATTGACTTTCTACTCACAAATGTGGTAATAACTCAGAAATCGCTATTTGATATCTGTCAACACTTACCATTGTCATGATTGCCGATTGAGCGCAACTGCGGCGGCTTAATTGGCGCCAACAGCCCGGACACCTGATTGGCTGTCACTCTCTTTTTAAACCCCTGGCTTCCTCTTGGAAGCCGTCAGATCGTTATGCGAACTGTTGCCTTTAGCTCAGTTGCACTTTTCGTCCGACTCCGTTCCTGTCCTGCTTTTTTCTGCCTGATCTTTGTTGCCGACCTGCTTCCGGACCTGACTACGCCCCGTTCTGCCTACCTGTTACCTGACCTGTTTTGCCCCATTACCTGCCTGCCTTCTGCTACCGACCTCGCTTACGATCTCGACACCGCCTTTGATCTCCAGCCCCGGCCAACGACTTTCTATTCCCGCCTGTCTCCGATCCTCCTCGCCAGACAGGGAAGTGTCACTTTCGCACCGCTCGCTCCTTTTGTCCGTCCTGGAAGCAAGCCTTACTCTCCCTCTTTATCAATAAAAACTGAGAAAACGAGCGCTACGGGTTCCCGTCTCCGTTCCTGGTTTGTGACAATCATGAAAGAAAATGTGATGAGTAAAACATCCCCAAAGAAGAATAATAATCCCTACTTGGAAAACAAGTTCATGCAATACATCCTACATAGTCATACAGTCCCACACTATAATGCATAATCATGTGCCCAAAATTGATTTATTTTACACCAATGTGGTATTAACTTGGAAATCACTATTTGATTCCACTCAGCACTTATTTTGGAATAAATCATGATGAAAAAAATATCACTAAAGCGGTATGGGAGCCACCAGGCTGTACTTGCCCAAGTCACACAATAGGAAAATGGTTCCTCTAGTGGTTAAGGAATCTAAAAAAAACAACCAACCAGCCAGCAAGCCAACCAACCAACCAACCAACCAACCAACCAACCAAACCAACCAACCAAAAAAGACAAAATTTCATCCATTTTTTCACTGCTTTTCTTCACCAGGTTTGCTGGGACAAATAATCACTACTTGGAAAAAAAGTTCATGCAGTACTTTCTGGTACATTTATATACGGTTGCTCGCTATAGTGCATTATTAGGGGTCCAAAATTGGCCTATTTAACACCAAAGTGGTAATAAATCAGAAATGACTATTTGATGCCGCCTAACTGTTATTTTAGAGTAGAACGTGGTGCCAGAATTTCCCTAAAGAGGACAAATAATCACTACTTGGAAAATGCAGTACTTCCTAGTATAGTCATATACAGTCCCGCCCTATCATTTTTTTATGCTAATGGTTTCTGTGCTTTCCAGCTCTCATTAGCGAAAGCTAGCCGTAATGACGAAGTGCAAATCATATTCGCTACGTGGAAAGGAGTGGGAGGCGGAATGTGAAGGGTCTTTTATTCCTCTACAACCATGAATATTTAAATCAACAATCAAGTTTTTGAGTAAAATAAGAAAACAAATTGCTTTCATTCTGAGAATAAGTGGATTTTCTAGCATAACAGAGATAGTTTCCCTCAATTTTATGAGGCAACTTATTTTCTGATCTAAGTAAAAGATATATATCTATATTTCGGAAATTATTTTCCACATTTTGCTTGAAAAGTTAAAAAATTGTACCTGAAGTTTTCTAGCAATGCGGTAAGAAATTTCATTTTATTTTGCATGAAAGGAAAATAAAAAACTGTCTTATAGCAAAGATTTACTGTATCAAAAAATGGAACCAAAGTTCCGGCCTCAAGGACCAAAAAACTGGATGGTATCCCTACAAAGTCGATCATTTTGGGGGGGTTCTATCATTTTTTTATCCTGATCTCTGAGCCCTGAATTTGCCTACTCTAAAAACACATATGAGTCATAAATGTACAGATCAACTGAACCAAACATGTTTGTTTTTTTACAAACTACTGACTATTTTAGCAAAAAACAAACCTACTAAAACAAACAACAAAATATTTTGTGGTCTAAAATAAAATGACCTATTTTTTGTTGCTATTTTAAATAACTGTTAAACAAAAGACACAATATATTGCAAAAAAAAAATCAAGTTTTTTTAAAAGACAACACCAAATGATGTGGTTTACAAAAATGAACCGTATCACATTTTCTTTTTCTTTTAACGCAAAATATTTAGAAAAAAATCCCTCACCCTTTTTTTTTAAATACAACAACATATTTTAAACAGATAACCCATTGTTTGCTCAATGTGAACTCTGAACTCACCTTTTGCTCTTTATTAACTTTTTATTATTATTTTCTTCTGATTTTAAAGTGCCAAATAAATCCAATTGAATTGAGATGTACTTTGTTTTGCCACCAAACTCAATGTGTTTTTATCTGCTAGCTCTGCAGACAGGAATGTCAGCCAAATATCTCATTAGCCCCTTTCAGGCCTGTCTCCCTCGTCTATTAGGGTCGCCCCCGTCTGGTTGTGTGCCATCTGTGCCCATCCAGAAAATAAATGACTTATTATAGCACAGCTCAGTTGAATTTTTTTTTCTGTCCTCCCAAAAAGCTCAACACGTCAATCAAGGAAAAACTTGCTCCGAGAACTGGGTGACATTAACGTTCTAATCTAAAGACTAACCATTTTCAACATTGGAATCCAAAAATTACATTTAGGGGTTTTGGAATTTTAATATACTTTATATTGTAAGAATGGGAAAAAAGAGCACGACAAAAATTTGCTCTTTCTGCCCCTAGGCACAACAAAAGTCGACCGGGGATTATGGATTGCAGCCAAATGGGTGCAGTTCATTTTAGGCGGAACGAACTTCAAAAAAGAGCCACCAGCCATGACACAAATTTAAACTGCTGGCCCTTGCTCTCACAAATAGTCAAGCAGGAGTGTTGGCCACAACCTTGCATTTTATCTTAGGCAAGCTAGAAAGGCATGCCTTCTGACAAAAGTGCCCCCTGACGGTCCCCACACGCAGTAATGTGGTATTGGGGATAATGGGTCACGGTCGCACGAGGGCAGTTCATTTTAAGCTTAAATATGGCAAAAAAGGAGCGGCTAGGCCCAAAAACAATGCACTCTGCAGGGTTCCTCTCACAACAAGTTCTGATTGAGAATAATGGATCATGGCCACATCCATGCTGTTATGGGTTTTTAGCCGGGCCAGAACAGACATGACACAAATTTAAACTCCTGGCCCCTGCTCTCAGCAATAGTCAACCGGAGATAGTGACCACACATTAATTTAGGCGGGACAGAGCGGTGTGCCTGCTGCCAAAAGTGGCTCCTGCAGGTCCCCACATGCACCAATGTGGGATTGGGGATAATGGGTCACGGTCGCACAAGTGCACTTCACTTTTGGCTTAAATAGGGAAGAAAAGCATCCACTAGGACCAAAAACAATGAACTCTGCAGGGTTCCGCTCACAGCAATATCTGATTGGGGATAATAGATCGTGGCCTAATCTGTGCCATTATGGCATTTTAAGCGAAACAAAATAGACATGATGCAAATTTAAACTGCTGGCCCCCGCTCTCAGAAATAGTCAACCAGAGATAATGGCCACTACGTTGCATTTTATTTTAGGCGGGGCAGAACGGGATGCCTCCTGACAAAAGTGCTTCCTGCCGGTCCCCACATGCAGCAAAGTGGGATTGGGAATAATGGGTCACGCTTTCACGAGTGCTCTTCATTTTAGGCTTATATAGGAAAGAAAGCAGCCTCTAGGACCAAAAACAATGAACTCTGCAGCAATTTCTGATTGGGGATAGTGGATTGTGGCCACATCCGTGCCATTATGACTGCTTGGGCGTGCCAGAAAAGACATGACACAAATTTAAACTCCTGGCCCCCGCTCTCAGCAATAGTCAACCGGGGATAATGGCCACAACCTTGAGTTGTATTTTATCCAGGCCAGAACAACATGCCTCCCAACAAAAATGCCTTCTGCCGGTCCGCACTTGGAGTAATATAGAGTAGGTGGTTAGGTATTGTCCCCGCAAGAGTGCAGTTTACTCTTTGTCGGACAAAACCCCCCAAAATTACTTTTAGACACGACAAATAGGTGCTCTGTCAGCCCCGCGTGGAGATATATGTGATCGGGGATAATGGATCGCAGAATATTTTTCAACCCGCAATGCACTCAGATTGTGATGTACGAAGCGCGAAGTAGCGGGGGATTACGCTCCTATTGTCAGGCGGTTTTCCTCAGTTTGATGCGTTCAATGAAAATTCGACACTGGACGCTAGTGCAAGTTGGTTGTATAACCTCCCTGAACTTGGATAAGAAAGGTGAAGGCGAAGAGATAAAGCGTTCCAGACTGTACGACTCCTACGGTCCATCCGAGGGCGGGCACCAACTGGTACCGGGACAAAGACGTTCCTTCAGGATTCTGATAAACCGTTTTCGCCTCCCGCCGGCCGTTATCTCGAAGTGCTCGCCCTCCTTTGCTCTTGTTGCCTTGATAAGCTTCTTGGTTACAAGCTAGCTTCATTTTCACAGCACAAGAAGTATTTTTTTTTTTGCTGTATAAATAGTTTATGTATCTTTTTTTTAAGTCACACTTAGTGCCAATGCTATTTTTAGTTTTTTTTTGCTTGTAGGAAGAAGAAAAATGTATTTTTTGGTTGAATAATCTTATGATACCAATGATTTAACAACAAATTTAAAGCTTTTTTTAACTCGTAGTTTAGGGACCTTTAACTTTATAGGATAGCATTGAATAGATTTTACATTAAATCAAAACAGCATTAAAATAACTCTAGCTTTAAAGCTTTATATCTTTAAATCAAGAGTTAAGGCATTTTTAACTCAAGATATAAATCTGTTTTAACTTTGCAGTTAAGAAGTTTTAACTTGAAAGAACTTACATTAAGTTACATTAACGATCAATTCAAACTGCATTTAAACTAACTCTGGGTTTAAAGCCTTAAAGCTACTTTAGATCAAGAGTAAAAGCAGCTTTAACTTAATATATAAAACTGTTTTGTCTTTGTAGTTAAGGTAGTTTTAACTTCAATGATAGCATAAAATTGAATCAATGTTAAACTAAAACTACATTCAAACTAATTTTAAGGTTAAAATCAAGTTTAACTTTTCAGTGGAAGCAGCTTTAACTCTGGATTTAAATTTGTTTTAAACATGGAGTTGGATTTAACGTGAAAGTGTTAACATTCAATTAGATCCACATCAAATTAAAATGGCATTCAATTAACTCCGGCATCAAAGCTTCAAAGCCCCTTTAACTCAGGAGTTAAAACGCTTTTTACTCCGGTTGACTTGAGCTGCATTGACCGTAAAGGTAAAGCAGCTTTAATGCATAAGTACAAGCACCTCTATCTCAAGAGTCAAAACTTTATTTTTAGTGAAAAGTTAAAGCAGTATTAACTCAACTTGAATTTAGCCATTTCAATTCAGGTTTTAAGATTGTTATTAGACTGCAGTTAAAGTAGTTTTAACTTCAGAGTGATAACATAAAATTATTTTTCAATTAGAATGGCAATAACTCTTAAAGCTTTATAAAGTTGAATTGAGCTTCTCTTACTGAAGAGTCAAAGCAGCTTGAGTTAACTCTTGTCACAATGGTGATTCGACCCATGCATTAAAGCTGCTCCAACTCGTCGGCTTTAATCCTTAAATCAAAGGACCTTTGTGTTACGAGTTAACGGTGTAGTTACTTAGATTACCGTATTTTCCGCACTATAAGGCGCACCTAAAAGTCTTAATTTTTTTCAAAAGCTGACCATGCGCCTTATAATACAGTGCGCCTTATATATGGATCAATATTAAGTCGCAAAGTCTTGCAACTAATGAAAGCAGCCGCCGACTAGATTTTCCCCCAAACGCAAAGTAGTCCGCGGTGTATGCTGGGATTTATATACCAGCGTTTCATTGGCTAACCAATGTGTCAATCATCATTTGAATCCATCACTATTTGCTAAAGTTATTCGGAAGTAAAGGGGGCGGATCTTTTTTATTATTTACAGGCTCGCATAGGCTAAAGGGGCAAAACAAACCCTGCAATTGGCCCAAAAAGATGTGTCAATCATCAGTTGAATCGATCACTATTGGCTAAAATTATTCGGAGGTAAAGGGGGCGGATCCTTTTTATCATTTACAGGCTGGCATAGGCTAAAGGGGCAAAACAAAGCCTGCAATTGGCCGAAAAAGATGAATGTGAATAGTATGTTGGGTTGACGGCATAGAGAAAACAGTATTTTACTTTTCTGTACTGTATTTGTAAATATTTTACTCTCCTGGATTTACTACACTCACGGGTATAAGAGGACCATGGTTGCACATTATTGTTGAACACAACGACTTCCGGCTATATATTTTCCCAGTATCTTGTTTCAGAGTGATATCGATGTTTCTGTGATGGGTCTTTTTTTAAATCAAACTCAATTCCAAGTGTTTATTGTCATATGCACAGTAAAGTTGCGAGCAAAAAAGAAAATAGAAACTAAGGAATGGTTGGCATTTCTTGAATCCCAAGACTTTAACCTTCCGAATGATATTTGGAACGATGCATTTGAGTGACATCGTACGGACACCGCATCCGCACGTGTCTACGACACGTATTTGCTTCTTTGCAAGCTTTGGGAATGTTAAGGGGGTAATCAGTTTGACTGAACCATCTGACTGTTTTGTCGACGTTCCCATTGTAGCGCCTTATAATCCGGTGTGCCTTATGTATGGAAGATATAGGACCAAAAACTATTTTTTGGGGGTGCGCCCTATAACCCGGTGCGCCCTATAGTGCCGTAAATACGGTACTTAAACTTGAACTGAGCCGCTTTGACTCAAAAATTAAACCAAAAAATGCCTCTGTGGTTAAAACTTTAAAACATTTATTTGGTAAGCTCTTATTTCTATGTTTTAATCAAAATGAATTAACTTTGAGTAACTCATTGGCAACTGACTGGAATAAAACAGAATTTTAAAAAAACAATTTGGTATGTTTTACTGTCAATATAGAAAGAAAACTGCTCGATCGATTTTTACGATTGCATATCGGTGTCATCAAAATGAAAAAAATGGAAAAGGTATGAACCAATGTTTTATGTTACAAGCAGTTATTGATTGTTTTGCCGTAAGTTCGTTGTTTTCTGTCTGATTGTTTTCAAACGACGAGCAGTATTTTATCAGAGATAGCTTCAATTTTTGTTTTCAGACTCCACGAAGTAAACTCGAGCCAGGCGGCGGCTTCATTTTGTCGGACTCTCCCAACAAGTAGTGCGGGGGTGGCAGCATCAGCACTCACGTACGAAATATCAACTTCAAACATGGACGAGAGACGCTATGCGGAGCCAAGACGGGGGGAAAATAACTCCAAAATAGCCTCGGATGGTTCTTTTTATGTTGCTTTCGCGTTGTCCGATACCACATTTTCAGATTGATACCATAAATCTTGAGCAGTCGTCATTACATATACAGCTTACCATTTGTAGATAAAATTCCTTTCCACTTGCGAAAAATATAATTACTGGTATCTTTTAGAATGGCTTGCATCAAAACCGATAGCTATACTTGGTATCGATCCTCACCCACCCCTAATGGACTTATTGGTTGACTAAATCCGTTTTCATTCTTAACTTACTACAATTCTATGAAAAAAGTATTTACGACTTTGTCCGATACCACCGGTTTGGACAGATACCCGTAACTAGAACGTTGATTAGTAATCAATAGATACCACTTACCATTAGTAGATACAATTTCCATCTTAGCATTGAACTAAACTACATTAAAATACTAGATCCAGTTAACCGAGTTTTTAAAACAATGATAATCAAAGATGCCAGATACCACATTTTCAGACCGATCCCAATCCCTAAAACCTTAAGTAGTCATCAATACTGACACGACTTTCCACTGGGAGATAGAATACCCTTTTGTTTTTGAAGAAATGATTTATTTTTTTCATAGTCTGGCATCAACACAGATACTTATACAAAGTATCAATCCTCACCCATCCCTAATGGACTTATTTGTAGACTAAATGCATTTTAACTCTTACCTAAACAACAATGACACACTGAATTCAATTGATATTGTAATGATTAGGAATATCTGATACCTCCCTTTTAAACTGATACCCATAACCAAAACCTCGATTAGTAATCAATACAGATACCACTTACCATTAGTCGATACAATAGCCATGTTAACATTTAATTAAACTACAGTGACAAACTGGAGCCAAGTAATGGAGTATTTAAAACAATCATAATCAGGGATGGCCCCTACAACATTTTCTGATGGATACTGATACCTAAAATCTTGAGTAGTCATCAATACTGATACCACTTTCAATTTGGAGATAGGATTTCTATAAAAACTGATGCTTTTGCTGCTACCTTTATATGTACGGGTGTCAACACGATACCTATACTTGGTATTTGTCTTCACCCCTCCCTAATGGACTTAGTTAGGTACTAAATTATTTTAACAACCAACATAATTTAGTAGCATTTTCAAAAGTGGGGTCCAAAAAAAACCCAAAACTTCGGAATTAGTAATTGTCGGTAAATTATTTATGAACAAATAACTGGGTTATTTGTTTTAAAATAACCTCAAACATTGTGTATTTTGTTTGATAAACCCCAAAGATGTGGGCCATTTTATTTGCAATGAACCAAAAATGTTGATTTTGTGTGAATGGACTCAAAAGAAGGTCGTTTCGTTTAACTTTCCGTAAATATATTTTGCATGGGTACATAACCAATTACCGTTACAGTTTGCAAAGCACTAACATAAATGCTTCATTTGCATTCAAATACGCTTGGCACCAAAACAAAAAATATAGTTTAAGTTCCATACTTGGATACCTGGCTTACTTTTTCTGCTAATAGAGTCTAAGTGTTGGCTAACATATGAGTAACATAGTAATAAAATTATAATAAAATAGTAACTACACCGTTATTAATACTATATAAATAAGCATGACGTTATTCTCAAAATGATTATTAAATGTGTTTGGAACCTTTTTATAACCTAACATGTCCTATAATAACAATGCAAAACAGTCAAATTGAAATTTTTAATTCCCATTTTTCTCTTTTTCAATCCCAAACTAATACCAACATTCACGGCGTAGGCATCCTTGCCAGGCTGCAGTTGAAATCAGTGTGCCCACTTCCTGAAGCTGTCCTCCGGATGTGCCCGCGGGCAGATGAAGCGGAGGGGCAAAGGGGAAAAAGTGTGCAACGAAGCATGCAGAGGGCTTCAGGGCAGGTGGGTGACAAACCACAGTCACAAATTGTTCTGCGCTATTTAGAGTCAACTACAGGTTAGAAAATACAACATGGAAGTTTTTGCGGGTTCTAATGCACGCAAGGTACATGTTGGTGGCGCTGTATAGTTGCTGGGTTGGCAACTTTTCCTTTAGACATCAACACATAATTTTTTTAAAGTCAAGTCAAGTCACATTATTTGTAAAGCCCTTAATCACAAAATGTCCTAAAGGACTACACAGGTTCCAATGACACCACCCCCTGATCTTAAACCCACATGCGGGCAAGGAAAAACTCAAAAACCACAGCATAAGAAAAATCAGAAACCTTGAGAAGTGGCCTCACAAGTTGTGGTAATCCACCCTTCCAGGATGACCAGGGGCAAGAGATTTAGTAACATAGTAACACTGTACAAACACAGTAATAAAACCACAATTTCATTACGAGGATAGAACTGGATTTTCTGCACTATAATGAATCGGATTATATGGTGAACCCCCAGATTTTGTCATATATTTTTCACACATCAGGTGTATCGCTCTATAAGGTTCATAGGATTAAAACTACAGTATGAGCTACCGGTTTATAAATGGTACACTTGTCAGAACCAGAACAGGAGGAAGACCCATACCAGATACACGAGAAGATAGGAGGTTTTTTAGTTGCGCCTTTTAGTCCGGAAAATATAGTACCTAAAACTAAAAAGTACTTCTTAGGCTTAAAAGTTTCAGCGCCTTGCTCAATGAAATATCCAAAATACAAAATAAGTATAATAACACCCCCACACACACCCCTCACACAAAAATACTTCAAGATTAAGATATATGAAGAGTAATTTCACCTGAAATGATTTATATGTCAAAAATTGGCACAATAATGCATTACTTCCCCAAAAGATCTTAATGAAAGCCTTTCGAAAAACCTAAAGTGATCTTCAAACTATTTTGCTGTTAACTGAGCAAGAAGGTGTTTTTTTTCCCTGTCTTCTAATTCTTTAAAAAGCTAGTAATGACATAGTAATAACACAACAATTTCTAATACTCACCCAGCTTGTTAAGTCAAGAAGTAGCTCTCGGCTTGATATAGGTCAGTTATACTGTATAGCCTTTTCTAATAGTACCTAAATAACCAGGTAATATCATAGTGATGACAAATTAATTACAGAATCAAATGATAGTACATGAACAAATATGACTTGAGACATAAAAATGGTTATTAATTGTGGGAGGAATAAATGACCATGGGGTATAATAACAATACCAAATACTATTTTGGTAAATATGGAGGCTAATATATGGGATTCTTTTCACACCGAATCTCATCGGATCCATCCCCAAAAATTGTTTAAACGTTTTCCCCGAAAAAAAAATTAGCAATGATGTCATAGACTTATTTCAACCTTCATTCTTCATAACATTTACCAGACTGGGGAAAATCGTTTCAAGACCGACTTAATAGCTCCCAAATGTTTATCGATCTCGATCTCACTGAAAACTAAAGACGACCGGAGCCGTCATTGCCTCATTTGCCCCAGAATGGGTTAAACTTTGCCCCCAAAATAACGTCAAAGGCACTACTCAGTTAGGCCTTGCTGTTTTGAATTTGATTTGTTTAATTTGTCGTATTTGGACCTTTTTGTTGAGCTAATCAACAGATTATTTAATAGCATCGTAATTAGGGATTCACATGTTTAGACGATACCCATAGCCTAAATCCTGAATAGTCTTAAATACAGATACTGCTTACAATGCGTTGACAAAACGACCTTTCCATCTATAAAAAATTGAATTCATTAAAAATATTTTTAAAGAGGCTGGTATCAGAATCTATACCTGTATTGGTCATTTTCCATTCCTTTTTAACTTTTAATTAAATTGCAGCAACATAATGCATCCACATTACCGAGTATTTAATTCCATCATGGTTAAAGGTATCCAATGCCATAATTTCAGACCGAATCCCACACCAGTCATCAATACAGTTACCATTTACCTAAAGTTGATAAAATTTCGACCCACTGGGAGAAAAAATGATTTACCGGATACTTTTAAAGAGGCTGGTATCAGGATCGGTCTCAATAGCTGGTATTGGTCCTCGCCCATCCCTAAGGGACTTTTCTTGGACGAAATCCATTTCAAATTGTAACTAATTGCAGAGACACACAGGGTTTAATTAACGAAGTATTTAGTCATAATGTGATTAGAGATGTCTCATACCACACTTTCGGACTGATACCCAAAATCTAAAGTACTGCTACGCTTAGTAGATAAAAAACTTTTCCCTTTACAACTCAAAAACATTGTCTTTTACTGATACATTTTAAAAGGCAGGTATCAACACAGATAACCATGGCTGGTATGAGTCCTTTCCTATCCCTGATGTACTCGTAGTTGTAGAACGGAACAATTTTAACTAAATTGCAGTAACACACTGGATCCTGTCGACAGGGTATTTAATACCATCAGAATTAAGGATGTTTGATATTCCATTTTCAGGCTAATACTAATATTCATGATCTTGGGTCATCATCAATGGTTAGCACTTATCAAAAGCTGATACAATTCCTTTTCCACCTGTTTTTTAACCAATATTTTTAAAGAGGCTGGTTTTGAGATCGGTATTAATAGCTGGTATCGTCCTCATCCATCGTAAATTGACTTATTTGTGAACTAAATTTGTTTGAAATTGTAACTAAATTGTGATGACACACTGGAAACATTTAACTGAGTGGCAAATCATAATTAGGGACCACACTTTCGGAATGATTCCCATAATATAGAGTACTCATCAATACTGATGCCATTAGTCAAGTCAAGTCAGGTCAAGTCATGTTTATTTTTATAACCATTAATAACGAGAAATGTCTCAAAGTGCTGTAGAGATAATACACAGACATCATCAACATGAAATATAGGGAGTTACCCAATTTCTGGTGGACAGCATCATAAGCAATTGAATGTAAGTATGTTTTAAGCCTAGCTATAACCATCTCGAATGCATACTACGTTTGTCTTGAAAACTTACCACAGGTTTGTATCTCAAGTATCCGAAGTTGTGCTTTTCCCTCCATAAACATATTTTTCCGTTTAAGGGAGGACCGATAATGCCATTTGTAGAAATACAGGTATAATTAAACATACCTGCCAACCTCTGTCATGGTCGCCTTGGTGACCAGTCTGCCCCGCCCTCTGGGCAACAGCTGAAGCAGTTCAACTAATTGTGTCTGCTATTTAAGGCTGGATTCTGGGCTTTGCGGGTGCTGGCTCATTATACATATCTACACAATCCCAGGTCTGTTATGCCTTGTCCTGTTTTAGGTTTAAACATTTTCCGTCTGTTATGCCTTGTCTTGTTTAGTTGAGTTGGAAGAAACTTGTTTGTTTTGTCATGTCCCAGAGTTATGGACAACTTTTGTTTTGTTAAATAAAACCTATGGATCGTCAACGCATTTGAGTTCTCCCTTCCTGCCCCCTGCTTCCGTTCTGGTCCGGTCACCCCTTTCCATTCCAGCTCGCTTCGTGACAACCTCAGCCGATTGCTTTACTTTTATTAATAATTGCTCCCTTTCCGACTGAAAAACAGGATTTTCTTTTTTTACCGATAGCTTTTGAAAGGCTGTTATCAACACAAATAACCGTGATTGTATCAGTCCTTGTCCATTGCTAATGAGTTGTTTTGAATAAATTGCAGTAAGACATTGGATTTGAATACTATCCGAATTGGGGATGTCCAATACCCAATTCTCAGACTGATACTGAAACCCCAAATAAAAAAAAACATTGATACAAATACCACTAACTATTCTTGAATATATTTCCCTGTTCATGTGCAGAAAACGTGTTATTTTTTTTTATTTTTTATTTTTACCAATACAGATGCTGCCTTACTTATGAACGAGATTCTGGACGATCGTTCGTAAGTTGAATTTGTTCGTAAGTAGCCCTGTGCTATAATTTGTATGGAATGTATGTTTAAGGTTTACATAAGTATGTTTAAGGCTTGTATAAGCAACCTGTATTGTTTTGAAACTGAAAAATAAACGTTTAATAAAATAATATGCTCTATAACGTTACAAAGCAGGCTGACTGATAGAGCATAGTACTGAACAAAGCTACACTTTAGGCGTTGACATTCTGTGGTCTGTGTAGCCCTTTGAGACTCCTTGTGATTAAGGGCATCACAAATAAACATATATATACATTATAGTGGAAGCTAGAAATCTTGTTGGTGATAGGGATGAGTGGAGAGGTTTTGTAAAAGGATAGTGGGATGTTTAGACGTGTTCTAAGGGATGGGCAGGGCACCTGTATGATGCTGCAGGGGTAAACCACTGAAAGCTGTTGGGCCCTGCTGTTGAGCAGAAGAGTGTGTCGTCTCACCCTGACCCGAGTGACATGGCCGCTTTCTTGTGTCCCGTTTCATCTGGAGGGACGAAAGCATCATCAACTTTGGTGCCGAGGTGCTTAACTTGTTTGGGTGTTTGGGCATTTGGGTTGGCCATGGTCCAAAAACTTTCTTGTGTGTTTTTTGCTGCTTTTTCCCTTTTTTATTTTCTTTGTTTTTGTATGTGTTTGACTTGCTGTCGGCCACCCCTCTCGAGGGATATGACAAGGGTAGATAGATGGACAGATAGACTTGACTATAAAGATAAAGATAAATAAAGTTGCATTTATCTTACTTTTTGAAGAGTTAGTTTTTTGAAGCCGGTCTGGCGTGGAAGGACAGGAAGCCAGAGACCAACGAGACCGATTCCAATTGCCCGAGTGATATCGGACAGATGGGGTCGATACCGGAAAGGAAGGGACGGACCGGATTTACAACAAATCAGGATATCGAAAATTAACAGGAGAAACTAGACGGGAACGAAAACTGGAGAAAATAACAAACAAGACAAAAAATAGACGGAAAACAAAACTGGAACCCGAAATTAAACAGTACAAAAATAAACGGGAACAATACCGGACTGGAGATATCACAGGAAAACAGGATCGAGTCAGAACCCACGTCCTGTGGGGCAGAAGTTCGTTTGATGGGCTGACACTGAAGCAAGAGAGTGCTGAGCTTTTAAAAAACAGAAAGTCAATCTCTCAACGAGCCACAGCTGGCACCACACGGGCGGGGCCAATTGGGCACCAAGGCAACCGTGACACACGGGCGCGGCCAATTGGGCGCCATGGCAACATGACAATTTTCTCAACCGCATCAATCTTTCTTATTCCACTTTCATTTCAAATAAACGGCTCGCCTCTTCTTTGAGCTTTACACCAACCATATCGAATAAATGCACGAGATATTAGACAATAAAGCGCCAAAGTTCTTAGCATGAAATACAGTCCATACACACAAACCAGGACATAGAAGCCGGATTTCTTCTTCGGGTGGATGCTGGGTGACCTCTCACAGCACCACGCGCGGAAAGAAGCACTACAGCACTGTCCTCTACTCGGCTAAAGGTGCACTTAATACAAAATGTAACTTTCAGCAAGATCCAGATATTTTTTGACATCCTGAAAGAAATGCTCGTATGTACTATTGTTCGTAACTCGAATGTCCGCAAGTAGGGGAGTGTCTGTACCTTTTCATGATTTTTTAATCCAAAAATGATTCCATTTCACTGTGATCCACTGAGTTACTGGAATGAGCTGAGGGAGAGCTTTTTAATGTGTGCTGTAAAAATGTCACAGCGGCCTGCAGCAGAACTCGCTGTTCCGTTTTGAGTTCTGGCAGGTGAAGCCGAATCCCGTAAAGAGTCCGATCTCATTCCCTACTAGTGCTTTATAAGATCGCTTTAACACCTCCTTTCCAGCTTTACTATTGTTTTCCCTTGCTTTAATTTTGAGTCTCGTCAAACCCGACAATGACAGACTGGAGACCTCCATGATTAAATATGTATCTGTCCTTGAAAACAAAGGGTACAAAATCCCCAGAATCGATCCGTGGTTTTCCCTAACTTGTGCAAACGCTGAAAATAGATCAGACTGGTCTTGAACTCGATTATCTCCTCGCTTTGCCCTTTGCAATGTCATCCAACTTTTTTTTTTACTTTTGGAGGGGAAAAAAACAAATTCAGTTGGTTTTGTTGTGTTATTTTACGCACAAATTTATTTGTAGAATCTATAGAGTTAGAGAGAGAGAAAGAGAGAGAGAGACCAAGGTGCGTTTGCTGACTTTAAAGCATTGGAAATCTCTGGCATAATTTAATGCCAATTAAAATACCATACCATTCTATTTTCTGCTTATCCTAACCAAGGTCGCGAGGATGCTGGAGCTCATCACAGTTAAAATACTATATATATTTCTTAATTTAAGACCCTTCATCCAATCAGTTCTTTTGAAATTATAAATCGTTTTTATGAAAATATTAACTAACCTTGAATTGTATGAAATCGCCGACATAAATTGAAATCAAACTTTTCTGAATATAAGTTACTGTCAGGAACCGAACAGGATCAGGACCCAAATGCGTGACGTTCTCACACAAGCCTTTTTTTTTACGGGAAATGGGGAGTCATGCACGTTAGGCAGCGGTCTGGCATGGAAAGACAGGAAGCCAGAGACCGACGAGATCGATTCCGATTGCCCGAGTTGATATCGGACAGAAGGGATTGATACCGGACAGGAAGGGACAGACATGATTGACAACAAATCAGGATATCGAAAATAAACAGGAGAAACTAGACGGGAACGAAAGCTGGAGAAAATAATAAACAAAAATAGACGGAACCAAAACTGGAAACCAAAATTAAACAGGACAAAAATAAACGGGAACAATACCGGACAGGAAATGCCAACAGGGAACAGGACCGAGTCGAAACCCACGTCTTACAGGGCAGAGGTTCGTTGACGGGCTGACAAAGGAAGCGTGAGAGCGCTGAGCTTAAAATAGTCAGAAAGCCAATCTGTCAACGACCCGCAGCTGGCCCCACACGGGTGGGGCCAATTGGGCACCATGGCAACCGTGACAGTAACACTTCTTTGATAAGTGACTTATACCTGGGAAAATGTATACATTAAGAAAAGGGATAAATAAATAAAACCAATAATTTATTATTATATATAAAGTTTAGAAAAGTAATTACAAATACATTGTATAAAGGTATATACAAATAAATGGAAATAGCACATGTTAATATTTATATTTTTAATGTATAAGTTGCCAAATATACAAAACCGGAACACATATCTAATACATAATGAAATAAGATAATGTATATTTCGCCTCATCTGAAGAATATTTTCCTTGATTTCT
Source organism: Urocampus carinirostris (assembly GCF_059441175.1). Taxonomy (NCBI): domain Eukaryota; kingdom Metazoa; phylum Chordata; class Actinopteri; order Syngnathiformes; family Syngnathidae; genus Urocampus; species Urocampus carinirostris. Next base: position 10,200,483 of record NC_142350.1, on the reverse strand, counting down.
TTTTAAATAATGTTCTCATTTCTAGATTTCCTTTATCACAATAAAAATACAATTAGCTAAAATATGTAAAATTAGCCAACTTCTGCCTTATAAGACTATTTTGCTTATACTAGAAATGGTTTTACAAGTAATGTGTCTGTAGTGCAATGGTTATCACATTCGCCTAGCACGAGAAAGGTTCCTGGTTAAAGACCGGATGGAAACATATATTGGCCTGGAGAGGAATGGGTGCCACCAGGCTGTACTTGCCAGGGACACATCACGGGAGATGGTGCCCACATGACCCTCGCGGTCAAGGGATCCAACCAACCAAATTAGGAAAAATAATCATAAAAAAATGATATAAGATTATGATACATTATGAGGGTGGATATATTTGAATGATAAGAAATATTTTCATTTTTTCAATCAAAATTCCGGACAAAACCAATATATCCTGTGAAGGGGGACAAAATGCAAGCAAGCAGTTACTCACCCTCGTCCCACCCCGGCCTCTGATTGGCCGTACAGGAAAACAAAATAAATCGGTATGGCTGGGCTTAAATGAATTTAGAAAAAAACCCAACCAATATAGGAAATGATCAGTTTACTGTAAAAAAAGCTTCTCTTGAATTAGAAACAGAAGATAACATCTTGTAAGAAATGATTACTTTCTTTCTTCTCTTCACTTCCATCGTCCTCCTCCCAAGCATCTTTCATTTTAGCGTGCTTTGTGCTGGTCCCTAAATAGCTTTTCTTTTTCATTGGCGCATCACTTCAAGATAAAATGTGCACAAGGTCCGGCGCACACGTTGAATGACGTCTTTTGCATCAACCTCCTTTGGAGTTTGAAGTGTCTCTCCTCTGAGGCCGCCCTTGCTGCAATCTTCTCCGCTGTGGCCGATGGAGATGAATCATTTATCAGTCGCTCGTCACAAACTAAAAACTATCCCAAGCGTCAAAGTGGGCAGTATTTTGGAAGAAGTATTTTCTGGTTTAATTGAGAAGGGGGTTGCATTTGTGTGGCATTGTGTTCAAGTGTTTGCTGGGAAAATGTAAAGATAACTGGCATCGGTCCTTGCCCATTCCTGCTGGACTTATTTATTGACTAATCCATTTTGAATTAAACTCCAGCAAGACACTGAATCCAATTATCAATGTGTTTAATACCAACATAATCAGGGATTTTCAATACCACACTTTCAGACCGATAACCATAATCTAACATACTCTTTAATACAGATACCGTTAAGAGATGACTAAAATATAGATACAATTCCATTCACACTGAAAAACATAAAAATATTAAAAGAATAATTGTTTTACTGATACCTATTAGAGCAGGTGTCAAGAACCTGTGGCTCGCGAGCCATATGTAGCTCTTTTCATAAGTACCAGTGGCTCGTTAATAAAAACAGCACATGCACTATTACTTGATCTAATGTTTTATGCAGACCGGTTTTAGATTGTTCTGAACACTAAACACGTTTCTGTCAGGGAAGACCAGAACAGAGCAGGAGACCCCAGAGCGTTCGTTACAAGTCTTTTATTTGGGGAAGCGTACAGGGTTAGCGGGAGACGCGATGACCGTCGAACGTCAGCAGCAACGCCGTGAAGACAACTTCGGAACACGTGGCCAATCGTAGCGTGGGACGGAAGCAGGTCGAGTTTACCGGGACTGGAGAGAAGATCGTAGCGTGGGACTGAAGCAGGTCGGATCGGAGGCAGGCAGGCAGAATCAGGTAAACAAGAAGGCACAGATAATCGGGAGAGTCATACGGGGTACAGAAGTATCCTCAGACCATCAGGTCTCGGCGTAGCGTGCTTAAAAAGGGAACATAAACCAATCAGGAAGCGCATTCCCGCGCATCAGATGATTACCCCAGGTGGCTCCACTTGGGTAATCATGACAGTTTCAGTTAATATAGGGCAAAGTCTTAACTACAGTTTACAGTTAAGGTCTCACACCAAAAGCCTCGTTTTAGCTCTCTATCGCTAAAGAATCCTTATTATGGAATCTATTAACCAATATATGTTAAGTGTTGAGACACACCTATTAAAAACCACAGAAAAAACTGTAAGTACCCCAAAACTCCAGTAAAACACTCAATTCGAAATTTAATTTGGGTGAGCAGTATGAATGGGTGGAGCTTTACACACGGTGCATGCACTCCTTCTCCCCATTACCCAGCACAGTCTGCACCAAAGGTAAATATATTGGCATCCTTGTTTGCAGTTTTTTGCGACATTTTTACAGAAGGACATTGCTCGCACCATGTTTTGAAACCATTATTTAGAGCAAAAATGTAGGTTAAAATGAGGTTCGATACTCTTAAGAAACAAACACATTTTAAGTGATATACTTATATTGATATATAATGTTCTGAAGAATTAGCTTTTGTCTAGTGAGCGGTTTTGGCAGTTTAGGTTTATTTTGTTCGCTCAAAAAACATAATCTAAATTTTTTTGCTTTAATGGGTCAAAAAGGTTCCCGACCCCTGTTTCTGAGGTCGGTTTTACCATTCATAACCAAAGGCTGGTATCAGTCCTTGCCTATCCTGGACTTAGTTGCAGAAAAAATCCATTTTAGCTGAATTGCAGTAACATAATGTAAAGAAATTCCACTACGTTTACATGGGCGGTATTTTGGGAGGAATTTTCGCGAGGAAAACATTTTTGTGAATGAGGAGACTTTTGCTTGGCGTTGTGTTCAAGTATTTGCTCGGAAATATAATGTGGCTTTTTGATTTTATGTTGGCCTGAAGAAGGAGGGGCGCCACCAGGCAGTACCTGCCCAAGACACACGACAGGAAACGGTGCCCCTACAACCCTAGTGGTTAAGGGAAGCACTCTCCCACCCATGCCTTTACTAACTAAATGACTGTATAGCATTAACTTGTCACAGAAAGCTTTTGTCATTTGTTTTATTTATTCATTCTTTTGGTTTAATTTTGTTTGTGATGACCTCTAGTCGGACTTATTACACACTGTCACTTAAAAAAACAAAAAAATGACTTCCTCCAGAGATAATTTCTTTAGAAGACAACTTTCTGACAATAAAAATGGGGATCACGGCTCGTATTTGCAGTATTTTGCTATGCGGAATCATTTTGTGATGTTTGAATTGCAGGAAAAAGACCCCGGCAGGTTGCCTCCATGAATATTTCAAAAGAGACTCGTTGAAGTGGTGCTTGGCGACTCAGTGAGTATTTAGCCACAGGTATGCCATTAAAAAGGGAACCGGAGCACGGGAAAAAGACGCTTCTGTGTCGGCAACCAAAAATAATTGGTACACTGAGGAATAGAGTTGATGGTGTCATTAATGCGTTCAAGTCATTTGATTACTGTTGCAGATGTTTTGCTGCTTTGAAACTTTGCTGGAAATTGCTACAAAAAAAAGGTTGACAATCTCCTTAATGGAGGTTAAATGTTATTGTGATATTTTTGGCAATCCTAGCAATACTAAACTCCCAAACCTTTTTTATTCCATTTCTGATAACTAACAATGCCCTTTTTTACCTTTATGCATACATAATACATATCTCATGTTACGTAATATTTTGTAAAACAACTATTTTATCCCCAGATTTTTCTTCAAAATCTATTACAATTTTTCAATTTAGGCCTAAGTTATGTATGTATATCAGTGTTCCTCTGAAAAGTGATGGGTCCCTGGGGCTCGCATGCTCAAAATCTATGGGTCCCAACAGAGATCTATGGGTCCCCAAAATTTAGTGTTATCGAGGTTGACATTGTAAATCGGCGACAAATATATAATATAAATCTATATATTCATTCAGTTTTAATCATCACAGTTTATTGGTAATACAAATCAGTTATCACTTCAAGACGTTTTAGTTCACGACAATATCGCACATTATTCAAAATAATATTGCTGAAATAATTATTTTAATCTATATTTTCATTCAGTTTTAATCATCACAGTTAATTGGTAATACAAAGCAGTTATCACTTCTGATTTTTCAGTTCACAAACATATTGTACATTATACCAAATAATATTGCTGAAATATTAGTCTATATATTTATTCAGTTTTAATCATCACAGTTAATTGGTAATACAAAGCAGATTTTTCAGTTCATATATTCTTTGTGGTTTTCTGTCCCGCCACAGTTGTAATGCCTTCTCAAGGTCCAATCCATTATCAACCTCATAGCGTCACCAGGAATACAATTTAGTCCATTTTGGCAGAAAAGTCCTTTTCTTGCTAGGAGTATCCTTTTGTTTATTTTCTTTCGTCGAATAGTTCGAGTCAACACACGTGTTTTTCCTTGCCTCCGCGATCTTCCGAAGAATTTCTCCGCTGTTTTTTCGTTCCAGAATTATTGCCGTTGTCATCACTTTCTGCATTATGTTTCGACTTATTACTGACACTGAAGAAATTACCAATTTTGTGTTGATTTTCCCCTAATACTAACTGTTTTTTCGGAGGCATACTCATCATACCTGTCAACCTCCACGGCTCCATGCCCTTACAAACTGTGGTATTTTCCCTTACAAATTACAAAAAAATCTTACACCATATGTTTTTTTCAAACGTGTTTATTTATGTAGTTTAACATGTTATATAATAATAATAATAATAATTTCCTTGTATTGTCATTCTGTGTAACAATGTACACAGAACGAAATGTCGATTGCACCTGACCCGTTGTAGCGAGCCGATGCAGCCGCAGCCAACAGAGGGCGCCGCCGACCACTTTTTAAGTCTTAGGAATGACTCGGCCGGGGCGCGAACCCGAACCTCCCAGTCTCAAAGCGGGCATTGTACATGTGTTTCCTTATATCATATATATTGTTAATGAACATTTTGTTGTGAGACACCGAGTTGCTCGACTTTAATGAGGTTTATTATAAAAAAAAGTTCAAAAATTAGGTAGCTTGGACGTTCACTGTAGAAGGAAAAAATACATGAAAATACAATTAAGTGGAATACTACATTTTCTTATTCAAATTATTAATTCATTTTTTACATTAAATTATTGTTGGTAATATACTAAATAAAGGGATAACCACAAACCTGTCTTTTTTCATTTTCTCCTTTTATACTACCTTTTTTTCTTAACTTCTTTATACAACATCATAATTCGTTATATAATGCATCAAAGCAAGTGAGCCATGTGAGAGCCGGCTCTCTTTAATGAGTTGAGCCGAAAAGGCCGGTTCTCTAAAAGGAGACTTTCACTACACAACTCGAACTCGTTTGACTTGATTGATATGCCGTTTCGTGATAGTCGGTGTTTACCGGATGGACCCATCTCATCTCATCTCATCTCATCAGCTGCACCGCTTATCCTCAGTAGGGTCGCGGGGGTGCTGGAGCCCATCCCAGCAATCATCGGGCAGTGGGCAGGGGACACCCTGAATTAGTTACCAGCCAATCGCAGGGCACACGGGGACAGACAACTCACTCGCTCATTCACACCTAGGGACAATTTGGACCGGCCAATTCACCTGTAATGCATGTTTTTGGAATGTGGAGGAAACCGGAGTGCTCGGAGGAAACCCACGCAAGCACGGGGAGAACATACAAACTCCGCTCAGTAATTCCAGTAGCTGAATTTGAACCCACACAGGAGGTTCCCAAGACCTTAAAACTGTGCCGCACACGCGCTAACCACTGCGCCGCCGTGCTGCCCCTGGACCCATAATTGGCAAATTTGCGTTTTTCCGTAGAGATTTTCTTGTACGTCGTACACGTCTTAAAATGCATAATAAACGTACTTCTTACAGCAAAAACGTACAGGTATGCATACTTAACCTTCAGTCAATGACAACCACCACAACAATGATGTAATTTTGAAGCAACGAGATCTCATTTGCCGAGATCGGCGTGCAGACGAAAATTCGAACCACGAGACCAAAACAACAATGGCAGATCTGCCTAAAGAAAAGTTTGGAGTGCGGTAAATCTTTGTTTAAAAAAATTAATCAGGTAATAATGACAATTTTGTGTCAAAAAAGTTGCGTCCCCAGCAAAAATGATGCGTCTAGGACGCAGGGACGTGGGCAAACGAGAAGGCCGGTAGCTGGATTTGAACCCATGCAGGAGGTTCCCATGACCTCAGAACTGTGCCGCACATGCGCTAACCACACATTATATATATAATATATAATATATATAAGTAAGAATTTATTTTCAGTGTATTAAAAAATATAACCAAAATTTAGATAGTGATTGATTGTGATACATGTATAGTTTAAATTTGAGGTATTCTCTTATATTTTTTTCTTGCGATAATAGTAGTAGTAGTCATATGTGTGTCAGACAATTTTGTTTATTTTAAAAAAATTTTGTTATTTATGGTTTTAGCAAGAAAATGTTAAAAGAAAAAAACACTATTTAAGGCATTATTTAAGTTACAGGAATATGACAATAGTAATAAATATAGTCACAAAAATAAAGTTTGGGAAAAAATGATTTTTTTTTCCAGTTTATTCTAATTAAGTTGTATTAGTAGTAAGAATGTGTGCTTTTTTGATAGTTGTTTTTTTTTCTAAATTACCTATTATAGTATTGTTATTATGGGATTGATAAATATTGTGTATCCCTACAAACAATAAATTAACTCGAGTAAAAGAGAAAAAAATCAACCCGGCCGACACGTCACAAAAAAGCACTGATGTAATTAGCATTAGCAGAGATCTGCGTTGGTGTTTTTTTCCCCGTAAGCTCGATTCAACAGCTTTGCTTAAAACGTCTTTGGAAAGTCTTGCTGAAAGTCTGCTTTGTATGTGTCCTTGCATAAGTACATGTTTACCAACTCCGCAGTCAGAGAGTGACTGTGGTCGGCCTAAGCTCCAAAAAGTATTTTTTTTTCTTCCTAAGCTCCAGAAAAGTGCGTTGCATGCAACATGAACTGTGCTCTACTTTTTCTTCGTCCACCAACTTTAAATGCAGCTTTGTGCCATTACAACATGCCAGAGAGGAGAAAAACGATGTTACTATTGAAGTAATTACCTGTTAGCATACTAATATTAATTCCGTTGGCATTCAAATGCTATTGCGGATTCAACAATGTTGACGGTTAAACTTGTTTTGATGTTTTTGTAAGTGTGCATTTTTATCATTGCAAATACATAAATAGTATAACAAAAATAGATACTATGTTTGAACTTTTAACAGTCATCATACACGTTTCACGGATTCCTCCATCGGGGCACCACTTCTTGCGGTGTGTCTAAGGATAAGTACAGTCTGGCAATGCCCATTCCTCTCCATTCCTTTTCTTTGGGGTAACGAATATCTCCTTCCGTGAAACAGATAGTATTAGTTTCCATGGTTACTAGTAGCAGGAGAAGTCTCCTGATCTGACTCAGATACAGCACATTCATCATCTGGTCACCGGTGTTTTTCAGTGTCAAGCGTCATCCGGCTCCAGACCTTGGCATTTACGGGCAGCTGCATGTGACAATATTGTTTCTAAATTTTGGGAAAAACATTTGAGTATCACTGGTCTTCTTTTAATTTAATAGGAATAAGATAAAATGAATTTTATTTTTTTATGAAAATAACGATAACCACATGTTTGCTCACTTAACATACAGTATTCTTTTTTGTATCCTTTTTTTTCATTTTTAACGAAGAAAGAAAATAATATTGGTTCGTGGAAAATATTGTCGATTTACCAATTTTCAATTTATTAACTAATGCAAATAATTTTAGTAAACAAAGAAAATTATTCCTGTCGAAATGTCAAGACACTAAACCCCTAATGCCCCTGTCCATCGCTGACTGGGTAATTGTGAAGCACACTGTAAAGCGCTTTGGGAGTGACTTGAAAAGCGCTATATAAAAATACGTCCATTTGCCATTTATCACATCGTACAATAATAACAATGGCTTGTGGCTTTCATATTTTGGTTGGAAAACAAACTTTGTGGCGATGACGTTACATCCTTTTGCCAATTGTGATATGTTAAAAGCTCTCTGTATCACGATTTTTTTTTTATATCGATAGCCAAATTATTTATGTATTTAAATGAGTACATAAGTAGATGGATAAATACATAATGAGAATTGTTCCATCAAAAATATAAAGGAATAAAGGATTCCATGGAATTTAAGATAAGTCCCTTGAATACAAAAAGAATTCAAAAAAATGGCTCAATTCAAAATACATAAGCAACAGTCCGGCAATACTCCAGCAAAATGGCTGTCAGTTTTATTTAATCTAGTGAACTCATAAATGCTATTATGTTACCGTCATTTTTTCATAATACCACACTTGTAGCAATGTATTAAGAAGATTATGGAGGGAAATAATTCAGCACAGACATAATCAATTATAAAAATAGCAACTAATTTTTCACTTTTTCAAATATTTATCTTATTAAATATATCTGTTGGGGTAAGGTTTTTTTTAATTACTCATTTTAAAATTTTGTATATTGTCGAAATTTTGTTTAACATATGAAAAAGAAGTTTTCATTTACTTCTTTTAATTTTGATTTTTAGGTACACTTGAAGGTAGTTAGTTACTTGATTCATTAAAATGAATTAATTTGTGAATGTATTCATTAGTATATTTGCAAAAAACTTATAGAAGAAATATTGCTGTGAGTGGGAACTGCTAGCTGTCATTTTTGTAGGGTCTGGCACCTCTTTTTTGCTGGTCTGTCCACCAAACAGTGAACTGCTCTCGTGCAGCCACGATCCATTATCCCGGATTGCATATTGCTGCGAGCAGTGGCCGGGAGAGCGATTTTGTCAGGCTTGGCGCCTCTATTTATTTTTTATTGCATATAAAAGAGAACTGCACTCATGCGTCCACAATCCATTATCTCCAATCCCATATTCTTGCAAACAGCGACAGGCGGAGTACTCCTTTGTTAGTAGGCGTGCTGTTAAATGAAATGAAATGATCTGCATTTATATAGCGCTTTTCAAGTCAATGACTTCCCAAAGCGCTTTACAAGCAGCCATGTAAGGCGCTAACCTGCTTATTGGGAGTATTAGGGGTTCAGTGTCTTACCCAAAAATGCACGGTTGTGGCTGAGATCCGCTATCCCCATCTATTACTCAGAGCAGGGGCCAACAGAGCACGTTTTTTGGGCATGTCAATGTGGCCAGCCTCAAATGAAATGCAATGTTTTGGCCACAATCCATTATCGCCAGTCAAGTATTGCTAAGAGCAGGGGCAGAAAGAATACAAACACATACAAAAAGCAAGGGGTTCCTTTTTGTGGATTTTCACATATGGTAGGAAGTTCTGGTACCCAATAACTGTGGTAAATGAGAAAATTATAATATTAAAAAAATACATTGTAGCATTTACCAACTAATGTGTTTAAATATATTTGTTGTTCAAGTCAAAAGGTGTTTTTAAAATATACATTTAGAAATTCACATTGTTTATTTTGGTATTGACCTATAACTTTATTTGAAAATATCTCTATTTACGTTCAAATGAATTTCCAAATACACTGTACAGGAGAGAAAAAAAATCCAACACTTTAGCATTAAGCATTAACATACATATTAGCAGTACTATGCTTCAATTGTCTCAATATTTTAGTAGTAACATGGAAATGTTATTGTCTATTCAGATTTTATATTCCGAAAATTCAACTATGAGGCAATTTTGTGTTCAATCTTCAATGACCTTCCGACTAAGATACATCATAAATCCACACCGGGCTAATTTCTATTACCGCCAACAAAAAGTCGAAACCAATGACTGTGAGTGCTTTATTTAAATCAGGCGGCGATGAAATATCTTGATCTTAATTATGGTCCGATTCCCCGTGGTGGAATTTTGAAGGCAAATCGATAGACTTTATTGACCTTCAGCGTTGGCAAAAGAACCAAATCAATTTTTTTGCTCCAGCAAATAAACCCGTGGCGCTGCTGAAGTCAACCAGTTTTTCCGTTCATTGGAGGTACTTCTGTTGATAGTTGACCTACTAGATGTCGCTGTAGTGTGTCGTGGAACCAAAAACGAATGCCACAAAGCACAAGGAAGAATACAAACTACTGAGACTTAAAGTGACAGAACCGCATTGTTTTTCTTACAACTAGAAGGTGCTAGATAATACAAACTGCCCCTTAACAATATTTTAAGTAAGTATTTTAAGTAATAGTTATATGACTTAAGTCACTTAAAGCTTTAAAAACGTAAAGCATTACATTAAATCTATTTTTATTAATCTATGTGGGGCTGAGCAAGGAATGATAACCACTAACAGTATATCGAAGCAATACTATTCTCAGCAGCTTTCTGATATTTGAAGGTGCTAAATAATACACAAAATCCCTAAAATGAGTGAGATTTGTATCTTATAATTTTAATGTGAAACGGCCAACAGATCACTGCTGTAAGTACTGATACCTCGTGATCAAGAACATTTAAATATGTTACTTTAATTAAACAAGAGAGTACATTATTTTAAAGCTCTAGAGAAAAACTTTCAGTATTACAGAAATTACTAAATGTTTGAAAATCGGATATCAGAGTTCAACGTGGGCTGGGCTTGCGCCGATACCCACTTGTACATAGTCGATACCACTTTCAGTAGCTCTTTGAAGTTTTATTTGACCACTACAAGGCGCTAAATAATGTACAGTGTCCCTTTAAAGCAGGTCAGTCAAATAGTACTGGAAAAAAACAGTTTGCTGTTCTTAAAATGGCTCGATTGACCTGTGGTTTTGTTTACGTATTTCAAACATTTATGTTATCGTGTTTATTGCCGGTTTTGATTTTCCCGCCGACTTCCCCGAAATGTTTATTTACCCAGAAAACATGGCGGCAGGGTCATTAGCCGCCAGGTAAACAAAAGCGCAGGTACGTAGCGTACCCGCGGGTTACTTTCAATCAAACACGTACTGTAAACAAGTACGCAAATACCGACCGAGAACAAACTTCGGAACCGATCAAAAGCGAACGTGTGAGCTAGCTCGCAGAGGTGTGAGCTGCTAAAGGCAACGAAAACACCCTCAAAAGTAAACACGGGCTAACAAGGCGACTTCTTGTTTGGAGGTTCAGGAATTTCTGCGAGAGGTCAAAAAGATGTCAACTTTATTGTCTCAAAGAACTTTTCAAACACATTTCAATAACTTTACTCCAAAAAAAAAATGGCATACATTTATTTTCAAGATAATTTTACCATGCGTTGCCCCAAAAACTGTATGAGAGGGTGGGGCCAAAATAACGACAGTACATGAAATAAACGCATATTTATAGTATGACTCTATCTTGTTATTGTTTCTGATTCTAAACATTAGATGAACCTATATTATTACATCTAGTTTTTCATTAATATGGAATTAAGAAACTAACCCATTGTAACCTTTATTATTCACCAATATTGTTAACTGCATAGTGACGTATAAAGAATCAATTTCCGTCATAAATTCAGAATTTCCAGAACAAAACAATATAACATTGTATTAAAAAATCCATAAATGAAATATATAAGAAAACCAAGCTCTGTTTACAAATGTTTTCCCACTGCGCCACAATTTAGAATAAATAGATACATAAACACACAAATTAATTCATTAACTAATGCAATTTATTTTTAAATAATTCAATTTATTATAAAAAGTAATCATATTTTTTAATTTATTTTTAAAATATGAATCCTATTTAATTTGTCTATCATACATAACGATCATTATTATAATGTATTTATTAATAATCATATTTGGATACTTTATATATTTTATATATTATAACATTTATACCTAAATAAAAAAGGTGAATTATATATAAAAGTGTATATATTTTTAAAAGAAATTCCTAAAATGTGCAAAAGTTATCTACTTAGTTACCGGAATGTTATGTTATTTTACTATTAGGAAACAAGCTCAATTATCTTTAAAGATAGATTTGTACTGTTTTTTATTCTATTATCCCACCCCAAAAAATTTATAATCATAAAGATTAAAAATAAACATTCCAAATCCCCCAAAATTCGAAAGAAATGAAAAGGGGAAGAAAAAAATGCAAATACTTTTTTTCTTTTTACTTGAAACATTTTGAAAATTTGGAAAAAAAAGTATTTATGTACTTCTTTTTGGGTTGATACCAAACAAAAAATATGTGAAAAAGAATGAAAAAAAGAGATCAAGCCAAAAAATATCCATCCATCCATCCATTATCTGCACCGCTTATCCTCAGAACGGTCGCGGGGGTGCTGTAGCCCATCCCAGCTATCTTCTGGCAGTGGTCAGGGGACACCCCGAACTGGTTGCCAGCCAGTCGCAGGGCACACAGAGACAGACAATTCGCTCGCTCATTCACACCTAGGGACAATTTGGACCGGCCAATCAACTTAACATGCATGTTTTTGGAAAGTGAGAGGAAACCGGAGTGCCCAGAAGAAATCCACGCAAGCAGGGTGAGAACATGCAAACTCCACACAGGAGGTTCGATCTCATGACCTCAGAACTGTGCCGCACAGGCGCTAACCACTGCTCTGCTGTGCTGCCCGCCAAAAAATATATAGATGCAATTTTGTTTTGCGAGAAAACATGTTTGAAAATGGACAAAAGCATGTATTGACTTAATGTCTAATTATTATTCTATTTTTTTTATTTCAGGATGAATACCAAACCAAACAAACCCAATGAAGCAAAAACTAAAAAAAAAGAAACTAAAAAAAAAAAAATCCAATCATGTATCTGCTAGTTCAATCTGAATAATGACATAATTTTTTTTGTATCCAAAAAATGCACCTCACCAGCAACAGTTGTAGCGGGGGTTCTGGAGCCCATCCCAGCTATCTTCGGGCAGTGGGCAGGGGACACCCTGAACTGGTTACCGGCCAATCGCAGCGCGCATAGAGACAGACGATTCACTCGCTCATTCACACCTAAGGACAATTTGGACCGCCAATTAAGCTGACATGCATGTTTTTGGAATGTGGGAGGAAACCAGAGTGCCCGGAGGAAACCTACTCAAGCACGGGGAGAACATGCAAATTCCACACAGGAAGGTTCGATCTCATGACCTCAGAACTGTGCCGCACACGTGCTAACTTCTGCGCTGCCATGCTGCAACAGATTTATCCTATAGTTGACAACAATATAAACAATGTACAATATAATGAAATATCAGTCAGCAGCCCTTTGAGACTTCTTGTGATAAAGGGCTATAAAAATATGACTTTTTAAAAGATTTAAAAAAAAATGTTTTTTTTAATTAATTAATAGGTTTTTTGGGGGGTGAATTCTAAATCAAACAAAATTGACTAAGCAAACGATTTAAAAATAAATAAAATAAATAATTATAATAGTAATAATGTGAATTATTACTCGCCTAATGTGAAATTCAAGGTGACCGGGATTTTTAGTCCATTGTCAAAAAATATTTTATCGTTTTTCTTCTACTATTTTGTTCTGCTTTGTTATTTGCTTTTCATTGTTTTTGCAACAGAATCTCCCATTTTCCCTTCACCTTCTGGAATCCCCAAGTCTATTTTTTTTTCTCCTCTTTTGAAACAACGGTGCTGTGTTTTCCGAAACGTGAGCTCTGTTATGCTTTAGCGGCCGCAATCTGCTTTCCTTTTGATAGCGACCGCCACAGAATAACAGATCCTTCTTCCGACAACCACAAAAGACTTTTGTCTTTTTCACGTATCGTTTGGTTGTATTCAAACTTTCCGAATTAGACTTAACGGAAGCGAATGGACCAAATATCGAGATTAAGCCACATTTGGATTTTGTTTACGTTGTTTTATCCGAAAATCCTTTCCTTCCTGTTTGTCGGAACGGTTTCCTGTGTTATTTTCTCTTCTTTCTAGCATCTGTTATCCATTTCTAGTACAGAAGTAAACCGTGGTAAAACTATGATGATGCTGTAAATAGAATTTCTTTTGTTTTCGTATCTATGGAACAATACGTTTCGCGTTTAGCCTAAAAGAATATTTAAAACGTCTTTGTGAGTATATTCAAACAAAGGAAAATTCTGCTGGTGGACCCAAACGCAAGGAAGCCAGAACAGAGGCAGGTGTGCTCAAAAAGAGGGAGGGTAATTAAATTCCAAAAAAAGGTACAAACAATCAAGCCGTCACAAACAACAAAATATCCAAACAAAACCAAACATGATACTGGAAGAGAGCAGAAAAGACATGGACATGACAACCAGGATTGACAATGGCAATGACCTGATGCAGTGTGCTCTCCGAGTGCTCAATATAAAGTGTGGGGGAAAATAGGCACAGCCGTGTCCGGGTCCACACACGTTTGGCACGCTTTACGGAAAGGTGGTGTGCCAGATGATTACCAAACGTATTTGGAGTTACACATTTTAACCCTTTTGGCCGCTTAAAGCCCCAGTGTGTATTATATAGCGACCCCTAGTGGTGTAAAAATACCGCATTCATTTGCAATGTTGGGAATAATGTCGTTATAAGTAACGCCATTACGTTATTTTGTCCGTAAGAGGGTAATCAAACTAAGTACTTTTACCGCCGTTACAACGCCGTTATCGTTACTGAAGTTTAAAAGCGGTGCGATACTTTGGCTGCGGAACGCCAACGGTGGCGTTTCCGAATGTAGATTTATATCTATTTGAATTTATCTTCCCTATGTTTTTCAGTGTTACCGGTTAAGTCCCATTTTGTTTTTTTTCTCCCCTTATTAAGTCATTCATAATGATACATAATCATTTTTAATAAATGGATTAAACAACAAAAACAACCCAAAATAGACATTTGGGAGCCGAGCCAAAAAAAGAGTCGGGATTCCCATCTCTTCTACGGACCATTCGAGTTCACTTTGTATTGTTTATCTTATTATATTGTTTACTGTTTTTTTTGTTGCACTTCAAGTGTTGGATAAATCTGTTGCAGGTGAGATGCGATAAATACTACAGGGTCATATAACACAAGTACCTGTCTATTCTTCTCTATTAAACTACCTCAAATATTGCTCAGAAACTTTCAAATTCTTTGATATACACTTTGTTTCAAAATAACGACAAGAGTTACTTTCCCTGGTAACTAGTTACTTTTACTATTGAGTAATTCAGTTGCTAACTCTATTACTTTTTGGAAAAAGTAGAGAGTAACCATAACTAATTACTTTTTTAAACTAACATGCCCGACGCTGTTCATTTGATTATAACACTATTGATTTATATAATAAGAAAAAATTGCAATCTGAGGAGTTTTTTGGGACTTGTAGGTTTAGAAAATTGTAATTATAGTACACAGATTGAAGATGACATTTTGCGCAGCCATTTTTCGACTACAAAAGCCTGAATGATCATTTTGCGGACCAACTTATTCCAAGGTTTTTTTGCACTTACCTTTCACAGTTGAGCTCCATATAACAGTAAGTGAGTTATTCAGGCATATTCCCCTTTCTCACTTTTTCCTTCTATAGCCACTCATGTTAGCCACTCGACTGAAAGCTATAGTTCACCGCTAGCCGCTTTTGTTATCGTTCTTGCACTAGTTCCGATAAACATAATTTTCAAGACTATCATAATCTGGGATGTATGATACCACATTTTCAGACCAATTCCAAAAATATTGAGCAGTCATAAATACAGATTCCACTTAACTTTTGTGGATAAAATTCTGTAGAAAATATTTTTTTACCGATACCTTCAAAGAGGCTGGTCTCACCACCGATACCGATACCTGGTATCGGTCCTTGCTCATTTTTGGACTAATTATCCCGTGATTCAGGTGTGCTCTACTTGATTTCTGTCATGGGATGGAGCAGGAGGCAGGAAGTGTGAATTCATTTGCGTGTGCGATCTGTTACTTTAATTTAGAAAATAAAAGTTGTCCAACACGCAAGGACCAAAGACAAAACAAAAACAGGCTTACAGGCAACCACTCAGAACAAACGGGCATGAACAGGTCTTTCCTAGAGTCAAACAAAACAATGGTATGGCAACGGGCAGTCCCAAAACGAGCCCTTAAGAATCCCACACGCAATTAAGTCAATCTGTGTCAGCCGGTGTCAAGGGGAGGGACCAGCTGGGTGTCATGGCGACCAGGCAGGACATGACAATTTCTCACTCTTTTCTTCTTGTGTTAGATAGTTGGTGACGAAAGCTAGCATCATCCTTTTACTGTTGGTCGGTCTAGTGAACGACACTGAGTTCTTACTCATTGTCACTTTAAAAGTTTTAATAATGCATAAAAATGACTCAGAAAACCAAATTCAAACAATAATCTCTCAAAATTTTGAGAAGATACTCCCCCAAAAATGATAGCAAAGGTCCTCAAAACTCGCAAAAACCTGCAAGTCTTTTGGAGCATTACAAAGTGTTTGGTTTTCTCCTAGGATGTAAAGAATTTCCTAAGTACCTAAGCTTCCTCAAAGAACCCGGTTCTGGCCCAGGTCCGCAAAGACAGATTAGCTCTGGCATTCCACATCTGGAAGCAATCGAACGCAGAGTCGCTGTTTTTGCTCCAGAATACGCAAATATGTAGGACAAAGTGCATTGAAAAGAAAGGAAACTGAGTTATGGATCGGATGGAAATCGATCTTCAAACAATGTATCTTTGCTTTCAATTTTTGGGGTCATTCTCAAGAGTCTTTTTGCATGTTAACAATCAAAATGCAACAATATCCATCATTTGCGTTTAAAATGTACATGATTTCTTTAGTTTGTGTCAATGCTCACTTAGCTAGCTTGTTTGCTAGCTAGTACCCTGAAATGCTTCTGTCTTGAATATAGTCCCTTTTTTCTTTTTGTTTTTTATCATTTAATTTACTAAGGTCAGTAAACATTTATAAAAGCTTCACCATTATCTCTATTGGGAGAATGTCAACATTATTACATTTATTTTGTTTACATCCAAGGAAACGCTTTTCAAAATGGCTCCTTCCATTCCTATTGTAGTTCGTTCATCCATCCGTCCATTATATGCACTGCTTATCCTCAGTAGAGTCGCGGGGTTGCTGGAGCCTAGCCTGAACTGGTTGCCTAGGGGCAATTTGGACCGGCCAATTAACCTGACATGCATTTTTTTGGAATGTGGGAGGAAACCGTAGTGCCTGGAGAAAACCCACGCAATCACGGTGAGAACATGCAAACTCCACACAGGAAGGTTTGATCCCACAACCTCAGAACTGTGCCGCACCCGCGCTAACCAGCTTGATGCCGTGCTGCCCCTATTGTAATTCATTATTTTTTAATTTTTTAACTCTTTAAAATGTTGAAAAAAGTTGTCTAATAACTTTGACTTGTTTGACTTGTTTATATATCAAACTTACACATTTATGAGGGACTCAGTGTTGTTAAAAATATAATTGTTTGGTTCCTAAGACAGTTATGATACGTTGCATTTTTTCCTCGAAAGATAAAAGAAATGATGACGAAAATATGGTCAAATGAGAATTATTATTTTTTTTAAATTAGATAAAAAGAAAATTACTACAAAATGGAAAAAAGTAAATACGTTTTTTTTTTTTCACACAGCACCCACAAAAGTTACCTTTTTCACTTAAAAATGCACGATAAAAAATGGTCGAATGAATAAATAGTGCTATCTTTAGATATCTACATTTTTTATATATATATGTATCTATAATTATATCCCAGTAGTACAGTTTCATTAAAGATAATTGTGAGGGGTTTTTTTTTGGTGGCAAATTGAATATTGGTGGCTGGCTGGATTCCTTAACCACACGGGTCGTATGGGCACTATTTCATGTGGTGTGTCTTGGGAAGTACAACCTGGTGGTGCCCATCCCTCTCCAGGACAACAAATGTACTAATTTACTATTTACTTACAGCTCCAGTTCTATTCGTCTAATTAAGAATGTTTGGCTCTGAGAAGGATCCATTGAGAGAACTCGGTCTCTGGGGTAATTAGAGTCATTCTTCTGCAATATTCCTAAATAAACTCATTCCTCTCGCTTATTTGGCAACTAATTGGAAGCATGTGAACTCACATCGGAGTTTTGTTTTTTAACCCACTGACATTGCACTACACCCATTTTTGTTTGTTTTTCTCGATTCTATATACCAGGGGTCGGGGACCTTTTTGACTCAAAGAGCCATAAAAGCAAAAAATATTAATTTTATTTTGGGAAAGAGCCACACCATATATTATGAGACAAATTTACTAAATTGCTAAACCGGCGCCCCAGACAAAAGCTTAGTCTTCAGCACATTTATTTTTGATGATTTGATAAAAATTATGAAAAGAGAATCATGCCAGAGCCCCTGTCCCAAATTCAACAAACAGACCACTTTAAACTTGTCTCTTTCTTGCAAATACTCAAAATCGGTTAAACTCCTTTTGACCCTTTTTTTCATTCATTTATTTTGTAAAAACGTCACTACATTCTGAGAATAGGGAGCCTTATGTGCTTACCTTTGGCGAGAGATGGGAGGGAATGCTTGTACTTTTTGCATAGCTCCACCCATCCCTCCCACTCACCCAATCAAATGACTAAGTTCTCTTCCGGTGTTTTGGCGTATTTACAGTTCTGTGGATTCATCATAAAGTATCTGAACACTGAACACTGATTATATAGTGAACTTTTAAATAAAGGATTCTTTAGCGTTGTACAGCCAAAACGAGTTTTTTTTCCCCCTTTTTTATGTGTGACACCTTGACTGTAAATTGTAGTGAAAAACGTGCCCTATATATACTGCGAAGTGTTTCCTTTGCATTTAGCTTTGGTTTGGCCTTACGTGTACCTGAATAGGATAGACACCCCGGTTTTGAACAAGATGGAGAAATTTTGCATGCAATCAAATTGGTCTCTGAGCCATAGGTACTCATAGAAAGAGCCATATATGGCTCACGAGCCATAGGTTCCCGACCCCTGCTATATACAGTATATATATTAAGTACTATATTGCTGTAACTGGGGCCAACAGAGCGCATTTTTGTCTGGAATCTTTTCTTGCCATTCTGTCCACCAAAAAGGTAACTGAACTCAAGCAACAAGGATCCATCATCCCTCAACACATATTTCAGCGATGGGTCTAGCAAATCACATTTTGTTTTGGCCTGCAAATCTTTTTTGGCCGTTCTGTCCACCACAAGTTAACTGAACTCATGCATCCATTATCCCTCAACGCATATAGCTGCAAGTGAGGAATCAGGGCGCATTTATATCTGACCCGGCGGATCTTTTTTTGTCATATTGTCCACCAAAAAGTTAACTGAACTAATGTAACTGGGATCCATTATTCCTCATCGCATGTTGCTGCGAGTGGGGCCAGCACATTGCATTTTTGTTTGGCCTGGCAAATCTTTTTTGGCCGATCTGTCCACCTAAAAATTAACCGGAATCCATTATCCCCTCATCACATGCTGCAAACAGGGGCAAGCAGAGCACATTTTTGTCGAGCCTGGCAATCCTTTTTTGCAGTTCTTTCTGTCCTGGCCATTGTAAAATGAAAATGAAAATACACAATTTAGGCCGTGACTCCTCATTGATCAACTAATGGTGAGGGAAGAGGCCAGCAGAGCACTTTTTCTTTTGGTTCAGGCTTTATTTTTCCATTTTGCCCTGAAATAAACTGCAATGTTTTGGCAGCAACCATTGGACGCTAATTTTTGGTTCAGGTCGATAAAGTTCGCCATTGTGGGCCAGGTAAATTGAACTGCACTGTTTTTGCTGCGAGCCATTATTCCTAATTGACTATTGTTGAGAGAGAGAGCATAGAGAGCAAATTTGTGTCATAAGTGGTGACTTCTTTTTTCATTTTGGCCTTCCAAAAATGAACTGCTATGTTTCAGCCGTGATCCAGTATCCCCAGTCAACTACTGACGCTGCCCGACGTATGAACGAGTTAGGTTCCGGACGATCGTTCGTAAGTTGCTTCAGTGCTACATTTTGTATGTTTAGGGTTTGTATAAGTAACCTGTATGGTTTTGTTCCAAAAAAGCATTTCATAAAATTATATGCTCTATAAAGATAGGTAAAGTGAGGTTTAACTTACTTTTGGGGGATGTGCTTCAAGAGGTCCTTCTTCATGGTAAAAAGTGGCCAAAAAAAGCATTCCGACCATTTTCTGAACCGCATCAAGCTTTCTTATTCCACTTTCGTTTCAAAAGAAACAGATTGCCTCTTCTTTACACTTTACACCAACCAGATTGAATGGATGCACGAGACATTAAACAATAAAAGTGTCAAAGTTCTTAGCGCGCTAGCCATATTGTCCACGTTGTCATGATAACACATGAACCAGGAAGTAGAAGCCAGATTTCTTCTTCGGAGTGGATGCTGGGTGACCTTTCACAGCGAGACGTGGTGGAAAGAAGCACTACAGTAATGTCCTATACTCCAAAAAAGGTGCACACAATACAAAATGTAACTTACAGCAATGTCCGGATATTTTTCCACATCCCGAAAAAAATGTATCTACCGTTTTGCCTAAGTCGAATGGTTGTAAGTAGGGGAGTGTCTGTATTGCTGAAAGAGGGCAGAGATCAAATTTGGTTTGCATGGCAGCTCTTTTTTTCTGTACCTTCCAAGTAAAATAATGAACATTCAAGCAGCCGCGATCCATGATCCCTGGTCAATTATTGCAAAGACTGGCGCAAGCCACTTAAATTAAATGCTGTTCTGGCCTGTCTGAAATGTAATGTACGATTGTGGCTGCCATTCAAATCCACTATTGAGTCTCGCTAAGAGCATGACGCAGAAAAACAATTTTTTTCTCCAGTTTGAGCTGAAAGAGCAAATTTGTGTCGTAGGTGGCGGCTCTTTCTTCATTTTCGAATCTTCTAAAATGACATGCAATGTTTGGCTGTGACACGTTATCCCCAGTTGACTTTTACTGAGAACAGGGGCTTAGAGAGCAGATTTGTGCCACGCACCATGGCTCATTTTATTAATCAGCATTCGTTTGGCCGCGTTCCATTGTCTCCATTCAACTATTGGTGCAAGAAAAGGCTACTTTGCGGATTTATGCATATTTCAGGGGTTTTTGATTCCCTTTACCTGCGATAAATGAGGGATTTGTGTGTACATATTTTGGTGTGATGGGGTGATCTCAGGTCACAGCATTTGTCGGCGACCGTATCTCACTGGGGCGACAGAACGATTATGGGATTGATCCAGAAACATTCTCCGTGTCGGCGCCTGAGAAAGGAACGTCTCGAGATTTGCAGAGTGAATGTAAATCGTTTCTGTCGGTTTCTCACTGGTTACATCACCATAAGGTGTTTTATATGTATTTTTATATATTGATATATAATAGCGGGCCAAGCATTTCGCACGTAGGGCCTCAGTTGTGGTACATATTAATCAATTCAACCCTCAATAACGAGTTTTTGGCTATGAAACAATTTACTGCAGCGACAGCTGCAACACATTTGAAAATAATATCGATAATCCCATCTCTCATCTCATTAGCTGCACCGCTTATCCTCAGTAGGGTTGCGGGTGTGCTGGAGCCCATCCCCGCTATCATCGGTCAGTGGGCAGGGGACACCCTGAACTGGTTGCCAACCAATCGCAGGGCACACAGGGTCAGACAACTCGCTCGCTCATTCACACCTAGGGACAATTTGGACTGGCCAATTCACCTGAAATGCATGTCTTTGGAATGTGGAAGGAAACCAGGGTGCCCGGAGGAAACCCCTGCAAGCACGAGGAGAAGATACAAATTCCGCACAGGAAGGCCGGTAGCTGGATTTGAACCCACGCAGGAGGTTCTCAGACCTCAGAACTGTGCCGCACTCGCGCTAACCACTGCGCCGCCATGCTAATAACATCGTAAATTCCAACTAGTTCAGGGTGTCCCCCACCCACTGCCCGAAGATGGCCAGGATGGGCTCTAGCACCCCCCGCGACCTGACTGAGGATAAGCGGTGCAGATAATGGATGGATTGTCCTTGTATATTTTCACAATTACCATATTTTCACAACCGTGGGGTACACCGTGTTTAAAAGCACAGTCTTCATAGTTAGTTCGATTGCTTTTTTTAACAGACAAGCATAAAAGTGTGCGTATTTCTTTTTTTAAGTATTAATTACAAAGTAAAACACACAGATAGAACAACATTTTTAAAAAAGAGCTAGTGCAAAACAAACAGTTTGGTGCTCACATTATTTTTACCAGTAATCCATACCAAGCAAAACCATTGAAATACTCGTCCTTTGTTTCTGACCAGAACAGCTTCGATATATCTTTATTAAAAGGTTCACTCTCTTCACTTTCAGAGTGACTTTACGAAAGTTAGAACAACAATCCCGGCAGACACGTTAGTGTCGACAAGCCATTCTTTTCATCATAATCAGCTGGAAGTTTCAGTGCCTCCATTGTTGTGGTCTGGGTAAAGAAATTTACACCATTTCATTCAACGGAAACCCCAAGACGATAACAATAACTTTTAAATTGCCAGATACGCTACGGCATTAGCATCTACAGGGAGTGCAGAATTATTAGGCAAATGAGTATTTTGACCACATCATCCTCTTTATGCATGTTGTCTTACTCCAAGCTGTATAGGCTCGAAAGCCTACTACCAATTAAGCATATCAGGTGATGTGCATCTCTGTAATGAGAAGGGGTGTGGTCTAATGACATCAACACCCTATATCAGGTGTGCATAATTATTAGGCAACTTCCTTTCCTTTGGCAAAATGGGTCAGAAGAGGGACTTGACAGGCTCTGAAAAGTCAAAAATAGTGAGATATCTTGCAGAGGGATGCAGCACTCTTAAAATTGCCAAGCTTCTGAAGCGTGATCATCGAACAATCAAGCGTTACATTCAAAATAGTCAACAGGGTCGCAAGAAGCGTGTAGAAAAACCAAGGCGCAAAATAACTGCCCGTGAACTGAGAAAAGTCAAGCGTACAGCTGCCAAGATGCCACTTGCCACCAGTTTTGCCATATTTCAGAGCTGCAACATCACTGGAGTGCCCAAAAGCACAAGGTGTGCAATACTCAGAGACATGGCCAAGGTAAGAAAGGCTGAAAAACGACCACCACTGAACAAGACACACAAGCTGAAACGTCAAGACTGGGCCAAGAAAAATCTCAAGACGGATTTTTCTAAGGTTTTATGGACTGATGAAATGAGAGTGAGTCTTGATGGGCCAGATGGATGGGCCCGTGGCTGGATCGGTAAAGGGCAGAGAGCTCCAGTCCGCCTCAGACGCCAGCAAGGTGGAGGTGGGGTACTGGTATGGGCTGGTATCATCAAAGATGAGCTTGTGGGGCCTTTTCGGGTTGAGGATGGACTCAAGCTCAACTCCCAGTCCTACTGCCAGTTTCTGGAAGACACCTTCTTCAAGCAGTGGTACAGGAAGAAGTCCGCATCCTTCAAGAAAAACATGATTTTCATGCAGGACAACGCTCCATCACACGCATCCAAGTACTCCACAGCGTGGCTGGCAAGAAAGGGTCTAAAAGAAGAAAAACTAATGACATGGCCTCCTTATTCACCTGATCTGAACCCCTTAGAGAACCTGTGGTCCCTCATCAAATGTGAGATTTACAAGGAGGGAAAACAGTACACCTCTCTGAACAGTGTCTGGGAGGCTGTGGTTGCTGCTGCAAGCAATGTTGATCGTGAACAGATCAAAGCACTGACAGAATCCATGGATGGCAGGCTTTTGAGAGTCCTTGCAAAGAAAGGTGGCTATATTGGTCACTGATTTGTTTTTGTTTTGTTTTTGAATGTCAGAAATGTATATTTGTGAATGTTGAGCTGTTATATTGGTTTCCCTGATGAACATAAATAATTGAAATGGGTATACATTTGTTTTTTGTTAAGTTGCCTAATAATTATGCACAGTAATAGTCACCTGCACACACAGATATCCTCCTAAAATAGCTAAAACTAAAAAAGCCCCACTCCAACTTCCAAAATATTCTACTGCTTGTGACGTCACGTGTCATCTTCTGCTTGCGAAAGTTATCACGTCCACACGGGAGAAGGCATTGAGGTCACCGGAGATCGCATATATGTCACTTTTAGTCAGAAAATTGAACAACCACACAAAAACATCGTCGACGCCCAGCCCTAAGGCCACCGAGCTGGTCTATGTTCCCCTGCAAGAGACAGAGGGCGCAACGCACAATTTGAAGACAATCAGAGACTTATATGTGCACATTATGGTCGTGAAAATACGGTACTTGGAATATAGCCCAATTTTACTCACAAAAATTAAATTGTGTCTGTGCGCAAAAAATATCTTTCTTTCCTCAATAAGATTTCACTTTAATCGTCCTACAGCTTATTCGTACGTTTCAGTTATATCAAGAAGTTCCTTCATATTACCATCGAAGCTAATGCTGAAAGTCAAACACGTCCAGTTGTATTTGTGGCATAAGTTTTTATTCGATTTTGGGTTTAGCCAGCTCGATAAAAGCATTAAGCAAGGGGATTTTTTTCTTCACCTTTTTGTTGTGATACTTCCTTTACCGCCCCCAAGCCAATCATAGTTTGTGAAACAGCTGTTTCTTTAGGCCTTCTACAAGGCCCTGGCTATGCCAACTTGAAATCTTATTGGCTAAACCAACTGCTGTATCCACACTCTCAGAGCCTGCAGAACCTATTGTGAATACCTCCTGGATAGATTTCTGAAGTAATGGCTGAAATATGATTGTTTAAATGCTTAAATATGAAAGCACTCATCTTGAAGCAGCGAAACCAGGGAAAAAACAATGAAAGGAAGCTGACACTTTTGAATTATTTCGTATTCGTGGACCGAATTTAATTAACATCACTTGATGCAGATATTTTTAGGCAGGCAAACAATGCCTTGCAGGCTCTGGCGACCCACCGGTGATACATATGTCCTAATATCAGGGCACCAACATCCAAGCAAACGGACCGAGGCGAAGTCACTCCCATTAATCTTCAGCGATCCGTCTCAACCGGATCCGTCTCCTAAGACGCACCTGCCGCCTCATGGGACATTAGCTCGGTTCAGAGGCGAGATAAGACGTATCATATCTTCACATCCATCTCGTTCCTGCAGCTGCTTCTCCAAAGCCACGCAAATTTACCTGCGAAATCGCCCCGCATTGTTTTTGCGCAGTCGAGTGTTTGCCATGCAATTACCTTTGATTTATGATTTATAATCGCTTAGCTACCCCCAAGTTCAGCACCAAATTCTACAACAGAAAACAGAGTTAACTGCCAAGGATGTTCATAATGGTCAGATATGTCTTTGGACCAGTTTTCTGTCATCTCAGCTTAATGTTAAATTCATTTTTATTTTGAAATCAGCATCGCTTTTGAGTTAGAGACAAAGATAGGATAGTGAAAATGTGTTTCATACTATAAATAAAGACAAAGATTTAGTTTGTCAATATTGTTACATGTATCATAACTTTTCAATCTATCCAATATTTTAATTTGATTTTAAACATATTTTTTTATTCATTGTATTTCTTTTTGAGACTTTTTTCAAGAACTATGTTAGTATTGATAAATAAGTGAATATGAGATAAACTATCTATTTATGTTACATTATATAATTTAGATAGTTTATTATAAAATAATTTGGTAATAACAATAATGGAAAAACAAATTAATGTAATGTAAAAAAAAAATGTAAAAATGAAACCTAAAATTATTACCTTGATATTCAAGTATTATTATCTTATTTGAAATAATTTGAAGTAATAAATCTAACACTTTAAAAAACAGCAAAGTAATCTGCCAGTATACCAACAAATAAATATAAAATATCTTATATCACATTGTATTACAGTATATAATATTTTCCAGTGTAGGTGCTTCACTTTAGTTTTGTTTTTTAGTTGCATCTTTTGTTTATTGTTAAACATATCAACAAAATAAATAAAAATGTTTTTTTCTATGTATTCATTCATTAATTTATTCTATCATGTTGATTCTGGGTCAAAATTATAACAGAACTGTTACCCGGTGTGTTTATCTTTAATCCTGACAACGATATTCTAACCGGAACTAGCATAATGGATATACTGTATTCTCATTTGAGCTCTTCATCTACAGAGTTCAGTAATTGAATTTCTAAATTAAAATTTATGTAATGAGATTATCATTAAAAATACTTAAGTGTTAACAAGAAAATAGCCAGTAGCACCTTGGTATTTGTTCTACACTTTGCACGTTAAAATTGTATTCATTAAGTGTACCCTAATCATTTTCTGACATTTCCCATCCTCTATCAACTCAAAATATCCCCCCCCCCCCATACAGTGCTTAAGTAAATAACTTAAGTAAGTACAATTACAGCAGCAGAGGAAGAAAAAGAAGAACCCTGCCTTTCTATCGAGATCTGAAACGATCCATGGATTTTACGTCCCGTTTCTTTTACACAAGACTAAAAATAGAGACCGGGCTGGCGGATTATTGGATCAGATGTTGATTCCCATTATGGGAGTAATGGTGCATTTAAATTGCTTTTTAGAATTCAGTTATATTCTTCACAACTAATCAAATATTTCAATTTTATGTGGCGGTATCATTTTTCGGAATAAATAAAGATAGTGTAATCTCTCGTTTGTCACGATTGAAGGGGACCAAAACCCCCTGCAGTATGCGAAAATTCACAATGTAGCCGCCAACACCCCACATATGCTCTGCTGGCCTCGTGTTGCAGCAATAGTCGACTGTGGATAATTGATTACGGCCGCATGGGTGCTGTTCATTTTAGGTGGAAAGACAAATGATCTCTCTCTGCTACCACTTTCAGCAATAATCGACTGGGGATAATGGATCACAGCCAAAACAGTGCAGATCATACTAGGTGGCTCTAAACGACAAAAAACAGCAATAGTTGACAGTGGTGACTATTGTTGAGAGAGAGAGCATAGAGAGTGGTGCATTTCATTTTAGACAGGCCAGAATGGCACACCTCCTGCCAAAATAGCCTTCTGCCTGTCTCTTCTTGTAGCAATAGTGGATTAGGGATAATGTAGCGCAGCTGCACAGGTGCTGTTCATTTTATGCGTCAAATATGGCCAAAAAAACCTCCACACAAGACGCAAATTTGCTCTCTCAGTCGCTGCTCTCAGCAATAATCGACTGGAGATAAAAGATCGCGACCAAAACAGTGCAGTTCGTGTTAAGCAGGCTACCATGTTACGCTACAGCTCCCCAAACAAAGTGTTTTGCTGGTCTCTGCTTTCAATACTAGTCGACTGGGATAATGGAAGCGGCCATATCCATGCGTTTAATTTTAGGCTTTCTGCCGGTCTCGCTCACAGCAATAGTCGATTGGAGGTAACGAAGTGCGGCCACTCGAGAGGAGTTCTTTTGAAGCGGAACAAAAAGGCAAAAAAAATAGCTGCCAGGTCCGACTAAACCACACATTGAGAATATGGGATAAGGGATAAAGGAACGCTGCTGCATGAGTGCGGTTCATTTTAGGCAGATTTAATGACAAAAAAGAGCCGCTAGGCCCAACATAATTGGTCTCTGCCATTCTCCATTGGCAGCAATAATGGATTTGGTATAATGGATCGTTACAGCATAAGTGCAGTTCATTTGAGGCAGAAATAACGGCAAAAAAGGAGCCTCTGCTAATAGCTATATAGGATAGGGTGTATTTCAACGCAAATGCACAAGAACAGCTTTCATTTCTTCGTGGACAGAATGGCAAAAATGAGTCACTGGGCCCGAAAATAGTGGGGCTCTGCCAGCTTTCTATTAAAGCAATATGCAACATATTAAGGAATATTTTTCAACCCAGTATGCACCGAGGCCGTGATTTAGGAAGGGATCACAGTATACCCATCCGGGCCGACCATTTCTAACTCTGAATCCATTTAACAGTTAATCACGTTGAACCCAAAGAATGAAAAAAAGCACGTAATGAATATTAATGGAGATCAATGACAGGGAAGGATCGCGACGGTCAATCTGGCGCTTGGTAATTAAACGCATCCCGCCCGCGAAGATGGAAGCTTTCAGAAATGAGTGGCGGAGCGTGACGAAGAGTAGGCGGGTTTCACAATTACGCGTGGGAAAGTGAACTTTGCGAACGATCGGGAGAGCTGATTACCACTGACATTTATGCATCCATTTTGCATGATTGTAATTGCGGTGAAAAAAACAATATAGTTCGTGTTATACAACTCGATGTTTGATGTGGAGGTTGGTTGTCTCTAAAAGACTTGTGGACTCCACCACAACTCCCCAAAAAACGTGAGATATCAAAAAACTATTTCAAAGATACGTTTTATTTACATGACAGCGATAAAATCAATTCAACAAGTCCTGATAACAAAATGGAGATTATAATTTTTGCAGTGCTTCTCGTGTTGAGAATATTTGCATGTATTCACAAGTATGCTTGCAGATTCCTGAGTACCCTTGAGTTAGGTATTGGGTTTAGGTTAAGGCTTGGGCTAAGGCTAGGGCTAGGGCTTGGGCAGGGTTTACGAGAAGGGTAAATGTCACACTTCACGATTAGGGTAGGAGTAGGGTTAGGGTAAAGCCATAACTAGGTTTATGTTTAGATCACAGTAGTGTATGGTTAGGGTTTGGGCTAGGGCTAGGGTTAGGATTTGGGTTAAGGTTATGGTTTGGGTAAGGGTTAGAATTAGGTTCAGGGTTAAGGATAGAATAGAATAGAATAGAATATACCTTTATTGATACGATTTGGGTTACAGTTAAAGATAGGGTTAAAGTAGTGTTAGGGTTAAATTCTAGGATTGGGGTAGGGTAAGGGTTTAAGGTAAGGTTTTGGGAAGGTATAAGTTTAAGGCTAGTGTTAGAGTTTGGGTAGGGTTGGAACTGGTACTAGGGCTAGGATCCGTGTTAGGTTATGTTAGGGTGGGGTAGGGTCGGGTAGGGTAGGGTAGCGTAGGGTAGGGGAGGTTAAGTTAGGCTAGGCTGGGTTAGGTTATGGTGGGGTATGGGAAGGTTAGAGCTTGGGCTTGGTCCCGGGTTAGGATATAGTTTAGGGTGGGGTTTAGGGTTAGCATAGGCTGGGTTGAGTAGGGTTTAGTAGGATAGGGCTAGGGTTAAGATTACGTTTAAGGTTAAGGTTTAGTATAAAATTAAGTTTAGGCTTAGGGTAAGGGTTTGAGCTAAGTTAGGGGGTTTAGGCGTTCACTTATTCACGTTTGTACGAATCACATTTCAACGTATTTGCTTCTTTTAGCATGGCTCTTGCACATTTGCTCTGTATTGAAATATAATCACACATATTTCTGTGCACATTTACACCTACTTGTGAATACATTCAAAAATATCTAAAAATATCATCCTATTGTATTTGATGCGTTTTCACTTTTTTTCCAATTTAATAATGTATACTCAACGTCGGCGGTTCGGGGTTACTGACGTCAGAGTTCCAGCTAATTACGCCTTTGTGGTTGAAATAGAAACACGGCCATTTTTTACTCTATATTTTTTCCCTGTTGATTATTCTGCGGTGGTTCAAGGCGACTTTTGAATCGCTGGCTCTCCGCGAACCTTTATATAGAAGAGGCCATTGTGAAAGCCCATCAGGCCATGTTACCGTTCGCTAGCTCTATAAAAACGGCGCTGCCACAATTTGTGGCCGCAGCCCTCACATCATTTTCTCATTCCTCGCTCGGGCCAACGCCAAACCACCCATCAAGTCGTCCAGCTCCATTCTCACTTGGAAAAACAGAACCAAAAGTGGCCGTGCCATGATTGCATTGGCCTTCGCCGCAGTCGTGACCGTTCTTGCCGCTCTCTGCACTTCGTCATCTTTTTTTATTTATATTCTCTTTAACTGTGCTGATTCATCACTACTGTTCTGCAGTGGACTGGGGGTACAGTCATATTAAATATGATTACAAATGTTTGCATGTTGACATATTGGACGATTTATTCATTTATTAGTTTATGTATTTATACATCTGTTTCATTATTATAACTATATTTTAATATCTGCTTTTTTTATTATTGTAGATATTATTTTTCACCTTAACATTGATATTTTACTTATTTTACTTGAGTATAATATTTTTACTTTACTTTTATTTTTGTCTTTTTTTTATCATTTCCAAATATAGCGTGAATAAAATAAGTATTTGAACACCCTGCCAATTTGCTATTTCTCACACTTAGAAATCATGGAGGATATAAAATTTTAATTGTAGGTGCCCAGATGTCCACTCTGAGAGCAATAAACTAAAAAGAAAAATCCAAAAATAGCAATGCATGATTTTTTAACAATTTATTTGTGTGATACAGCTGCAAATAAGTATTTGATCAGCTAGAATTCTATATCATGTATATATATTAAAATATATATATATATATATTTAAATATATATATATATATATTTTTATATATATATATATATATATATATATATATATATATATATATATATATATATATATATATATATATATATATATATATATATATATATATATATATATATATATATATATATATATATATATATATATATATATATATATATTTATATATTTTTTAATATCATTATTATTTTTATTATTTTTCATAATATTTGTGTATTTGTTTATGCATTTAGTTGCACAATTAGCTAAATTATTTTTCATTTTTTTATTTAATTTACATTATGTAAATGTTATCACCATATTTTTTTGCTTTATTTACTTGTGTTTTGATGTTAGAGCACTTGTTCATTTATTTATTTATTAAATATATGATTGGATTTTCATTTTATCATTTTGCTAATTTATTGTTTACCTAATGATTTCATTTTGATAAAATATTTTTATTTTATTTTTGTTTTGATCTGATATTACTTTGTTCATGTATGTTTATCATATATTCTTAAGTGTTTATTCATTAATACATTTTTACTATTCTGTTTTTATTTTATTCTACAATTTTTAATTTTTTATTTATTTATTTTACTTTATTTTCTATTTTCATTTCAATATTATTTTTATTGTTGTTTAATTTATCTATTGTTATTACAATATTTGTATATTCATTTATTTATTGACTTATTTTACTATTATGTGTTATTTTTAATAATTATCATCCTTATGTTTTTGTATTTTATTTATTTATCTTTTTAATTCACTTTAATATTATGTTTTTACTTTATTTTTGTTATTCTTCCTAAAATTGTATTAATCCGTTTTCATTATTTTATTTATCATTTATTTATTGTCCTATAGTATGTTATTTGTATTGGATTGTTATCTTTTTGTGCCTAGTTGATTATTCATTTCCCTTTGATATTGTGTTTTTATTGATATTAGTCTTTATTTTTAAGTTATTCTTTATTATAATATGTATGTACAGTATTTGTTTATGTATGTTTTGTTTTATTATGTTATATAAATTTGATTATATCTTTGTTTTTTAAAATATTTTATTTATTTAGTTAGTTAGTTGATGTTATGTTTTTATTTTATCATTGACTTTTCAAAACAATATATTTGTTTATTTTTCTTATTATGTTAGTATTCATTCTCTTATTAATTTCACTTTATTATTTTATTCTTATTTTTATGGAATGTTTTTATCTGTTTAGGTTTTATGATATTTAGATATTGAATAATGTTTTTTTCTTTTTTGTACAATTATTTTTGCCTGTATGGATTATTTCCCATTGTTATTATTGTTGTCATGATTACCGATTCAGAGCACTTGCGACTGCTTAATTGGCACCAACAGCCTAGACAGCTGATTGGCTGATGCACTCTTTTTAACCCCCCGGCTTCCAAGAGGAAGCCGTCAGATCGTTATGCGAACTGTTGCCACCAGCTCAGTAAGCCCTTACGTCCGACTCTGTTCCTGCCCTGCTTTTTTTTGCCAACCTGACTTTGCCCCGTTCTGCCTGCCTGTTACCCGATCTGTTTTGCCCTGTTACCTGCCTGCCTCCTGTTGCTGACCTCGTTTCCGGACTTGACACCGCCTTCGATCTCCAGTCCCGGCTAACGACTTGTAATTCCTGCCTGTCTTCGACCCTTCCCGCAAGACACGGAAATGCCACTTCCGCATCTCCTGCTCCCCTTGGTCCGTCGATCCTCGGATCGTGGAAGCAAGCCCTTCTCTCCCTCTTATCAATAAAACCGAGTAAATGAACGCTACTGGGTCCTGTCTCCGTTCCTGGTTAGTGACAATTGTATTTTTTCCCTTTATTTTAATTTGTTCATCTAGTTATTGTTATTAGTCTACTTGTTCATTGTGTCTATTTTTATATTCATATAATGTTTGCATTGTAATGGTTATGTTGGGGCGGTGGGGGTGTAAAATATCTATATTTATAGCCCTCGATCGCTACCATATGTGCTCCTCGACTTATAATGACCAAAAACCACCAACAGCTCTTTTGGCAGACTTAGATAAGAGAAAAGAGACATAAGACTTCCCTTGAGAAATCTGCGGTTATATTTCATACGTTCTGCTTAAACCCTTCATTTCCAGCTAGGGTAATTTACGCTTACTCCAGACAAAGTCACGTTTTTTTAAGCTAATTATAATTGTAGCATATTGAGGAAGCGCATTAGCTATGTAGAGCTTAACAGAATTAATGATTGGAATTCTTAGGTTTTTATTTAATTTCTTTTAAATATGCAATGTTGATTGACTCCGACAGCGCCTGTCTAGATGATTTCCACGAATTCCGACGTGGTAATAAAAGACATCTGTTTTTCATTATCTCCCTTTTTTTATCAGTTAAAATATGATTTTCCATCACTTGTACGAGAGACTAATTTGAACAATTGTCGCCGAGGGAACAGCCCTTTCCAGTAACGGACATTCCGACACTTTTTGTGGGAAATGTGGGATCGTTACTTCGAAAAGTATCGTGTTCCTGTTGTATTAAAAACAGACATCCGTGTTGTATCAGATACAACCAAAGTAAAACCTTGTACTATCCCTTAGTACCCTAACTTACCTTAACCTTATACCGTCACCGATGTCTTAAAATATCGCCTGTTATCGGCTGATACCTGTATCTGGTATCGCTGAATGATTTTCTTTAAAGGGCACACATGAACCAAAATGGAGTACAGTAAATTAAATCTTTACAATAAATATGCCGCTCTCATTTTCTATCAAAATTGTGAGCTACTATCGTTTTTGGTATCTTTTTCTGATTAACAAAAAATATGTATTTTGGCAATTCAAGGCTCATAGCCTTCTTTAAAAATGTGGTCATGTCTAATCAAGTCACATTTATTTGTATAGACCTTATTGTGTGTGACTGCACAGGTGTAACAACTATACTATCCCCTGATCTTAAATCGACATGTGGGCAAGGAAAAACTCAAAAACCTCGGCATTAAGAAAATAAGAAACCTTGAGAAGGGACCTCTCTGTCACGGAGTGGAAGGGGTGCCCGGACCAGAACGGAGGCAGGAAGGAAGAACTCAATTGCGTGACGATCAAAAACTTTTATTTACCAATATAAAAGTTGTCCAAAACTCAGGGACAAGACAGAACAAACAGGCTTTAACAAAAACGTGCAAACACAGGTTTCTTCCAACTCAACTAAACAGGACAAGGCATGACAGAACAGAAAAGGTATATAATGAGCCAGCACCCGCAAAACCCACAATCCAGCCTTAAATAGCAGACACGCAATTAGTTGAACTGCTTCAGCTGGTGCCCAGGGGGCGGGGCAGACCGGTCGCCAAGGCGACCATGACAGAGCCCCCCCTTTAAGGGACAGCTCCCGAGGTCCCAAAAAGAAAAAATTACTACCTCGCGCCCCGGAATGGTTTGACGTTCGCGATTGGGGCAACCCCGCTCCCTCCTCCGAACACGCAGGAACGGGGAGAGGCAGGCGCCATCTGCGTCGGGCGGATCGGAATCGGCGCTCGGCAGGGGGGGTCCAGCGGGCAAACTGAACAGGCGAAAACAGACAGGCAGAACCGGCGAGAACAGGACAGATAAACAAGGGAGTCGGACAGGCAGAATCAGAACCGGCAAGCAGGACAGGTAAACAGGACAGGCAAAATCAGGAGAGTCGGACTCAGGACAGGCAAGACGGGACAGGCGGAATCAGGACAGAATCAGAAGAGGCAGAATTAGAACCTGACAAAATCAGTACAGGCAAACAGGCAAAAACAGGACAGGCAGACTCAGGGGAGTCGGACTGGCAGACTCAGGGGAGTCGGAGTCGGACTGGCAGGCCGCGGAGTCGGACTGGCAGGCTGCGGAGTCGGAGTCGGACTGGCAGGCCGCGGAGTCGTAGTCGGACTGGCAGGCCGCGGAGTCGGAGTCGGACTGGCAGGCCGCGGAGTCGGAGTGGCAGGCCGCAGAGTCGGTCTGGCAGGCCGCGGAGTCGGAGTCGGACTGGCAGGCCGCGGAGTCGGAGTCGGACTGGCAGGCCGCGGAGTCTGAGTCGGACTGGCAGGCCGCGGGGTCGAACAGGCAGGCAGGGGAGTCGAACAGGACAGGCGAAAACAGGACAGGCGGAGTCGGACTGGCAGGACGGGGAGTCGGACTAGCAGGACGGGGAGTCGGACTGGCAGGACGGGGAGTCGGACTGGCAGGACGGGGAGTCGGACTGGCAGGACGGGGAGTCGGACTGGCAGGACGGGGAGTCGGACTGGCAGGACGGGGAGTCGGAATGGCAGGACGGGGAGTCGGACAGTCAGGACGGGGAGTCGGACAGGCAGGTGTCAAATCCTCCCGGGACCCTATTCGAGGCACAGCATTGGCTACGCCGGGCGGGGCCGTGGTTCAAACGGGCAGGGAAGGTTACCTCAATGGGTGCTTGCCAAACGGCGTCCTCCAGCTCTCCCCAAATCGCTGAGTTCAAATGTTGGCTGGCTCATTCTGTCACGGAGTGGAAGGGGTGCCCGGACCAGAACGGAGGCAGGAGGCAGGAAGGAAGAACTCAATTGCGTGACGATCAAAAACTTTTATTTAACAAAATAAAAGTTGTCCAAAACTCAGGGACAAGACAGAACAAACAGGCTTTAACAAAAACGTGCAAACACAGGTTTCTTCCAACTCAACTAAACAGGACAAGGCATGACAGAACAGAAAAGGTATATAATGAGCCAGCACCCGCAAAACCCACAATCCAGCCTTAAATAGCAGACACGCAATTAGTTGAACTGCTTCAACTGCTGCCCAGGGGGCGGGGCAGACCGGTCGCCAAGGCGACCATGACACTCTCAAGTGGTAACACACTTCCAGGATGATAAAACTGATTTTTAAAAAATCCAGAAGAAAAATTATAGATAATACTTAATTATGAAGAATAAATACTCAAAAATGTAAATGGGTGGTTGTATTTAATAGGCCGGTCAACTTTCTGATATCTGTCTCCCACTTAAACAAAAAAATAAAAATAAAATATCGATACATCATTCTTCATCCTTTAAATGCCTGGACAAGAAGTAGTCTGTTACAAATGTGTACTTCTTTTTTTCATGCAAACTAAGCTGCCACTTTTTAAAAACTAAATATTCGGGTTTTGCATTTTGTAAACAGTAGCAAATCGTTACCCTGCGATCAAACTCACCAATTTGACATGTCAGATCACACTGACACAACCAGTGGGACATCAAACAAAGAAAGGACGACTTTGTCAGGTCATTATGCCTCCGATTGGTATTTTGACAACTTCATATAAGAAATATAACATAGCTGGTGAATGTAAGATGCTTATAATAGAGTAATTACACAAAGATGTGCGTGTACTATTCTCTAGCACACGCAACGATAATTCATAGTAGTAAATCATTTATTAAACTTATTTAAAAAAAGCCTTAGCAACTGTAATAAACGGCCTCCTCTCATTTAAGCACCCCGCTAATATCAAGCTCTACATCACAATTAGCTGCTCCTTAATTAAAATGTTAATCAAGCCGCCCCGTAATTGCATATTAACCGGCAGGGAAGTTGGACCTAGCCTGTGTTATGTGAGAGAGGTTGCAAAAAAGGAGGTGAGTAGACTTTGCAATGCAAGGGTAATTAACGGATCTTAATAAATGCCACTCAAATTGGAGGAGCTCGTTATTATTCGTGGAGAAAATTAAAAGCAAATCAACTGAGTACTCAGAAATACAGGTTGGACAAATCTCTTTCCTTGTAAAAACATAATAACATGATAATTAATAATGATCGTAACATAGTAAAAACAAAACAAAAGTGAAAAGAACCTACAGTAAGGTATTTTTTTTTTAACTTTAATAATGTGAGTTGCACTAGTCAGCCAAGAAGTAGTTTTAACCCTGTTTCTAGGTAAAAAAAAAAAAAAACATTGTAATTACATTATAATAACAAAACAAGAGTGAAAAAACACCTGGCAGTGCAATTTGGTTAAGTCAGCAACCTGAATCACAATGGTTGCCCTTATCAGAATTTAACAAGTATATTAAAGTCCTGTATATTGTATATATTACTTATAGAGAAAATTAAAGCTATCTGGAAGAAATTAAATGATCTGCATTTATATAGCGCTTTTCAAGTCAAGACTTCCCAAAGCGCTTTACAATGTGCTTCACATTTACCCATTCACTCACCAATAGCAGCCGTGCAGTCATGCAAGGCGCCAACCTACTTATTGGGGGCATTAGGGGTTCAGTGTCTTACCCAAGGACACTTTGACATGTAACACGGAGGAGCCAGGATTCGAACCATCGATCTCTTGATCCCAAAACGAGCACTCTGCCTCTTGATCTAATTAAGGGTTGTGACAAACGCTTTTACCAGTAGAAACATAATAACTATGTAATTACATGATAATAAACATAGTAACAACACAACAATTATAAAAAGAACCCAGTGATAGGTATTTTTCTTAACTGGTGACCTTAATTGTTAGCCAAGAAATATTTTAAAATATTTAATAGTTTATTTTATCGTCAAATCGGCGGAGCTCGTTATTGTGAGTGGGGAAAGAATTACAGGTTAATTCCTTTTTTTTCTTTTTTAATTAAATTATTTCAGGCAATTATATTATTTGTGTACACATGTAACTATAACCTTAAACAGAACAGAATGCCTAAAAGGTAGTGGGACGAAGATAACTTATTAAATCCCAACCCTTTTCGTGAAGATTTTTTTTTCTTTCAAACATTTCGAATTGCACGTTAACCAGTAAGCCCGTTTGATAAAAAGGCTGTTTTTTTAATTCAGATTCCAGAAAATTCCGTAAAATATTTATCATTAACTAAATTATTTTACTTTCTTGATATTTTATGTTGATTAGATTGTTTTTAATTGATTTTATGATCATAGAACATTCATAGTTTTTACATATACAGCTTTCACAACTTAAAACTCCCTTTGTACTACTAAAAATGTAATAACATTGTTATAATGTGTTGATAATTAAGAAATAACCAAGGGCCTTCTTTGGGGGTGCTGAGCATCCATAGTTTATGGCTGCTTAAAATAAAAGATCACTTAAAGTGATTAAGAATCATTCAACAGGGTTCCAGACTGTCACCTTCCATTTGTGAACATCACAATACTAATACTAATACTAATACTAATACTAATACTAATACTAATACTAATACTAATAGTAATACTAATACTAATACTAATACTAATACTAATACTAATACTGATACTGATACTGATACTGATACTGATACTGATACTAATACTGATACTAATAATGATAATAATAATAATAATAATAATAATAATAATAATAATAATAATAATACATTCTACTTCAAGGCGGCTTTCAGGACACCCAAGGTCGCTGTACACAGGGTAGCAAAGAACAAAAAGCAAGAATAAAAAAGGAAAAAAGGGGGCAGTATGTGAGGAAGATGATCATAAAAACGCAATTCTGAAGAAGTAGGTTTTGAGTCCTGATTTGAAGGTGGAATTCCAGAGGTCAAGTGCCAATGAGTTCCAGAGCTGGGGGGCAGAGCGGCTGAAAGCTCTGCTCCCCATGCAGCTGAAACCGGCAGCGGGTTTAGTGAGATGGTTGGAGGAGGATGATCTGAGGGTGCGGGATGGGATGGCAATAAGAAGGGGGTCGGAGAGGCTATAAATGGCCATGTAGGTGTAGAGAAAGATTTTGTAGTTGATTCTATGGTTAATTGGAAGCCATTGGACTTTGTGGTTAGCAGAAACACTCTTACTATGTTATGCCTAGTTTTTACTCATTTATTTTTAACAGAGTACTCACAAACAAACACATACAGAAGAGGAAGCGCGGAACTTATTGGACAATGATGCATTCTATTCAACACTTTATAATTCCACGCCGTGTCGCCTGATCTCGATTGTTGCAAACCTGTCAACTTTTCTGTGTCGCAAATCTTTTTTCAATTGCCATCAATTGACTCTGTTTTAACCGGTGGTCCTTCCAAGCCAGGTATGGAGCTGGCCTAAGGCGCGAAAACACTTTTCGCAGCAATAGTTCCTTATTGGAACTGTTGGGCAAATCTAAATAACTGCCTTCGGAGTTGTAATATCCAGGAGATTGTACACAGACGTGTGTCTTCATTGGTGCCAGGCTTCCTCTTGCTTTTCAAATTCAATGCCATAATGCACTGCCAGTGTTGAGAACTGAGGAGAGCAAAAATTGTCTAAAGTATGACTGCATACATAAATCTGCTTATCAGATCCTGATTCACACCTGAAAACCGCCTCCGTGCTTTAAAACACAGACAGTTTTATTACCAAGAAAGTAAGAATTCATTATCATAACCATATCGTAATTATTGATATAACAATAATCAGTATAATTTCATAACTTTTTAAAGATGGTAAATGGTTTATAGATAATCCATGAAAATGTATCATAATGTTGTCAACTGATTAGGAGAAAATACATGATTATCAAACTTTTACTTTTCATCTTGCGTTTTTCATCTTCAGGCCTATCGTGTCCTTTAATAAGGAAAAGAGAGTTTAAAAAAGCTATGATAACGGGCTAGTTCTGCCCATGGTAATAACATGAAAATAGTAAATGGGAAGTCAGATAATTTTGTTATTTCAGAAACATGCGATGCACAATTGGCCCTAAACAATAGCCAAGAAGCATTTTATTTTATGGATAAATGCCACTCAACTTGAAAGTTATTATTTGTAAAGACAATCTAAAGTCCCTGGCGGACACCAGCTAAGAGCCTTGATGTTTTATGTTGATTGTGATTTTGTATAAAAACAATGATTTTATCAACTATAACTACCTTAATTGTATGCATATTCAACTTTACAAGGTGACACCACTCTTGTCCAGGTAAAAACGCAATAACATGGTAATTACATGATAATAACAAGTAAAACATATGTTGGCTTGGAGAGGGACGGGCGACACCAGGTCGTACTTGCCCAAGACACACCACAAGAAATGGTGGCCCTATGACCCGTGCGGTTAAAGGATGCAGCCAACCAACTAACCAATAATATAATAGCGACAAAACACATAAATATGGCATTTTGTTATTTCCAATTTTTTTGATGAATGCCATTCAAATTGGAGGATCTCTTGATTATTGATGAAGAAAATTATTCATAGAGTAAATCAACCATGTCTTTTTGTTGAAGATCAGATTTTCTTTACAGGTTTTATTCCTATAACTTGGTTGTTTTTTTAACCTATGCACTCCCTTGTCCTAGCAAAAAACGTAAAACACGTCAAGACGGTTATTACATATTAATAGCATAGCAATAACATAACAGTAGTGAAAAGAAACACATGGTAAGGTAATATTATCATATATGCAGTGTGTATCACACAGGTGGCCATCATTCGGTAGCCAAGAAGTTTTTTTGGGTCTTCAAAAATGTCAGCGACTCTTTCTTTACAAGCTGTGGTTTTCAAATTGAAAGCACAGCTCGTTGCAAGCAAAACTATTTCCCAGCTCCTTCTGAACGGCATAGCTTCAAGCACGCCAGTTCGGTTTCTGCCAGCCGACGTCCCGGAATAGTCGAATTCCCGTCTTGGTTTGGCTCCGGCCTCGGAAATGGCCGTACAAGAGACTTCTGTGTCCCGGCCTGACTGAAAAATTAGGAAAAAAGGGAAAGAAAAACGCCTTCCAAGTTGAGTCAAGTCAAATATTTGAGGAGGCCGAGGAAAGCTGGCAAAGCATCACAGGAATTCTCTTGTACAAAACAAAACAAAAAATGTGCAAAGAAGATTGAAACCCGGGAATGTTTAGAATTCATATTCGTGATATATTTCTCTCTTGTTTTGTCACACAAAATTGAGGCCAGAAAGTTTTTGATTTAGTGAGGTGACATTTTTACACTCTGCCCCTCTTAAAAAAGTATTAATATGTGTTTGATGGATTTGTAGCTTTTAATTTATTTATACAGTTTTGTTACTCAGTTTTTTATTGTTTAGTATTTCTATTAGTTATATTATAGTTTTTATATTTACTTGTAATGTATAATCATAAATAAAATATTTTTAAGGTTTCAAAAAATGAAATGAAATGTTCTGCATTTATATATCAACCTTAATGAATGTTTTCTTTATTTTATTGACTCTATTTTTTTTTCAATCTTCAAATTTGTTAAAGGTATTTATGTTGATTAATATATTTTTAATGTTAATGTAATTTGAATTCTTTATTACAATAATACTGATTAATATTTGATTTTAATTTTTTAATGATACTATTTTTAACATTGAAAAATACTTGTAATAATACAGATTAATATTTTTTTAAGTGTTTAATTCAATTTAATTTAATTTAATTTAATTTGATTTATTACACCAGCTCCCTTACGTTATTTCTGTGCTCCTTTATTGAGCAGCAAATGGTTTCATGGCCTCAATATTTCCATTAAAAATAGTAAAACCAACTTAATTTTATCTCTAATGTATATATAGTTTGTTCTACTCTCCTTCAACAAAAGCCCAAAGCAAAATTTGTTCAAAAAGCTTTTGGGTGGGTTTTTCGTTTGCTATTGGCGCCATCTTCTGTTCTAAGTGCGTCATACACACCTTTTTTTCAAACTTCTTTCGAAAATTATACATTTTCTGTCTTTACATATCAGGAAACAACTTAAACTTAAAAGGACAAATAAAAAAGTAAATTAAATAAAAATAATAATAAAATTTAAAAAATGAAGTTTATACCAAAAAATAAATAGATTCAGATTCAGATTCAGATTCAGATTCAGATCTACTTTATTGTCATTCTAGTACACGTGTATACAGAACGAAATGTCGATACATCTGACCCGCACAGTTTCCTCGAATGTACAGATATAAGTAAAAGTTGTATTGTATTATGGCTACGTATAGTATTTTACCATAGTGCCGATAGTGCAAGAGGAGTAGCTAACCAGATGTGCAAAATGGGCAGTCAGGTTAACAAGTCAGGTAAACAGTAACATTAACACTGTAACAATAACGCTGTAAGTACAATAGTGCAGAGAGCAAATGTGCAAGGAGTGGCAAGCTATAAAGAACTGCCAGTAGTGCAAAAAGTCAGATTAGCAGCCGTTTAGATTTAGGTTAACTATATGTTAGATTGACCATTTAACAGTCTAATGGCCAGGGGGACTAGACTACTGCGGAACCTGGTGGTCCTGCACCGCACACTGCAGTACCTCTTCCCAGAGGCTAGCAGAGTGAACAGTCCATGATGGGGGTGAGAGGGGTCCCCGATAATGTTCTTAGCATGGGATAGGCAGCGCTTCTGGCCAATGTCCTGAATGGAGGGAAGTGTAGTCCCGATTATTTTCTCTGCTGTCCTCGTTACCCTCCTCACACTACCCCAGTCGGTAGCGCTGCAGCCTCCACACCACACA
Source organism: Urocampus carinirostris (assembly GCF_059441175.1). NCBI lineage: Eukaryota > Metazoa > Chordata > Actinopteri > Syngnathiformes > Syngnathidae > Urocampus > Urocampus carinirostris. The sequence goes on along the minus strand of NC_142350.1, from coordinate 10,158,971 downwards.
GAGATACAGCTGGTCAGGATACTCTCTATGGTGCCCCTGTAGAATGCGATGAGGGAAGGTCGGGGCAGGTGGGCTCTCCTCATCCTCCGCAGGAAGTACAGGCGCTGCTGTGCCCTCTTAACCAGTGATGCAGTGTTCACGGACCAGGTGAGTTTGTTTGTAATGTGCACCCCTAGGAACTTGATACTGCTGACAACCTCCACAGCCTTGTTGTTGATGCAAAGTGGGGCATGGTTGGGCTGATTTTTCCTAAAGTCGACAATGATCTCTTTAGTTTTGTCAACATTCAGGACCAGGCTGTTGTCCCTGCACCAGCCCACCAACTGCTCCACCTCCTCTCTGTAGGCCAGGTCGTTGTCGTCCCTGATGAGGCCCACCACTGTTGTGTCGTCAGCATACTTCACGATGTGGTTTGTGGCGGACCTAGGGACGCAGTCGTGTGTCATCAAGGTGAACAGCAAGGGGCTCAGGACACAGCCTTGGGAGGAGCCCGTGCTGAGGTAGATGACATCTGAGATGTTCTGACCTATCCGCACTGATTGGGGTCTGTTACTGAGGAAGTCCAGCAGCCAGTTCCGCAGGGGGGTGTTGAAACCCAGGAGTCTCATTTTGTCTACCAGATGTTGTGGGATGATGGTGTTGAATGCTGAACTGAAGTCCAGGAACAGCATCCGCACATGGGTGTTCTTCTCCTCTAGGTGTGTCAGGCTCAGGTGAAGCGCAGAGGAGATGGCATCCCTGGTGGAGCGGTTTGTCCGGTAGGCAAACTGAAAGGGGTCGAATGAGGAGGGGAGACTGGAGGTGATGTGCTCTTTAACCAGTCTCTCAAAGCACTTCATAATGATAGGAGTCAGTGCAACGGGCCGGTAATCGTTGAATGATAAGATCTGGGGTTTCTTTGGCACTGGGATGATGTTGGCAATTTTGAAGCATGATGGTACTTTGGCTTGGTCTAGCGAGGTGTTGAAAATGTCTGTTAGTACACAAGCCAGCTGATCGGCGCACTCCCTAAGTATCCGCCCCGGAATGTTGTCCGGGCCTGGAGCCTTCCTTGTGTTGACCCCTCTCAGGGTCTTTCTCACGTCAGTTGAGTCCAGGTGGAGTGCTCTTTCGTCCTGATTTGGAACCGCTTTCGCTGCAGGCGTGCCGTTTTGTGCCTCGAACCTTCCAAAGAATTTGTTGAGGTCATTCAGAAAGTCCATGCTAGTGTCCTGCACTGGGGCGGTGGTAGGCTTGTATTTGGTGATGGCCTGAATGCCTTTCCACATATCCCTGGTGTTGGTTGTACTGAGGAAACGTTCCTGGATTTTTTGACTGTGCGTTCGCTTTGCTAGTCTGATAGCACGGTTCAGGTTAGCCCTCGCTGATCTCAGCGCCTCCTTGTCACCAGATTTAAAGGCAAGGTTCCGTACTTTTAGTTGTTTGCGTATCTCAGCAGTCATCCAGGGCTTCTGATTGGCACGGGTACATATAGTTTTGGTATTGCTGACGTCTTCTGTGCATTTACTGATGTAGGCTGACACAGAAATGGCGTACTCATCTATATTTATTTTGTTGTTGTAAGTGGCAGCCGATTAAAACATGTCCCAATCAGTGCAATCAAAGCAGTCCTGTAGTGCCTCCATTGCCCCCTCAGACCACACCCTCACCTGCTTCACTGTAGGTTTTTCTCTGGTCAGCAGGGGCTTGCATGCTGGAATTAGCATAACAGAAAGGTGATCTGATGAGCCAAGGTGGGGGCGGGGGGCTGCTTTATATGCACCTTTGATGTTTGTGTAGGCCAGGTCTAATGTGTTCCTACCTCTTGTAGCAAAGTTTACATGCTGATGGAAATGCGGGAGAACTGTTTTCATATTGGCCTGGTTAAAGTCCCCCGCCGCAATAAAAATGCACTCGGTGTAAGCATGCTGCAGTTCACTCACAGTTCGGTAGAGAACGTCCATTGCCTCCTTCCTTGGTGAAAATATACAAAAGAACAAACATCCAAACATTTTAAAATATTTTTGCAAAAAAAATGAAAAAATACAACAACTTTAGTTTTAATTGTTTAAATATACTATTGTTTTATTATGCTACTTAAAAACTCCTTATAGCGTATCAAGCGCTGTCAATTTTGACGTTGTCGCTCTCTAGCGCCAACAAATCAAACTAACATTCAGTATTTAACGCGAAAGCATATGCTTACACTATGAGTCCGGTAGATGGCAGTCACGCATCGCTTTAATTTTGGGTGGGTTGAAGGATCACGTCATTATGTTGGGAAAAAAGCAAAATATTGGAATATTCACAGGAAAAAAAAAAGGTTTTTGTTTCAAATCATTAACTTAATTTATTATTATTAGTAGTAGTATTATTATTAGTAGTAGCATTTTTATCACCAAATAAAAGAGATAAGATATATATAGGAGAAAAGAATATGATTAAAAAGCTAAAAATATATTATACCACATGTTAATAAATCTCATCTCATTAATTAGCTGCACCGCTTATCCTCAGTAGGGTCGCGGGGGTGCTGGAGCCCATCCCAGCAATAATCGGGCAGTGGGCAGGGGACACCCTGAACTGGTTGCCAGCCAGTCGCAGGGCACACAGGGACAGACAATTTGCTCGCTCATTCACACCTAGGGACAATTTGGACCGGCCAATCCACCTGAAATGCATGTCTTTGGAATGTGGGAGGAAACTGGAGTGCCTGGAGGAAACCCACGCAAGCACGGGGAGAACATACAAACTCCGCACAGGAAGTTCGGTAGCTGGATATGAACCCACACAGGAGGTTCCCATGACCTTAGAACTGTGCCGCACACGCGCTAACCACTGCGCCGCCGTGCAGCCCATGTTAATGAATATACTGTATAGATAAATATATAAATAAATGAACTATTAAATGAAAAGGTGTACATGAATAAAAAAACAAAATTAAATAACGTATTCACTTATTCGAACATTCCGCTTGGTGCGCAAACGTGAGTCAGCAAAAAATAAAATAAATAAAATTAGATTGAAATGAGAGAGTATCTGATTGGTCCAGGGCGTACATGCAACTGTGCGGTAAAAGCTATCTTGTCAACTAAGCAGAATTTTTCTGCAGTTTTTTTTTTAATCTGAAAACCTCTTCAGAGCAATAAGTTTAATTCCCTTTTTGTGTGTATATTTTCACTTTATTTACAGTGTGTGTATCACGTGACACACGATGACGCCAGACGATTCATTCATTTTGCATTTCCTCATTTCCAAATGTTCTCGTTTTTAAATATTGTATTTAGTTTTTGTACCAATTTAATAAAAAAAGTAAGAGCAATAATTGCAATTAATAATTTAATTCACTTTCTGACCATTAAGAGATGGCGTGAAACTCTCACAAATAAATAAAAATAAAATAAAAAATAACAGTAATGGCTGGCAAAACAAACAACCAATCACTGTCATGTCCTAAGCTTTTCCCAATTAAAATCCTCCAATTCTCTTTTGGGAATAAAACCTTACTCTTTTAAATCTCTCTTTAAATCTCACATAAAGCCGAGATCTCAACACAGGGACATTGCTCGTAAGAAATAATAATAATTAGCAATGGTCTCTATCCTATTTCTTCAGACTGATACCAATACCAATACCTAAATATCGAGTAATCATTGATAGGTATACCTCATCCAAATACCATTACTACATAACAATACACAATTTAAGTCAAGTCACGTATATTTTTATAGCCCTTTATCACAAGGAGTCTCAAAGGGCTGCACAGACCCCAGACAGACTATTATTACACCATCCCCTGATCTAAAACCTACATTAGGGAAAGGAAAAACTCAAAAAATCTCAACATGAGGAAAACTTGAGAAGGGGCCTCAAATAAACTAATCCCACTTCATTGAAATAATATTTAGTAAAATCCCCCCCAATTTTTTTTATCCATTTTAAAAACAAAATAAGAACAATTGTAGACATATGAGTATGAAAATAAAGATGAGAGCACAGCTGGGGAAAACTGCTAATTACCGCAATAAATATTACAGAATTCTTAACAATGTATATTTAAAATGGCCTGGACTCCCTCCCCGAAAAATACAACGTACTTCTGTGGGTGGCTCTTGTGTGATTTCCATCACGTGATCCGTTCAATTTACCATTTCAGGTTCCTGTTAAATGACAACTAGAGTAACGATCCCTTAAAGAGGCTGTTACTGGCACAAATATTGATACTTTGAATTGGTACATACAATACCCCAAAATTAATAATGACAATAGGTATTTTTTTTTCCAGTATAAAAAAAAATACATATTGTCATTCCAGTTAGGTATATATAAATATTTTTTTTCCTCAATATTTATTCTCTTACATTTGATTACATTATGAAATCTTATTAATTTTCATTTGTTCCAATTGTTTTAAAATAAACATTATATGATTTTCTTTTTTTCTCATATTTTCCTTTTTTCTACATATACAGTGGCTTGCAAAACTATTTGGCCCCCGTGAACTTTGTGACCTTTTGCCACATTTCAGACTTCAAATATAGATATATAAAACTGTAATTCCTTGTGAAGCATCAACAATAAGTGGGACATTAATGAAGTGGGACACACTTTATAGGATATTTTAAACTTTTTTAACAGATAAACCGAAAAGTGAAAAAATGATAAAGCCCCATTACTTCCATTGCAGAAAACTGTCCAGAAGATCAGTGAGGATCTTTGAATGATTCAATGTTGATCTAAATGAGTAACGATGATAAATGGAATCCACTTTTGTTTAATCAAGTCTCTCTATAAATGCACTTGCACTGTGATAGACTCAGAGGTATGTTTAAAGCGCAGAGAGCATCATGAAGAACGAGGAACACACCAGGCAGGTCCAAGATACTATTGTGGAGAAGGTTAAAGCTGGATTTGGATACCAAAAAAATTCCCAAGCTTTAAACATCCTAAGGAGCACTGTGCAAGCAATAATATTGAAATGGAAGGAGTATCAGGGGCCGTCCCCCTAAACTTTCAGCTCATACAAGAAAAAAACTGATCAGAGATGCAGCCAAGAGGCCCATGATCACTCTGGATGAACTGCAGAGGTCTACAGCGGAGGTGGGAAAATCTGTCCACAGGACAACAATCAGTCATATACAGCACAAATCTGGCCTTTATGGAAGAGTGGCAAGAAGAAGGCCATTTCTTAAAGATATCCATAAAAAGTGTTGTTTAAAGTTTGCCACGAGCCACCTGGGAGACACACCAAACATTTGAAAGAAGGTGCTCTGGTCAGATGAGACCAAAATAGAACTTTTTGCTAACAATGCAAGACGTTATGTTTGGCGTAAAAGCAGCACAGCTCATCTCCCTCAACTCACTATCCCCACAGTCAAACATGGTGGTGGGGGCACCTTGGTTTGGGCCTGCTTTTCTTCAGAAAGGACAGGGAAGATTGTTAAAATTGATGGGATGATGGATGGAGCCAAATACAGGACCATTCTGGAAGAAAACCTGATGGGGTCCGCAAAAGACCTGAGACTGGGACGGAGATTTGTCTTCCAACAAGACAATGATCCAAAACATAAAGCAAAAGCTACAATGGAATGGTGTGTTAGAATGGCCAAGTCAAAGTTCAGACCTCAATCAAAATGAGAATCTGTGGAAAGAACTGAAAACTGTTGTTCACAAATGCGTTCGATCCAACCTCACTGAGCTCGAGCTGTTTTGCAAGGAGGAATGGGCAAAAATATCAAGTGCTCGATGTGCAAAACTGATTTAGATGTACCTCGAGCGACTTGCAGCTGTAATCGCAGTAAAAGGTGGCGCTACCAAGTATTAACTTAATGCGGCAGAATAATTTTGCACACCCATTTTTTTTTTGTTTTTTATTTGTTTGTTACCATTGTTTTTTATTTGTTTAAAATATCCAATAAAGTGTGTTCCACTTCTTGATTGTGTCCCACTTATTGTTGATGCTTCACAAGAAATTATAGTTTTATATCTTTATGTTTGACATCTGAAATGTGGCAAAAGGTCACAAAGTTCAAGGGGCCAAATAGTTTCGCAAGCCACTCTATTATGAATGTATATTTGTGTACCCAAGTATTCAGTTCAAAATCATTCCGAATATTTCAGCAAAAAATATGAAAATTATTTTAACGGTATTTTTCTAATGATTTTAGTTTTATTCGTAATTATTTTTCCCTTCTCCCCCATTTACTCTGTATTATGGTAATATGGATGTATGTAATACATTAATACATTATTTAATAATTATTATTATTACTATTATTTGAATATTTTTCAGTACTCATTAAGCATCAAATATAAAAAAATAAACAATATGAAAACAATACATGATTAAAACAGTATGTTATTATAATGTGGGTTGAATCGATATTCAATTTATTAATGAATTACAATGAACAATTTCATTTAATTGACATGATTTCAAATATTTTTGCAAATCACCAAATGTAAAGGTGAATTAATAATTAGAAATGGATTGAAACTGTATTCTTTAAAATATAATTTATTGTTTTAAAATGTACTGGTAATTTGATATTTTTCTTCTTTTTTGGGTCTTTTTATCCTCTTTACTAGATCTTATGTTAATGTAAAAGCATGCTATTTATTCATCAGATAATTTATTAATTATAGTTAGGTTTTTGTTTTAAAATGAGAATATTTTTGTGAAGCAGTAAATATACAATTTAAAGGAAAATGATAATAATGTATTAAAACAGGACTTTTAAAAATAAAAACATGATTTGAAATTTTTCCTTTTCAAATACCTCATATTAATGTAATTCCAGGTAATTATTAATTGCAATTGATCATTATTCATTTTATTGAATTACAAAAAAGCAGAAAATTTCTGCAATAAGTATTACACTTATCTAAACTGTGTTTTTTATGATATTTATTGTTTTCAAATCATTCCAATTTTTTGTTTTTTTTATTTGCTCGTTACTATTTTAAAGTGACGGTGTGTAATATTTGATGCCTCTTGTGGTACAAAAAACCCTTTCATTCAGTAAAAACAAAAATACATTCATTTGAATACCAAGCAAAAATACATTAAATATCATATACCAATGTTAATTTTTATTTAAAAAAATCATAGGTCAAGAAATTAGCATTTCTTCACATCGTGGAATCCATATCTAAGGTGCCGCCATGTTTGTCTGCTGTCTTGCTACTTGCTGTCGCACTGTTTTTTGTTTTTTTTTGCACTACGCAACAGGGCCGTCTAGCGGTCAAATATTACACAAGGGGCTTCATTGCAGATTTATGTGATTAATCAACCAGTTCAATAATTAACTGTGATTATTTAACTGTTTTAATTTAAATGATTTCAACGACTGTATTTTTAAAGCACCAAATAGAAAATTAAATGGTAAAAAATATGAAAATAGCAAAGGGTTAAAACAGTATGTATTAGACAACAGTGTCATCTATCGGTCAGATGTTACACAATGGGGCTTTAATGCAGATTCATGAGATTAGGGTTAAAAAATCAACTTTAATTATTTATCCGTTTTAATCGAAATAACTTCAACTATTTTCAAAGCAGAAAAAAGAAAACTAAATGGGAAAAAATGTGTAAATAGCAAAGGATTTAAACAGTATGTTTTTGTAAATATTTGACAATATTTTTTTCATCTTTTCCTATAAATACCTCAAACTTTCTTTCACCACTATTGCATCAATGACATAGTATCCTTCTTTTTTTTGCTTTTTTCCTGAACGTTTGCAAAAGTGAGGTAGTGAAAATGATCCGCATGAGTCAGAGCGACAACATTTTACAACAGGACTCGACCTTCAAAAAGGCGTGACAAATCACCCGCATGATGGAAGATAGCAGAGGTTTTTTTTCCCCGTGCACGTCTGGAACTCATTTCTTGTCCTCGTTTCCCCGATAAGAAATTTGGTGACACTCTGCAGAACGCCAAAGCGTAGGAACGGACCCTACAAAGGCTCCATTCAAGCGTTACTTGTATTTTTTAGTAAACGCAGACGCCATGTTTCACGTTTTGCGTGGGACACCCGAGAAAGACGCGGTCAAAAATCTTGGACGGAGACAAGAAGCAGCCCTCAGGACCGAAACCACAAAAATTGATGTCAGAATTTTTAAAGTTAGCCAAGGCCTGCTGGAAGCCTCGGAGTGCCATGCCGTATATTTTATTGTCAGAGTGAAAAGGAAAAAAAAAGATATCAAAACCGATATCGGATCATTGATCCGATTACAAATAAGTGCAATCTATCTATTTTGCGCTAAAGGTCCCTGAATACAAAGCTCAGGGACATCTTCTTCCCCTGGGCCATCACTACCCTAAACGAGAGCACAAAACTGTGAAACTGTGAGACTTTTGTTTTTTTTCTCTTTTTGTTGTTGCTCAATGGAACTGTGAAAAAAATGTTGAAAAACGATTGCATGAAACTGTGGGTTTTTTTAAATTGCTGATGCTAAATGTTATTGCACTTGTTTTCATTGCACCCTGGTTACAATGCATTGTTCTTTTTCATTGCAATACTATCATAACAATTTTTCTAAGCACTACGTTATAATTATTTTTATTTCTGCCCATTTTCCTGACAGTCGTAGTTTTTTTTAATCACTTTCCCCATCAAAGTCTTAAATACATGTTTTACCCTGGAGTGCCATGTCTAATCTCATTGAATACAACATTTTACAATGTTGATATAAATTACAATAAAGACCCCTCTATTCTATTCTATTCTATTCTATTCTATTCTATTCTATTGCATCCATCCAAAATATGCACCGCTTATCCTCAGTAGGGTCGCGGGGGTTGCTGGAGACAATCCCAGCCATCTTCTGGCAGCTGGCAGGGGACACCCTGAACTGGTTGCCAGCCAGTCGCAGCGACAGACAACTCATTCGCTCATTTACACCTAGGGATATTTTGAACAGGCCAATTAACCTGATATGAATTTTTTTAGAACGCGGGAGGAAACCGGAGTGCCTGGAGGAAACCCACGCAAGCGCAAGGAGAACATGCAAACTCCACACAGGAAGGTTCGATCTCATGACCTCAGAACTGTGCCGCGGACGCGCTCACCACTCAGCCGCCGTGCTGCCCCTATTCTATTGTATTGTATTGCATTGTATTCTATTCTATTATAAATATTTGTTTATTCGATTGTGATTCATCTTGTGAGCGTCCCTTAAGAGATACCAGATGCATTTGAAAATAATGCAGAAATACTATAATAAAAACTACTACTACCTAAATTCTTCAAAATGCTATAAAACACCAGTACAGTAATACGTTAATACAACAGTACTACTACAGAAATTCTACAGAAAAACTAAAACAAAAACACTACAAAGATAAAACTACGGTAAGAATACAAAATTACTACTTCAATAACACATTTCAGATACAGACATAGATAACATAATTACAGCAGCCATCCACACTTGCCATAATGATGCCTAGCACATAATCCCACTAAAGACCAGAGAGAAATACACAAGCCAAAGACCCTAACCAAAACAGCATCAGTGCTGATCCCATTGGCGTCACTTAGCATGGGGCATTGCGACTGGTATTGAAGATTACAGTTACAAATTTGCTGGGTAAGTATGAAAGGAACATATATTTAGGTCCACATTAATAAGTGAAACTGGAGATAATTGGACTGATTGGTCAAAAGGGAAGGCTATGCAATTTAGAAAGCATTTCACCTGGCCAAAGCCCATGGTGGTTTGCTCGTCACTTTGTCAAAATCATATGGGAAGAACAATTTTACCAGAGTCTATCTCAGTCCAGATATGACAAATTTGGAAATTTCCTGTGACTATATGTTTCAGAAATAATACAGCTCCAACAGTGCCACTGAGAGGACAAGTTTATGGCGGCAAGGCCACTCGTCGAGTGGTAACTACTCCCATGGACTCTTCTTGCACTTTAGATGTAATGAACAACACCAGACCCAAACCTGATTGGCAAATTAATGATTAGCTCGACCCCATCATTCCAAAGGTAAAAGCAAAACCTCTATTTGACAAAAAGATGACAGAACATACAGGTGTAGATTCGGAAAAAAACCAAAAACTTTTATAGATAGATAGATAGATAGATAGATGGATAGATAGATAGATAGATAGATAGATAGATAGATAGATAGATAGATAGATAGATAGATAGATAGATAGATAGATAGATAGATAGATAGATAGATAGATAGATAGATAGATAGATAGATAGATAGATAGATAGACAGACAGACAGACAGACAGACAGATAGATAGATAGATAGATAGATAGATAGATAGATAGATAGATAGATAGATAGATAGATAGATAGATAGATAGATAGATAGATAGATAGATAGATAGATAGATAGATAGATAGATAGATAGACAGATAGATAGATAGATAGATAGACAGATAGATAGATACTTTATTCATCCCCGAAGGGAAATTCACAATTCACGTTTTATATAACATTCTACTTTTTTATTTTACTGTTTTTATTATTTTTCTATTCTTATTTTTGTAGGGGTTATGGTCTCAGTTTGCTGAGGCCATGAGGGATTAAAGGATTTTATACATTTTGACTGTAAAGGATTTTATACGATTGATTCATAATGCAATGAAGATTTTCACTGAGTGGGCTTTAGTTCAATGTACAAGGTCAGGGCAGGCTGTTCGAAATGTATAATATTTTGTCTTGGGAATTTTCATCACAGGACTCGTGGAGGCGACGTTGTTTTGAGAAGCCAGGCATCAAGGCGCTCGTAGATGAGATTGTGAAGCGCAGGGGGCTTCCTTGGCACGCCCATGGGAGGAGCCGGCAAACCATTATGTGGGGAGAAGATGGCCAGTAGGAGAAAGCTTAAGGACTTTAGAAAAAGGCTTCCCAGAGACTTCAATGTTACTACTACTTCAGCCGTCTCCTGTTTTACACTTAGTTCTGATGTTGTGAATAAATCTGCCCCCGTGTGCAAATGTCACCTCACCTGCTCATTTTTTTCCTCAAGAAACAAGCGCGCATGAATTGTTGAGTGAATGTAGGTTGTGTTTGGTTAATGGAGTCAGATAACTAACTCGAACAATTTGGTAAACGGTACATTTTGATAATTAATTTCCAACACCATCCACATTGTGGTCTACACTCAATCTTGTACAGCTTTCCTTTTAGCAGAATATTTACTTTTTACTGATACCAAATATTACATTTTTGCTAACTTGCTAGTCAGCAGATTTTAGCCTAAGGGTACATGTTAGCCTTTTTCACTACGTTAGAAAAGCTTGGCAGATGTGAATATTGGCTTGAATTGTCCATAGTGTTACACAATTCAACAGGTACTTGTTCAAATAAACATTGTTTTAAAATGTTAGCTTGTTTCAGCAGAGGATTGTTTAAATAAAGGTTCACTTGTTGCTAACTTTATAGTTGATAGGCATTTTAACCTCATTACTTGCTAGCTTGTTTGCCTGAATTATACTAGTTTAGCGGTTTGAAATGTTTACATTTATTTGATTAAAAACTGACCTGATTGGGCATGTTGTTAAAATAAATGTTTCTAACCTGCTAGCTGACAAAAATTTAGCCTGACGTCACTTACTATCTTGTTCTGCTACATTATAATAGCGCTGTGGTTTCGGATATTGGCTGTGACTTCTATTTGATCCAAAACTAATCCTTTGAATTATCCACTTAAAAAAATAAGTGACGTGTTATCGTTCGGCCCTCGAAAAGACGGATTAGCTTTTTGGACAAATGTAACCGAGTCCAAAATTTGGATCAGAGAAGACCAACCGAGGAAGGTCACCAGTCAAGCCAGACGACAGGACGCATTACTGAAACCAGATGGACTCATTAGCAAAAGTTAAAAGTCCCCACTCGAGATTTATACGACAGCCTCTATGCTACGAAGAGCCGAAGAGGAACGGATATGATAAAGGGAAAGCGTTTTAGAGTGGCAAGTGTTTACAGATGTCTGAGCTAGCGTTAGCGCCGTTTCATGTCGGAAATCTTTTGCCGATAACCACTAAGTCTAAACTGGTCGGAATAACAATGGTTGGCTCGCTAATGATGGAATGTTTTCACTCTTAACCATTTACCGTTTTGCTGTATTTTTTTTAATAAAAGTTGACAAAAGTGACATGGGAGATTTGTTTAAAGTATGAAGAGCCAAAGACCATATGATAAAAGCAAAAGCATTTCAGAGTGGCAAGTATATAGAGTTGTCCGATCTAGCTTTAGAGCAGTTTCATAATGGAAATATTTCACTGACAACAACTGAGTCTTTATTTGTTTTGAATATTAATCTTCGGTTCACTAGTGACAGAATGTTTTGCCTGTCAGCCAGTCAGTATTTCAACATTTTAAAAAAAATAAAAGCGGACAAAGGTGACTCGTGAGATTTGATTCAAGACTAGCTAGCTAACGTTTAAAGCACTGAGCGTGAAAATCGTCCCCCGGTGAGGACGTGATATTTATAGTTCCTCCTGGGTTTAATGTTTAATGACGACTGATTTGACGAAAGTATGGAGAGACGAAAACAATTGCAAATCCATCTTCAAGATACGAGCAGCAACTTATTATTTTAATGCGGAGCGTCTCTTCTCAGAGTAGAGTTGCACTTGAGCCAATCTGAAGGAAAAAATGTCCGCAATAAAAAAAACTCATTCTTAAAAGTGGGGTGCATTATTTGAAATTATCTTCACCTCTATGCCAGCCGAAGAGATGCTGCTCTCACCCGAGCTCTTTTACAGCAGCACCTCTCTTACTCGGGTAATAACAAATTGGCAAAAAGAAGCCAATCAAATTTATCACTTAAGGGACGCTCACAAGATGAATCACAATCGAAAACACAAATCTTTATAATAGAATAGAATAGACTAGAATAGAATAGGGGACAGCACGGCGGCGCAGTGGTTAGCGCGTGTGCGGCACAATTCTGAGGTCATGAGATCAAACCTCCTGTGTGGAGTTTGCATGTTCTCCTCGTGCTTGCATGGGTTTCCTCCTGGCACTCCAGTTTCCTCCCACATTCCAAAAACATGCATGTTAGGTTGATTGGCCGGTCCAAATTGTCCCTAGGTGTGAATGAGTGAGCGAATTGTCTGTCCCTGTGTGCCCTGCGACTGGCTGGCAACCAGTTCAGGGTGTCTCCTGCCCATTACCCGAAGATAGCTGGGATGGGCTCCGGCACCCCCGCGACCCTACTGAGGAGGATAAGCGGTGCAGATAATTGCATTTTGGCGGCACACATTCTTCGGCCGAAGCACACACTTCGGCGCTGAAGCACACAATAGAGCTCCGAAATACGAATGGCGTGGAAGCGCAGTTCCGGGTTTACTTCAGGCCCTGTCCCTCAAATCAAGTTAATTGGCAAGCTGGTTGGGGCTTTTATGTCCACGGGCCGGGTCAGGTTTGGCTGGAATATTTAGACCCGATCAAATAATTTAGCAAATACTGAATTAATAAATCATATTTCATATTTCCTACCCCCATCTCACTGACCTTCTTGAGACCCAATATTATGGGCAGACAGTGGAAATAGAACAAATTCACAATAAAAGTAGATGTGGTCCCTCTTAAACACATTGGTTGACTGCACAGGTATGAGACCTTAAGGAGTCTAATAGACACTCCATTTTTTTCTTCTTCTCAGTTTTTATTTGCCGAGGAAAAGGCCCGTGACCCATTGAAAACGTGTCCCTGATCCCCTTTTGGGTCCCCACCCACCAGTTGAGAAACACTGTTCTAAAGCTCTACTACTATTTGCAATCCCCACATCTAATAACCAGTCAGATTATGGAAAACAACCTATGACCTTTATGCACATATGGAGGGGAAAATTGAGGGTTGTGGTCGTCTCCTGACACCAACAAATGCCAAACTCTTCTTTGCCAACTTGTGAGGCCTCTTTACACTCTTCTCACTCTTCACACTTTTTACACTCTCCACATTCTAGCATTAGCCTTAGCCGCTATTGAATGCATTCCGCAGGAGTGTCGGGTCAGCGCAAGTGCTGACGGACACAAAGTAGTTTGCCGTCATTTGTTTAACCTCCGATTAGGGTTCGGAATCTCAACTATGAAGAGGCAATACTGGTCCTGACGGTATTTTTTTTTTATTTTGACACTTCGGCGAAGCGTCTTTGGCACCAGCACGTACTTGAAACAATTGACACGTTAGCTATTTTGTGCAACCTGGGGAGATGGTTTTGCACCATCTGGTTTGACTGGAGGGGATATAAATACACCGACAAATATACTAAACGCAAAAATTAACTATATCTCTCTCTCTCTCTCTTTCACTCTCTCTCTTTCTCTCTCTCTCTCTCTCTCTCTCTCTCTCTCTCTCTCTCTCTCTCTCTCTCTCTTCTCTCTCTCTCTCTCTCTCTCTCTCTCTCTCTCTCTCTATATATATATATATATATATATATATATATATATATATATATAATTAGAACATATTAACTTTTGATTTTTAGAATATTTTTTTTTTTGCATTATATAATCTCTGGCGTCCCCCAAGGGTCCATATTGGGGCCTCCATTATTTTCTTGAAACACACTCAGTGAGGATTATAATGACAATTTAAAAAATATTTTAAAATATTTTTCATTTTTTATTGAAATGAGAACTTGATTTAATACAAATAATTGCTAATGATACATTCAAATGATTTCAGTGAGACAAAGCTTATATTATTATCATTATTATTTATAATAATTATATGTTACATTTTTATTCTGCTCGTGTATGGCAAACCACATATTTTTTAGGTCTATAAAAATAGAACACATCCATTAGAGAATGCCTCTTCTGTATCACAATAAATGCATCATTATTATAAGAATCCAAAATTCAAAGAAATCAAGTCCAGGCATGTATTATAATCCTAGTGCATCACATTTTATTTATAAGCAACACAATACAAACCAAGTTACAAAATACATTTAAATAAATCATCAAATCTACAGTTCAATGAGGTAAAAAGCCAAGTTATCAGTGACACACTTATCTGGCGTTTGTTAATCCGACAGCTTTCCGTTTATATACACGCACATTCAAATGTTATTCTGACCAGTCAGCGCTAGCTTTACAAATT
Organism: Urocampus carinirostris; assembly: GCF_059441175.1. Taxonomy (NCBI): domain Eukaryota; kingdom Metazoa; phylum Chordata; class Actinopteri; order Syngnathiformes; family Syngnathidae; genus Urocampus; species Urocampus carinirostris. The sequence goes on along the minus strand of NC_142350.1, from coordinate 10,143,904 downwards.
CCAGACATGGACCCTTAAAAACACTCCTGCCCCCCAAAAAACATTCTGTTGTCGTAAGGTAAACGTTATGAAACGTTGAAAAAAATGACTTGTATCGAAAAGCTAACAGAAAACAGAAACTGACGTGCCGGACTCATGTCTTTTGCTTTATCCTGATTATAGTTGAGATCTTAATTATACACAACAGATGTTATTTTTGATTTTTATTTTGCTAAAATAACAACTGACCTTGGAGGCTCTTCTCCCGTCTTTTGTTGACGACAAAGTAAGCTGAATATGTTTTCAACTCATTGTCTTTTCATTTAAATGGAAAATGGAGGGTTGACGCCTAAATTGTCAGTGGCATTGAATTGAAAATGGAAATCTGACGTCTATAGCTGTCATTGGGAGTGAAGGAGATGGATGGGGAACTGCTCAAACAAGTTTTAAATCAATCAGGTCAAGGGTCTTGATGCAAAAACACATTCTTTTTTTAAAATAAATAACTTGGCCCTAAATTAAATTGTATTGGGTGTCATCTAATTGGCTGTATCATGCCTAAAAAAACAAAATACATAAAATATTAATGCCCAAGAATTGTTTATTATTTTGTATCATATTGTTCAAGTGTAGCATAATATGTTTTGTACTATTTTTTTGTGTTATTTTTTTATTTACATTTTTTTGTCATTTATTTATTTTTGATATTCATATATTTATGTTTTTCTTTCGTTTTCATGTATTTTTACGTGTATATTTATTTTTAGTTTTCAAGAATATTTATAGATTTATATGATGTTTTTTTTCATCTTATTAAACTGTAAATTTATTTTGAGCTTTCAGAAATATTTATACATTAATATTGCAGCATTTTACATTTTTGAAATGTTATTTTCATTAAATCTTTACCTGTATATTTATTTCACATTTTATTAAATATTTGTACATCTCCATTTCATTATTTTATTTATTTTATTTTATTTTCATTTATTTTTGTATTATATTTATTTGCAGTTTTTTTTAATTTTATTTCATTTTATTTTCTTTATCTTAAAGCTGTTTATTTCTAGTTTTAAAAAACATATATATTGCATTATTATTTACCATTTTACTTTTATTGCTGTTTGGATTTTTGTATGTTCTTTAACTTATCTTAATGTATTTTTCCTTTGTCCAACTATTTCTTGTATTTTCAAATGAAATGAAATGAAATGATCTGCATTTATATAGCGCTTTTCAAGTCAATGACTTCCCAAAGCGCTTCACATTGTGCTTCACATTTCCCAATAGCGGCCGTGATCTGTGCAGCCTTGTAAGGCGCTAACCTGCTTATTGGGGGTATTGGGGGTTCAGTGTCTTACCCAAGGACACTTCGACATGTAACACGGACAAGCCGGGATTCGAACTGGCATCCCTTGATCCTAAGACGATCGCTCTACCTCCTGAGCTACTGCCGCCCCAAATAGTTATTAATACTACATTATTAATAAATGTGTCCCTTTAGTCCTATTTAGAATTTTGACTTGTATAATTCTTTATTTTATTTTTAAATATGTGTATATTTATATTGTATATTTTTATTTGCTCAATCATTTGTATTGCATTTTTAATTCATTTTTCTCCCCATACAATGTAACGTTAACTTTTTATTTATTTGCTTTTCTTTTCTTTAATTTGGGAGTAATTTCTCAGTACAAAGAGGAGTGTTAGGAAAAGAAAGTAATAAGAAGAAAATGAATCACTGGTTATTTAATGAATTTGGCATAAATCTTGTAGCCACTCTCACAGCGGTGCAAGATATCAATCTTTAAATCTTTGCCAAACTTTGCCTTTCTATTTTTTTTTCTAGTTTTCTCAGGATGTTGTGAAATATTTTTTTATTGCAGCCATATATTCCTAATCCCACAAAAAAACAAAACAATAAACTATGAGGATCATTTTTTATTTTGTTCGTTTTTTTTATATAGGACATACACATAAGACAGAGTGTTGTTTTGTTTGTACTACAAATTTGAGCAGAAAGTAGATACAATCCAAATTTTTGGGTGTAATAAAAACAAACTGTGAGTAACATTTATATTTTACAATACATCCTTAAAACAGATCGTGTTAGATTTAAGGTCCAATTTCACTTAAAAAATAAACACAAAAGAACATTTTAACATTCATTATTTATTCTTATTTATAACTTTTATCAATTTTGTTGTAACTTTAATTTTAATTAGATGGTGTCCGATTTGAGGGCAAATTGGATAAAAAAAAATATATATATTTTTTGATTGGGCGTTACTCCCACACCTTTGCTCCGATTGGGCTAAAATTTCAGATTTAAAGTCACTCTGTCACTCTCTTCCACCCCACCGAGTCTCATATTGAAATCACGATCGATGTAGCACACCACAAACAATTCATGGAAATCGTTAATAAAAAACATTCTTGTGACAGCAAATATTTTTATACATTTATCATACGAGATGAACACTTAAAAAAATAGTTATCGAAACAATTATTACATTTTCTGTGAGCAAAACAATAAAACAAAATGATCGGTGAGTTCAGTTCTCAGAGCATCAAAAATCAGTTCTGTTCTGCAGTTTTTTAGTCCATGTCGCTGTACCATCTGTTCAAATTGTGAGAAAAATCCTTTTCTTTTCACACAGTGTCCTTAAATAGTTTTTCATTCTGATCAGAGCATAAACCCCGCACCCCCTTGTGTTTTTTTTATTGTCAGTCGGTTGCGGGGCAAAATAGTTAAGGCAGCTGTAATGAGATGAGGACCAAAGTGGAAGCGACCCGCTAACGTGCTAAATGGCCGTCGTGAGCTTTAGCAGCTAGGAGAATTCCAACGGGCGAATCATCATGGCGGTGGCTCGGAGCGAGTAGCTGGGGCCCTTAAAGTAATGCCACTTGATGCCGTTTACCTTCCCCACGTGCTGCCCTTGCACAAAGTACATGCCGTTGAGGTTAGACGGACCGCAGGCGTCGAACCACCAACCTGAAAGGACAACAGAAAGGAAACTTGGAGTCTTCATGATGTCTTTTTGACTTCCGTTCGACTACTTTCAGACAGAATCTAAGTGTCTTTTTTGACCTATTTTGACGTCTTTTTATCATTCACTATCCAGCCACTATCCAACATTTTTCGGTACAGAACCGCTGCGACATTTTGACGTCATTTTTGACGTATTTTTGACATATTTTTCGCCATCATTTTGACATATTTTTGCCATCATTTTGACGTATATGTTTGACGTATTTTCGGCGTACTTTGTCCGTATTCGGAATGTCATTTTGACGTATTTTTCACGTTATTTGACGTTTTTGACGTTTTTACAATGTATTTTGGACATATTTTGGACAATTTTTTGACATATTTCACATATTTTTGCCGTCATTTTGACATGTTTTTGCTGTATTTTTGACATATTTATTGACGTATTTTTGGTGTATTTTTGACAATTACGTTTGAAGTATTTTCGGCATACTTTGGCCGTATTTTGAACGGCATTTTGACTTATTTTTGACGTTTTTTAACGTTTTTGGACGTGTTTTTGATGTATTTTTGACGTGTATTTATTACTATCCAGCCCGGTAGAACATTTTTCGGTACAGAACCTCTGCGGCGCTCTGACGTCTTTTCTTGACCAAATAGAAACATTTTTCGGGCGGAACCGTGACGAGTTTTCAACGTTTTCTGACGTCTTCTTGACATCTTTTGGACATTTGTTTCTGATATTATTCCAAACCTTTTCGTCATATTTTCGATGTAGTTCTGACATAATTTTGTTATATTTTTGACGTCTTTTTAACATTCCAATAGAATCAAACAATGACATTCTATGAACAGAACCTTAACACGTTTTGACATGTTTTTAACATCTTTTGAATGTATTTTTTAACTCTTTGACGTCTTCTTGAAATATTTTTGACGTCTTCTTGACGTCTTGTTTGGCATATTTTTGATGTATTTTTAACATTCACCATCAAACGTAAGTGTCATGTTTTGGATGTAACCATGGTGTAATTTGGATGTATTTTTTACGTTTGTTTTTTTATCTTATATTTTTAGGTTTTTGGATGTATTTTTTTGAAGTGTTTTGACATACACTGTATTTTCAACATTATCTCACCAAATAAAGCCATGTTTCAGAAAGAACCTTGGCATCTCTTTGATGTATTTTTGATGTATTTTTTTTATTTTTTTTATTTTTTATTTCTGACATGCTTTCAAAATTCATTATCTGACCAAATGAAGGCATTTTGGACGTGTTTTTGACATATTTTTGACTTTTACTATCCAACCAAATAAAGTAATCTTTCGGACGAAAACAAGTCATCTTTTGGACGTTTTCATTTACGGTTTTCTGTTTTTTTTTAACTTTCATTATATACCCAGATAGATAAAATTTCCAGACAGAGCCATGGCGTCTTTGTGACAGTTTGTTTTACTTGTTTACGTTTTTCTGACAAACTTTTGATGCCGTTTTAAAATACAGTAATCAACCAAACATTTCGGACGTTTTGACATATTTTCAACATTTACTGTCCAACCAAAAACAACCTTTGGACAGAAACATGGTGTCTTTCTGATGTTTTATTTGTGTCTTTTTGAAATCATTTCAATCTTCACTAGCCAACCAAGTAGAATATATTTTAGACAGAATCTTGGTATCTTTTGACAAATTTCAAAAATTACCAATCAAAACCAAATTAAGCTGTTTTTCCGATGGAATGTCTTGTCTTTTTTCCATTTTTTAGGTAGGAAGTAGGTCACATAAACATATTGATCTCACTACCTTTTTGGGTGATTCTAGGCTTCAAAACATTATTATTTTTCATTGGTTAATCTTGTGTGTGTGTTATCACCACTAAGTTCATTCATAGGACATGTCCTGTTGCTGAACTCTTTGGGTACCGATCTATTTAAAGCAAAAGTTTGCTTTAATCCACTCTCAAGGTCATACACATTCTAATCACTTTTTGCTATTTAAGGGAAAGAAATTGGATTCTAAAATGAAAATGGAATAGATCAGCAATGCAAGGTTTAGATCTTGTATCTCGCTTTTGCCAGCCGATAAGGTCGTGTATAGCAGGTCGGGCAGGCATGGCATGTGTCACACACTCGCCCCTGTGCCAATTTGGCCAGTGACATTTAACAAGGCTTGTCAGCATCACAAGGGAATGCGGTGCCCTTGTTGCAACCATGCCAACTTCGCAGAAAGCTGACATAACCGCATGCAGATAACCGTGTTTGGTTTCTTGGAAAATTAAAGGAATTGTCTGTGAGAATTTTTGATATGGGATGATGTGCTCATTTCTCAGAGAAGTTCATATCCGTTCGGATTAGATAATTTTGGGTGAAATCTTTCTTTGTAATTATTGCTGAGTTGAATGAAAATGAGTGCTTTTTATATTGTGTTCTATCACGTAACATCGCAAATCAGTGCTATGGCGATATTTTCATTCGAACTAATACTTTGGCATTTAGTTTTACTATGGTTGCAGAGTGAGGATCAGGAAGTATTTGAGATGCATAGAATGCAAATAAATTGTTCTGAAATGGTTTGGACATAGGGAAAGAATGGATGAAGGCTGTTTGACTAAAAGAGTATGCAGTGCAGAAGTGGTTGGATGGATGGGATTAAACATGCTCTGTATGTGAGATCGATTAATTTAAAGGATGCAAGAGTGTGTGCTAGGGATAGACGTGAATGGCGAAGGATAGTTAAGAATGACTGATATCGAAGCATATGGTGCGTAAGGGGTAAACCACTCTATGCTGTCGGGCCTCTCTACTGATGAAGGGTGGCATGGAACAGCAACTCACCCCTTGCTGTTCGGTGTCAGGTTGAGAAGAGCGAAGAGAAATGTGAATGTGTTCTTGACCCTAGCCACCTCCCACTAGGGAAATATGGCTTCGGTGAATGGATGGATAGCATTTCATACTTATTTTTTGATGCCTTACTATATTTTTATTTTGTTGTATTTGAAAAAATTATTAATTTATATGTTTTGATTTGTTTTTGGTTTATTTGCTCATTTTTACATTTATATTGTGTAATTCTTATTTTTATTTTTGTTTTCGTATTTAAATTCCAAGTTACATTTTGGGCACAATGTGATTACACTTTTCATTTATTCATGTGTTCCTGTGTTTACTTTTTTTGTCCTTGTGATTTATTTTTAGCCCCCCAAAATTATTTAACTGTATTAATAAATATTTACTTAATTTATTTATTTCTTTTAGGAATTTACACTTTTGAAATATTATTTGTCCGTCCAAGTATTTCATTTTTTTTTTTTTTTTAATGAAATAATAAATCAATCAATTGATTTGCCTTATCTTTCAATATATTTTTTCATCCAAATAGTTATCTTTTTTTGGGGGACACATGTAACCAAATCTTTATAAAGTGATTTGATGTAATTTATAAAACATTGTAATTTAATTTGTATGACTGTCTTCTTTTCATTTTATGGAAATAAAATAATATGAGAAAAACAAATTATGAAAATAACTATAACAACATTGTTGCTCAATTTACATACAATATTTTTTTTTGTATCATAATTATTTATATTTTTACTAAGAAGGAAAATCTAAATATGTTTATGAAATATTGCCTATATACTGTCTTATTTTTTTAATATTTTTTCTATTAAAAAAAAACATTTTTTGGAATAGAAAGAAAACTTAACTTCAAATTATTTACCATACCAGATTTTTTTTTTAATTACTTAGTTTTTTACTTTATTGCTTTTTTACAAAATTATTTTAGATATGTAATACATTCAATGTGATTATTTGTTTCTAATTTTTCTCACCCAATGACCATTTACAGCATTGGCACTGATTTACATGGCGACATAATAATTATTTCTCACTTACATCATTGATTATCAGGGCCCATTCTTATACTAGCAGGAAATAAATTAGTGAAAGCAAACAGCAGGATTTGGAGGGCTCCTGAGTTAGGTAACCTTGGAGCCTGGCAAGAATAGACAAATCAGTCGGCATCAGGATCAGGTCTGACGGACAAGATTTTTTGAACTTCTTGATCAATCGCCAGAAAGCGGCAAAAGGGCAGCGAGGCTTACAGCTCTCCGCTTTTAATGTCGTCGTGTCACGTTAAATCACGGCTAACGTTTGGGGCAAGGGTTGTTTTTTTTAACACGGTTTTCGAACCGCAGCGCGACTGGGACAGGAATGCTGACTGCGGCTTCGTAGGTGTGGACAGATATTAAAATATAGACGCAACGTGAGCCTGTTGGAGGAAGTTCAGTTTGCACAGATGTCAACTACTAAGGTATCAACATTGTGGTTGGAATTTTTTTTTTCACCATTGTTGACCAGGATTGATATATATAGAGTGAGAGACAGAGAGTTTTTAGATAGGTTGGTAGATAGACAGGTGGGTGAAGAAATAGATAGGTAGGTAGAGAGTGAGATAGGTAGGTAAGTACCGTATTTTCCGCAATATAAGGCGCACCTAAAAGCCTTTATTTTTTTCAAAAGCTGACCATGCGCCTTATAATACAGTGCGCCTTATTTATGGATCAATATTATGGGTAAGTCGCAAAGTCTTGCAACTAATGAAGCAGCCGCCGACTAGATTTTCCCCCGAATGCCAAGTAGTCCGCGGTGTATGCTGGGATTTATTTACCGGCGTTTCATAGGCTAACCAATGTGTCAATCATAATTTGAATCGATCACTATTGGCTAAAGTTATTTGGAGGTAAAGGGGCAGATCCAATTTATTATTTACAGGCTGGCATAGGCTGAAGCGGCAAAACAAAGCCTGCAATTGGCCGAAAAAGATGAATGTAAATCACACGTTGGGTTGACGGCATAGAGAAAGCATTTTCTATTATTCTGTATTTGTAAATATTTTATTCTCCTGGATTTACTACACTCACAGATATAAGAGGACCATGGTTGCACATTATTATTGAACACAACGACTTCGGTGAGCTACTCCGGCTATATATTTTCTCTGTATCTTGTTTCAGACTGAACTCGATGTTTCTGTGATAAGCGGTGCAGATAATGGATGGAATGGAGTGTCTATTTTTAAATTAAACTCAATTCCAAGTGTTTATTGTCATATGCACGATAAAGTTGCGAGCGAAAAAGAAAATAGAAACGAAGGAATGGTTGGCATTTCTTGAATCCCAAGACTTTAACCTTCCGAATGATAACGATGCATTTGAGTGACATCGTACGGACACCGCATCCGCACGTGTCTACGACACGTATTTGCTTCTTTGCAAGCTTTCGGAATGTTAAGGGGGTGATAAGTTTGACTGAACTATCTGACTGTCTTGTCGACGTTCCCATTGTAGCGCCTTATAATCCTGTGCGTCTTATGTATGTCAAATATAGGACCAAAAACCATTTTTTCGGGGTGCGCCCTATAACCCGGTGCGCCTTACAGTGCGGAAAATACGGTAGGTAAGGAAAGCGATAGGTAGGTAAGTTGGTAGGTGGAGAGAAAAAAGTAGGTAGGGAGCGAGGGAGATTGATAGATGGGAAATTATGTAAGTAGAGAGGGATAGAAATAGAAAAGTTGGTAGATAGGTAGAAAAAAAGAGGTAGCTTGGTAGGTAGATAGGTAGGTACGTTGGTAGAGAAGGTGACCGTGATGTAGATGTAGAAAAATGACAAACAAGTTTTTTTATTCCTTTGAACGCATGTGCTAATACATTCGACCGTTTTACCCATTACACTTTTCATTGAAGCGTACAGTACTTGCAAATGCATGCAAGCATATTGTGCAATGTAGGTCAAGTGCTTTAAAAAAACAGCGTGGAGTGTTTCACAAAAGCGTTGGGATGTACCTCCAGTGAACATGAGGGCGCACTTGCACATGCAGTTGTCATTGTCCACGTCCTTGGTGCTGAAATCGGCCCCATGGATCACCAAACTGCTTTGCCTGCCTGCCGTCCCACTGTGACTTTTCAGGAAAAGCCTGGAAAAAAAGAAGGAAATCTCGTGAAAACACGTCAAGGAAGAATGGCTTGAGTGACAGAAGGCAATAAAGACCAAACGTGCTGCTGGGCATGTCTCCAGAGAGACTTTTTGTTGCCGTAAAAGGAGATTATATGGAACACCTGCAACAACAAAACGCTGCATGACTGGAGATGAAATGACAACTAGAAGGGCACTGGAAGCAGATGTGCAAATTATTATTCATATATATGATATATTTAGTAGAAATGTAGAGAGAAAAATCAATGAAAATTAAAGGGCATGAGAGGAGGTACACTGAAATATATGTAAAGTAACGATGCACTGGTAGCACATACACAAAAATAAATCAAATTCGCTATTTTGGGAAAAATCATAGTCTCTTGAATAAATATTAAGTAAATACAAGATTAGTTAAAAAAAAAAAAAAAGATCAGTTATTACCTTGTTTAATATGTGATTGTCTTTACTATAAATAGAGAAACATTAAATAAACCTAAAAGACATGAGAGGAAGAATACTGAAATAGCAGTGATGTACTGGTCGCACATTAACAAACATAAATCAAAATCGATATTTTAGGTAGATTTATTGAAAATAAAAACAGAAAAATAATTTGAATCAAAGGGCATGAGAAGATGTATACTAAAAGGTATTTAGGTAGATTTGAAAAAATTTATGTATTTGGAAATATTAAAATATTTGAATCAGTCAAATAACTAAAATTAAATATGAAATATTCTTTTACCATTATAAGGACAACTTTATTAAAAGTGTAACAATATAAAATTACATGACTAAAAATAAAATAAAGACCTGAGCGTCATGCTACAATAAATTTAAATTAAATAAAATAATTCACTTAGCACAAGACAGTCCTTTTTTAAAAATATCTCATCTCAAAGGGTAATTAGCTTAAATAAATAAATATGGATGTTAATGTCGATTAAAATAATGTAAACAGAGGAGATACATTTCCATCTCAAATTTGTATTAATTTTTTGCACATTTTGAATGAACTAAACTTCCCTTCTTGATTAAAAAACCTGGATAGACAAACCTTCCTAAATAAAATTAAAATTATAACTTTATAACTATAATAAATTAAACTTCATTATAAAAAAGACAAAACAAACTGCATAAATTAAACTCAACGTGCTTTTTTTTTTACATATTCAATGACAGCCTAGTTAAAATGGAATGTCAGTGAATGAGTTAAAAATGTGATTATTTTTGTAGTTGATAAACACACGTCAAGCATGAGTGATTTTACACTACGTTGAATACCTCAGGGATCGTTTTAAACTCCCTTTAGCGAAGAACTTCATTTAGCTTTAAAGACTCCTCTATTTATACAGCTGTGTAAAAGATTGATTTGTAGATGGACGAGTAAAAACATTAGAAAAAACAATTTCTTGGCAATTGAAACAATTTATCAAGCCATCTGTTGGAAGGATATTAAACTTATGAACCAAATTTCTAGTGCATATAAATACATTTTTCAAAATTTTATTCTAGGACTCGACATACCAGGACACTTACCGCAATAATCTCCAGTAAGTCCCAATTCTGAAAAACCAAAATGTTATGTCAAGGATAAGGTCTGCTACTAAGCTGATAAAGGCCAGACTTGTACTTTTAACTCTTTACTCTTCATTTCACAAAGTCATCATTACACTTACAAATTGCCATCCGTCGGGATTTGCGACATGACACTTTGACAGGCAGCTTTAAATAGTGTGCGTCTGTGTTTACTAGGCGTCCGGCATATTTACTAGACCAACAATCCCCTTTCAGGGTCTGTTCTTTTCACAATTTTCTGCTAGAACCGTCTCAAATGTTGTATACGAAACAACAAAATTAGAGACGTAGGAATTGTCTGAAATAGAGACATGGATACAATTTGAGATTTTTCCTAGGTTGATCTCAAAAGATGTCAAAGTCAGAGATTGAGAAATTGATTCGCATATTAATCCGAAAAGTCTTTGGGTGTAATCGTTCGACGTTTTCATCAAGTGTCAACATAACAAATCCCAAATCACTCTTAGAATGCATTTATAACTTATAACAAATTTCAAATCACCCTTGTAACTCGGTTGTAACCTATAAAAAATCCTAAACTCCTCTAAAAAGCGCTAAATAATATATAACAAATGCAAAATCTTCCTTAAAACCCATATTAAACTTTCAGAAAATCAAAAATCATCCTTATAACACATATAGGATGTTTAACAACTCAAATAGTAGTTGCCTTGCATAACTGACACTGCTATCAGTTAGTTAGTGTGTAAAAGGGAAAAGCGTGAAGCACATTGTAAAGCGTTTTGGGAGATCTTTATTGACTTGAAAAGCGCTATATAAATGCAGACCATTTACATTTACCTTTAAATGATCCTTAAAATAGGCATATAACTTAAAAGAAACACCAAATCTCCCTTAAAACAACTACATAACGTATAACAAATCCTAAACTTCTCTAAAAAGTGGTAGGGAACGTATAGCAAATGCGAAATCTTCCTTAAAACCCATATTAAACGTTCATAAAATCAAAAATCATCCCTATAACACATAAAAGATGTTTAACAACTCCAAAGTTATCCTTAAAACACGTATATAACTAATAACAAATACCAAATCTCCCGTAAAACAACTATATAACGTATAACAAATCCAACATCCCCCTGAACACATGTAAATAATGTATGGGAAATCCATATTTACCCTAAGAATATGAGTAATACATACAAGAAAATCCTTAACTCTCCTTCAAACACTTTTAGAATGTATAACAAAACTGAAATCACCCTGGAGACACACATATAACGTTCAACAAATTTGAAATTACCATTAAACATGTAAACCACATTTAAGAATTGCAGAATCACTGTTAAAACACCAATACCATGTACAACCTATGCAAAACCACCCTTAAAACATGTATATAAAACCTAACATATCCTAAATTACATTTAAAAACACACATATAACAATAAAAAAAAATTATATCACCCTTAAAAACACGTATAAAACATTTAGGAAGACCCAAATTACCTTCAAAACACGTATATAATGGATAAGAAATCCCAAAGCACCCTTAAAACAGGTAAGGTTGTAGGGATTCTCTAGAATACAGACATAAATAAGATTTCAGATTCGTGTTTATACACGCTGAACCGATTAGATGCCATTGACCTAAAAATATGTCAAGGATAGCAGTCCTGAAAAGCCATCGCATAGGAAGTCATCATAAAAGTATTTGGATGTAATCGTACGTATTTACCAAGTGTCAAGATAGAATTTTCACTGACGGATTACATGCTATCAAAGTTACACGCCCCAGTCAACATAAGAAAACAAGTCGCAAGAGGCATCGTCTGTCTGCAAATTGTTTGCCTGACATCGTTTCCAAGGGAAACTAGGTCACGGTGATTGACATTGCGCGATGTTACCAAACCATAATCATCGAGCCGCTAACGCTAACGAAGTCCAAAAATACATATCGTGTTTTGATTTCCACTCGTCTTTAACTTCGATATAACAATTCTTTTCTCTAGTTATTTTTCCTCAGTGTACGTTCACTCGCTAATTCAATGTGGAGATGTGCCGTAGGTCCAAAGCGGCTCTCTGAGTTGTTTCTCCAAACACACAAGAGAAACGTGTTGGATTACACCAGAGCAGGATGGGATTGACACGAGGCCCCAGATCTACAAACATGCGCTCTATTACCACCGGCAAGACGAGTCCAAGCAACACCGTGCACAAAGTTCATACGATTCTACGAAATTTGCTTGGAACTCAAACATTTGCGCAGTAAATCTTCCTGCGAACGGCTTTCACATTACAGAAGACTTTTCTTTACAATACAAAGAACATTGAGCTCTGGATGTTAAAGCTTTAACTCAAAGGTTAAAGCCTAAATCTCCCTATGGGAATGTACTTATCAGAATATATCAGATTTTAATTATTCCAACAATGCAAAGCTCTCAAATAATCACAGCAGAGTTTACTCTGGAGTTAAATCAGTGAAGTTATTTTAACACATGAGTAGAAGCATTAAAGCCACTTTGAAGCGCGAGAGTTAAATACTTTGGGTTGTTTTTATCACTGAAGTTAAGGGTTAACAAATTTTAAACTTAAATCACAGGGTCGGATTACCCTGGCATTTAAGTAGCAGGGTAAGTTATGTTGTTGAAGCTTTAAATCATCAACGTTAAAGCAATAACGTTATTTCCGGAGGTAAGAGTTGACACAGCTTTAAAGCTAAAACACAGCAGAGTTAAAGCTTTAAAACGCCTTTAAGAAAGCAGAGCTAAAGCTCGAAAATTTTGTCAACTATTGAGTTAAGTTAGAGTTAGTTGAGTTAGAAAATGCTACAACAATAAAGCTCTATAATAGCAGAGTTAAGGTTTTCAAGCAACTTTAAAGCATCAGTGTTTAAGCATTAAAGTTTTATTAACTTTGCAGTCAAGGATTAACAGATTTAAAATTTAAAGCCAGTTTAAGTCACCTCAAATTGAAGTAGCAAATCTCATCTCAAAATAGCAGTCATAGCTTGAAAGCAATTTAGCTGCTTTAAATCATGACTTAATACCGAAGCAGAGTTAAACCTTGAAAGCGCCTTTGAGCCATCAGAGTTAAAGCATTAATGTTGTGCTAACTCTGAAGTCAGGAGTTAACACATATTAATTTGCATTACACAAAGGTTAAAGTAGCAGAGTAAATTCTGGTGTTAAAGCACCAGATTTAAAGCTTTAAAGTGTCATTAAAGAGGCAGAGTTACAACATTAACATTGAGTTAACTCTGGAGGTAAGAGTTAACACGGCTTTAAAGCTCTAGCAGCAAAGAGTTGAAGCTGTTAAAAGACAATATTAAGCGCCTAGTTTGTCCTAACTCTGGAGTTGAGGATTAACACTAAGTTAAAACTTAACTCAGTGGGTTGGGGGCTTAGCCCTAAGGTCAAAGTAGCAGAGTAAACTCAGGAGTTAAAGCAGCAAAATGAAGACCTTTAAGGGCCTTTGAGGCATTAGAGTTAAAGCATTAAAGTTTTGTTTATTCTGTAAACGTAGACATTTCCTTAAAACTCAAACACAACAGGGTTAAAGCTTTTAAAGTTCCTTTAAAGAGGCAGAGTCAAAAAGTTCGACTGTTAACTTTGAGGTTAAAGAGATACCAATGTTTTAAAGCTCAATCACAGTAGAGTTTAAGTTTTAGAGCGTTATTAAAGAGGCAGAGCTTAAACTTACAGAGTTAACTTTGGAGTTAAGAGTTCCTTTTACAGAGCAGAGTTAGAACTTCAGAGCATCTTCTTTAACTTTAAATCTACCCCGTCTGATGCTAAGAATTACATTCAACAAGCAAAATAGCACTGGATCATTTTCAAAGATAAAATCTTCCAACCAAGCAATTTTAATCAGAATGTTTAGACAAGCGAGGGTGAGTAGAACGGCTTTGACTCGACTTCTCCGTCGAACCAGAAAAAGGCAGGATGACGTGGCTAATCACAAAATAAAAACAAGATAGGTAGTGAAACACCATTACATTGAGGATTGGAATAAAAAAAAAACAATAAAAGCTAGTCCATATAGTGAGAACACATACTTCTCTTGGCAGGTGATACCAAGAATGTTTTCTTGGGTTAGCTCAGTTATTGTTGGACTCTTCGTATTTCTTTTTTGCTGCCTGTTCCTGTCTGCGTTTGTCCAAAACTCGTAAGGACCTTATCAATTGTCAGATTGATCGTACGAGAAACAATCTTCACCTCCACATAAAGCCAACAAGATTACTCCAAAGGTCTCTAAACAGCAAAAAACTGAGTTACTGTACGTTGTTTGAATAGACTGAGGCCCCGGAATGAATTGTGTGGTAACACTTTCTGGTTTCTGGCTAAGGTTTTAAAAAAGCAACCAGCAAAAGTTTTTCTTAGCAACAAGCATTGGGATACAAGTGTTTCATCTGAGCTATTTTTCAAACTTGGGGATCTTGTTAAAGTCTTGAGAAATGTTTGATTAACTTACGATGTTTTCATGATGGATTAGAACGTTTATTTTATGCCCCTCATCAAGGCCTTTCATCCACCATAGAACATCAACAACAAATTATTTTGCATGCCCAAAAACGTACAATTTTAAACTTTGCTATGTTAATGCGTCTCTAAGATACCTCTCTGCTATTGGTCGACTTCATAGGGTTTGCATCACGGCATCAGGAAGATGCCTATATACTATTAACCAAATGCCCTCTCACAATGCATTTTTCTTTATTCTATTCAGAATTTTCTCTGCTTTGCATAGGCTGTGCGATTTAGTCCAAGACTTGCAATGATGCTAAAGGAAGAAGCAAAAGTATGATTTGATTTGATTGAGATTTTTTTTTTTCCGTGGAGGTTATCTTAATCCTGTCCCTTTGACAGTTCAAATAGTTTTCACAATTTAATGTTTATGTATTTTCATACTTCTCAGGGTTTTAAATCCCCAATGTTTGATATTTGACCACTGGATGACACTGTGTTGTCTGGTACGAGCGAGGCCCAGTAATACAAGGCAGAGCGTGGTGGCAGGATGCTAGAAGAACATGTCGCCAATCTAAAAAGGAAATCCACAGTGAAAAAGAAATCCAAATTTCTTGACCAAAATTAAAAAAAATAATAATAATTAACATTGGTATGATAGTCCATGTATTTTTGCTTAGCATTCAAATCAATGTATTTTCTTACTGGATGAAGTTTTTTTGTACCTCTGGGAGGCACTAAATATTACACACTTTAATGCTATTTTAACATTTTCTGACTTTTCTGTACATTTCAGATAACCGTGGACATGTCCTCACAACAAATATCTACAAATTAACTTTGGGGATGAAGGTTGTATAAAGTCACCCAATTGTAAGCCACAAAGCAGTATGTATTTATGGATAATATTACTCTCTATTTCAACACATTTCTATGATTTTCCTATTTTTTGTCATTGTCTGGCAGAGTGTAAAAACCAGAGAATAGAATTTTCATCTGGGGCAAGGATTTCTTGGAACGTTCGGACTCGTCGTGAGCAATTTTCCATTTTGGAGAATCCGAAGCATCTGTGACGGTTTGCAGTCTGTTATCATGGACCCCCTCGAAGTATAAACACCGTCAAATAGTTCTGTCAAAAGACATTTACAAGGATAACCGAAACATCGTTTTAGTTGGATCTTGAGAGGAATTGCATAAGAGGAGCAAGGTTTTTAGAGTGACTTTTCCTTAGATTTTTGTTTTTAGTCCTTCAATTCAAATTTCCTGTCTCTTGCCAATCCATTTGTAACATAGGATTTGGGGTTGCCATGGATAGACAGCTACACAATGATGCTAGCCAGTCCGTTTTTGTTAAAGAGTGAAAATATTTTGGTTTTAGAATATAACTATGAGACAAAAGTTTTAGAACACATTTCTAGCCGTTGACATGTGGATTTTGGTTATGGCGGGTGATTACATTTCTGGCCAGCCAGTAATGTTGACTGCAGTATAAAATGAATCATACAAAAAAAAAAAGAAAAAAAAGAAAATCACTATTTTACCAGGTGATGGCAGTAGCCCTTTGGTCACCTTTGGGCGAAAAAAGGAAAGTTGACTGTGAGTGCTGCCGCTTCCAGGAGTATTTTTTTTTACCGAATACCTAAACAACTGCGTCTGCCTAATTTGCTAAGAGACTGTAGCTTTTTTCAAAGAATATGATATTGAGAGGCACTGCCAGACAAAACATGCTGACTACAAAAATTAACTGGAAACGAACACTGTGAAAAGATGCAGCAGCTGTTTTAACGCCACAGCAGCGCTTTTTCACAAGACTCATGAGTCAAATGAAAATGCTACAAAGGCAAGCTATGAGGTTGTGACACTGATCGCCAAGCACTGCAAACATTTCACAAAGGGTGAATTCATTAAAGACTGTCCAAAGAATACCAGGTTGAATAGTCTGCCTTCACACATTTTCAGTTTACCAAATCTGGCCCGCTTTCTGAAAAACTTGGTCGCCCCTCCTTTGAGCTAGCTAAACAAAAAAAAAAATGGGTATTTAGTCAATTCTTAGGTTTGCGTATACTTCCAGAAAGTGGGTTATTTTGTAGACAAATCGTCACAAGATGCAATTTTGGACGTAAAAGTATTCATTATTTTCTATATCAACACATCTTTTGGATAATAAATACTTTTTTTGCTTTACCGGTTGGCTAAGAAAATGTTTCTTCCACCAAAAAGTAAACTGCTCTTGTGCGGCCACAATCCAATATTCCCGATAGTTTATTGTTGAGAGCGGGGACCAGCAGAGTGCACTTTTGTCTGGCTAGATGGCTCTTTTTTTCTTGTCACTGTATCTCCTCCTAAAAGGAACTGCAGTCGTGCAGCCGCAATACATTATCCCCAATCCTACTTTTCTCTATTTTACAGATATTGACATATCACGGGGGATGTTTTGGTCCCTGTCAACCTCAATAAAAGAGGGATCCCAGTGCTGAAATTCACCCATTACCTGTAGTTCTGTTTTTCACTGCCGATTTGAAAGCGGTCGTAGAGCGAGAAAGCTTGGTGTCCTTCCCAATCCGTCAGTTCGACACGGAGAACATACTGCCTTTGGCTGGTCAACTGGTACACGTATTCGTTGCCCAACCAGTGCTCTGCAGAAGTGCTTCCAAAACCCTGAGAAAAAGGACAAATGGAGTGTTGGTATAGGAAATAATGTGTAGAAATATTCATTATTAAAATAATCTAATTAATATGGATGTTCCGTAGTGTATCTTTTTTCCCAAAGTGTTTTTATGTACGTAAAAACATATTTCCAAGTATGTTCAAATGTACAGGCATAAATGGCCAAACGTAAAGAAATTCCTAGAAACATATATGAAAATGGTATATATATTTTTGTTTATGTACCCGAAAGATTTAAACTTTAGTAAACACTTTAAATAAGGATGGAAGACATCAATGGATTTTGAATTTGCAATGAGGACAGGCAAGATCCCAAACCTCAGATAGAAAATTCCAACCTGTTCTTAAAGCCCTCCTCTGAGTCGATTCCTTTTATTAAATCTTGTGTAGCAGATCCACAGCTTCAACTCTTTACAAAAGCAGATCCACTCTAACAGCAACATGATTGGCCGATAGTGAAAATGATTCAACAGTCAAAACAACAAACAACAGTGCACAATCGTGGTCAAAATATCAGATTAGCATCCTATGAAATCACCTTTGCAGGTGTCTAATATTAACAACAGAATAAACTGACAGTACTGATCAATTTGGCCGTAGGGGCTAATTTATACAGTAGATGCTGCTACTTTTTAGACCCGTACATTGAAACACATGTTAGTTTTTCTATATATTTGCTTATAGAGAAAAAAAGTATAAAGTTTTATTCCATCCTTATTGACTCCCTTACACTTAAGTCCTAACTGTTTAACTCGCGCTTCCTTAATATGTATCCCGAATACTGTTTACGCAGCCTACTTGAAACACTCGAACAAAACAATTGCAAAGTACTTTTGAATGAGTTGTGGCTGCTGCTTGAGGGCAAAACGCCTCCGACATCTGTAACTAAAAGCAATCCATAGGATGACATTAGCGCTTTTAGGAAAGTGACCCAATCGGAAAAGGGTTGGGTGATGTTTTTGGTGCGGAAAAAAAAGTCTGCGTTTGTGCTTAGCATTTGTGGTGATGAAGAAGAGGAAGGGGAGGGAAAGTAAATATGGTGCATTCTTGGGGGCTTAGGCATGTCCTACAGTGGGTGGAAGAGCAAGTGAGTGGGCCTCTTTTTATAGCGTCTTTTTTTTCTATTTCACTCTGTATCATATAATATCAACTGGGTTGTAGTCCAATACCAGTCTGGAAAAGCAAATTATCTAGCATGTATATAACATATAAGAAAACCAAAATCACACCTACAACATCCATTAAAAAAAATCCACTAGATAAACCATCCAAAATTACCTTCTGAAGGGCATTTAAAAAGCATGTATAAAGAATCCTTTATCACCCTTAAAACCATGCATATAATGTGAAACAAGATCCGCTGTAAAACATGTATATAACATATCACAAAAAGAAAATTATCTTTAAAAAAATGTATATAACGTTTAGCAATTCCAAAATCGCCCTGCTGTATAACAAATCCGAAACTCTCTGAAAAACCTAGATCTAACATATAATAAATGCAAAATCACAATTAAATTACGTATACAACATATGAAATATGACCTTCAAGAAATGAAATGAAAAAAGATAATAATATCAGAAGGATCATGGTCCAGCACCAGCCTGGGAAGAACTAATAAAATACATAAATAATGTGTAATCAAACCAAAATTGCCCTTAAAACAAGTATATGATGCATAACCTAACCACGAAACCTAAAAAAAAGGTCAATAACGTAACAAATAGGAAAATCATCCTTAAAATACGTAGAAAATGTACAGCTAATTGAAAGTCACCCTTAAAACACAAAAAAGAAATAATAAAAAATCCTAAATTTCCCCTTAAAGAACGTAGTTAACGTATAACCAATCCACAAACCCTTAAAAACACGTAAAATGACCCTCGACAGAAGAATATAAAACATAAAAAATCCCAAATCACCTTTATATAACTTACGATACAACATATCCAAAATAACTTAAATAAAGTGTAGAAAATTTATAACTGATTAAAAATCACTCCTATATGTGAAGATAATATGACGTATGAAAAATCAAAATTGGAACACATACTGTCGTGATTTGCCAATTGCCCTCACCTGTGCCCCAGCTGCCACTCGTTCCCTAATTAGTCCTCCTCCTATTTAAACACGTCATTCTCGTTCACTCCTAGTCAGTCCGTCTGTGAACCTCAGCGCATGCAAAGCAAGCACTTTTGACTCTGGCTCCCGTTTTGATCTCGACCCGTTTCCTGTATCGATCCCCGATCCAAGCTCCGTTCTCCTGTCCCGGCTACCAGTATCCTGATTCTGTTTCCTGTATCGATCCCCAATTCCCGATCCACGCTCCGTTCTCCTGTCCCAGCTACCCGTATCCTGCCCGATTCTGTTAACTATATCAATCCCTGGCAACCCGACTTGTTCCGAACTCCGATCACGCTTCGTTCGCGAGGGCTTCCCACTCCTCCTACCCAGGGAGCACGCGATTGCCATCTTTTTCCTCTCTCCCTGACTTGCTCGATCCCTTAATAAAGCATTGTGTGAAATCTTACGCATTTGGGTCCCTTGATTGTCCCGGTGGTGACACATACAGTATATCATCTCTAACCAACCCTTAAAAAACATATACAACACTTAACAAATCTAAAATTTTCCTTAAGACATCTATATAAAAAATCTTTGAAACACGTCTATAATGTTTAAAAATTTGCCTTGAAAGGCAATTACACACCGTGCAGTTTCCACCCCACTTTCACAGAAGAAGTAATAGATCCTTTGCGCTTTTTGAACTCATTCACGAGCCTATGAAGACCACCAAATGTAAAAGCTAATAAACTATAAAACGCAATTCTGTGTCCTCCAAACTGTCAGAGGAGAGTGTAATAAAAGTTTTCACAATGCGCCGTGAATGTCAGCGGAAGGTTGACGGGACCCCTCGTGTAATGTAATGCAGCCTTTGTGCACCTGTTCAGCGCTCTAAGCTTTCCTGGCAAGTCTCGGTGTAAAGGTCGCGTATGATGTACTGTTATCCCTCGTGCTCCGCGGTTCGGACTTTGCGGCCTCACTGCATCGCTTGTTGAAAAATAGGCCGCTTATTGCTGCAAACGGAGACCACTGAGAGCACTTTTATAGGGTATGGTGGCTCTTTTTTGCCTTTACTATAGTAGCCGCCTAAATGAATTACATTCACGCGGCCGCAATTCGTTATACAGCATCTCAAACTGCAGTGAAGGGGCAGCCGGAGCACATCAGCCTTGTAGCTTTATTTAGCTGTTCTGTTAACCAAATTGTTGTCTGCTCTTGTGTTGTCGCAATCCATTATCCCAATAGAAAATTGTTGCTGCATTTCCGCCTGAAATGAACTGCACTTCTGCAACCGCGTGGGGGATCGGCAGAAGGCACTTTAGTCAGAAGGCGTGCCGTTCTGGTCCACTGAAAATGAAGCATAAGGTTGTGGCCATGATCCATTATCCTTTGTTGACCATTGCTGTGAGTGGGAGCCAGCAGAGTGCATTTTGTTCCGCTTCCGGCTGCTGAAACATGCCATGGTGGCCTGCCTGAAAAGAACTTCAACATTTTCTGTTTATCCCCAGTCGACTATTGCCGAGAGCAGGGGGACTGCACAAGGCATTTCTGTCGGACACGGCGTTCTAAAAATGAACTGCACCCATGCGGTCGCTATTTATTATCCCAGATGGGACCAGCACTTTTGTTGGGCCTGGCGACTGTCGTTTTGCCCCAACTGTATTTCTGTCTAAACTAAACTGAACTCCTGTGGCTGCGACCCTTTATCCCCAATCCCATACTGTTGCAAGCAGGAACCAGCAGAAGGCACTTTTGTTGGGTGGGTTGTCTCTCTGGTCTGCCTAAAATGATATGCACGGTTAATGACGCAACCCATTATCCTTAGTCCACTATTGCTGAAAGCAGGGGCCAGGAGAGCGCATTTTCTTTCGTTTTGGCCCGCTGAAGAGTGCGATTATGGCCTGCCTAACACTAACTGCACTATTTTAGCCATGATCCGTTATCCCCTATCACGGTGGGTTCTTTAACATTAAAAAAAATATATACATATTAACCGCGATAAATGAGGCATTACTGTCTTTGTGCCTAAATTACTCTATTTTGCTTACTTTAAATACATACTGTTTGATATTGAACAGATGCATGGGAACATTTCCAGTTAAAAAAGAATTTAGTACATTAAATCAAATAATCAAGTCAATGAAATGTAAATCATGTCTATAACCAACATTTGCCAATGTAGCAAGAATTCTTTTGTTATTTTTTTAATGTCTTCTTTTTTTTTTTTTTAGAAATTTGAGCTTTCACTTATAACCTTTTAAAGCGTCATTGGGCTGACAAGTAAAGTATACACCAGTCAGGGGACTGAAAGGGGGAAATTAAACTAGAAACAGAGAGTAGATTATAAAGAAAAATACAAACATATAATCCATGTGATAATAAACTGACGGATAGCAGCGGGTATATACGGTAAAGTCCCTCGTTCCAATAATAATAATAATAATAAACGACGCCAAACTTTGTCATCCCAAATATGCGTGGATACCGACGACACTCAAGTGACATTCCCTGCATGTTTTTGTCATATTTACACACAATTGTTTCCTGTTTCAAATGGATAACATCTTGGCGGCTTTGGGACGCTCTAGACAATGTTTCTCACAAGAAAAAAAAACAGGGCTAAAGTTGATGAGGGATAACATCTGGCTGAAATTTTCAAAATGGATTTCGACATTTCGTGCTTGTAATATTGGTGGAAACCTGATTGTGCTCGTTTTTTTTTTGCATGTAACGACTGCCATTGTCGTTCTGTCGCATCGTCGCACCGTTTTATATTCCTTCCACGTCCTCTGGAAATCCACGCTGCCATCTTCTCGTCTTTGGATGACGGTCCATCCACCGCCAGCCGTTTCCATGTTGCAATAAACCTATAAATTAAAAAAACGATATTAGGGCAGTGAAACACCGATTGCACCTAGTGGGTTGCCATTTTTGGTACTTTTCTTTTCCTACGTAATGTTTTTCAACCTGAACATGTAATGCAACCTCAAGAGGCGAAAACAAGAACTCATAGGGGTTTTTGAAGGCATTCCTGCGGGTACATGAAATTTGTTGGGGTTGTTTTATTAAAGAACAAAGGATAAAATATGATAAAATGAGTAAAAACAACTTATTTCCAGTGTATCCACATTTAAATAATTTCAAGTCACTTATTAAATGATTACAGGACAATAACACGGAAAATGTATCTTATATTTTGATGGGTAAGCTCTAAAAGTTTAGCGTTTAGTGATCAATCCCCGGCAGCGCAGTGGTCAGCGCGTGTGCGGCACAGTTCTGAAGTCATGAGATCGGTACTTCCTGTGTTTGCATGTTCTCCCCGTGCTTGCACAGTCAGGTTAATTCGCCGGTACAAATTGTCCCTAGGTGTGAATGAGCGAGTGAGTTGTCGGTCTCTGTGTGCCCTGCGACTGGCTGGCAACCAGTTCAGGGTGTCCCCTGTCCACTGCCCGAAGATAGCTGGGATGGGTTCCAGCACCCCCGCAACCCCTACTGAGGATAAGCGGTGCAGATAATGGATGGATGGTCAATACCCTAAACTGGGTCAAAACTTAATTTGTTAAGAAATATTGTGAATTTTAATGAAAAATAACCTTTCAACGTGGTTATTATTGTTTCTTATACAAATAAAAAACAGGTATTTATTCCCAGCTAAAATGTTATATATCATTTGTCTTAAAAATAACCTCCTTAAAATTCAGCGCGTCAATTTTATTCTAATTAATCAAAATTAACGAAGACTAATTAAAATTGGATTATTCATTTTAAAGATCCCAGTTCCAATGAATTCGATTAAATATATCCAGGCAGTGGACGTACCTACTATGTTTTTTTTTCTTTTTAGTTTTTTCAGAATCAAGTTATTATGATTAATTCAAAAAGTATGAAAATAAATTCATCCAGGGTTCAACTAGGATTGCGAGGAAAAGGAATTCAAATAATAAAAAACAATAAGATTAATTAAAATGAATTAAAACTAAAACAGAAAATACTCAATATTCATCTTGATATACTTAAGGGTTTAGAGATTTAATTGAGTGTATTGGTTTATGTTTTCAGAATGCAATTAATATTTATCAATCAATTAATTTCGAATAATTTTAATAATATAGTGCATTAAATAAATTACAAATATTCAATGAAATCACATAATGGATGAATTAAAAAGAATAAATGCTAAATAAAATGATTTAAATTGCTCCAAAATAATAAAAAAATAATTAAAATTAGCTAAAATCAATTAAAATTCAAATCAAAAATTACTTTTATCGTGCATTCAGAATGCAGTTGATTATTAGTGATTAATTGTGAGTAATTCAAATGCATTAGTTATTTTTTTAATGAATTAAACTTGAAATATTATGATCAATTAACATTCATCAATGAATATTAATCTAAATTATTTAAAATCAACTAAAATGAATCAGTTATTGTTCAAATTAAATTAGAATTAGTTTAAATTTAATGTATATAAATAAAATTAATAAAAAACACATTCATGATTAAAAATATAAGTATGTGAATAAATAATTTTAATAAAAATAAAATAAAAATAAATAACAATCAGTGGTTAGCGCGTGTGCGGCACAGTTCATGTCTTGGGAACCTCCTGCGTGGGTTCAAATCCAGCTCCAGACTTCCTGTGCGGAGTTTGTATGTTCTCCCCGTGCTTGCGTGGGTTTCCTCCGGGCACTCCGGTTTCCTCCCACATTCCAAAAACATGCATTTTAGGTGAATTGGCCGGTCCAAATTGTCCCTAGGGGTGAATGAGCGAGTGAGTTGTCTGTCCCCGCGTGCCCTGCGATTGGCTGGCAACCAGTTCAGGGTGTCCCCTGCCCACTGCCCGATGATTGCTGGGATGGGCTCCAGCACCCCTGCGACCCTACTGAGGATAAGCGGTACGGCTGATGAGATGAGATGAGATGAGATATTGAAATTAAACTAAAAATGAATCATGCCGGGACTGGGCCGTAGGTCCTTTGGTACCGAAGCCACGCAGAAAGAAAAAAAGTTTGCCTTATTTTTTGCCTTTACCACATTTATTTGTGTATAACACACATTTTTTCTTTTAAAGAACTCAAACTTTGGGTGCGTGTAATATGCAATGTTTTGTGGTAGTATATTACTGAATTTGAGCAATAATTAATACGTCGATAAATATCGCTGACCACTTTTGCACAACATCGGATGCAATGGGAGTTAAACCCGAAACACAGCAGTGAAGGCGCCAAACTTTAACGAGACGAGTAGTTATGTAGATGACATTGGGAAAAGCTTTAGAACAGGGGTGTCCAAACTTTTTGCAAAGGGGGCCAGATTTGGTGTGTTAAAAATGTAGGGGGGCCAACCTTGGCGGACGTTCTTTACATACAACAGCAATTAATTTAAATACATTTCAGCGAGCCGTTCTGTGTTTCACATTTGCTTTTTTATTTTAATTTCAGCTATCTTAAGCATATGTTTTGGTTCATTTGAAACATGCATATCAAAATTCAATTGACATTGAAAATTGAAATTAAGTACTCACTTAACTTCACTTTAGTAATTGTATTCTTGGGTGCAAATTACATTTGAAACATAAAAAAAATCTCACCATGGCAGTTTAATATTTACAGAATTTTTAAACACAATAACAGAGAAATTGTCATATCAACAAGTGCAGGGCTCATTTAAAATATGACAGTAACTATAAATGTTGATTGGCACACCTCTCTCTCGCTCTCACTTGGCGACCCGGGGACAGGACGCGCGGTGGTGATGTGCGCACTAGCGGTGTTGCGCGCTTTGTGCGTACCTTACAGTCCAACCCTGCAGGCTTTCACTCCAGAATAATAAACAAACATAACCCCCCTAAATTAAAAATGATGACTTGTCCGCATTAGTGTGATGGGTGAAACTGAGATCTGGAGTGCAGGACAAAGGCCAGGTCTGGCTCAATGGCAGTACTATTGATGCGCGAGATGTCTTGTAAGTGAGAGTCTGATAGCCGTGTCCTCACATGGCTCTTATTTAAGTTCATAACCAAGAATGTCTTCTCACACAAATACGTCGACCCAAACAAGCTAGAGAAAAAAAGTCCTTTCCTCTGACTCCCAATTGTCTTTTGATGACACCCTCTCAATCCTGCGCGCCACAGTGTTACGTGCCGGGCAGACTTTGGCAAACTCTTGCTGCTTCTCAGGACAGATATTATTTACCATTGTCATCACACAGTCTTTGATAAATTCACCCTCCGTGAAAGGTTTGCAATGCTTTGCGATCAGCGCTGCTACCTCGTAACTAGCCTTTGTAGCATTTTCGTTTGACTCTCGGGCTTTTGTAAAATATTGCTGCTGTGACATTAAGCTTGCTTCAATATGTTTCAGTTTCTCGCTGCGTTCATTACCTGTGATCTTGTCATATGCGTCAGCATGTTTTGTTTGGTAATGTCGCTTCAAATTGAACTCTTTAAAACCGCCACGGTCTCTTACAAATGAGGCAGACACGGTTGTTACGTATTTCAGTGAAGAAATAATCCAATTTCCACCCATCCTTGAACCGTCGGCCCTCGCAGAAAACTTTTCTCATTTTGTTAATTGCCGCCATTTTAAAAAATTGGGGGGCCTCACATACTAATTTGCTGTTCCTATTTGAGCCGCTACATGGCAGCATTAGAACACGCAGGTAACAGCGCTGCTGCTCAATGTATTACCAGTACATAATTCTACACGTGGGCCAGGCCTTATTGATTTTATGACGGAGGCTGCGAGCCGGATGAAAATTGACCACGGGCCGCATTTGGCCCCCGGGCCGGACTTTGGACATCACTGCTTTAGAATAAATCTCATCATAACAGTATTTTTACTCATGGGACCGCATTGTTGTATACATGGGGCCACCTTTAAAATTGTTTATTGACAAAGTAAACTATGAATAACATGCCAAAATAAAGATTTCCATGTATTCATTTCAAAGTCTGATATCAGATAGAGCAGGAGCTTCCAACCTTTTTCAAAGTGAGAGCTACATTTTGTTAAAAATTCGGCACCCAATTTGATATGCATTTCTAAAAGAATAACTTGCCATGTTGTTACTATGTCGTAACTATGTTATTGCATGGTTAATTATTTGAAGTTGGGTTGATACACTCCGTCAACCATTATAAAGATTATTTTAAAAGAAAATAACAATGATGCAGCAATAGTAAGCTTTTTCAGAACAGGTCCGCGGGCGCCTCAGCTGTTCCTTGAAGGCACCCTGGTGCCCATGGGCACAACGTTGAAGACGCATGAGATAGATTAAAGATTTGTTTCCCTCTTCGTGCTTTTTTTGCGTTTATTTATTGGTTCTCTATTTCTAAAATTTCGCCTCTGATATCATGAGTAAAAATAGTGTGATGAAGAGATACTGCGAATTAATGCCTTTTCCTATGTCATCTACATCCCTTGTGGTCTAGTAAATGGTAAATGGACTGCATTCCTATACCGATTTAACCAGTCACTGAAGACCTCACAAACCGCTTTACTATGTACTTCACACTTACACATTCACACGCTCACACACCGAGAGCCATGTCGGCAATGCCAGACGCCTACATGCTTATAGGGGGCATTAGGAGTTCAGTGTTTTGCCCAAGGACACTTCGACATTTAACTCGGAGGAGCCTGAAATCGAACCTGTGATCTCTTGGTCCCAAGGCAATAAATGTTATTAATAGTGTAATTGTTATTATAGTTAGTATTATTACAGGGCTGCACGAATTTTGTCAGACATTAACTGGTCCGTGGTACAGAAAAGGTTCGGGACCACTGGGTTGGAGGTATTTGGCTGGAAAAAAATCCAGAAAAAAAGGCTGAAAACCACTGTCATAAATAATCAAATATTGGATGAGGTTATTCCAAAACAATGAGGGCTTGGTTCCTCGGGGTCACGTTTGGGAACTGGATTTTTCTCGGCCCCACTCAAAATTAATCAGCATCTCCTTATCCTCGGGCAACTCCCTGGAGGTGTCCCTCCTCAGAAAGTCCACATCAAAGCAGAAGTCCTGGATGGACGCATACCAGGAGACACCTGGGCCCTCGACGTGGCCCTTAACCTCGGCCCTCAGCGTGCGTAAGCTGATAACACGGGGCCGACCGTCTTTCGGCGGGGCTTCTCGTTGTTTGGAGTCGGAGACGCGGGGAATTTCGGGGCCGAAAGCAGCTGAACATACAGCCAGCCTGGCTGAGTCTAATTAAGGAAGCACCTCTGACATGGGACGCTCTCACATCCACCTCGCGCCGCTAGCAAAAACAGACGCTAGCCTCCTCGTGACTCCGTAACCCCACGACCAACTCGCTTCTTGCCGGATAAAAATAACTAAGTCAATAAATAAAAATAAATGAAGGAACTCGAAAACCGGGTTACTGACAAGGTTTTGGCAAGATAAGGGTACTGTACTAAAGTATACAATCTGAGTGCTAAGCAATGAGTAATGTTTTTATGACCAACAAAATTCCCGGTAATCAGTTTTTGATTTATAAAAAAAAAAAAAAATCGAATTCATTAAAGCCCCAAGTGTGAAATATTTGACCACTATATGGGACTGTGTTGTCTGGTCCTAGCGAAGGCCAGTGCCACAGAGCACAGAGTAAGGCTAAATGGCGGACAAACATGGTGGTGAACTAAGTGGGGATTCCACTGTGTAAAACAAATCCACATTTTTGACCTATTATTATTTCTAATTTTCATAAAAATTATAATTGGTATAATAGTTTGTGTGTTTTGGCCTAATGTTATTTTTACTGACCTCTAGGAGGCAAAAAAATTACACACAGTTCTTTTTTCTTTTTTTTTTCAACCATCTAAAAAAAAAAAAAGTGTAATTACATATTTTTGACACAAAAAATCAATTGACTTAAAAATATAAATTGTTCTTGCAAGGGTTGTTACTTCTTCTATATGATACAAATAATTTTTATTCATTGATTTATATTATTTTTATTTTAAATATTCATAATATCTCAAATATTTGTACTTTTTCAAAATAGATTTGAGACATTTGAAGAATGATTTTTAAAAATTTTTTTTTAGTGAATCCCATTTTAAATAATAATGATTTATTATATACATCTAATCATAATAACAAAAATAGTATAATTAATTATAGTATTTATTTATATCATTTAAATTTAAAATATTAAAACATGTTTCTTAAGAATGAGTTTTTTAGAAATATCTTGGTAAAACACATTTTTATTTATTTTATATAATCATTGTACATTTTAAAAGTTACATTTAAAATATTTATTATTATTTTGAATATTTTTGTCATTATAAAATATCAAAAATGTGTACTATTTACTTTCAAATACTTAAATTATAAATATTTTCATTATTTCAAAGTAGATTTCAAGAATTTTAGGATTGATTGGTTAACATGGTTGTATTTAATATAATAATTATTAGTATTTTGAATTTTTATCTTTCAAATGTTTTAAAATATTTAACATATTTTTCTTATTTCAAGACATGTTTTAAGAATTAGATTAATACTTTTTCAAGCATTTATTGTAGAAGGTACTTGAAAGAAATTTTAAAATAAGACAATTTATTTGACTACCTTTGTAAGAAATATAATGTATAAAACAGGTAGAACTATCTGCTAACAGAACAAAACATGTTTTTAAGTAGGATGGGATGCATACATATATAACAATTTTATTTACAATGGCTATATTTATATCCAGATTTCCAGATAGTTACGTAATTTAAATATTTATTAATAGCTAACTTAAATTTAAATGGTTTTAAAATAGTTAATTTAGAACCAAATTTTCCTACTGTAACTTTTATCTGATTAGGTTCTTTCTCAAGTAATTTATAGATATAAGACCCCAAAAAATGTATCTATTTCACAATTTTGATGATTATCAATAAAAAATATCCAATCTTACTAATATAACAAAAATGAAACGATAGTCATAAAAATACACCTTAACTAAGAAAAATATGAATATATAACTTGATATAAAAAAAGATAGGAATAATACAAAAAACATGATTTCCAGTGTCACATATTATTCTTTTTCACCACTAGAAACCACAAATTAATGATTTAAAATTCAATTAATTGAATGTAATATAAAATAATTTGCATTATTGCTCATGGATCCTTTTCAGCAAATAAATCCTGACTTTCTGATTTATGGCCTTTTTTTCCTTTATCATTATTTTTCAAAGATCACTCACGATTCCCTGACAGATCGGATCCTCTCACACCTAGTTCAAATTCTCCTTTTATCAAATGATCACCTCCATCCATCAACTGCTGGTGGAGGACTCACACCTCATCCCCAAACGAATTCCTTCAAAAGGATTCACAGCTTGGACTCATCATTCGCACTCGTCAGCTGCACATGTCCTACGGTGGCTCGTTTGGTCCAAAATAATGGAGAACAGTGTGATGCAAAAGTATTGCCCCCCAAGAACTTTTTGAAATATTGCCATATTTCAAACTCCAGACTTAAATAATAAAAAACAAAGAATCCACAACATGTGAGACACAATGTTGAAAAGAAACCAATTTTTTTTCAACTCCTTATATTGTGCTAAAAAATTGAAAACGAGGTGTTGCAAAAATGTTGCCCCTCTTTGGTTCCAGGCAGGGTGGAAATATTTTTTGGCATGGAGGGATGGGCGTCATCAGGCTGCACTTGCCTAAAACACACCACAGGAAATGAAGCCTCTACGGCTAAAGTGGTTAAGGGATCCACCTAGCACTCACCCACAAACTCCTTTTTTTGCAAAGTTTTTTTGGGTATGTCTCTATAAGTTTTTCACATCTTGAAACATAAATACTTGCCCGTTATGCCCCACAAAACAGCTCAGGCTCCTTAAAGTTTTATGGTGATCGTTTGTACACACCATTTTTCAGATCTTTCCACAAATGGTTTAATGGATGGAGGTCTGGACTTTGGTCCGGCCATCCTAACAGCTTCATATTGTTAATTTTCAACCATTCCGTTGTAAATTTTGCTTATGTTTAGAATTGTGTCCTGTTGGAAGGCGAACCTGAGCCCCATTCTCAGGTCTCTTGCCAACTCCAACAGATTTTCTGACCGCACTGCCCTGTATTTGGCTCCATCCATCTCCCAAACAACTCTAACGATCTTCCAAGTCCCTGATGAAGAAAGGCATTTCCAAAGCATGATGCTGCCACCACCAGGTTTGACATTGGGGATGGTGTTTAGGGTGATGTGCTGTGTTACTCTTTTCACCAAACATATCACTTTTCATTCAGCCCAAAAAGTTCAATTTTGGTTTCATCTGACCAGAGCACCTTGTTCCTCATGTTATTTGTGTCTCCCATGTGGCTTCTTGCAAATGCCAAATGGGCATTTTTATGGTATTCTTTCAGAAAGGGCTTTCTTCCTATCACTCTTCTATAAAGGGCAAATTCAAGCTATGTACAGCTAATAGTGATCTTATGCACAGATTGTCCCACCTCAGCTGTGTATGCACGCAGGTCATGTAATGTAATTATGGGCCTCTTCTCTGATTAGATTTATTCTTGTTCGAGCCAAAAATTTAGAAAGACTGCCAGGTCTTGGTAGGTTTGCAGGGGTTTATGCTCTTTCCATTATGATATTATTGCTCTCAAAGTGCTCTGGGAGATGTGTAAATGTTGTGAAAACTACTTGCATCACATTCCTGCTTTGAACCTTTCCAAAACTTCATCTTGAAACAGCCTGGTGTGTTCTTTGGTCTTCATAATGCTATGAGAATGCTTAGTAATGCTGTCTGTTCAGGTGTATTTAAAGTGAGACTTGGGCTAGGTTCACATTGCAAGGGAATTGGATTTTTTTGCAAGGATGCGATCTGTATCTGATTTGTGAAAGTATCCGCTTTTTTCACATCAGACCCAGGCCACTTTCTGATGTGGTCCTACATCTGATACATATCCGATCTATTGGAGTGCGACTTCTGTCTGAACGGTCGAGGTACATTCATGAGACCTGCAAGTCATTGATAGGTGGCAGATGTCACGATTCTGCCTTCAAACATACGGGAGGAAGCAGGAAAATAAACAACCACGGCGGACGAAAACACGGAGTGTCATTAAATCACACCTTCATGGAAGATGAACACTTGCTTATTTTGTCATTCACGGAACAGCCAACATCGTATCGCGGATTCACAACATGTCGCTCGAGTTCGTGCTTAAATCAAAAGTTTTCTCTATTGGCAGTCACCAATAACAACAACACGGACAACATTCAATAGGGAAAAGCAAAGTTTGGGATTTAATTATTATTAGGGGTCACAATAGATAGATAGATAGATAGATAGATAGATATATACTTTATTTATTAATGTTCCGCTGTTAACATCCACGAGTACTTCCGCAAACATGAGTGCATTGCCTGTGACGCCATGTCTCCTCCTGTGCGCCTGCGGACCAGTTGTGGCATTTAAATTGGAAGATTAAGTCGCATTAAGGTTGCATTTAGTTAGAAATGTCTAATCTCACAAAAACATTGAATTTCACTAAAAATCGGAATTGAGCATTAGCTCTGCAGTTTGAACCTAGCCTTAATGACACACCGGTACGCGCTGTTTGTCATTGTTAGTCATTTAAGTTGAGCATGGATCATTCAGAAGTCATCAGGAAACCTCTAGAGTCAGTTGGCTGAGCTAGGAGAACAGGGGGCTAATATTTTTGCAAAGCTAACTTTTTCAGTTTTTTCATTGTAAACATAATATAAAATGTTGAAATACTTTGTTTCCACTTCATGTTTATGTCTCGCATGTTGTTGATTCTTAGAAAATGTTTGTTTTAGTTTTTTTAGCTTTGAGTTTGAAGCCTCTGGGACAATACCTTCGCTAGGCACTGTATCTTTTCAAATAAAATAGCAGGATTGTAAAGATGGTGGTATTTTAGCCGGTTTTACCCTTTTATTCTCCTGGATATTAATCTGGATGTTGTAGACCCCGTTCTTGTGAAATCCGGCCTGGTAAAGATCAGCACAATCGCGGAACTTCTTCTCTTCATCCGGGACTTTTGGTACTGTGGGTGGAGAATTTAAACAAAGCATAAAAAAACATACAATTTAAGTTTTAAGGGGGAAAATAAAGACTTGAGATGTCAAGGGATTTCAGTTAAGTACCGTATCGTGAGCAATAATTTCAGAGAGCGATTTGTAGCCAGCGAACCTGTCTTGGCGTTGTTAGCAATTGTGATGTTATTGGTTGCTTTTCAAAAAAAATGATACGGTTCAATATGTTTCTTTTAAAAATAACTGTGCAACATCCAGGAGAATTGCTTCTAAATACGTCACATCAGAAAGTAACTTCGGGTCAGTACAATAAATCTCCAGCTAAAGTAATTAGAAACTAGAGAGCGAGAGCTTTTCAGATCTTCAAAACCGTCAGAAGTCATAATCACCAAGCTACATTACTCAGCTGGGCGTTTTGTAGTGCATTCTGGGATTCTGTTTCTATAGCATTCCAAAACAGGTCAGCAGGGACATGACTGATAAAAAAAAGAGAGAAAGATTTGGCCCGTACTGTACATAGGACAAATTGTGTCCCATTTTAGACTTTGTTTAATGTGTCATATAAAATAAAAACTACTTCAAGCAAACCGCCCTAATGCTACAGGGATTTTGTTTCTCGGGCACCCCAAAATAGATCTGAAAGGCAGGGGCAATAAAAAAAATAATGTATCTTGATTTTGCATGAAATTAACATCCTGGACATATTGTGTCCCATTTTCGGCTTTTTAAATGTATTGTTAGGAGTGACAAGATTGGATAGATTGAGAAATGAAATTGTGAGAGACAGAACTGGAGTAGTAGTGGAACTAAGCAAGCGTGTGGATAAGAGAGTACTCGGTTGGTTCGGACAAATGGAGAGGATGGATGAGGAGCAAATGTTGTAGAGGATCTACAGAGCAGAAGTATGGGAGGAGACCAAGAGGTAGGCCACGATTGATGTGGATGGTGTTAAAAGAGGTCTAAATATAGTGGAAGCAGAGCTCTTGTTGGTGATAGGAATGAGTAGAGAGGTGTTGTAAAAGGATAGTGGGATATTTAGACGCGTTCTAAGGGATGGGCAGGACACCTGTTTGATGCGGCAGGGGTAAACCAGTAAAAGCTGTCGGGCCCTGCTGTTGAACAGAAGAGTGTGTTGTGTCACCCATCTGGAGGGACGAAAGCATGACCAACTTGGGTGCCGAGGTGCTTAACTCGTTTGAGTGTTTGGGCATTTGGGTTGGTCATGGTCCAAAAATTTTTGTGCGTGTTTTTTGCTCCTTTTTCCCTTTTTATTTTCTTTGTTTTTGTATGCGTTTGTCTTGCTGTCGGTCACCCCTCTCGAGGCATATGACCAGAGTAGATAGATAGACGGATAAAAATATCAAATAGAAAGTAAACCGCTGTATTCTTATCCAAAAACAGGTCAGAAGGAAGAGGAATAATAATAATAAAAAAAAATATTGGCCCTGAACTTAACACATAGGACATCTTGTGTCCTATTTTGGGCTTTGTTTATGATTGTAAAATCTAATCGAAATCACCTAAAATAAGGCAGCCAATTGCTACAGGAATATACACATATTATATATATATATTATGTAAAAGGGTGTCGCTTCGCCTGGATCGTTAGCGTGCGGCCCCACGGTGCAGAGGTTCACGGTTCAAGTCCAGCTGCCGCAGCCTTTTTGTGTGGAGTTTGCATGTTCTCCCTTGTGTGGGTTTCTTCCGGGCAGACTGGTTTCCTCCCTCATTCCCAAAAACATGCATGTCAGGTTAATTGTCGGGTCCAAATTGTCCTTAGGTGTGATATAGCGAGTGAGTGGTCTGTCTCTGTGCCCTGCGACTGGCTGTCAACCAATTCAGGGCGTATATATATATATATATATATATATATATATATATATATATATATATGTGTGTGTGTGTGTGTGTGTGTGTGTGTGTGTGTGTGTGAAATGAATTTAAAATATATTAAATAAAGAAAATTAAAAATTATTAGAATGACCAGTAATTCCTACCTATGCCTATTGAGTTTGGATTTAATCCCTTGACTTTTGATGCCATTATGATATTTGGGATATTTTTTGAAGAAGAGAAGAGTAGAAGATAAGTAAGCAGAAGGCCTATAATATGATTTGTGTCCTGCCAATTTTTCCATATAAATTTTTTTTTATTAGATTCGTTTTCATCTCTTCCTTATTTGAGTATCTGCTAAGATCAAAATCAGAGGTCAACAATCTTATTAGCAGAAATACCGAAGATCAGCTCGCATATCTTCTCCCTGAGCAGCTGCATCCATCTCCATCTGCAGATAATTACAGCCATGCTATTTTGAAAGCAAGCACCAAGCTACGTACAAAATACTACAAGCTATAAATTTCAAGTTCCTGTTATAACAAGTGGTTTATATTTACTCTCCGGCCTTGTTACAGCGATGTGAATTCCTTTTCGTTTTCTTTTTTAACCTTCTTTATTCCGCGCCCTGTACTAATGGGTTCACGTCAGTTTTCACCCCGTGGTTTTTATTGTTATAATCGAAGACTATGTCATCGGAAAGCCGAATGAGCGATCGTTTTGGTTCGCTTTGATCCGCCCGAGAACAGAAGAACCCCCGCTACAGTATTTGTCCGTTTTGACAAAGTATTAAGTGTCGGTTACAAGAAAGTCCTGCTGCGACAGGTCAAGACTTGCACCCCAGACTTGAATACAACAAAGGATAGCACCGTCGGACGGTAATTTAGCCAAAGTAGGCTGTCAGCGGGGTAGTCATTAGACTAAGAATTGAAAT
This sequence comes from Urocampus carinirostris, assembly GCF_059441175.1. NCBI lineage: Eukaryota > Metazoa > Chordata > Actinopteri > Syngnathiformes > Syngnathidae > Urocampus > Urocampus carinirostris. The sequence continues at coordinate 10,108,434 of NC_142350.1, read as the reverse complement.
CATAGCTGACAGTTCTTTCCAGAAAACGAACTGCAAATAGTATTTTCCCCTTTCTGATTTCTGTGTCCTTTTGCATATTGATAACTCATAAAGGTTTCAGATCATCAAACCAATCTTAATATCACACAGAGACAACCTAAGGAAATACAATATGCAGTATTAAAATGTTGATTCCATTTGTTAGGGCACAAATTGTTTTAAAACTATCTGGCCCAATGTGAAAAAAATAATTACCCTAGTTATTAAAGCTAAGAAGTAACCCCTAAAGCTAACTATGTTCTCATTACTTAAAATATTTAATCATTTTATATTATACTTTTTTTAGCAAAAATAACAAAACATTTTCAATAGTAATGTAATAATTCCTGCAAAAACGTAATAAAATAACTACATTTATACCCTTTAAAAGTAAATTATTCCCTTTTTATTTTTATTTTTTTAATTAAAACGACATAAGATAAAGTTATAATAAGTACATTTTGAAAATTTGTGATTTTTTTATTATTTTAAGATATATTTCAAAGATTTCAAATGTTATTCTTTATAAAACATTTTTTTAAATATTATATAATAATCATGTCTATTTACAATATTCTAATATATGTTCTTGCTTTAAGAATTAATATTTAAGAACTATTTTTGGTATTACACGTTTTTAAATGTTACTTATGTAATAATTATAATATTTGTCTGTATTTTTTACTCTTTAATTATTTGAAAATATTTTAGGTATTTTTCTTATTTTAAGAAATAGTTAAACATTTAATATCTATTATTTAAAAATGATACTTGGTAAAAGTAATAATGATAATTGTCATGATTACTGATTTGAGTCACCTGTGCCCACTCCTTTGCCGCCAACTGCCTCGGACGCTGATTGGCTCCCTGTTCCTATTTAAAACCACTCCTTTCTGTCACCTGTTGTCAGTACATCTGCAAACCTCAGTTAACTCTAACAAAGCTTTTCGACCCTGACTCATTCGTGTTTTTGCTCGCGTCTGTTTCCCGGCTACTGACCCGTTTTTTCCGTTCCCAACACTGCCATCGCTCGCCACGGAAGTGCCACTTCTGCTTTCAGAGCAACCTTCCTCCCGCGACCAGAGATCACCGGATCATGTGTGCAATCCTTTCCTTTCTTTCCAATAAAACTAAGAAACTGTCTCCTTTCTTGTCCTGACAGATAATATTCATTTAGAATATTTATCTTTCAAATAATTTTAGATAATTTCAGTATTTTTCATATTTTAAGCTGGAATATTCTTCTTACTATTCCCTTTGGGACATATTATGTTAACTTTTTTTTTTTTTTGACTTTTTAGTTTAGTTTTTTTCATGTTTGAAATAATGTTTTTTCATTCATTTATTTATCCAAGAACTTTAAGAATGAATAATTGTTTTTGTAAAACCAATTTTTAAAATGTTATTTTATACACTATTTATAGTATTTTTTCCAATATATAACTTTGATTATTTAGAAATATTCGAAATGTTTATCTTCTTTAAATACATATTTTTATTTTATTCATAATTAAAGATTCTTTTTTAAAGAAATTCTAGAATAAGCCCGTTTAGTTGACAAGCCTAGTAAAAAAAATCCTTCATTCAATGTAATTATCATCAAACACAGATGATGGTAGATTTTTTTTAAATTTATTGAATCCTTGGCAAAACTAACTGTTTTTTGTTTTTTTTTTAAAGAATTACTTTCAATCGGCTGTTGACATATCTTTCCTTAAGAGAACCGCAACTAAAAGTGCCGCTGGTTGCCCAGATCTTGGAATATTATTTATGCCCCAGATATTTGTTTGCAGTAAAATATTTAGTGGTTCAGCGGGGACTCGTATCCAGCAGAGGTTCATGTGAAAAGTGCAATAGGCCTCGGCCATTTGCGTAAATCAGCACCCGTGCCAAATGAGCTCGGATCCTGGAACCCGAGTGAGTAAAAATTGCAACTAAATGGACTGCTATGGACAGTGCCGATCCCAAGTGACTGCAATCAGTCTTTAACTGCGATGAGATGCTGCCGCATATTTCTTTGAAGGATGCAGCGCACCACAAAATGAGTCGGACTTTTTCACCGTATTTGGTAAAAGCACAGATAAACATGAATGCAACCAAATTTCTGTGAAGTACAGTAAATTTAGTCCCTTTGATCCCTCCTTGCAGGAATAGTCAACCAGGGATAATGGAGTGCAGTTGCACGATTGTTGTTGAAATCAGGCGGAAATTAGGGAATAAAGAGCCACCACCCATGACATTACTCTATTAGCCCCAGTTCTCTTTCTAAGGATAATGGATCTTGGCCAAAAAGACAACCCAAACTGAAAAAACTATGTCTTGCTGGCTTTTACTCTCAGAATATTTGAATGGAGATAATAGATCGCCGCCACAACTGCAATTTCATTTTAGGTTTTCCAGAACGGCACGCCTTCCAACAATAGTGCCTTTTGCTGATCCCTGCTTGCAGCAATAGGGAATTTGGGATAATAGATGCACGCTATGGGTTCATCTTCACTGCAAATACAGTAACGTCAAAAATCGGGCGCCATCCCCAACACAGCTGGCATCGCTGGTCTTCGCGCGGAGAAATAGGCCACTAGGAATAACGGATAGCTGTTAAATCAAGGCAGTTAATTTTAGGGGTGGGTACATGGCATGCTTGAGCGGCTGGCCCCTGCCTTCATCAATAGTTGACCTGGGATACTGCATCATGGCCAAAACAGTGCATTTAATTTCAAGCGGGTCAGAACGACACACTTTCTAACAAAAGTGCCTTCTTCCAGTTTCCGCTTTCAGCAATATCTGATCGAGATAATGAAACACGGCCATACAAGTGCACTTCATTTTAAGCAAAAGTACAGTAACGACAAACGTGTGCTCTGCTGATCTCAGCTATCAGCAATAGTCCACTAGGGATAATGGATTGCTGCAAAATCAGTGTGGTCCACATTAGGTAGACCATGGCACACTGCACCAGCGGAACTAAGAAAACAATGCTCTCCGCCGGCCTATGCTCTTAGCAATAGTCGACAGGGGATAATGACTTGCGGCCACAACCTTCCATTTTATGTCAGACGGGCCAGAGGTGAACACATCCCAATTCTGCTGGTCTCCTCACCAATATGGACTTTTGTTTACAAAGGTACAATATGCACTTTATGACTTGTGTGTCCGCACTGTCTATTTATGTGTCGTACTGTCTACTCTTGTGTCTCAGTGTAGCGTGTCCTAGCATAGTGTTTCTTCTCTCCTAGACACTGGGGGTTGAGAGAAACGTAATTTCAATTCTCTGTTTATGCTGCAGAATTGACAATAAAGCTGACTTTGACTTTGACTTTGACTTTAAAGTGGGATCGGGAAAATGTATTGGAGCCGCACGAGTGCAGTTCCCTTTTAGGTGGCCAGAATGGCAAACAACAGCTGCGAGGCCGGACAAAAATGTGCTGTCCGACCCCATTCTATCGGGGATAATAAATTGCGGAATATTTTTCAACACACAATGCACTGGGGCCAAAGATTACTAAATGCAAAGTTGCAAGGGATTAGACTACATATTGCAATTATTTTAATCAAAAAGATCATGTATGATGATATGTTTGATTTTTGCTGCATGATTTATATGGATCAAGACGATGACGGGGATTATACTAATAAACTGGGCAGCGGTTTTCGATGTCAAATTACTCCAAAATTCGAAAGCAATTAAGGGTTATTTTCTCAATAATATGCTGACTCACGTCTGCAATCCGTTTCATTTTTCACAGGAGAACTTTTTTCCTTTCTTTCCTCTTCTCCCAGAAGTGCAGGCACAACTTTTCCGTGTTTATTTTCCAATACGGCAACGAAAGGAGATATTTTTGATGTGGCTAGATGAAGCAATTTGTGGAAATTGTCTTCATTACCTGAAGCTCGTTAGAGTGCAATGAGGCGGGGACGGCCATTAAAAGTAATTGGCCACAGCTTTTGCTGCTCTTTTCAAGTCACTGGCTGAGAAATAAGATTTTCTTTTACAGTTTTCTCTTATCTCATCAAAATTTGGGTCATTTATCAATTTAATTGCTTCGTAACACAACAAATCAGGCAGATATATTTATTCTAAAAAAACAAGATGAATTACCTTTTTGTTTTTTTGTTTGTTTTACAATTATATATATATATATATATATATATATATATATATATATATATATATATATATATATACATACAGAGTTGGGTACGGTTACTTTAACTTGATTACTTTCAATTACTTTTGGATTACTCCAATACCAAATATGCTAATAAAAGACAAAAGAAACTAAATATGAATAAAATTACTAAATTTTGTCATGTAACGGAATACATGGAACGGCAAAATGATGTTGGCAAGCTGTTTGGATTTATTTTCATTTTGTTTCTGTCGCATTTTATGTTAGTTTTGCCGGAGATCAAAGAGATCAAAGCCAGGAGAGAAAGCTTACCACGTGTTGTGAGTCATAATTTTATTCAGACCTACATACACAGGTGAAGCCAATCAGTGGAACAGGTATTTAAGGCGGCCAGTTACAAGTTGTTCTATTCTTTGCATCTTCTCTGAAGAGTGGCAACATGGGAGCCTCAGAACAACTGTTAAATGACCTGAAAACAAAGATTGTTCAGCATTATGGTTTAGGGGAAGGATGCAAAAAGCTAGCTCAGAGATTTCAGCGATCAGTTTCCACTGTGAGGAACATAGTGAGGAAATGGAAGGTCGCAGGCGCAGTTCTAGTGACGGCTCGGAGTGGCAGGCCAAGAAAAATCTCAGATAAGCAGAGGCGAAGGATGGTCAGACTCTTCAGCGCACTTTGCACAACGAGATGTTGTATGGGAGAGTAGTGCGGCACAAGCCTTTTCTGCGCACATGCCACAAACGGAGTCGCTCGTGGTATGCTAAAGCACATTTGGACAAGCGATCTTCATTTTGGAATAAGGTGATGTGGACTGGTGAAACTAAAATTGGGATATTCGGTCATAACAAGAGGCGGTATGCATGGTGGAAGAAGAACATAGCATTCCAAGACAAACACTTGCTACCCACTGTAAAAATTGGTGGTGGTTCCATCATGCTGTGGGGCTGTGTGGTCAGTGCAGGTACTGGCAATCTTATTAAAGTGGAAGGACGCATGGATTTCAGTCAGTATCAGCAGATTCTTGCGAACAATGTCCTAAAATCGGTGACAAAGCTGTAGTTGCCCCGGGGCTGGAGACTTGAACAAGACAACGACCCCAAACAGTGCTCAAATTCTACTAAGGCATTCATACAGAGAAACGAGTACAATGTTCTGGAATGGCCCTCTCAGTCCCCAGACCTGAATATTATTGAAAACCTGTGGTGTGATTTAAAGCGGGCTGTCCGTGCTCAGAAACAAGCAAACCTGACTGAAGTGAAAATGTTTTGTAAAGAAGAATGGTCAAAAATACCTTCAACCCAAATCCAGACCCTCATTTGAAGCTTTAGGAAGAATTTAGAGGCTGTTATATCTGCAAAAGGACGATCTACTAAATATTGATGTCATTATTTCTGTTGGGGTGTCAAAATTTATGCACCTGCCTACTTTTGTTTCAGCAATTATTGCACATTTTCTGTAAATCCTATAAACTTCATTTCACTGTGTTTGTCTGCTATTTGATATATTTAACTGAAATTGCTGATCCGAAAAACAAATGATTTATGAAGGAAAATCTTGAAAATGATCAAGGGTGCTCAAACTTTTGCATACGACTGTACATCCATCCATCCATTATCTGCACCGCTTATCCTCAGTAGGGTTGCTGGGGTGCTGGAGCCCATCTCAGCTATCTTCGGGCAGTGGGCAGGGGACACCCTGAACCGGTTGCCAGCCTGTCACAGGGCACACGTAGACATACAACTCACTTGCTCATTCACCTCTAGGGACAATTTGGACCGACCAGTTAACCTGACATGCATGTGGGAGGAAACCGGAGTGCCCAAAGAAAAACCCACGCAAGCACGGGGAGAAAATGCAAACTCCACACGGGAGGTTCGATCTCATGACCTCAGAACTGTGCCCCACACGCGCTATCTATACCTATATATATATATATATATATATATATATATATATATATATATATATATGGATATAGGGGCAGCACGGCGGCTGAGTGGTTGGCACAACCGTGACTGGCTATACATGTAATCTTCTGCAGTCCTTTGAGACATGCAAATAAAAGTAAATTGACTACTTTGATGAAACTGGGTGAGAGTGTTTCAAATCCAACTGTATTTATTTGCACTTATCAGGCACCAAAATACAACTTAAAGTGCGGTTTAAAATAATTCAGCGTACGATAACTTTGGTGTTAAGTGTTTTGTGAGATCATTATTATTTTTTAAAATGAACTATTCCTCAGGAACTATTACAGTTTGACTTATTTGGGGGGCAGGGTTAGAGAACTTGTGACCTTTAACATTTAACCCCCTGTCACCTTTCGTAATTGGATGCCGTACCACTCAAACACACGACGTTATATTTCAACAAAAAGGGAAATGAGATTAAAGTCGTTGAATTTCATTTCATTTGACAAGTGCAGTGAGCTCATTTCCAAATGTTGTATTTAGAGAACGAACTAATACGTATTCAGCAGGGAAGCCAGGACGCTCTCCAAAGACGCTGCTAATTAAATGTTACACAAATGAATCTAGTCAGATTAAAGGAAGGTCAGGAAGCCGTGACCATAGCCTATTAAATAATTATTAATCGTGTTCCGCAGTCATCTGCTTATGATGACTAAGTACATGTCACAAGTTTTCTGGGCCCTCTTTATTGCATTTTAGCCACTATACGACATCAGTAACTAAAAAGTTTAGGGTTTTCATCAATATGATGAACTATATCCCTCAGACTCTTGAATGCTTTTGGTTGATGTCATAAAAAAACGCTTGTCTGATATAATGGTCTGCTTCATTGCATCATGAAGATGCTGATATGCAATTGACGGAAATCCCTCCCACAATGCCTTTCTTTTCATTCAGTTCAGAATATCGTGTTTCTGTAATGCCATAAAGAGTTGGTGATACACATTTGGGTTAATATGAGAATGGTTACAAAAATGGACCAACCTTGGGTTGTTTGACCCAACATTGGAGAACCAACCTCCCCAAAATATTATTTTAGGCGGGTTTTGTGCTGCAAAATCTGCAAAAAGTTCAGAAATTAAATGTCAAAAATGGATTCTATTTATTAATGTATTTATTTATCTTTTTAATTTGAATACAGTCTGGGTCATTTGGTTTTTAAGCCGAGTGTTTATAGAAAGTGCAATACTGCATTTTTTATACTGTATTTATTTGCTATGGGTCCCAAGGCTTGCAGTGATCCTAAGGGGAGAAGTTAAAAGATTATAACCATGAAACCAAAGCTTGCAATTATCAAAAACAAAAAAGAAGGCACTCAAATCACTAACCATAATAAGTGGCAGGGCCGCAACCAATTGACAAAATAAGGCGATTAAAGCAAGCACATTTTCTGAGGGCATGACTAACCTCAAAAATGAATTATTTAAATCTGTTTTAACTTCAATCCGTTGGCTATTCATCTTTCTGCATTAACACGCTGCTCCATTGTACCAGCTCAAGACACGTCACACCAAAGATAAAATGTAATTTTTCTTTCAAATCTATGAATAAAGTTTTTTAATTATTTACAAATGTATTACTTATAAGCAGTCCTGACTATATACAATTGTATTATTTTAATGTTTTTATCTGGTGAAACGTGGGTTCAGACCGCATGTGCTATACCATAATTTTTGGACTACAAGCCGCAACTTTTTCACACAGACTTGCGGCTAATAAGATGTCGAGGAATAATTTAGTCACGACTGCCAATAAGTACCATTGAAGAAGTTTAACATTCAGTAACGTGCTTTCCACATGAATAAAATTAGCAAAGTGCTGCTTATGCATGTACACAATGTTTTTTTCCTTTAAATGTGTATTGGGGGGGAATTTATAGTTATGTGCGGCTTATGTGTGCAGAAATGATTTTTCTTTAAAAATGTACAAATGATACAGATAACCACGACAAAAGAATATAACCACTTTTTACCATGCTGAATAATTAAAGTGGGGTGGGCAAGCTTCTAAGCCCGATTTGGAATTATATCCTCTTATTAAAGACAGAAGATGGCAATGTTTATCTGCAGTCAAGCAAAAGGACTGGTCTTGTGCTTAGCCATTACACAGGCAGCCCTTAAGTATTCCGGGATTTACAGGGAATATTTTTTATAAGGTATGTTCGATGTATTTCCGAGAAATGTTGTCTTAAGTAGCTAGGAGTCACATCAAAGACACTCAATACAATAAGTTAACTACTGCTTACTCGCTGAGTCACTGTCTTACTGTTGCCATTTCTTACTACGTAAATGAGCTGCTTTTATTGTGATTAACCAGGAATTCAAAACAATCTTCCGAATATCACATGCTTATTATGCCGAAATGAACTGCCAAATCATCAACGGAGAAAATGATGGACATGTAGCGGGCTGAGACGGGAGTCGTAGGCGGAGTGTCAAACAAAAGTGCCAACGAAAGCTGCTTTAATAACATTCAAACTTACAAAACAAACCAAACACAAGAGTGGCTCGAGCCGGCAGAAATAAGAGTCCCACTAGGAACTCGCTAACTGAACAATGGTTCCATGGGTGAATTATGTAAAACCCACTACACAAGCACCCCCAGAATTCACCCATAGTCAAAGTCTCTGTGCCTGGTTGGGATGCTGACCCGGCCACTGCGGGTACGAGAAGCTGGAACAGAGGGGGGGGTGAGAGCTTGTGGACTCAGTTGGAGAGCCCACAGGTGCTGGGGGGGGAGGGTCAGAGTGGGTACCCACGGGGCCGGAGGGTCGTGCCGCAGGAGGACGGCCACGCCGTGGGGCTTGGGCCAGTTCCAATGGCTTGGACATATACATGTCTCATCTCATTAGCTGCACCACTTGTCCTCACTAGGGTCACGGGGGTGCTGGAGCCCATCCCAGCTATCATCGGGTAGTTGGCAGGGGACACCCTGAACTGGTTGCCAACCAATCGCAGGGCACACAGGGACAGACAACTCGCTCGCTCATTCACACCTAGGGCCAATTCACCTGAAATGCATGTCTTTTGGAATGTGGGAGGAAACCTGAGTGCCCAGAGGAAACCCACGCAAGCACGGGGAGAACATACAAACTCCGCACAGGAAGTCCGGTAGCTGGATTTGAACCCACAAAGGAGGTTCCCAAGACCTTAGAGCTGTGCCTGCACACGCGCTAACCACAGCGCTGCCGTGCTGCCCACATATACATGTGGGCAGGCTTAACCCTGTTCACGGAGACAGTCTCTGGCCTACCACCAATGTCCACGACCATGGTCTTGTCACCATACTGCAGGACCTTAAACGGTCCATCATAGGGAGGGCACAATGGTCCGCGGTAGGCATCGTGGCGAATGAAGACAAAACCAGCCGAGCGCAGGTTGGAGGGAACCCGAGAAACTGGCCTGCCGTGTCGCGATGTGGGAATAGGCACAAACGCTCCCGCAGTGCCCTGCAAGATGGACTTCTCCCTGGATGCGGCCCAGAGTGTCGTTGGGTCTGTAATGAAATCACCTCGCACCCGCAGCACTTGACTGTAAACCAACTCAGCTGAAGAGCACTGAAGGTCCTCTTTGGGAGCGGTCCTCAGTCCCAGCATGACCCAGGGTAGCTTATCGACCCAGTCCCGATCGGTCAGGCCGGTGCGCAGGGCCGCTTTCATCGAGCGGTGGAACCGCTCGCGCAACCCGTTAGCCTGGGAGTGGTAGGCAGTGGTGCGGTGAAGTTTGACTCCCAGGCCCTCGGCAACTGTGTTCCACACCTCGGAGGTGAACTGTGCGCCCCTGTCAGATGAGAGGTCTGCAGGGGGTCCAAAACGGGCGACCCATGTGCCGATGAACGGCCTAGCCACGTCGACAGCTGAGGTGGAAGTCAGCGGAACCGCTTCAGGCCAACGGGTCGTTCTGTCCACCATTGTCAGGAGGTAAGTGAAACCGTGTGAAGGGGGCAGTGGGCCCACCAGGTCAATGTTATCGTGGTCAAACTCCCGTTCGAGGATGGCGAATGGTTCCGATGGGGCCTTGATGTGATGGTGCACTTTGGCGCGTTGACATGCCACGCATGAGTCGACCCAGTCCCGGGTGTCCTTTTTCATCCCTTTCCACACAAACTTCTGGGCCACGAGCTTAATGGATGCTTTCCTGCCAGGATGAGACAGGCCGTGTATTGCCCCAAAAACAGCCCAATGCCAGCCAGCAGGGACAAGCAGCCTAGGCCAACCCATGGAGAGGTCACAACACAGCTTGGCCCCTGAGTCTCCGACCGCAACCTCCTCCAGCCGCAAACCAGTGTCTGAGCTCTTGAGCGTTTGGACGCCGTTATCAGAAGCCTGGTCCACGCTCATACTGGAATAATCAAGCCCCAATTGCAGAGCGCTGATGGTTGCTCTGGACAGGCAATCAGCAACCACGTTGGACTTCCCAGCAATGTGCCTGATGTCAGTCGTGTATTCCGATATGAATGACAGCTGGCGCTGCTGGCGGGCGGAACACGGTTCGGACGTCTTGGACATGGAGAACGTAAGAGGCTTATGATCAACAAAGATGATGAACTCACGGCCCTCCAAGATGAAACGTAAGTGGCGAATTGCTAACCAGATGGCAAGTAGTTCTCTGTCGAATTAACTGTATTTACGTTCTCTGGGGACCAGTTGGCGACTAAAAAAGGCGAGTGGCTGCCAAGCATTGTCAACCCACTGCTCGAACACAGCACGCACTGCAAGGTCTGATGCGTCTGTAGTGAGTGCGACTGGGGCTCCGGGGGCTGGGTGAGCCAGCATGGCTGCCTGGCACAGTGCGGTTTTTGTGTCCTCGAATGCCTTGGTCCTCTCAGCGGTCCATTCAACAGCTTGATTGGGTGACCTACCCTTGAGGGCCTCGTAGAGTGGGCGCTTGACATCAGCGGCTCGGCGAATAAACCTATGGTAGAATGTCACCATGCCGAGAAACTCCCTGAGGCCCCGTGCTGTTGGCGGCTGAGGAAAGGTGGAGACGGCCTCTACCTTAGACGGTAGGGGGGAAGCCCCATCCTTGGTGATGAGATGCCCAAGGAAGTGGATGGAGGGTACGCCAAAAACACATTTCGCGGGATTTATAATCAGGCCATGCTGACTGAGCTTGGTGAAGAGGTCCCTGAGGTGCTCCAAGTGTTCCTCTTCTGAGGAGCTGGCAACAAGGACGTCGTCCAGGTAGACGAACACAAAAGGCATGTCCTTGAGCACTGAATCCATCAGCCTTTGGAAGGACTGAGCGGCATTTTTCAGTCCGAACAGCATCCTGAGAAATTCGAACAACCCAAATACGAGAATGGCTCGAGCCGGCAGAAATAAGAGGCCCACTAGGAACTCGCTAACTGAACAATGGTTCCATGGGTAAATTATGTAAAACCCACTACAGACAGATCTTAGAAAGAGAAATCGTCATTTCCCCAAAGTGTATATTTTCAACATGCTCAAAAGTGATTTTTATACACAGTGCAAATGCCCTGTGCCTTACTGTTCTATTACATTCCCCAACAATTTAGATACAAAGTCGTTTAAGTAACGTTTGCTCAAGGGGAACATTTTACGCCATGCATTTGTCGGCAAAACAAAGCACAGCAACCCATACCAGCTAAGAAGAATTAGTAAGCATCAAGACTTTTAAAAGCTTTTCGATTTGCACCGGTGTATGGGGATAATCCATTTACAACATAGTGGTACAAATCGAGTGGACTGAATTCAGGCACACTGGACAATTTGTTTGGTTGTGTAAATCTGTCGGGACGAAGACTGTATTACTCGGTAGCTAGCATTGCTAATGCTATCTTCCGTTTCTCTTAATAACGCTCTTTGTGCCTTTTGACCAGGAGAGCCACCTCATCCGACATCTGCACAATATTCGTTTGACTAGTCATTGACAATGGTGTTGAATAGTATAGCTGTTTTTTTTTACCGTTTACTGGCCTCGTCCCCTGTTTCTTACGGGTTACTACAGTCTGGCATAGTGTCGTCAAGTGGTTAGGTCACGTTTGTGCAAACGGTCAATCGGTTACTATCCCCCGTCATACAGCAATTTCACACCTCAGGACGGATTGTTGTATCCAGGGTGTCTATTGTATTCTAGTGCAACATTCAGTGTTACAAGATGTTGACTGCATTCGATCAAAATAAAATTTGCTTCGGTTTTAACGGAAAATCCACTTGTTGATAAAAACAGCAAGCGAGTCGGGCTCAAAGGAATAAAACGATCCTTTGTCTTCATGAATGGGTTACTGTCTGATATTTCTATGTACAGCTGTTTTCTAAATCGGGCTGGAAAAACCAATGGTGGCAAATCTCGTATGGCGTGCTTTACGAAAGCCGTTGAGCCATTTTAACGGGAGCGGCCAGGTTGAAACTAAAACCACATTGGCCGCGTCACGCTGCTTTTATTGCTTCGGGTTTTTTACGGGCCCTTTTTCTTTTTGCAACATTTTCCTACAATGGCTTTTGGATTAGCGGAGCGGTGTCATCATTATTTTGGGGATTGTGAAATCAGTGAAGAATTGGAAGCTGCAGCATCAGCCCGGGAATGAAAACAAAAGTCTTACAATAGTGTGCAGGGCGGGAGCCAAACTAAAAAATGAATTGAACTACATAAAAGTGGTAATGATACATGTCAAAAATATGATTAAAACTGGACACAAGGATTGTTACAAAATATTTTTATAGATAAAAATAAAATACAAATAGAGTTATGTAATCGTGGTCCACGCAGTCCTCTGAGACGTTTTGTGATGAAGAGATATATAAATAAATGTGGCTAGATTTGACTTCAAATCATTTTGTTTTAATTTTGAGACTTTTCAATTTATTTTCACATATTTATTTTGGGTAAACTCATCTTAATTAACTAATCCATTCATTTATTTATGCATTTATGTATTTTATCTAATGTTTAAAGTATTACCTTTTTATTATGTGTTTATTTATCCAACTAGCCATCATTTTTTTAATTTAAAACTTATTGTTACAAGGGTCACTGGTTTATTTATCACTTCATGTGGTAATCGTTATACTGCTTAACACATGATTTCTATAATTTCCTTTTTTTAATTTTTAACTATTCTTTATTTTATCCCTCCGTATGGTCATCCATTTTCTTTTAAAATTATTCTTACGAGTGTTATGTGGTTATTTATTTTGTCAATGGTGCAGTCATTCATTTTATTTCATTCTTTATTTTTTTTATCCATCCATCCATCCATTTTCTTAAACACTTACTCCCAAGCAGATTGCAGTGTTATTTATCCATCTATATATTCATATAGTAATTCCTATTGTTATCCATCCATCCATTATTTGTGCTGCTCATCCTCAGTAGGGTCACGTGGGTGCTGGAGCCCATACCAGCTGTCTTTGGGCTGTGGGCAGGGGACACCCTGAACTGGTTCCCAGCCAGTCGCAGGGCTTCATATTGGCATTTATTCATTATTATAATTTGTATGAAGTTCCATACAAATAGATATTTGTGTATTTATTTATATAGTTATTCATGTTGTAAATGATTTATTCTTATCTTTAATGTATTTCCATTCATATCCATATTTTTTTATTTATATTTTATATTTAATCATTTATGTATATTAATGCATTCATTTATACATACCATAAAATTGTATATTCCATGTTTTTGTACCATAAAGTCCAAGTCGCCCCGGCAACAAAAACTAAAGAGAATGTACATGACATCAAAGGAATACTAATACGGAGTATGTATAAGGCTATTGCACAAACTGCCAAAGGAATTTGATATGGTCAGAAATTGAATTGTTCCACAAACACCTTTGCTCATTGATTCGAAACATTTTTAGGTTCCCTGGAACATGCCTGTTGCAAATGAAACACCACAAATAAATTCACCAACGGTGGGTGCTCTAATTCTACAAACAAATGTCGATCTGATTTTTGTAACAGCACAACATTTAGTACCCTGTAAGTGCTGTGTTCCTGGCACTTTATAGGCACTGTTTGGAAAAAAATAGGGTACTTTACATGTAGTGAAACCTTGAAAAGTCTTTGTACGTACTGTATTTATTGGTAAATTTTTCATTCTACAATGTGTAAATAGGTATTTTCCTGTGCAAGATTAATAGGTGAGGCTTATAACCATCTATCTATCTATCTATCTATCTATCTATCTGTCCGTCCGTCCGTCCGTCCGTCCGTCCGTCCGTCCGTCCGTCCGTCCGTCCGTCCCTCCCTCCCTCCCTCCCTCTCTCCCTCTCTCTCTCTCTCTCTCTCTCTCTCTCTCTCTCTCTCTCTCTCTCTCTCTCTCTCTCTCTCTCTCTCTCTCTCTCTCTCTCTCTCTCTCTCTCTCTCTCTCTCTCTCTCTCTTCCTTGTTCTTTGACTATATTATTTTCAGATTCAGTTGGTTAAACTATTTGAGAGCCTTCCGGGTTAGAATCAACAATATTGTGTCCACAATGCACCCACAGGGACCAATCAAAATACCAGAGAAAAAAAAGGCAATATGACTAGGGTTGCCTTAAGAAAATTGCATAGCACCAATCTCTATAGCATAAATTTAACCGAAGAAATGCAACAATCCCAATACTTTCTATGGTAATGTCTCATGAACCAAACCTACCGCCATCTTTGGAGCAAAGATTAAGCAAGTTGTGGACGGTGTCCATCATTTCTTGTTGCTGTCTTTGCAGGGCGGTGCTGTTCCCTGTGCTCCTGCTCAATTGGGCTTCCAGTTCTTTGATAACACCGCTCTGCTTCCCGACAAGAACCTGAAGACTTCCTTTCTCCTGTTTCAGGGTCTCCAATTCCTCATGGTGCCTCACCTCCATCTCTTGTATCTTCTGCTCTAGTATGCTGTAGGTAGGCATTGTTATGTAATGACACAAAACTGCCTATTCATCATACAGGTTCCTCAAAATTGTTTTTGGTGGCAAAAAACAAATGAAAATTGAATTTTAAGAACATCTCTTTTGAAAAAGTGCTTATACAGCATAGTTATGCTCGTCACAAATCATGCCAGTGCATTGAGGACACAAAAAATACGCGTGCCTTGGGAATGATTTTTTCACCCGAGCTCACGGCATTCCATCCTAACAAGTCTCTTGAGTATCTTCAAAGTCAGCATTTTTTTCTTCTTTTATAATCATAGACATGATTTGTCGGTCGGGTAATCCCAAATGAGCGATACTTTCTTCTATGAGCACTGCTGACATGTTTTAATACATATATATTTTCAAATTTCAGTTTATCTCGTCAGAACTGGGCTCTACACTGTGACTACTTGACTTGCAAATGCAAGCAATATGGATATCTTTGTTTCAGAACGTTGACTAGTCAAGTAAATAAGCACTATTGTCATAATTTATTATCTATATTTTTTATATTTTATACGATCAGAGCTGGGCTTGACACTACAACCACTTTACTCTGCCAAAAAAAACAGATATCATCTCACACAGCATGAATGTATATAAAGTACTGTCTATGAACACTACTGTCAGAATTGCTCATATATATTTTTAGAATTTCAGATTCTATTGAAAGAGCTAGGTTCAATGATGCGACTATTTTACTCGCAGATAGGACCAAAACAGATATCACGTCGCACAACTTGATTGGATCAAGTATCTAAGAATTACTGTGAGACTTGAATATATATTTATAAATTTCAGTTTAAATTGTCAGAGATGCGCTGCAACTAGTTTAGTTTAGATGCGACCGAAAGAGAAATTATGTCACACAATGAGAGTGTATCAAGGTTCCTCTGCAGTTTGTTGTTCAAAAGTCACCATCTCCTTAGTTGTCTGAAACAACAAGGATTCGACCAAATCTTGTGATATACGACCATGAAAATAAATGGAGTTGTACCACTACTACTTACAGAATTATTATTTCAAAGTGGTTTGCTTTTTGAAAGTAAAAATAGGGTAAAAATGTATCCTAAATGCTCTGCCCTCCAGAAAAGGTAATATTGAAGTCTACTTATACCCTTCTTATCCTACGTATATCCTTCTGTTGATGGATATTTTTTGATGTATTTAGCTGAAATCACTAATGTTGCTAAATGGTTTTTTTTTTTCCGATTGTATGTTTCAGTTTCACCCCGTTTTGCATAAAAGTGGAGCTTGGACACTAATCTCGACTCAGCCCTTTTTTTGTGAGAGGAGTTAAGGTATCACTAAACTGTGTACTACACAGACACACAAGGATGGCACTGGATAATGATCACAAAAAGAAGTCATGCCTGTAACACATTTTAGTAGAGCAGTTTTTAATGTGCCAAAATTCAAAAATAAATATAAAAACAATAAAACAAACCTGTTTTTGTCATGAAGTTTGTTTATCTCATTTGTTTGGACTAAGACCTGCTTCTCCAACTTGTTAGTGGAAAGGGAATTTTCCAGCAGCTGGATCTCGAGTCTTGATGTTTGGTTCAAAACCTAAGGGAAACCGTAACCCAGAAATATTTTTAGTTTTTTATAACTTTTTTTTTTTAACAGAAAAAACATTACCTGTGTTTCAACGTCAGTCAGCTTGCGCGTTTGCTCAGCAGTCTGAGAGAGAAGGTTGGTGCCCATTTCCAACATGGCCGCTGTGTGGTTGTGCACAGCGCTCTGTTGAAGTTGTGCCATTTCTGTTTTCATCCTTTCTTTGATGTAATTCTCAATCTGGTGACGGGTGAGAGAATACATTCATTACTAGGACTGAACTTAAACCATTGTTGATGATATTACCACAAAATAGCGATGGATAATTAATTGTTCATTCCATAAACAACATGCATTGTCCGAAATCAGCACTTTAGTATTCTGCCGCTACTTTACAGCTTTTCAAGTTGACATTATAATATTTGACCACTAGATGTTGCTTTATTATGTAGTGCAACGGTTGCACAAAAACACAAGGAAGAATACAAACTTTTACCTCTCGTTTTTTTGCCCAGGTTTTTTGAGGTTTTTGGGTACCCGTACCAATAGGATGGCAAACAATTACCGCCATGTCAGGCAATGTTAAGTAAAATAATCAGAATTTTGTTTGACCTATGAGTAATTTAAAAATGCTTGTTATATGATGGTTTATGTATTTTTGCTTATTATTCAAATCAATATTGTTGTTTTATGAAAAAAAGGGAGGCGCTAAATAAAAATAAATATTAGACATGTTCCCTTTCAAAAGACTACTAAGAATAAAATGCTTTTTTAATTTGTAGTTATTAGTTGTTGCCACGCTTATCCGTAGTGTCCCTTTTTGGCCCCCACCCCCATTAAAATACATATTTTATTAAACATTATGGACATTAACATTCAAAGAATGCAAACATCATTCTTTGAATGTGGCCTTTATGTTTTTGCATTGTTTTATTATTTATTATTATCAAATGTCATGCAAAAAGTCAATAAAAAATCATTTTCAAACTGATAAAATTGAGAGTTTTAGGGTTAATTTGAGCATATCACCCAGTCCCGTTTTGAATAGTATTTCCTTTATTTTATTTAAAACCTCTTCTTAAAGTGGCAGTGGGTAGCAGTGTAGCAAAAATTATTCATTCATTTATTCATTATCTGCACTGCTTATCCTCAGAAGGGTGCTGGAGCCCATCCCAGCTATCTTCGGGCAGTGGGCAGGAGACACCCTGAACTGATTTCCAGCCAGTCGCAGGGCACACAAAGACAGACATATATATATATACAGTATATATACTTGTAAAAAAACACTACGTTTCTTTTTTGCTTTTTTTTTTTATCACATAAGCACTATTTCAACCACACTGGTGCTTTACTAGGATTTAATTTGGTCGAACTTTCTACTTTCTAGATTTTTTTTTCCCCCAAATTGTGTGACTTGACTAAAAAATAGCACTGTGACGCGGTATTGCGGTTATTTTACGTCTATTTCTGAAGTGAAATCAATTACAGCAGATCGTTTAACACAGTTTTCACAATCCTTAAGTACAACGTACGTGTTTTATAGCATGGCACATAGACCGGCGTTACGTCGAACATATGTCTGCGTTCCTTTTCGCGGTTAAAAGCTGCCGAGTGAGGAATTCCAATAAAACATCACTTGCTGGAGAATAGAAATACATTTCGTGTCTCAATAAGTGAGTGAGCTTTGGAAGACACATTCCACGAGTTACAATAACAGCAGGCTCTCTATTTGGAAACAGATAAATTCGGGTGTGGATTTTCCAGAAATCACTGCTTGTGTTACCTTAAGTGCTTTTTTGCACCAAGGCTCACAGGGGTTTTTGAGGACAAGAGGTATTTTTTAAATTAATTTCTTTATTTGGTTGTTCAGTTTTTTATTAATTGATTTATGTATTTATTTGTTTAATTTTATTTGGCTAATCACACCAAAATTATTTCTTTTTCTTTTTAAAGGGAAACCATCTAGCTGTCTAAAATCCAAAAACACTTTGGTAAACCTAAGTTTTGAGTCATGTGACAATTATATATAGGGTTATTTTCAATGGTTTTTTTTTTTTAAAACAAAATTAACAAAATGTTTGCCTTTTATCCAAATTGTTTTAAAATTTTACATTAAATTTTAAATGGGATTTCCTTGAAATTGTTCGTACAATATCACCCCATTTTTTGTAGTTGTGTCTAACAAAATAATCAAAATACATAAGGGTTAAAGGGTATTGTTGGAAAATAAATAAATAAAGATTGGCTTTTTATAAGTCTTTAAATAAAATTTCCCTTTGACCCCCACTTCAAAGTTATTTTGATCCAGTTTGGAGTTATTTGTGGTAAATTGTGTTACTGATTTGTAAACTTAATCTTGGCGTTTTAAGCTATTTTTTTTTTTAAAGAACATGATTTTTTTATTTTTAAAGATGATTTACGGTGTATAATATCAGCCACTTTTTGGGGGGTTGTTTTAAGCATAGGTTATTTTGATTAATTTGTTATTTATTTGTAAAGTTATTTTTGTCAAATATCCAGTAAATTGTGTGACTGCTTTTGTATAAAAAGAAACAAATTGTGGGCTTTGAGACAGATATTTTAAATTTTGTATTTATTTCCATCCATCCATCTATTATCTGCGCCGCTTATCTTCAGTTGGGTCGCAGGTGTGAGGGAGCCCATCTCAGCTATCTTTGGGGAAAGGGCAGGGGACACCCTGAACTGGTTGCCAGCCAGTTGCAGGGCATACAGAGACAGACAACTCACTCGCTCATTTACACCTAGGGACAATTTGGACCGGCCAATTAACTTGACATGCATGTTTTTGGAATGTGGGGGGGAAACCGGAAAGCCTGGAGGAAACCCACACAAGCAGGGAGAGAACATGAGAATTCCACACAGGAGGGTTCGATCTCATGACCTCAGAACTGTGCCGCACATGCGCTAACGCCTGCGCTGTCATGCTGCCTTTCGTATGTATTTATTTAGAAATATATATACATATATTTTCTTAAAATAGTTTTGCACAATGACAAGAAAACTTTTGAGTTGCATTGAAAAAAAACAACCAAAATATGGAGGGCTTAGGTATTGTTAGACAAAAAAATCAAAGGCTATTTCTTTAGTTATTTCGAACCATTTTTTTTTTTTGTTATTTGTGAAAAATACCAAGTGAAGAATGTCAAATAAACATAATATGTGGATCCACTCATAAGTCCGAACATGGTTTAGACCCCACTGACAAGCTATGTGAGACAAAAAAAAACCTCGTATTTCACATAAAACGATGCTAAGATCTGGGCCGTCCCAATTTTAACAGCAAATGTGCTGTCTATCATCGTAAGAGGACAAGTGTTTAGCGTTCTTGATCTTCTATAATGCACAGAACATCACAGACCTCCAAAAAACCTCATACGTACGTCGTAGATTATCATGCCAGAAACTGCTTTCACTTGGGAGCCGAGAACGGGATCATTCTTCAAGATTTGTCTCCCTGCTATCACGGTTACAGATGAGTGCGAATGTTTACTACTTCTCCGACGTTTCCCTTTTAGCGCAACGTCTCTTTAAAAAGGGGATCTTGATGTCTTTCTAAACATAGTAGGAAAACGGTGGACCTCTGGACTTTATAAAACACTTACTGCTGGGGATCTGTTACATCTCGGTTTAAGTTTTTGGAATTATGATGGTGTAGAAACTATTTGAAATCTTTAGAATAGTTTTAGGAGGACAGGTTCGCACCTGCCACAAACTATTTGCTAGAAGAACATGATCATTTCTATTATTTTACCCAATTTACCAAATCAATCAGGAGATCCACTAGATGTAACACATTCAAAAAAGTAGAAATAAACTAAATTGACCACAAGGAGGAGACAGCATCCCGATCAGTATGCAATAAAGAGACAGGAATTTCTGGTTACACAAAGAGATAATAAGCCCTCGATGGACCAATCCAACCATGAAATGGTCTGATTAATACATAAAATCACGGTAATAACACAGATAAATGTTTAGGCAGACAAAACACTTTTAATCGTAACGTCGTAACAACTGATCACCCTGATTGGCTTCTGGCTGAAAAATCTGGACAGGAAGTGACAAATGTGATTAAAACACCGGTGGAACATAGAAAAGTAAAAATAGTTAACTGAAGTATATATTTGTTCTGTACGTTTATCCGGGAATACTTTTTACTTTTACCTTACCACATTTAAGAGGAAGTTGCGCACTTGACATTCATTTAATGATAGGAGAGGGGAGACAACTGCCAAGAAACTAGTCACACTTGTTCCCTGAGAAAATGTCTTGGCTTAGACCCATAATGAATAAATACAGTAAAAAAAAAAGACTTTATTCTTTCGCTGACTCACAAAGTCTTTCAGAAGTAGAAGATTCAGAACTCAATGAAGAAAAGGCATTGTAGGACGTAGTTAAGCAAATAGCATATCAGCATTTACATGATGCCTTGACAAACCAGCAGTCTTATATGATGTCGACCAATAGGTAACCGATATCTTAGAGACCTACTTTGTCGTACACACGACTTTCGCAAAGTTTGAATTTTAGGTCACGGAAAGTAGTTTGTTGTTAATGCGTTATAGTGTGGAAAATTGCATAAATAGAGTCTGAAAAAAATGTGATCCCACAACATAAAGGTAAAATGTCCTGAGGTGAGGACGCCATATCCTGGGGGGACTACTGTAGTTCGTAATCTAGTTTTGGTGTATCAAGGCTTGTGATAATCTTCTGTGATTATTACTTAAACAGTCACACAACATAACGTTCAATGTTCCGGTTATTCACTGTATGGTAACTTTCACTTCCCTATCTACTTCTGCTTATTAAGTCTACAGGTTTGCTAGCCGAAATTCCTCGCCCACGCCAATTAGTAAATTCCTCTCTTGTTGACATTCCTGCCTCATCTTTTTACCCATTCTGGAAGTTCCCTACCTTACTTCTTAGGCAAGATTAATGGAAAGCGGGAAGGTAATGTCAATATTGGTGTTAAACCGATGACACACAAACGGCAAACTTCGACGTCTTCGGGCCTAAACACAAATCCAAATGTCTGTCGTCTTTTCCCAATGTTATATAACAATAAGGCTTGTATCACCCTATACGATCAAACTATTTATAACCCTTTGAAAGCATTCTAATGTGTTTGTTTTGAAAGCCATTTTTAAGGCTCACTGTCTTAAACTCTGTCAAGATTAGGTGAGTAACAACTGAGTGGGAACTCCCAGTAGACTACCGTGACCTTTTCGCCCCCGGTGGCCAGACGCCAGTCGTTGACTCGGCCACACTTTTGTTTCTCGCTCATAAAAGGGGCAAAACAAATAGAAAAATAAAGGACGAAGGATTTGTAGCTTCCAACTGATAGCTTGGACTCTGGAATGGACTTCACAGGTAGTAGGGGCAGAAGCGTGCAGAGAACCGGGTGGTCTTCATCACAGCTTATCAGCTCTTCTGAAGCAGAGAGGCCAACTGGTATCCGGGAAAACAAACACTTAACTGTTAGAATCGGTTAATGTCATTTTTGTTGCATTCTCCCTTTTTCGTGAAAAAAATAAATGCATTTGGGTGATTTACTGCTTATTTTCTTACACATTTTTGGACTGGGAACATTTTTCTTGTTTTATGGACATTGAAGAACTTCATAGTCAAAGGTCAGAGACGTAATATTCTGTAAAAAGAATTAAGTTAAGGACGATTCAATCCTTTTGAAATATAATATCATCAGGAACCTTTCTTGGTATTTACCAGCTACTTTACACCCAAGTTGTGATCAGAGTAGGTATTAAGTATAATTTATTTAAAAATAACACTTTAGAAAATTTCATTGTCTGTTTTCCAAAGGAAAAAAAACGTTTTTTTCCCACTAGGTACAGCTCCATGAATACTACCTAAGTAGCTATCTAGCTTAGCTAAGAGTCTAATAGCAACATAACAGGATTCAAAATGGGACCAGATCCTTTTAAAATATTCCCTTCTCGGTAGTTTCCCCCAAAAACTGCAGTACAGTGATCAGGGCTCCATGAATAATAACGTAGCTAAGCATTAGCCAAGAGGTTAGTAGCAAAATATCAAGCTTCAAAATGGGACCAAAATCTATGTTTAACATGAATAACTGTCTTTTTTTCTGCAGTACAGTATTTAGAGCTTTGCAAATAGTATCTAAGCAGCTATGTAGCATTGCACTAGCTAAGATGCTAGTATCAACGCAGCTAATAAGAAAATAGCAGGCCACAAAATGGGACAAAAGCCCATGTTTAACGGACTAAAACAGGGTTTTTTTCTTTCGGGTACAGTAGTTAGAGCTCCATAATACTACCTAGGGAGCTACATAACTTATTATTAACTCATGAGCTTAGAGGCTAAGATCAATATGGCAAGATACAAAATGGGACCAAAGAGAGAGAAAAAAAGTTCTGTTTTGTTGTCAGACTGGGTAATATTTCAGTAAATTGAGGTATTTCTTTATCAAAGTTAATTAATGATCCAATTTGAGACAATAATGTGGTTAAAATGAAAGCTAAATGCCAATTTTCATTGCAAATCAGAACCCAAGTAAACACGATCATGACATTAATTTTCCCAACCAGTCCGTCTCCAAATGATATAGCATTTTGGGAACAAATTTCTGTTCAAATAAACTTTATGATTTTCGCATTTCCCCGCAAGTATATTTTCCCATATTATCGGGTTACAATCCACCCCGGCACGATCAGACGAGACAGAACAAAACTGCGACATGGGAATGCTTTTTAAAAACCAAACAACAACAAACTTTGAGACGTTTCTTCATCTAGAAATGGTAATAGCGAGCGAAGGGAAAGCTTTCAAAAGAGATTTGGTTGTATGGGAATCTTTCCTGTGGGACAAATCGGGTTAGGAATGCGCCTGATGACGGCTGTCTTGTGTCATTTGCTTCGGAACAATGACAGTCGGCCTCCGTCAAAGACAGAGATAAAATCATCCGGACCGGATTCTTTATATTTTCAAATTCCGGTGTAAGATTTCAAATATCGAAACAGATGCGCTGTATTACAGTACGTATAAAGTCTCTCTAGTACATAGGACATGGTTCGACAGATGCAAGGACTATGTTGTTTTCAATTTTGAAAATAGTAATTATTTGGGAACAATTTTTTTTTTCCAGAGTCTCGTTATTGTTCACACGCCGCTGCCAGTCGATTCTGAGGTTCACCTCATCTCTGGAGAGCAGGATAATGCTTTACACCGACAACAACGCTGACCAGATGATGAAAGTCCTGTATATGAGTCAGATCAGGAGGCTTCTCCTGCGATTGGTACTCATGGAAACCAGTAACATATTCCTACGGGGGAGCAAACCAGTAATATCTTCCTATTGGGAGCAAACCTCTACCCAAAAAAACGCCTTGGAGAGAGTTGGGCGCCGCCAAGCTGTATTTGCTCAGGACACGAAACAGGAAGTGGTGCCCCAACGACCCTGGTGGTTAAGTGATCTGTGAACCATGAACTCGGAAATGGAAGAGAAGCGTCGCAGTTATAATCTTGACTGCAATTTTTTTAATCCTTGTTCCGTGTACAGTGAACATTCCTTGATCGTGGGAGTTACGTTCCAAAATTAAAATGAAAACATTGGAATAACGAAAAGTATGAACTAAGAAATACTTAAATGTAATATACTTGTATATAATTAAATATCATTATAAATTGTTATACGGGTAAACAAAAAATGACATTTCCCTATGGTGTGACGTGTCTTGTGCTGGTACAGTGGAGTTAGCGGGTGGATGCAAAGTAGGGAAAGAGACTGCAATGTTTCATTTTTAATAATAGTACCCATGGTCGATTGTTTACAGCAGGGGTGGCCAACCCGGTCCTCAAGAGCCGCATGTCCTGCATGTTTTGGGAGTTTCTCTGTTCAAATACAGGTGATCCCAATCACCTGGGTCATTATCAAGCTCCCGCACAGCTTGCAAACAATCTTAAAATTTGCATCACCTGAGAAACCTCCAAAACATGCAGGACATGCGGCTCTTGAGGACCGGGTTGGCCACCCCTGGTTTACAGGCATGCAACTAAGCATCGTTAACGATTCATGTGCCTTTTTCATGTTTCTTAATAATCGCGGGCTTCGTATCCATGGTTATCATGTTTATGTTTCTCCCTTTAGCATCAATGCGAGTCTTCGACCTATAGCAGATAAATACACTACAAAAATACAATATTGTACTGCTGACATGCTACATTTTTAGAAAGCAGAGGAGATTCTGAACCAAGTCATGTTAAGTCAGGAGGATAAAGGCATAGTGTGATAAAGTTATAAATAGTAGACCAGCATTTTATACGACATTAACCAATCAAAGTCAGGCATCTTAGAGTTGTTACTCTTTATACACTTGAATGGCGCAAATTTGGAAGTGTATACGTTTTCTGGTGCGCAAATTATGATGTCGATGTTTAAAATTAAGGAATATGCCGGGAAGAGCGGATGAAAAGACATCTCATTCCAAACTGTCAAGTGAAAACGTTGTAAGATGGGGTTGCTGTATCCCGGGGGTCTAATGTGCGCATTTCCCGTTAAGTTGGCCAGAGACATACTTAATAATGCAGGTGGACTTCAAAATATGTTATATTTGTTTTGTTTTTACAAATACTTACTCTCTTAGAGACTTTTTAGCCCATCAGTATGAAGACAGTGAAAAATAAGCCACGTTACAGCGTGGGATTACTGCACTAGTGTTTTTTAAGTTTACGTACGGATAATTCGCAGTAATACTAGCCTACTCAAGACAAATTTGCTAGGCTACAAAATCCATCAAGACGGGTGTGTTTTCCCCCTAAAACGAATGGGCACATAACCACCAAGTTTGTTTCCTACCCTGTCACGTTTGTTTAATTTTCGTCCTAACATCCTTTTTTAGAAGATTTCCAGGCTTTATAGACACACCTCTGCCGCAGCGAAGAACCACGAAAAAGGTGATATCTCTGAATTTAGCAGTAATTTAAGCCTGTGTTTTTTTACTTTCACCCTCTGCTACTCTGTTGAATTTAAGTGTCGTAATGCCGGCTTACCAGACCAGGAGGTTATCACACCGAGCTCAGATTATGTTAGACCGAGACAGTTTGGATTCTTGTTTTGGCTTTTTATAAACCTTTGAAGATGTTTCAGAATGTGTCATCGTCTATGGCCGAATTTCCGGAATGACGCACGATGAGAAACGAAAAGACGGGGAGACAAGGTGCGGTAGCCCGGGTGATCATCTCCACATGGAACTGCTTTATGATGACCCCGGGTTCAACCGTGTCAGAAGAAGATAATAGATGCCGCTGTTAACGATAATGTGCAGGGGGTGCGAGGTGGCTTATTGTGTTACTGTCGAGAAGCGTCGGGATCTGAAACGCTTGCAGCTGTCGGACCTCCGACGGTTGAGCGATGGCAGTCACACGTGGTTTTGTTATGAAAAAACACGAAAAAATTAAAACTGCATTGACTAAATCTTGCAACATATGAAAAAAAATACAAAATTAAGATAAATGAATCATTAGATTATATAATTAATCAATCTAAAAGGCTTCTTAAAGGTTGGGATCTGAAATACTTGCAGCTGTCGGACCTCCGACAGGTGATTGATAGTAATTTTATTTGGTTGAGTTGTGAAGGAAAATTACTATGAGAAATCCTCAGCTATATGAAAAAAAAATGACAAAACTAAGATGAATTAATCAAAAGATCAATAATGAAATTGTCCAATTAACTTTGAAAGTCGCGATCTGAAACGCTTTTAGACCACCAAAGGGTGTTTGATAACAGTCACACGCCGTTTTGGATGGAATAAGTCCTGAAATATATAAAAAAAAGGACAAAACCAAGATAATATATTCATAACCATTGATTTCAACCTGGTCATCCTAGAAAGGAGATTACCTCATTTGCGGTCCATTGTCAAGGTTTCTTCATTTTCCCCATGCCGAGGTTTGTGAAGTTTTCCTTGCCCTCATGTAGGTTTTAGATCAGGGGATGGTGTAATAATAGTCTGTAGTCTGTAATACTCTGTGGTCTGTGCAGCCCTTTGAAACTCTTTGTGATTAAGGGCGTCACAAATAAACACGATTTGACTAACCTGTTCCTAAACATTTTTACCACGATCTGTTATTGGTCGTGTACTTTGGGTGAAAAAAATAAAAAAAAAATGGATAAATACAACCTAAAACAAAAATATAAAAAATCGTTTCTTTTTTTTTTTAAATCAACAAATCCAAGATCAATTAGTTGACGGATTCATTATATCTGATCGAATTAATCTGTTCTGAAAACACTCTTAGCCAGATGTGTTATCAGTGGCATACTTTGTTAAACAAAACAAAATAAAAACTGGTTGTCATAAATACCAACATATATGAAAGAATTGACAAAACACAGATCAATTAAACCATAGATTAAGAATTAATTGATCTGATTAATCTGTTTCTAAAACTTCCTCAACAAGGCGTGTTTTTGCTGGCAAAAGAAAAAAAACAAGATAATATATTTGTTGGATTAAAATTTACTTGGCCTGTTCCTAAAGCCCTCTCAACCAGATACGTTTTTACGATTAATGTTACTGATAATACGATAAGAATGTAATTTTTACTATTCTTCCTTCTTGAGAATCATCAACTTTGTTAAGATGAACAAAAAATATATAATTAGGTATAACAATAAATGTATTTATGTATGTGTATGAACTATTTAAAAGTTACTCATGATGTGTCTTTAGCAGTGACATTTTCCATTGGCTACTAAATCGTGGCAGCCTCTCTTTTGCGTTTATAAGTGCCAAAACAGAAGGAAGAGCATCCCTTTTGATGCTGAGCAGGTCGTCGCTTAAGCTCAAGATGAATTCATCCCGACACCAGCTCAACTACGTCAAACACATGCTGAAACTGATGAGAGCGTGACACGGGATCGTCGGCGCGAAGGATTACGTGCACATTTCTGGCCGGGCTGCAGACTTGTCGTGTTGAATAAACATCAAGAAGAGTTTGTTTTCAAGGTGTGAAAGACAAGACGGACAGATTTATGGAGAGAGAAAATGGTTTTGAATATATTGACTACTGTGGGGAAAGAGACAGATGACGAAGACAGAATGGTATCGAATTATTTATTTTTCTTAATTTTTTCTATGGTAAGTGTAGTTCTCATTGTATACATGTAATTATTATTGATCAATGGTTGTTATTATTGAACTCAAAATTCATATATCCATTCACCCATCAATCGTTGGTCAATACATCCGTCTGTTTAACCAGCCAGTGGTCAATATATCCACCCATCTATTCATTTATCAATTTATCCATTGGTCACTACATCTATTCATCCATCCACCAATCTATCTTTGCATACATTTATTATTGATAAATCTATCTACAATATCCCTGAATCCCTATATCCATCCATTCATAAATGTATCAATCCATTTATCCATCAATTGGTCGTTGGTCAATCCATCCATGCATCCATGCATCCATGCATTCATGCCCACATGCATCGATTCATCCATCCATCCATCCATCCATCCATCCATCCATCCACACATCCATACATCCATACATCCATACATCCATAAATCCATTTATTAGTCACTCATCAATCCATCCAATTATCTTTGCATCCATGCATCCATCTATCCACCTATCCGTCCATCTAACAGTCATTCTACCCAACCATCCCAGTGGTCATTGAAAAATCCACCCATGCATCAATGCATTCATGCCTCCATGCATCGATTCATTGAATAATCCATTCATTCATCCATTGATCCATCCATCCATCCACCCATCCATCCACCAACCAATCATCTCTCCCTCCCTCCATCCATCCATCCATCTTTCCATCAATCTATTTATTAGTCACTGCTCAATCCATCCATTTTTCTAAGCATCCCTGCATTAATCTATACACCTATTTTTCCGTACAACATTCTACCCATCCATCTCATTGGTCAATCCATCCATGCATCTTTGCTTCCATGCATTCATGCAATCGTGCCTTTATGCATCGATTCCTCCAATAATCAATTCATCCATTCAATAATCCATTCAATAATCCATCCAATAATGCATCCAATAACCCATCCAATAATCCATTCACCCATCCATCGGTCATTAATCAACCCATCCGTAGTTTAACAGAAACACATCTCACCGGAGTGGACCGCTTTTTCAGGTATATGTTCATTCTTTTGATTTTTCTAGCCTCTTATTTCTTTCTACTTCCTTTATTATTGTTTCTCCGGTTTTTCTCTTCTAGCCTTCATTTTTTTCTTCTTCTGTTGTTTCCTTTTCATTGTTGCTTTTTTTTCTTTTTAAGCTTTATTTCTCCCTAAAATGTAATTGTATGCATAATGATACGGAATCATTTTTAATATAACCTGGAGAGGCTTTTGGCCTAATTTAAGTGAGCCGAAGGACCCTCTTCTCAAAAAAGAGACGGAATTCCCATCACTACGAGCTTATTAAAGTAAGACGAGCTACCCGATAAAGGAAATTGCTAAATTCTGCAAACACGGAAGACACAACACACAATCGCAGGAGGCAGGACAGATGACAGGCAAACAGTGCAGTCCTGCTTTTCTTATATTCCTTTTTCTTTATTTCTTTTCTCATTTTGATTATTGTTTTCCTAGCTTTTTACTTCTTTTTTTTGCTTTTTACTTTTTTGTTTATTCTTTTTTTTCTTATTTTCTTTTCTATTTATATCTTTACTTTTTCTTCTTCCAAGCTTTTTTTGGTCTCATTTGCTGCTTTATTTTTATTTTCTCTCTTTTCCCTTTTTTCCTTTTGTTTCTATTTTCTTAGCATTTTACTTCTTTCTTTTTTTTGTATTCTTTCTTTTTTTGCTTTATTCATGCCCCCTCCCTTTTATAAAGTTTTTTTTGTGCATGATGCTGAATAACAATTGTTAGGGTATGGTTCAAAGCAAGAAAAACAAAATAAAGAGCCGTTTGGGAGTCGAAAAAGCCCTCTCTTTTTAGTGAGTCAAACCGAAAGAGCCTGTTCTCGAAAAACATGACCGACTTTACTGAACTTCGTGCAACTTCGACATGGACTCAAAAATGCCGCATTTAAAACGCCAAGGGAACCAGTGTTTTTTTACCAAAATGTACTGTCTTCTTATCCGAATTTGCTGTTTATTATTTTTTAGACCTGCGAAACTCTGAACCCGCGAACGTGGAACCACAGACTAGCGACGCCCCTTCAAAAATGCTTACAAAAAAAAAATATATATATATATATATATATATATATATATATATATATATATATATATATATATATATATATATATATATACACATATATATATATACATATATATATATATATATATATATATATATATATATATACATATATATATATATATATATATATATATATATATATATATATATATATATATATATATATATATATATGTTTTTTTTTTTATCATTTTATTTTATTATTACTATTTTTTAGACCCGCGAAGCTCTGAACCCGTGAACGTGGAACCACTGTATTTGATTGTCATTTCGAGCACACTCCGTGGGGGAGCCCGAGGATTTATCTTCTCCTATTATCTCTCAAAGTGCCTCGTCGTCCATTTCACACAACTTGAAACGTTTCTGGGAGGTTTGGGAGTCTGACAGATTTTTTCCCCCTTTTTCTCTGGAAATGTCAATTCAAAATAAAATGAAAACATTTACCGTAAAGGGATAAAAGCCATCCAGTAAAGAACAATGATTAATAACACACAGGCCTCAAATCAGGAACCTCTTTTGCCAGAATCTGCAATAAACTCGATCCCTCGATATTTATATTTCACGGAAATTGAAACAATTCATAAAGTTAATAAGCTGTTATATAAGGATATAACTAGTATTGATGCTTTAATTTTGAAATGATTTGACCAGAACTGTGATGGAAAAGCTGTTTGTAGTTTCATTTAAATAAAAAATAAGAAACTCTATTTCCTTTCAGGCAATGAATCATAACTGAAAATGAAAACAATGCAGTTGAATTCAACCTGTGCTTTATTTTTTTCTTCATTTTTTCATTAAAACATTTCTGCTTGTATTTAAGCTAAAAAAAGACTGTGATGAATATCCATCCATCCTTCCATTATCTGCACCGCTAGTCTTTAGTAGGGTCGCGGGGTGCTGGAGCCCATCCCAGCTATCTTCGGGCAGTGGGCAGGGGACACCCTGGACTGGTTGCCAGCCAGTCGCAGGGCACACTGTGACAGACAATTCACTTGCTCATTCGCACCTAGAGATAATTTGAACCAGGCCTTCATGTTTTTATAATGCGGGAGGAAACCGGAGTGCCTGGAGGAAACCCTCTCACGCATGGGGAGAACATGCAAACTACTCACGGGGAGGTAATTTAAACATTTAAGAAGTAGTTAAAAAAATCTAAATGAATACAAAACTCTAAAACGAGTTAGAGTTTTGAGGGATGATTTTTTTCATTTTTTCACGGGAGAAAAAAATGTTAAAAATATCAATACATTTTTAAAATAATACTTAAAATAATCATAAATGTCTGACATTCAATTTATTTATTTAAGTTTTAAGTTTTTCATTTCAATGCTGTTACCTCACCTGGAGGAATGAGAGTACATTTGTCATGATGGGACTCAATATTCCTTCACACTCAGGTTGTGTAAAATATTTGGTTCGTTAAAAACTGTGTTCGTTGTATTTCTCTGCACACAAATGGACCAACATCCAGTCTTTATCAGTTTACATTTCTACATGGACCCCCTCGAAGTTCTGACCCGAAGCTCCCCCACAAATCCTCACAAAATACTCCAAGTTCTCACTTTCACTAGGTGCCAAAATCCAAGCCATAATTCCAGCAAAAATATTATAAATCTGGCTCACCTTTACAGATACGAACAAGCCTGTCGTTAAAACAAAGTAAATCCCATTAAAACAACCCCCGAGAGAGCTATTCAGCGTATGGAGCCACCGAAAGGTAACACTGGGCTTTCTTTGCAGCTGCAAAATGTAAACCACGCCGTCAAGTTGATGGCAGGCCGGATGATTTACTGAGCTCCAACTAGCCCTGCTGTCAAGGTTTACCAAACAAGCCTCCTTTCCACAAATATCATAATCATCATCATTTTTGAATTTTGTAGCTACTGGTAAGAGTGGCAAGCTAACATTTTATGCAGATTTGATTAAAAAAATACACATTTATGTAACTAATATGTTACTACTAGAGGTAAGATCTTAACCGACCCAAGCCGGAACCAAGATTCGGGTTGGGTCGGGCCTAAAATGTCAATCTTTTGTTCAGGTTCGGGTCAGGTCAGGCTTCTTTCTCACTGACTTTATCT
Source organism: Urocampus carinirostris (assembly GCF_059441175.1). NCBI lineage: Eukaryota > Metazoa > Chordata > Actinopteri > Syngnathiformes > Syngnathidae > Urocampus > Urocampus carinirostris. Next base: position 10,076,565 of record NC_142350.1, on the reverse strand, counting down.
ACCAGTCATTGTTCTTTGTGTCTTTTTATTTGTGTTGCGCGGTAGATGATCTGCACGATGGAAGATCTTCGCAATGGAGGATCTTCGCCATGGAGGATCCGCGCGATGGAGGATCCACAGGATAGATCAATGGATTCCATCCCCCTGTCGCGCGCATGCTCTGCAGACCACGGCGACGAGAGCAGCGACGGGGGCTTTGCTATAGAGGATTGAAATTCATCGAGCAGATCCTCCATCACGCAACAAAAAAAGAAACAATTAAAAATGACAAGTACCGTATTTTCCGCACTATATGGCGCACCGTGTTATAAGGCGCACCTTCAATGAATGATATATTTTAAAACTTTTGCCATACATAAGACGCACCCCATTATAAGGCGCTATAAGTGCATGCTGGTTTAAGATCAGGTAATTGTGCAATTTTGTAATTGTAATCCTGTGCAGTCCTTCGAGACATTTTTGTGATTAAGGGCTATTTACGGTAAATAAATGTGACTTGACTTGACTACAGTAGAGAATGTAGTTACGTTATGAAACCTCTAGATGTTGCCACGCTAAAGGGAATGTCAACAAAACATTCAAAATGGTCAAACTTTATTGTTAACAAACAAGCTTTCCACAACTCCATTCACTCCCAAAATAAATAAACAGCCGTTTTATTATTTTCTCTGAGGTAAAGCATTTTCGTGACACATCTTTAACATCTTTGAACAACATCAAGGCATATCATGTTACTTTTCCTCCATTTAGTCAACACGCAAAAAAAAACCGTCTGATACTGTTATTTTAAATGAAACGTTAGTGCAATCGCAATAAAGTGACACTCGTAATGTGCAAAAACAACAAGTGCAAAACAATAACAATAAAGCAATAACATAATAACTGTAAAATGTAAAACGTAAACACACAAAAGAAAAACAAAGATCACTCTATAAGCTCCTCATCGACGAATCCCTCGAATTCTTCTTCTGCAGTGTTCGAATTGACCATCTCAGTGAATGGGCCATCCAACACGTCCGGCTCCGTTTCATCAAGGTCGTCATTAATTGAGTCAGTGTCGCTGATGTTGTCTGGCTGTTCGGGGACAATTCCCGTCTTCTTGAAAGCTCGGACCACAGTTGAGACTGATATATCAGCCAATGCATTTACGATCCACTGACAGATGGTGGCGTATGTCGCCCGGCGCTGTCTCCCCGCACGTATGAAAGAGAATCGTTGTTTAATATTTCCCAGTATGCACAGCGCGAAAAATGGAGTCGGCGGCTGTTTCTCGTAGTTGCGAGACCTTGCGAATTTAATATTGAGCCATATATAAGGTGCACTGTGTTATAAGGCGCATGGTCAGCTTTTGAAAAAAATTTAGACTTTTAGGTGCGCCTTATAGTGCGGAAAATACGGTAGATAGTTTTTTTTTTTTAAGTCAGCGAGAGAGAAGCCCAGCCCAGCCCAAACCCAAGCGTAATGAATTACATTTTAGAAGATTCGGCCAAACTCAGCCCTGCTCCTACTGAGCCCTCACAAATAAAATATTAAAATTCTGGTGTGCTTCAGGCTCGGTCCCCAAAATCCATTTAATTGGTCAGGCTCGGGCTGGTTCAGGCTTTAATACTCAGGGGCCCAGGTTGGGCTGGTTTACCTCGGCCTGATCCTACCTGAAGTTACTGCTATATTATTACAATATTGTTACATTAAAATAGCCCCCCAAAATACTACAATCCGTTCTGAGGTGGGGATCACAAAGTAATATTGCCCTATGGCGGTAGATATAACCCATAGTAATTAGCTCCGAACACCCATTGGTACTCAAGATAAATGGAATAACAAAATTTCATATAAGAAGTACTACTCATGTGCACTAAATGTGCATGCAATTAAATACCATTGTAAATAATAAATATGACAAGTGAAAATATATATCCATTTGGTGTCAGGTGACTTAAGCTAGTCCATTGCAGTTGGTTGGTGGATGCAAAAGGGGGAGGAGACAGCATGGCGAATTAAAAATTAAACTGATTTTCATCACCTCCTTATTCTTGATAATTGTTTTTCACCCTTGGATGCATATGTGGGGTCAAAAATAACACCATTGGTTGTTATTCTTCAAATTTTTTAAAACTAAAAAAAAGTTATAATGCATTCATATTCCAGGTATTCCTCATGAAACATGTTGGCACTATGCCATTAGAATTTTTATATTTTTTATATATTTTTTATATTTTTCCCCACTCATGGAAAATTGTATGCACTGGTAGGTCATGCGTCCAAGGGTTAAAATTGCAAGCTTTGTTTCTATGGTTATCATAATTCCAGAATTATGATGTCGTAGAGTATGGATTTTTATTGCGTTAACCTTTACTAATAAGGAGTGATCCGAACAATAGCATGATGTATGTTTTCAATATATCACGTGAAAAATAACAACGTCCATTTTTTTCTATACAATAGAAAAATGTCAGTATTGTATGGCGGACTCACAAAGTTTTTAGAAAGCACAAGAGATTCTGAACAAATTAAGGATAAAGGCATGTAGAGACTATGCCCACAGCCAACTCCAACTACAAAGGGCCATGCAGAGGATTGAGAGACCTGTCTGAGGAGGGTTGTTTTTCCCGCCGTGCAGTCCAACCCCAGGCCCCCTTCTTTTCCCTCCCCCCCACTTGCTGCTATGTTTGACCCAAAGGTAGGCGGGAAAGGACTTCACAACAAACTATTTGATGCTGGGCAAATAATATTTCACTTCTGACAAGCTATGAAAACAATTCCTGAACATTTAAAAGACTTAATTATCTTGACTGAGTTTTTGGATCAATAATTTCATTATTGCTACCGAATTTATGTCCCCGTTTCCGTTTTGTAAGACTACGAGGGCTTGTGTCAAAAAGGTCCTTTTTTTTCTTTGGTTTAATTCAATTTTATTTGTCATGTAGATAAATGTGGTTTGTTCGTATCAAACACGAGCATCACTATATGTGTGTCTCCACTATTTTTCTTATGGACTGATCGTCATTGTCCATGTACATTAAATGAACTAAAAATGTATAGTTCAAAGCTTATATTAATATAGGTTTAGCTCAGTTTCCTACTTTATGCTGGGTGAGGCTATGTGGAATTAATTTGGGTGGGAAACCGTGAGCACTACTTGCTGCCTGAATCAGTAACCACCTAATCGGATTCTGAATTAAATAAAATATAGTATAAAGCAATTACTCTACAGACATTAAGGGAGGTAGTTACACACCAATAGCAAACAAACGTTTTATATGAAATCGAGCATTAGCTGACAAGTATCTTTGAGACGTAACTTTTTCAATAGGCTTTTGATGTTGTACAGTGGGGAAGATGCCTTAAATAGGGGGCAAAAAACATTATTTTCCACACCGTAAAGGGAAAACCTCCTATGTCAGGGATGCTGTAGCCCAGGGGTTTACTGTGTTATTATTGCATTTTTATTGTGTTACTTTCTAAAACTGGCTACGATGTGTGGTCTGCAGTTACCTTTTGGGTGACCCCTCTATTGCAAAATACATTATTCGACCATCAGTAAATTCCCTACCGTCCATCCCACGAGTTGTTTGTCGGGTCAGGAAGGAGGAGCTTTTTATTCCTCTGAGAACGTCCTCTATCGGAATCATACGATTGTTATCGTTGGCCGGCATCTTCACTGAAAATAAACTACGGTTGATTCTTGTTCCGAAAGTGGAAAGGTTCCTTTCTTGGTTCCGCAGCCGTACTGTGTTCCCCCAACCCCCCCTCCACTGACCGAATTAGATAAAGAAACATCTTCAGCCTTTGTTGTAAGAGTGCTGGCTAGAGCAGACACACACGTTGCTTTCCATGTTGGAGTGTAAATTCAAAATGCTGTTTATGCAGCAAGAATCCCCCACACCCCCAAGCCCTTTTTTGCGCAACAAGTTTGGCACGGACCGTCACGATTAAGAATCTTCAATAATTAGAAAAAAATACAAGCACCCAAAAATGGCTTTGCAAGATCCCAGAACAATGACATAGGAAAAGTATGAATTTACATTCCGTAAATGTGATAACATGTTGCAAATTTTTAACAGATTGTCAATAGCATGTAAAAAAAATAAAAAAAATAATAATAGTTCTCCTTTTTTCTAAAGAAAGTAAAAAAATGCTACTATTAAATGCACTCCGCTTCGGAGCAATAGATATCATTAAAATTAGAATATATACATATATATATATATATATATATATATATATATATATATATATATATATATATATATATATATATATATATATATATATATATATATATATATATATATATATAGCCCATTTTCTGCTTTTTACATACACTACTTTCTTTTTTTGTCTTTCGTATTGAACTTCATTTGTACCCAACTCCTATAAAGCCTTTTCTGTGTTTGTAAACAAGTGTAATGTATTGAAGCCAGAAACGGAGACAAGACCCAATAGCGTTCGTTTTACTCAGTTTTATTGAGAAGGAGATCCGATGATCGCCGGTCCCGGGTAGCTGATGGCAGCAACACCGACATGGCACTTCCGTGTCGAGCAAGGGTAGTTGTAGAAAGTGGGAAAACAGGTCGGTGGGCGGGAAAGAGGAGCGAGGACAGTAACGAGTCCAGAAAAGAGGTCGGCAACAGGTATCAGGCAGAAGAAAACAGAGCAGGAGAATGTCGGATAATACAGAGCTTGCCTAGCTGAGAGCATAGGTTCGCAGATGGTCTGACAGCTTCCTGTGTACGAATCCTAAGTTTGGCATTGTTACCGCATACTTAAGAGAGAAAATATTTAATCATAAACTTTTTAAGGACACCTCAAACTACTCACCCCTCCTTTAACATAAGCAAAGAATTTTGTGCCAAAAAATCGTTTTTTTTGTTTTTATTTAGAGATTCAAGATCTGTTTTTTCAGACCCATACTCTTACCAGACGTCAATTATCTTTATTGAGTATTATCTTAAGAATGGAACGGAATTTCAGTTTCTTTCATGTCAAGTACATTTGAGAAATTGACAACTAAACTTGACTTTGACTATTCCTAATTCCTAATACATTTTGAAAATCTATACTTTTGACATGCTAGCCACGAAGTAACTGACATTGAAATGATAATAAAAACTAATACTCTTTAAATATTGCTCATTTAGCAAGAAAGGTAACAATTGAAAAAATATTTCTAGGATTATTAAAAGAGGTCTAGATTAATCTTTAGTTAAGAATCGAGTGTTCCCGAAAAATATCGTTTTTCTAATATAAACTGAAAATAGTTGAATCAAAACAAACCTTATCAAACATTCCCGCGTTCTACTATCAAAAAATATATTGAATAGTTTTTATCATAGCGACACATCGTCAATATCGACAAACAGATTCAAATGTTCGTAAAACACCGCAGCTGAATCCAATCACAATCCCACCGAGTCGAACTGAAGCAAATGACTGGTTTATTGTGGAATTACCACACATTAGTCGGAGTTATTTTTATTATCGTAACTGGTTTCCTGTGGCCTGTTCCTTCTGAGGGATCAGAGCCCGACTGAGCTTGTTCCTTGTGTGGGCAAACCCCGGGGAAGTAATCCCTGAACAAACACACGACACAGTACGACTGGTACGGAAGGTTATTGGGATGGAGAGACTCTCTTATGATACTTCCTTGACATCTCTTACTCACTTTCTCTCAATCTCTCTCTCTCAGTTCTTCTCTCCATCCTTCCCGCTCTCCCCCTTTTGACCTCTCTCTATCGATCCCTCCTTTCCTTGCCCGCCTCTTTAATTGTCCTACTGACTCTCTCATAATTCTCTCTCACCTCCCTCTTTTCTCTGATTTCCTCCCTCTCTCTTTCTCTCCCTCTCCTGATTTAAGTTTATTCCCCTCCCTCTCTCTACTCCCTTTCTGTCTACATCTCTCACAATGTTCTTCTCTTTCTCTCTCTCTTTGTTAAGCACTCCCTCACATTATCTCTCCTTCGCTCCATTCCTTTCTGCTGCCCCTCTCTCTTTCCTTTATCCCTCTCAAATGTTCTCTCCCTTCCTCTCCATTTTTCTCTCCTCTCTTTCTCTCTCCCTCTCTCTCTTCTTGTCTGCCTGCTCATCCCTCTCTTATTTTCTTCCTATATCCCTCACATAATCTCTCCCTCCCTTTCCCTCCCTTTATCTACTTCTTCCTTGCCCTCATGTAGTCTTTAAATGAGGGGATGATGTAATATAGTCTGTAGTAGTCTGTAGATTTCTTGCGATTAAGGGCTGTAGAAATAAACATGACGACTTTACTTCCTCTCTCTGCCTCTGTCTTTCTTTCTCTATCTCTCTCCCCCTCTCTCTCTCTCTCTCTTCCTTTCTCCCTCACCCTTTCACATTTGCTGTCCCTCCCTCTCCCCTCTTTCTATCTCTTACTTTTCCCTACCTTTCTGCCTCCTCTCTCTCTCTCTTTCTCTCTCTCTCAATCCCTTTTCCTACATCCTTTACTCTCCTTCTCTCTCCCTCTCTCACTTCCTCTCTTGTTGTTGTCCCCCCCTCTATCTTCCAGTTTTCCCTATCTATTTCTACCTATTCTCCCTCTCTTTCTCTTCTCACCCTAATTTGTTTTATTTTCCATTTATTTTCAACAATTACCATTTTATTTGAGGGCGGCACAGCAGGTAAGTGGTTAGCGCGTCCGCGGGACAGTTCAGAGGTCATGGGATCAAATCCAACAACCAGTTTTCCTGTGCAGGGTTTGCATGTTTTCCCCGTGCTTTCATGGGTTTCTTCCGGGCACTCCGATTTCCTCCCACATTCCAAAAACATGTATGTTAGGTTAATTGGCCGGTTAGAATTGTCCCTGGGAATGAATGAGCGAGTGAGTTGTCTGTGTGCCCTGTGACTGGCTGGCAACCAGTTCAGGGTGTCCCCTGCCCACTGCCCGAAGATAGCTGGGATAAGCTCCAGCAATAACGGATGGATGGATTAATTCATTGATTTCTGGCATGCAATCTCAAGATACTGCATGAAACTGTCGCTCGGGAACAATTTGGCTGAAAATTGAAAAAACACTTAAAAATTACCGTAAATTTCGGACTATAGAGCGCACCTGATTATAAGCCGCACCCACCACATTTTAAGAGGATAACCGCTTTTGTACTTACGCAAGCCGCACCTGTATATAAGCCGCGTGCACCCACGCTAAAACTTGTAACACAATCTCAAATTTAACCCAAACCCTACTTGGAGTCCCACGATTTTAACTGAACATAAAGTACTCAGTTCAACAACCACAGCCAGCAGAATGAAAAGAAAATGATACCGGTAGTTAAGATATGATGCAGACCTGCAGAATCTAGGTCCCGTTAAAAGTAATCCAAGGAAAAAAAGTGTATATTTCCAAAGGTAAGGGTAGGAAAAATATACATCCACTTTTGTCTGCCGTGTCCACAAACAATCATCTTTACCGGTCCCCACTTCTCGTCATCCCCCGCGTCTGTTACGCCCCTTCTTTTTAATTGGTCAGTGCAAGACTTATCAGAATAAGTGTCCAAAATAAATACAAATAAATACATTACAAAACTATACAGTTGCAAATACATATTATACATGGTTACACATATTTACAAAGAAGGACGGTACACCGAGAGAGTTTTCAAAGCTTTAATAATAATGTTATAACTTTCATCCCAAACCGTTTCTGTGAAGGGTAGCAAAACGCTACTAACAACACGCTCGCAACTCAACGGACGGGTCTGTTAAAAAAACATACCGTACATGTAGAAATCACAGCAAACTGTTCTCATCTTCCTCCCTATAACTATCGTCATCAAAGTTGTCCTCCTTTAGTATGGGAAAGAAACTTTGTCATATGGACGTCGTCCCACGCTCCCTTAATCAATAAACACGCTAGCAACACGCTCGCAAGGTAAAGTGTGTGCAGTAGCTCTGTTTCTTTCTTTATCGGACTGCTCGATTGCATTTAGCTTGTAGGCTGCGTCATGTGCTTTGAACTTGAGCGCCGCTGGCGGCTGTTAGAAAAATGACATAAATTGGCCGCATCACTGAATAAGCCGCAGGGTTGAACGTTCGGGAGAAAAGTAGCGGCTTATAGTCCGGAATTTACGGTAGTTCCAACCAATTAACCACACGTGCAAATTAAACAATCTTAAAACAAAAACGTAAGAGCTATACAAAAAAAGTTTCTTTTTTCAGAACACCAAGAGATACCGACTCGAAATTTAGCATTATGGTCGCATTAGCCGCGGTAGCAAGCATCCTCATATGCTTCTATTTTGCTAATGAGCTCTCATTAGTCAATCTGTCATCTGCCCAATGCCGCCTTTGTGTTTTCATAGTATTACTTGTGCTATCTGGCAATAGTGCAGTCCACCACACAGAAATAAATAAAGCTGCTGTTATTTCACCCCTGAGCCTTTTTGACTGCTTTTGAATAAACACGCAGAATTTGGAAAAGTGAGGACTGGAGGAAAAGGGGTCTGAAATTTCAAGATATCATTTCCACCTTTTCTGGTACAACACAATTTAGCTTCAGCATTTTTTGGGTATTTCTCAAAACACATTATCCCAAGAATTCGTTCCACCCCCCAAGATTATGAATCCCACCAACGTCCCAACTTGACTCTCTGTGAAAAACGGCCGTTCCCTTGGATGTGAGGTCCCAAAAATGTTTTGGAGTGCAAATAGAAAGCAGGCTCGGCCGTTTAATGACAACATTGCGGTTGCTAGCGAATAAAGATGATGAATTCCTCAGTTCCTTTGTCATTTCTCAAATGCACAACGTCATATCGCAGCGAGCATTAGAGTTACTTTCCTATCTTTTGGTTTGCTTAAAAAACAAACATCACTTTAGGATGAGAACCGTTTTGGATCTTATGGTAGTTCTGTTTAAATTGAATCAAATTCAAATAGCAAGGTTTTAAAAGGTTAAAGTTATAAGTATACAGTAGACCCCTGCGATACACCGGCTTAGAAGGATTTTACTTTAGCGTTTATGTTTAACATATATGTAAAGTTATGTCTCAAAAATGACTTTTTGCTATTGGTCGCCATCATATAAAATGCTGGTCTTCAATTGTTTTGCGTCATGGCATCATAAAAATGTTAAAATCCTATCAATTTAACTACCTCCCACAATGCCTTTATTTTTAGTCTGTTTCGAACCTCATGTGACTTTTTGAGTACATGTGATACAATACTCTATTTTTTGCATATTTATTTGCTGTGGGTCACAAAGCTTGCACTGATGCTAAAAGGAGAAGCAATAACATGATAACCATGGAATAAAGCTTGCGAGTATCAAGAAATACAGAGAAGGCACATTATTCACAAACCCCGCTAAATTGAATGGACATAACTAATGGACGATGGGAATCATTATCAAAAATTAAGGAAGCTATTGAAGCAACAAAGTCTTCTAACGGCATGACAATCCTCGCAAGTGGAAGTTTTAAATCGTATTCATTTTTAAGCCGCCCTTGCTCCTTCTCCCGCTGCATCCAATCGTTTCTCCAGTTGAGCAGCTCAAGTCCCGTCACACCATAGGTGTATACCATTTTATTATTTCTTTACACGTATATTTATTTATAATGTTATTAATAAGGGTCAACCATATTACACGTAAGTAGTATTTACTATGTACTGTTTTGTTTTTTAATGTTTTTATCTGGGATACATGGGGTTCGGAACAGATTGGCTACGCATTACCATAGGTTTCATCTGCTGATATTCGGCAATTCCACTTTACGATCCCCACCTCAGAACGGATGAATGTTGTATCCCGGAGCTCTGCATTACAGCAATTCGCCAACTAATTATCACAATAAGATGTTGATAAATCACACCCTTTAAAAGATGGATTCTTCTTGTTTTGAATCAACAAAGAAAGCATTTTGGCACTCCGTCTTGTCCAATCGGGCCTGTCTCTCGGGGCTCGCCCTGACTTCCTGCCATTAAAGAGACGAGCCACCGGAGACCGCTTGAGGGTGACTGACGTATAACTACTCCCGCTCTCCGGCTGACTCGGTGGAACTGACTGAATCCATCATTTGCTCACTGACATAACAAAAACAAAAACATTGCGAGGATAAAAGAATCCGATTTTTCAGTTCTGTGTGGTATCTTTATTTCATAGACATGTCAAATTTAGCTTGAATTTCACAAGACCAGTGACGGTAAACCGAAACAATTACCAAGGGATTATAAGAAAACCCGTTTCCTGCAGTTGTCGGCTTCTACTTACGGGTAAGCTCATTATGCAAATGGTCCTCCCTATTGACTTTTCACACCGAGTCTAACCCCACGGGTCTAAACACTCCTGAGTGTAAGCTGGGGAGTCTAATTCCACAAAACCAAACAGACAACGTGCAAAGCAGCAGACACTCTTCCGAGACCACACACTCATAGCAACATCTCAACAAAAACATTTCGACTTCAAACAAAATCCATTTGGCCTCTTTCAGGCAAAACTGTTCAAGTGTTTAGCAAGACCTGAAGCCACCCTTACCTTCTGCAACCACTGAGTGTAGTTCTCCATAATATGCTCGAGCTGCTGAATCTTCTGTTTGGGAAAGTCCGGATCAGATGGTGGAGCATCCCTTTGAAGGGAGTTAACGCTGTACTGAGATCCTCCTTTGGCCTCCTTGCAGGACCCTTCAGTTTCAGGTAGGATGAAGGTGTAGGTGCACTGTCCGTGCTGGATCTTGTGGAATCTTTTTGATCCATTAGCTCCGGCGGCACCGCCGTCGGACCCTCGCCTTTGGTCACCTCCTCCGCAGTTGACGATGGCGAAGACAGCCACTAGAGACAGCAATCTATGCGGCAGGTGGCACCGCATCGTCAGGGGTGAAGGAGTCCTTCAGGGAGTCCGTTTCTTCGTTGGTTTCTCTGCTGGATGTTGGCTTTGGATCAAGAAACTGTGAAAAACATGGTCAGGTCCATCTTCACGTTCCAGGGCCACCATTGAAATTTGTCACGGTTGCGGGTGACAACTCGCTGGGCTTGAACTTCTGACAAGTGAGACAAATGTCTGCAATCAGTCAACTCTTTTATATTATGAGGGCACAAAATCCGGGACGGTGCAGTCCGTACCTCCCCCGGTCACCTTCTGCTCACTGGACCTACGAGCGCAGGGAAGTGAGAAATTTTCTCTCGCTGGAGAGCTTCTAGCGTTCTCTGAGCCGGCCCCTTGGAGAGCCTGCGGAGGAATGTGAGAGTGTGTGTACAAGTTTGTGTGTGCGCTTGGTAATAAAGGACCCCAGCGCGGACCATGTGCTTATAAGCAAAAGTTGGAAAGTACTTTTGTTATTCCTAGTTACTCTACTGAAGACGTGTTTTTCAAGCATATCTATTTTTTGTATATTTCTTACGTTTAAACCCCAAACATATGCACATTTACTTGTGGAAAGTTTAAAACTGCTCATTACCTTTGGGGTCTGTAATGATTTAGTGCCTACATGCAAAAGTGGTAAATAGTTGTACTTTTACTTCAATTCATTATTCTACTCACATATTTGTATTTTTACTTGTAGAAATTTGAAAACTGATCATTTGGGGTGTGTGATAATTCAATACTTATGAGCAGACGTGAGAAGTAACGGAATAATTCTACCTTAACTAGCTACTCTTCTAAAATCGAGTTTTTGGGTACCTGTAGTTGAGTATTTTCCTTAGTTTTAAAACTCAAATATCAGTACTTGTTGTGTGTGACCAAGTACAGTAGCCCCCCGGCATACGACATTATTCTCTTCTGAGATGGACATGGCAAAGTGAAATTTCACACTTCCACTTGCGAGGATTGCTATACTCTTTAAAGAAATCTTGCTTTAATCACCTAATTGTCGAATGTGTTACTGCCATGCAACTTAGCGAAGGAAGCAATTCAGGGGCCTTCTTTGTAATTCTCCATCATCACAAGCTTCATTTCCATGGTTATTATGCTTTGCTTCTCCCATTAAAATCACTGCAAGCCTGGGAACCCATAGAGAATGGTTGGTTGGTTGGATCCTTTAACTACACGGGTCGTGGCACCCATCCCTCTCCAGGCCGTACAGCACAAAAACTAAAGTATTGTATTGCCGACTTGCAATGTCTTTTTGAAGCACTTTTTAAAAGTTTTGATATGATTAAAGAGAAAGGCACTGTGGGAGGTAATACAGCCAACAGCATATTGACATTTTAATGATGCCGTTACGCAAACCAAGAGCAGACCAGCATTCTATATGACATCGACCATTAGCAGAAAAGCATTTTAGAGACGTAACTCATCATACAGACCCACTTTGCAAATGTTTTGGGCATGCAAAAGAATTTGTTGTTGATGTCACGTAGTAGCCATAAAGAGGGGCCGAAAAAATGTTTTTTTTGACACCATAACATGAAAACGAAGTCATGAGGGGATGCCATATCCCTGTTAAAATGCACATCATATTGTAATACAGGTGGACTCTAAAATATGTTAATGACATTTATTAAAGTGTATTGAATCGTAGTAAACGGAAATCAGTACTGAAATCTTTTGCCCAATGAGTTAACAGCACAATCATACAAAAATATAAAAACAGAGAGAGGACTGGAACCTTTCATATACCTAAAAATAAGTGCAGGGAACTAAATTTAAAAAAGGAATGCGTAATACACAAAGCATGCGCAAATATCTCGAAGAGTGCTTGTCCATGCTGGATGTTCTCTGCGTGTGCTTGGAATCCGAGGCCCTGGAAATCGGCGTCCAAGAGAAACTAAGTGAGTCTTACGAACATCATTGAAACCGGCTCTGGATTGGCTACACATCATCTTGGCTGCAATAACAGATTACCTAAAGCAACTCCTTATAAATCTGCCTCCCCCCAAAAATCCAAGTTTGGTACATGCATGGTCTATATCTTATGTCAAAGCAACCGTGCCCAATCCCTGTTTTTCTATAATCCCTTCCATGTGACGTCTTTGACCAGAACAGGACGAAGAGAAAAAAAAAAGTTGATTTTCTTGTAACTAGTGAAGTGCAAAAATGTAATTTAAAATAACCTTTTTTGTGAAGAACCAATTGGTGAGTTATTTTTGATTTCCTAATTATTTAAAAAAAAATCAGGCATTTATAAACATGTTTACTTTTTAACAGTAATTCTAAATAAAGTGGGTAGAATTATGCAATAGAGGTAAAATATGTATGATTTAGATAAGAATATTTGCAAAATAATATTGTGTTACACATTCCTTTGCATATTTTAAATATTATATTGTAATTGAAAGTAAGTAAAGTAAATAATAATCACCCTGATTAGTTTTATTTTTTTCTGACAAAAGGACATTTTTGACTTAATATATGTTAAATTAAAAAAATATATGACAGTGAAAATGATTATTTCTTTTGACACATAATTTTATATTTTTTAAATATGAGATTATATCATATTTAAAAATGAGACGAAAAAAATAAATTCATCGTGCCATTATATTTTTGGATTTATTGTCACGAGACGTGGTGGCGTGGAAGGTGACCGGACCAGAACGGAGGCAGGAGGCATGAAGGGAGAACTCAAATGCGTTGACGATCCATAGGTTTTATTTAATAAAATAAAAGTCGCCCAATACTCCGAGGCAAAACAGAACAATACAGAGTTCCTCCGGCACGAACTCAACAGGACAAGGCATAACAGACTAAAACAGGACAAGCATAACAGACCGGGATTGTGTATAAGAGTAATGAACCAGCACCCGCCAAACCCAAAATCCAGCCTTAAAAAGCAGAACAGCAATCAGCTGATCTGCTTCAGCTTGAGTTCGGGGCGTGGCATACTGGTCGTCATGGCGACCGTGACATTTATATATGTTAAATTAAGGAAAAATATGGCTAAATAAAATAAAAAACGCAAAAAAAAATAATATCATAAATGAACTAAAATTAAAACGAATATAATGACCAAAAACGCCAAAAATATGACAAATAATATACAAAATAAATAATATGCATATAAATATATTAAAAATGAAACATGTAAAATGTGACGAAAGTTAAAAAATATTTAACATAATATACTAAAGACAGAAATAAAGAAAAAAGAATATATGTATGAATTCGAGAAATTATAACATGAATACATAAATGTGTCAATGCAATTGAATATCTATTTTAAAAATGGTCATGGTTATTTTCTATACTTTCAAGAAATTATGGTGAAAAAACGTCATGACAAACAAGACAGTTAGCTGTGCACTTTTGCACTTCAGTTGTCAAGTAAGAAAAGCAATAAAAGACAGAGTGAAAAAACCTAATCCCTTCTTCTGAATTATTGGATACACTCTGGCAAACACGTCTGAAGTTTGTGCCAAGTTCACTTGTGCGTAGTTACATATAAATAAAAAGGCTGTGAACAATCTCGACTGATAACAGGTACAAACGTGAACTCCTTGAAAAACGCCGTGCATTTGCAAATTTTCCCAAGACACGTCAATACAAAGGCACTTATGAAGTAAACGCTAAGAGAGCTTCACCCGGCACATGAAGTCGAATAAATATGTATTGGATAGCCGCAGAGTCACTCGACGTAAAATTTTACGTTTATAGAACGGTAATGTTTCGAGTTCTGTTTCTTTCCATTGTCGCCAATGGTGAAACGATAATAATGTGAAACTGTATTTTTGATGTGTTCTTCGGCTCAAATCCCTAAACTCTGTGCCAAGTCAAGTCATGTTTTTTTAATCACAAGGAGTCTCAAAGGGCTGCACAGAACACAGACTATTCCAGACTACCGACTATTATTACACCATCTCCTGATCTAAAACTTACATGAGGGCAAGGCAAAACTTAAAAACCTCAACATGAGGTAAATGAATAAACCTTGAGAAGGGACTGCACATGTGGTAATCCCCCTCTCAGGATGACCAGGCCAAAATAGATGTTGCATTAACAAACAATAAAATTACTAGCTATTTCTATCATGTATTTATTGCATTTATCACGATAGTTGTTTCAATTTAATGGGGGGAAAAAACAGCTCGCCATATTGCATTTTGACTTTCAATTTATAATTGTGCATTTCCAAACCAAATTTGATTAAGTGGTTCATTGATAGGGAAAAAAGGGAGACATATTGTCACTGCTTTTCTAAATGATTGCAATTTTTGTAACTTTTTTTAAACTTGCTTGAATTAAATGTGCACAACCCCTCGACAAATCCCCATTTTATTTCCTTTTTTGTCTAAAAAAACATTTTTTTAAATGTCAGAGGTCTATTTCTGAAGCAATGCTGAGGTCATTGCTTTATGGGGCTTTATTTTGCCATCACTACAAAATGGAAAAACATTCTTCTAAAAAATGTTGTGGAGTACATATTAAATGGTGTGAACATTTTCCTATAAAATAAGATAACGAAAAGCTATAGCCAGGCTTATAGGGCGGTTAATTGTACGTTTATAATGCAAGCAAGCATGTTTTATAAAAAAGCAAAACAGTGTGTTCATATAACAGGTCAGGTTTATAAAATTAGTAAACATATATTATTAAATTGGGTGAACTTATATTTATAAAAAAAAAACTGTAGCTGCATAAAATCTCCAAAACGGAGCTTATAAAACAGTGCAACTACATGTTTACAAAAAACATTCCTTTAAGTAATTGAAACGGTACAACCATATTCATATAATAGTTAATTGTATGTATGTTAAGTGAAGAAAAATATTTCAAAAGTTTGTTTGTGTAACTAAACATTGTAGGTTTATGAAAAAATATAGCTATATATTTCCAAAGATGGTATCAAAAGTGTTTGCCCCGCCTAAATACCTTTTGACCTATTGCCATATTTCAGGCTTTTAGATAAAACATCATGTGAGACACAATAATGAAAAGAAACCGAATGTATTCAAAATCTTATATTGTGCCAACTAATAAGAAATAGAAAATTAGGTGTGGCAAAAATATTGCCCCCTTTGAGTTACCACTTTGCACAACTTCCTTTTTCCGCGATCATAAAAACAAGTCTTTTTGTGTATGTCTCTATAAGTTTTACACATCTTGAAACAGAAATATTTGTCCATTATTCCTTGCAAAACAACTCAAGTTTGTGGTGATCATTTATGAACAGCATTTTTCAGATCTTATCACAAATGATCTTTAAGGGGGGTCTGGACTTTGGCTTTGTCATTCCAATTCCTGTATATTGTTTGTTTTAAATCATTCCATAGTAGATTTTGCTCGAAGTTTAGGGTCATTGTCCTGTTGGAAGGTGAACCGGCACTCCATTCTCAGGTTTCTTGCAAACACCAACAGATTTTCTGCCAGAATCGCCCTGTATTTGTCTCCATCCATCTTTCCATCAACTCTAACACCCTTTCTAGTCCCTGCTGAAGAAAAGCAACCCCAGAGCATGACGCTGCCACCACAATGTTTGACAGTAGGGATGGTGTTTTCCGGGTGATGTGCAGTGTTAATTGTATGTCAAACGTGACTCTCTATCATTTTACATTTTGTCCAAAACGTTCAATTTTGGTCGCATCTGACCAGAGCATCTTGCGCCACATGTTATTTGTGTCTCCCATTTGGCTTTTTGCAAATGCCAAACAGGCTTTTTTATTGTATTCAGTCAGGAAAGGCTTTGGGAATGGCAGGGCACTGTATTTAATGGTGTAAAAGTATAATATACAAAAATCCTCACATGGGTAACTCACTTCTATTATGGTGTCTTGTATTTTTTGGGGGGGTTATATAGTGTAGTGGTCATTTTGTAGTGTAGTGCAGTGGTTAGAATAGTGGAAATTTTCTGGTTTTCAATTCCAAATTGACGCTCGTTTGCTAAGTACATGCGCCAACCTAATCGCTTAGAGCTTTTCAACCCGTGCACCTTCCAAGAAACAAATCACAAACTGCCTCAGTCAACTTTAAACAGCGGACCCGTTCCCAAGAACAACATAGTCACGATCGCATTTGGCTATTAAGACGTCACTTGAGTGCTGTTTGCAATTTTCCATCATAAAATTGAGTGCGCCAACATCAATACAAACAAAATAAGACCTTTGCTGCCTGCCGAAAAGGTCAGGTGGAGATTTGGCACCAGTTCCGCTTCTCGTTCCACTAAATAAACACGGCTCGGTGTCCATCGGCCAGGAACAGAAAACGCATTAGCTACGGAGATTTAATTGGAATTCTTTTTCAACACTTTTTGCTTTTGACTGATGCTGATACTCAAACTTTTGTTTTTAACAGTTCTATATAACTTCAATAATCATTAATTCAGAATTAATTAGCTGAGTTAGCTTTTTGCTAATTACTAAAAACACCGTGTTGAGTCTTTTTTGGCATAATTAAAAAACATTTTTGGTGTGTGTTTTTTAATATATTTTTTTAACCAAAATTTAAAAAACGTGGGGGATAAGTAACCCAAACACCTTGTTGGACCAATTGGGTGTTTTTGACACAGTTAGCGTTGTTTTCCCTTTTTTAAAATTGAAAATATATCAATGTATATTTACAGAAATATAAGAACATGTGTAAATGAACAAAATTAAAGAAATGTGACCTTTTTTTGGTTTTGTTTGTTTTTGGGATGACGAATAAGTATCCCTAACAACATGTTAGACCATTTGGGTCGTTTTGAGACAATTGTAGGATTTTAATTGTTTTTTTCTTTTTTGGGGGTGTTTGATGCATCTAGAAATGTAGTTATATTTAAATATACAAAATTTTAAAAAAGTGAAAAATTGGTATACTCTTGTAAATGATAAAAAGGGGGTGGGGGAGGGAGCTATAACCCAACCATTTCTCACTCCTTTTATTATTTGGTTTTAAAACGAATAAATAAAAACAATTGAAAAATAAAATACAAATAAATACACAAATACATAAATACCACTTTTAGAAATTGTGTCAGATTAAAAATAGCAAAAATAGGGTGAATAAGAAAGCCAACCATTTTTGAGCCAACAGAAGTTATTTTTATCATTTCATTTAAATAAATAAAAATAAAAAAAGATACATTAAAAAAATAGATAACACATTTTGAAAAAAAAAGATTGTGTTTTTCTGTCGATAATAAAAAAGGGTCGGTGGGGGTGATATAGGTAGCCCAACTACATTTGACCCAAGACAGGTTATTTCCATTACTCTGGATCAAGATAAACAAACACTTTTTTGTTAGTCTTTCATTCTTAATATTAACTGTAAGTCGAAAGGAAGTGTAATGTTCATAAAGTCTAAAAATATTTCCACAGTATTTTCAATTTCGATCAAAACTATAATAAATAACCCAAAGATCAACCTATTTTTATATCATTTTGTGGGTCATATGTTCGTGCACTTTTTCGGAGAATCATCTGACCATTCAGCCATGATTGATGAATTGAATTGTATTAAAAGATCCCTCTTTGTGTTTGTTGTTATTATTTTATTTCTCCCACTCAATTTATATTCCGACCTTCTCGGATCCGCGTCAGCGAGCGAGTCGGAGGGCCGACAGGTGTGGTAAACTCAGCCGCAATTTGTGTGTTTTTACAAAAATTCTGTCGCGTCGAATCACGCCGTCGGCGTCCGATGGTTTATACCATGTCACCTTGTTTTACGGGTCAGGAAACCGGCACTAAACGCAATCAACGGCTTGGCCCGCCGACCTAAATGAGCAAATGCAGGAACCACCACATGGTCCTTGACCTCCAGGACCTGAGGGTTTGACCAGCTCGGTGGATTCTTGGCTTGTTTGTTGCTTTATGTTAGGGGCAAATGGGCCGGCAGCTGAGACAGGGGCTTGAAATATCAAAATTGGGAACGTTGAACCATCTGTAGTTGATTAGCATGTTCTGGTTTGTTCTAACGCCAGCGTCGGGTTAATCATTGACATGAATAGACGACAAATTAGCTTTACAGGGACATTGTGCATTATTCTGCACCTCATGGTGGCATAAATAAATCATATAAATGTATATTTTTTTCAAATTCACGTAAGTTGAGGAATCTTTATTTGTTTTACAAAAAAATAGCCCAAACTAAAGCAAGCTGACAAAGTTATCTGACATCTTGCTGCTTGCATTACCTAAAGATAAGAAAATGCTTGCGAAAAGCTTCGTCAAAATATGAGAAGAGAAAATGCTGTTTCTGTCAATTTGAATCTCAGTTTGTATTCATGCTTTTGCTTTATAGCAATCATTTGCGGTGACACAACACAATAAAGTGACATCTAGTGGTCAAAAAGTACACAGAGGTCAGAACTTGGGCCGGGCTTAAAATGTCAATCATTAGGTTGGGCCGTCTTTCTTTTTTTAATGTTTGTTTTTCCCTTAGTGGAGTATCTGCTGGGCATGCACTTACTTTTACTTAAGGTATTATTTAGAGAACTGCTTTTATCTCGACTTGTATGATATTTCTCTGAAGAAACAGTACTTTTACCTGGGTAACACACTACTGCGCTGCACTTCGAAATGTGCATTCGGGGCCGAGGTTAAATTGTTCAGATATGTTTATTCTAAAGAACATGCTTACCAAACTATCAGTTTAACTCAAAATCACAAAATCCAAAGACATTTCATCCTGCGTGTTGGGGTAAAAGATGAGCCGCTTCCTTTTTCCACTTCTACATCCCTTTACATAAAATGTCATTTCTGCTTGTTGCCAATATCTTACAAGCTTTACTAACTTTCTTTCTGCTTTTTGGACATATATTTCACTATTTACAATATGATTTTCTTTTTGGTGCCATTTCCTTCAGTTTCATTTTGCTGTTCTTTGGCGCCAAAGTGTTCATTTTGGAGCTGCACTTCGAAGTGCATACTTGATTTGAGGGACTCGGCCCGAATCTACATTTCGGTGCGGACATAGGCACGGCGCCGAAGCTTTAGTGAGGCGGACGCTATTGGACGCTTTGAGATCGCCATACAGACGAGATACAGCAGTGCTTAACACGCGGTCGGAAATTCGCACGCTTTAGCGTGTTTCGCGCTGCTCAATTCTTTAGAGCGCGGGTACACAGCCTTTCACGGGTGTATCGAGGCTGATCCACGGCCAGAAATTTCTTGCCGTGATGCAGACTCTGTTGGGCGCTGTTGGACGCTTTGAGATCACCATATAGACGAGATACAGCAGTGCTTTACTCGCGGTCGGAAATTCACACGCGGTTGGCCGCGCGAAAAAGTTTTGAGCTGCTCAAAACTTTGAGCATGTGTTAACCGCGGGCGGCACACGAGGTAATGACGCGGAAATGACGCGGAACGACGTGCTCTGGCCGCGGCCAGGGCGTGGTTTCACATGGGTAGGACGGGAAATTTCAGCGGGTAATCGTGAGTGGAGCACGGTCATAGCATGTTCTGCGCCTGTATCGCGGTGTTATTACGTGAAAATAGCGTGTTACGCGTGTGACGGTCAAACGCCTTTCTCCGCGTATATACAGCGCGATTTGCCGAGCACTCGTCAGTTGTGCTCGAGACTTCAAGGGGTGGACATGGATCCCCGTCACCGTAGTGACCTTGTCTTAATCCATTTTTATTTCTTGACATTTCTTTTCATTTTATAACAAGATAATAAAATAAAAATGAAAAACTATTACAATAATAACATATTGGCTTTTTCGGTGCCATAGCTTGAAATCTTGATCTTCACGGGACTGTGTCTTGAGCGGTTATGATTTCTACAGCCTGGTGTTATGCCGAGAAATGCATCCCTGCCGAGATTTGCATCCCCTCGCTACTACAACCACTTTTACCTCGTTTTATGGAATGTAATGGCGAACATATAACCAAAACCACTTCGTCTTGCATTTGTTGGGAATGTAATACAACTTAAACCATTCTGTCTTTGTTTTTGTTGTGAACGTAATCGAACGGTAATGCACACCGTATATAAAATCCTCCCCCCTCACGTGAACGCGCATTCTGCTGCGCTTCCAACAAAAGCGATCGTATTCTATATAAAACGCTTATTAAAACAATAAAGCAAGTTAATTATAACAATTGGGAGATCCTAGACTATATAACGCGTTTATTTAAACAATAAAGTGCGATCGTATTCTACAAAATGCGTTTGTTAACGCGGATGAAAAAGTCACCAACGTCAATGCACGCTTCCAACAAAAGCGATCGCAGCATAATGCGCGTTCACGCGAGGGGGTGGGGTGGGGGGCGGGGTTGCGTAGGAGTCGGATTTGGGCACAACACCGGCTCGGGAGCTTTTATACCTATGGTCCACACGAGAAAATGACGCGGAAATGACGCGGAAATGACGCGATGAGGAAGCGGAACAGTCGCCAGCGTCTGTTTTGCGGGCATACCACCGATGAACAGCGGGTTGGCCAATTTTGCGCAATTTCCATCGCGGGCAACCACGGGCAAAGAAAAACGCAAAATTTTAGCCGTGATTCAGCCGCAAACGGCTGTGTGACCGGCCCCGGCTAAAATTATATATATATATATATATATATATATATATATATATATATATATATATATATATATATACATATATATATATATATATATATATATATATATATATATATATATATATATATATATATATATATATATATATATATATATATATATATATATACTTCAAACCAATATTTTTAAAATTTTGGACTTGTAAAATGTAAAAGATACAAAACATTTATGAATACATAATTTTTACAAATATCAACTCCCTCGAAATTCATTATAGAAAAATGTCTAGTGGCCAAAGTTTAAATTACAACTTAGAAATATAATGTTATCCTGTTCAACATCCTTCACATTTTATCTTATTTCTTCAAAACCAGTATTTTTTCACCATTTTGGATTTCTAAGATTCAAAATATATAATCAACAAAATAAATAATAAATAAATCGTACGCAAATAATTAAATCGATAGGAAGTAAATGACAAAAAAAAGAATTTGCTTAAATGATTAGATATTTCAAAATTGTTTGGGTTATTTATGTTAAATATTATTTTTACAGTATTTTTTTTAAGATTTGCGAATACCAAAGGTATCATACCAGTATCAGGATGTGGTATTGTACTTGTAACAGCTATTGATACTGGTATCTTTTCCGAAGATCGCGAACTAAGGGATACAAAGCTCTCATTCAAGATGTTATTTTTTAATTATTCTATGATATACTTAATAAAGAGTAATAAAAAAAACGGTAAATGGATTTTGTTTCAATGAAATACCCTTTAATCAAATAAATAGGTATTATATTTGGGAAACACAAGGCTATTTGTTGACACAGAACAATTCTAGCTTTCCGTGCAGAAATAAACAATGCTAGTTTTTGGAAAAAAATACATTAGCATCTACTCGTAGGTGCTACAGTCATTTTCATTTGTGTCTTACGAACCAATACAGATACAATACTGTCAAAGCTAGCGCTCCGTTTTGGTGAAATAGGCGTGCTATTGTTCGGTGTACCAAATACAATGCTGATTTTCAACGTACAAGAAAATGGTAGCTTTGCTCAAGGCTAACAATGCGGATTTTTAGCAAAAAATATATGAGCATCTACTAATAAGTACTACTATACGTATTTTCAATCATATTTTTTGTGACTTACGAATCAATATGTCTTAATTATTTTCAAAGTTTCGGCGCAGAAGACTTTACTAACTTTCAGTGTACAAAAGCCGTTTGTCATGGTCGCCTTGGCGACCGGTCTGCCCCGCCCCCTGGGCACCAGCTGAAGCAGTTCAACTAATCGCGTGTCTGCTATTTAAGGCTGGATTGTGGGCTTTGCGGGTGCTGGCTCATTATATACACATTGTCCGTTCTGTTATGCCTTGTCCTGTTTTGTTGAATTGGAAGAAGCCTGTGTTTGCACGTTTTGTTAAAACCTGTTTGTTCTGTCTTGTCCCTGAGTTATGAACAACTTTTATTTTGGTAAATAAAAGTTTTGGATCGTCACGCAATTGAGTTCTCCCTTCCTGCCTCCTGCCTCCGTTCTGGTCCGGTCTCCCCTTCCATTCCGTGACACCGTTAGCGTTTGCTCATGCTAGTTTCTGGCCCGAAAAATGGTCGCATTTGCTAGTAGATTCAAATTTCGTCATTTCTAGTAAATTATAAATATTCTGCTACTTTTAATTAGAAGTTATAATACCCGAGGAATTCCCAGCTATTGTCCTGTGACCGTGAACACACTGAAGCTAGTGTCAAGGAGGTGTCGGTAGATCGTGTCCACTTGAGAAGCGCATTAATTGCCGCTGCTATCTGCTGCAGGGTGTCAGGAAGGAATCGTGTCTGTCTTTTCACTCGCTCGCTTGAAGAGGCTATTTTTATCGGCTCCAGACAACTGGACAGTGTAGCCCCACTAGCAGTTTTGACAGGTCAGATGCCGAAGAGTTCCTGATCGATTAAATCGATTCAGAATGTAAAATCTTGCAGAAATATGCAAGATTTTACCTTTGTGGGGTTGCTTAAAAAAACAAAAGACCCTAATCTAATAACCTACCTGTGCTACTGAACAGAAAAAAATAGCAATTAGTAATTAGATAGTATTTGTAAAGTATAAGTATCTGCAGGTTTTTAGAGGAAACATTTTTACTGCTGTCTGAAAATACTAAAAGTAACATATTTGGTGCAGATAGTGTATGTAATTATACACCACCAGAAAACTACCATGTTCTTATTTTTATGTCAAACAAAATTTGCATTTCTGGTGGCTTTATTGAACCTTCATTAACTTAATGAATAAAATAAGATGTTTTAAAACCTATTTTCTTATCTGATGTAATGGAAACATTAAAACTGGGAAGGAACGAGTGCTGGAGTCATTTATTTTATGTATGTATTTATTGATTGATTTTACCATAAACGCCTATTTGCTTAATTTATTTTTTATATTAATTGTTAAGGCGCATTCAAACAAATATAATCTTGATCTCATAATGACACGGCAGCGACCTCTGCTGTTTTTAATGCTCAGTTTGTACAAATGCACTTGAAATAGAACCGACAGAAACAGTGGTAAAAAATTCAAAATAAAACTTATATAACCGTTTGGTGATAATGTTGCTAAGTTTAAGTATTTTGTCTATATTTTACTCTATATAGAACGGCCAAGTTTTGTTAAAAGTCCCCACGGAGTCATTCACGTGTCTATTTCCGTCAATAGTATTTTACCAGCTCAGTAGCCTAGATGGTAAGGCGCCCGCTTTGAGACTGGGAGGTTCGGGTTCGCGCCCCGGCCGAGTCATTCCTAAGACTTAAAAAGTGGTCGGCGGCGCCCTCTCTTGGCTGCGGCTGCATCGGGTCAGATGCAATCGACATTTCGTTCTGTGTACATTGTTACACAGAATGACAATACAAGGAAATTATTATTATTATATTATTGAATAAATGCTGATAAAAAATAAAATTGTATTATCATTGATCCATTTTAGTCATTGAAAATCCTTCTAAATTTATTTGTTAAGGAATTAAAAGAATAAACACTTTTTACTTTTTTTTTACTATTGGAAAAAAATATACTATTAAAATTCATGTTAACCTTATTCTCCTACTATACATGTTCTCTTTTAAAAAATGTTTTTTACTTAAATAAGAGAATTAGACCTAAATTAGCACATGTTTCTGCAAACAGAACATGAGAAAATTGATCAAGGATTAAAATATTTCTTATCTTAATTAATTTATTTTTTTAACAAAGTCACTGCAGAAATATTTGGAAGATACTCTTTTTCTTCTTATTGCATTGTTTATTGCTTGTTATTTTACTTTATTTTTCCTGGTCTTATATAAAATATAACAAAATAAGATAAATAGGACTAAAATGAGTAGAATTATCTGCAAAAAAAAAGAGAAATACATGAATATACATTTTTTTATTATACTTTTTTTAATAAAAATTCAGAAAATAAATATTCTGTTGGAAGGGACAGTGCTTTTCTTATTTTACTATATGTTTTGGAATTTAGTAAAATGAGAAAAAAAGTTTTAAATAGGTAAAATTGTCAGCAAAGAGAACAAGAAATCAATCATTATTAACTTTTTCTATTCATTTATGTATGTATTTGTTCGGCCCTGTGGTGAGGGGCCCTCTACCCCTGGTAGGTGTGAGAATTCTCCCACTGTAGTCCGCTGCGTGTCGTAAGAGGCGACTAAAGTGGAGGGAGCGAGGGGACTGGGGATCCTCTCCTCTCTATCTCTACTCCCTAAGAGACAGTAAGGCAAAGAAATGGGGGCGGGAGACCGAAAGTTCTTGCAAACCCTAGTTATAGGGTCACCCAATGTGAGAGGATGTGGAAGTAAAGCGACTGAGTGGAAGAAAGAGGAGATCGAAAGGAAGATGACTAAAAGGAAGGTTGATGTGTTAGCCTTAAGTGAAACAAAGATGAAAGGAAAGGGTGAATTACAGTTTGGAGGTATGTATGGTAAGTAGTAGTGGAACTGAGCAAGCGTGTGGATAAGAGAGTACTCGGTTGGTTTGGACACATGGAGAGGATGAATGAGGAGTGAATGTTGCAGGGGATCTACAGAGCAGAAGTAAATGGAAGGGAGACCAAGAGGTAGCCCGCCATTGACGTGGGTGGATGGTGTTATGAGTGCACTGCAGGAAAAAGCTCTAAATATAGTGGAAGATAGAGATCTTGCTGGTGATAAGAATGAGTGGAGAGGTGTTGTAAAAGGATAGTGGGATGTTTAGACGCATTCTAAGGAATGGGCACTTGTATGATGTGGCAGGGGTAAACCAGTGAAAGCTGTCGGGCCCTGCTGTTGAACAGAACAGCGTGTTGTGTCATCCTGACCCGAGTGACATGGCCACTTTCTTGTGTCCCGTTTAATCTGGAGGGACGAAAGCTTGACCATCACTCCTCTCGAGGGGTATGACCAGGGTAAATAGATAGATAGATATTTATTTAATTATGCAAGAATCGTGTCCTGTTTGTTTTTTTGCTACATAACTGTTAAAATTACCAAAAGTGTGAGACAGAATAGGTGGGACCCTGCTTAGCGACCTCAGTATTGCTTAAGAAATAGACTGGTTACCTATTTTTTAATTTTATTTTGAGACAAACAAGGCAATACAATGGGGATTTGTTGAGGACAATACGTGATAACCAGATAAAGCATATTTAAAAGACAAAGCAAAACTACTACAGCAGGCATACTAAAGACTATTGTTGTTGTTGTGATTTTTAGATTCTAAACATAATACGACGATAAATTTGAGAGGATGACGTGTCCTCGTTCCCTGGCTGATGAGTCACACATCCCCTGTGACAGACTGCTAACAGCTGCAACTGTGCATTTATTCGCCTGCAAAATGAAACCAGTTCTAGCTTCAGTAGCACACTGGTCTTTCTCTTTTTGAGGGGATTGACATATAATAGGGGATAGAAACCTATAGTAATGTGTAGCTAATGTGTTCCGAACCTCCGGGCTCTCAGATAAAAACATTAGAATACAAAAAAGTACTGTACATAGCATGGGTTATATATGTGAAATATATGTGTATATGATTACATCAAATTATAAATAGATATACATGCAGAGGTCAAATTATATTTATTTACTTTTGGTGTGACGTGACTCGAGCTGGCACGGTAGAGTAGCTACTGGGTGCAGAGGGGAGGGAGACGGCAAAAAATAAACTGATGATTCCGATTGCAAGGCTTAGCATGCCTAAAAATGTCATTTATGTCGTAAAGTGGAGAAAATGCTGAAAGAGCAGCAAAATTTTAAAAAAAATTCTGAAACTTAATGAAAACTGGTTGCAAGGTCGCCGTATATGGGGGTTTACCGTATGTTGAAAATAGACACGCAAATTACTATAATTCAACATTTTGCACAGGCAAAACAGAAATGATCAACCAAAAAAAGATCACAATCTTAAAGGGAAAAAAATACTTCAGATAAATAAAAGTTATATGGTATGTTTCATAGCCTTAACACAGGTCTCCTCCCACTGTCTTCCAGTGTCTAACTTGAGTTAAGAGATACTGTGATGAAACGTGAGCAGTGTCAGGCAAAGTTGCCGACAACGGATCTTTCGGATGGCTTGACTGCTGTCAGAGCTGGAGCAGCAACAGAAACCCAGAGCAGCACACTGTTTACAAAAGAAGGCTCAGTGGTTAGAACCTGACGAGCGAAAATGTCCACCCAGGAAAGTGTCCAAGCCTCGCTGTGGAAAGCGTCGGCCAGCAGGAATATCAAGAAGCTCCGCTTTGTTACCAATGTGTGTGGTCTGGCAACAAGCTGGCAGCAGTGGATTACGGAAAATGAGAAGAAGCAGGCCGCAGAGCCCAGTGGATGGTCTCCATCAGACGATTCCCAAAAGACATGGATTCAAAAGAAATCAATCTCAAGCCAGAAGATAGAGGATTCAGTTTGTAGCTTGGTAAGATCTAAAGAAACTGACCCTCCAAGTTTGTCAGAAGATCAAACCGAGGGTAATGCAAAAAACTTACCAACAACTTTGTCCTCGATAAAGATGATGTTAACTAAGTCTGCTAACATTGAGCTGCTCGACAGAAATACAGAAGTTAAGTTGCTGACAAAGAGAAAACAGAAAGGACGACAAATGAATGATGAAGACAAGTTTATAGAGACAAAAAGTTACGGCATTTGTCAAAGAAAGTGTTCCAAAGTCATCTTCCTGGTGTCCCCAGCCAGGATGGAATTGGACAATGAGCAGTCAATTGGAAAAGACTATCACCCAGAGGATAAGTTTGCATTTGTTGGGAAAGAAGATGAAACAGAGGATCGAATTATTGGTGCTACAAGCGAAGATGGACCTGCGTATCAGACCTTTGGTCCTGGAAAAGTAGGCAATCAAAAAGAGCGGATTATTGGTCCTGGAAAAGAAGATAACCAAGAAGAACAGATTTGTCTTGATGGAGAAAATGTTCCAGAGGAACAGATCTTTGGTGTTGGGGGACAGGATGCTCTGTTGAAACAGATTTTTGGTGTCGAAAAAGAAAATGGCCCAAATATGCGCACTCCTGGTACTGGAAGAGAAGATGGCACAGAGCTGCAGGTTTTTAGTACCAGAAAAGAAAATGGCCCACAGGAGCAAGTTCTTGGAGTTGCAAGAGAAAATGACCTATTTGGTCAGATTTTCGGTGCTAGAAAAGAAATTAGCCCAAATGAGTATGTTCCTGGTAGCGGAGGAGAATATGGCCAAGAGGTACAGGTCTATGGTGCCGGCAAAGATTACCCGCAGAAACAGGTTCTGGGTGTTGGGAGAGAAGATTGCTCAGAAATAAAGGTTTTTGGTGCTGAAAAGGAATATGGGTTTACTGAACAGGGTACTGGAAAAGAAGAAGGCTCAGGGGAACAGATGGTGTCTGCTGGCAAAGAAGATGGCCCAAAAGAACCGGGTTTTGGTGTTGGAAAAGAAGTTGCTAGTGCTATCAAAGAAGACGGCCTACAGGAACACGTTCATGCTGTTGGAAAAGAAGATGACCAGGACTATCAGTTATTTGGTGCTCAAAAACACAATTGCCCAAAAGAAATAGTTATTTTTTTGGGCAAAGAGCATGGCCCATTTGATCAGATTTCTGGAGATGTAAAGGACGATGGCCGAAATGAACACGCTCCTGGTGTTGGAAAACAAGATGGCCCGGAGGAACAGGTTATGCGTTTTAGAGAAGAAGATGGCTCACAAGAACAGTTTTTTGGTTTTGGCAATGAAGATGGCCTGGAATATCAAATGTATTGTGCAGCGGACCAGATTCTAGATCCTGAAAGAAGATACGGCCCTAAGGACCAGGTTTTTGGCGCAGGACAAGAAGGTTGCCAAGACGAACCGATTATTATTGCTGATTTAAAGAAGGATAGGGACATTTCAGGATCGGAATTTGGAACATTACCGATACACGATAGCGCTTCTCCAAGTGGCTTGACCAAAGTCAGTGGCGGAGAGCCACTACCAAAAATCAAAACACCACAAAACCTAAAGTGAGTAAAACATCTTTTCTGATCTTTTTGCAGAAGAAAAATGATCTTTTGGGATAATAAACACACATTGGTATTTAGAAACTCTCTAGATCTGGTCCCCTTTTTGCATTTCACAATGCTGAAACAGTACTTGCAGTAAGTGAGGACTACAAAGACCTCGACTTTGAGATGGTGGTCGTTGACAGTAGAGCTAAAGTCCTCTTTGATAAAGTATTTAGAATTAAAACCCAAAATGTATGTAGTTGAATAATTTCATAGTCTTTAGGGATCCTTGACCACAATCTTTTTTTCTTTACTGAATGACTGACTGACTTCAGGTCTGCTTTATCATTTAACAACGGGTATGGATACAAAAAACTAAAAATAGTCTCTAGCTCAGTGGTTTAGTTGAGTTTCCTGTGGTACTATGAGCTTATAATCACATACTTTAACATCCTTTTTAGGTCAGAAAAGGAAGCTGTGGACGTCAAGAGGATCAACGCTTTATCCAAGAAATACAGCCCTATTGGGGATCTCCGGAGCCGCTGGCAAAACTGGGCCTCGGAACACACTGAGAACCAGAGACTGAACCCCTTCAGTGAATACTTTGACCACAAATACTCAATGTCTCTCCGCCTCCAAAAAGGAGAGGACGGATACGGGCGCCCCAAAGCGGGCACCAAAACAGCAGAGCGGGCTAAGCGAGCCGAGAAGCACATCCATGGGGAGATCTCAGACATGTGTTACGTGATCAGGACCATGGCAGACCCGGGTCTGGATGGAAAGACGAGAGTTACGTTCGGAGAACTTTTTGACAGATACGTCCGCATCTCGGATAAAGTGGTGGGAATTCTATTGAGAGCCCGCAAACATGGGATGGTCCACTTTGAAGGGGAAATGCTGTGGCAAGGGCAGAACGATGGAGCTATCATCACTCTGCTGGTGTGAACGTGCTTCGACCCAATTCTTTTATGGTTTTGACAAACTGAAATAGAATACCCCCCGAAAGGGTGTCCAGCCTTACCACGTGTTTACATTAAAGTGGTGGAACATGTTTTTTGGCTCTCTTTATGGCATTTTCCCCACTAAATGACATCAGCAACAAATAATTTAACATGCACAAAAACTTTACGATCTTTGTGCGTATGACGAGTAATATCTCTCAGATGGAATCTGCTTTTGGTCGACGTCATATAAAATGCTGGTCTCATCTGGCATGGGCCATGACATTACGAAAATGCTGCTATACTATCGGCTAAATTCCCTCGCACAGTGCCTTTCTTTTCATTGAGATAAAAATAGTTTCGTTAAGTCTGTGCATTTCAGCAATATAATACTGTACTTTTTGCACTGTATTCATTTACTATGAGTCCAAGGGTTGCAGTGATGCTAAAGGGAGAAGAAAAAAAACTGATTACCATGGAAACAAAGCTTGCGATTATCAAGAAATATGAAAACCATCGACCATAGGGACAATTTTTAAGAATAAAGTGACGATTGAAGCAATTACATCTCGTAAGTGCATGACAATCCTCGCAAGTAGAAGTTTAAAAAATAACTCTTTTGATTTAATTTGAATCCACCATCTGCTCCCCCTATGCATCCACCCTCAACTCCACTCAACCAGCTCAAGGCAAGTCACACCAAGGGTAAATTGAATTGTAATTGTTTCTTTACATGTGTATTTATATATAATTTTTTTTAATTAGATGCCCATGCACTACGTATTAGTATCTACCATATATTATTTATTTATTGTAATGTTTTTATCGGGGTTGTTAGTTAATGCTAGCATTACCCTAGATCTGCACCTTGTATTGCATTGTTGTCCGTTTTCACTGATAAAACCTTTTCAACTAGCCTGTTAGCTATCTTGACAAAGGACAGTTGGATTGTCCTTCTCAAAGTCTCGCAAACTTAAAAAAAAAAAAACCTCTGGGTTTTCTGAAGTTTTGCAAGAAAGGGAAAGCAAAAGCATATCCTACTCCAACGTGCTGTCATCAAATGTGTTTTGTGATGACACGCCTATAAGCCTGTCAGAGGACAGGAAAAGTTGAAGATTCAGGTTTGACCTGTTAAGTATGGATTTGTTTAAAAAAACACGTAATTCAACATTAAACGATGTTTATTCACGTATCATCTGGTCCATACCTGAGCTTTAGTTTTTAGGCTGAATATATCTAGAATTCTTATCTTGAAATCTTCTTAAGTCATGTTTATTTGTACAGCCTTTAATCACAAGGAGTCTCAAAGGGCAGCACAGGAACAAATGGTATAAATTTAGAGTTTACCAACAGAGTAATGTGGAAACTTCACCAGGATCATAGACTTATCTAAAGCCCTTTTTAGCATAGCAAAGTCAACTTAGTTTTAATTTTATTGTAAACAGGGACCGGAATTAACAAACCTGTAAAATTGAGTTCTGTTCATCTGCTATGAAGAATGCTTTTCTGTATTTTTTTAAATATCGCTCCCCTATTATTATTTTTTTCACATATTTTTTGCCCTTGTTTTTGTCACCCTTAAAATGTATATGATTATAAATACATGTTAAGTCAAGTCAAGCCTTTAAGTTAAGCCTTTAATCACACAGTCTCAAAGGGCTGCACAGACTATTGCAAATCGTCATGATCTAAAACCTACATGAGGGCAAGGAAAAACTCAAAAACCTCAACATGAGGAAAATAAAGAAACCTTTATTTGACTGAACATGAAAATAATCCCCCTTCCAAGATTACCAGGCTACAATGGATGTTGCAATACACAGGTATTATATGTCATTCATATGTTATAGAATAGAAGTGTGTTTTAACCCTGGATTTCAACAGTTCCACTGAGGTTGTAGATCGAATCTCAGCGGGCAGAGCATTCCACAGCACCGGGGCCCGACTGGAGAACACTCCTGAACCTGCGGATCTCTTCTTGGCTCACTAGTAGACCAGCATTTTCAGCGCAAAGGCTTTGCACCAGAACATAGGGGGAAATTAAATATGAGGGAGCAAGTTCATGCATGATTTTATCTAAAACCAACAGAGCCTTAAAATCACATCTTAAGCTAACAGGGAGCCAATGCAGGCTAGCTAAAAACGTTGTAATTTGATCAAACTTTCTAAGTTAAAAGCCTCGCTGCAGCATTTTGGACCAGCTGCAGGTTTTTGATTTTGGACTTTGGGAGACCGGAGAGTAGTACATTACAGTAATCGAGACAGGAGCCAACAAACGCATGAATTATGATCTCCATTTCAGATATGTTATATAAAAAAATAAATACATTACCTTACATTTAGGAACATATCATTACAAATTTTTTTTAAAAATCTAATGATTTAATTTTAAAACGATTTTATATATATATATATATATATATATATATATATATATATATATATATATATATATATATATATATATATATATATATATATATATACATATATATATTATATTTATAATCTATTATATGTAACATACGGGCAATTTTAAGCACTTTATAGACAATTTTCTTTGCTAGTTTTTCTGTAAAAGATGATATAATTCAATTTTTAAATTATTTTGATAGTGAAACTTCTTTCAAACTATAGTTTAAATCTTCACATACTCCCTGGAATGACTTTGTATTACACCATTTGAGAAGCATTGCTTTCAATAATTAGTTAAACCGTAGGGCATATTACTTCTGATTTTGGGTTTTTGATCATTTAATGCGGTAAATAAACAATAAGGCTCTTAATTCATTCCACTAGAGAATTGAAACTTCACACAGATTGGTATAGTTCAAAATGTAGTATTGTTACATAGAGGGGAGATACTTTACCCTGTCCTCACCTGTATCTCGCACGTGTATCCGGTATCGATCACGCCTTTTCCGTCCTAACCTGTATTCTGCTTGTGTATCCGGTATCTGTCCTGTTCGGTATCCTGCTCGTGTATCCGGTATCGATCCCGTCTGTCCCGTCCTATCCGGTATCCGGTATCGACCCTGTACTGTCCAGTATCCTGCTCGTATGCCACTGGCTTCCTGTTTTCCCGCGCCTGACTTCTCTGCCCAGCGATCGCTGAATCGCTGCCGTTTGTGTTCCCGCGTATGACTGCCCCGGTCCCGTAAATAAAGCTTGGAGTGAAAACGTTACGCGTTTGGGTCTACCGTCTGTTCGGGTTCTGACACCCTTAGGGCATATTTTGTTCCATTTTGGGTTTTTGATATATTTATTTGTGAAATGAATGCGAAACCACTTAATTCAAACCGTTAGGAAACCGTATGTATTGATTTTTTAAAGTATACACGCCACTTCTCGGTTGATCCGAACATGAGTGCTCTACCTCCTGAGCCAAGTCAAGTCAAGACAATGACTTTTGTCATTTTTTGTATGGAAAATATTCGCTATAACACAGTTTTATTTTCTTGCTACTTCAGTAATTTGCACACTGCATTGTGTTCTGCGTTCTGAATAGCGAAACTTCTTAACCCGTATACCAATAACGCTGTGGTTTATGAAATGAAATGAAATGATCTGCATTTATATAGCGCTTTTCAAGTCAATGACTTCCCAAAGCGCTTTACATTGTGCTTCACATTTCCCAATAGCGGCCGTGATCTGTGCAGCCATGTAAGGCTGCTAACCTGCTTATTGGGGGTAATGGGGTTTCAGTGTCTTACCCAAGGACACTTCGGCATGTAACACGGACAAGCCGGGATTCGAACTGGGATCCCTTAATCCTAAAACGATCGCTCTACCTCCTGAGCTACTGCCGCCCCAAAGTATCAAAGTAAAGGTTTAAAATATAAGCGAATGGAATTTTCCTTATTGCCATTGATAACAATGTAGTGAACATTGTTTATGAAGTAATTAGACGTTCCACTCAAGGATAAACATGTAATACAGAACTCAACCAAACAAACTGGCCAAAGTCAGAAGTGCGTGGAACAATAGCACGATTGAAAACAATGCAAGGGCATTAGCAGCAACATATTCCCAAAGTAAGAGCCGAGAAACCAAACATAAATACTCATTTATATATCTACAAGCAGGAAATGTTATATAAATTATAAGATATATATTTTTCCTCTCAATCTTGTTGGCTTGTTTAGGGTGGTGATGGCAATGGGGAAGAAACTGTCTCTGAGCAGCATTAGTCTTTACTTTAAAGGATCTGTAGCAGTTCAAAGAGGTGGTGGCAAGGATGATATGTTGTGCTCCAGACTGGGCAGAGAGTTTCAGATGATTTTCTGTGTTCACTACTCTCTGTAATGATTCTTCGAATTTTGAGTTTATCGGACCCATAATGTTGGCAAAACAAAAGTATTTAAATGTATTACAATTGTAAAAAATGTTAATAACAGGTTTGGGCTATCAGGGGTTCTTTCTAAAACGCACAGCCGTGATAAATGAGGGTTCATGTATTTATCGGAGACTAAAAACCGAACATATTGTGTAAGTGATTGTCGATCAATAAAGTACAAATGCAGTCATATTTCTTTTAATTGCCTAACAAAGTTCAATAACGTGCGCCAAACTGGAAATAACCGGTGCTGCTGCCAGATTATTTATAGCCACAGCTACAGGAATGAAAAGCGAGGGTTGGTTAAGCAATTGAAGCGTTAAAAAACATACCTGGCGCATTTTTTTGAAGCGCCTCCCTTCCTTTTGCAGTCCTGACATTCAACTAGCTTGCGGGGAAAAAATTATTACGGCTGTTAGTAAACAGTCAAGAGTTGTCTTGCAGAGTTTATTCTGTCGGATTAACGCAAAATTTCTATTGCCGAAAATATACGATTAATCTGTAAAAACGATCCAGAACTGTCCCTGAAGGAATTATTATCCGACCCTGAAGAAATTAAGGTAAGATTTTTAATGAGGCTGTGTTTTTTTTTGTTTGGTTTTTTTTTTTTTTTTTCATTTTTCTTGAAATCATTTTTATAAATGTATTTAACGGATTTTTTACCCCATTTGATCATATTTTTCAGAATGTTTTTACTGGTCTTAATTGCGTTTCTTTCAAGTCCTGTTTCATCTTACGGTAAAACCACCTAAAATACAGTTTTACAATTCCTATCTATTTTTCCAATTATTCTTCTTGTACTTTTTTCACAGATGTTTCTGAAGACTTCTCATTCTCGCCTCAAGTTGGCGTAGGATTTGGTCTCTCTTATGCCTTAAAAGGTAGAGGGAGAATCACAGCCGTCCGAGTATGGGAGGCCAATAACAACTATATCTATGGGTGAATACATATGTCACAGTATTGTTAAATACATATTTACATGAGAATTGTGGTTGCTGTTTTACGGGAGTGAAATAATTGGTATGAATTATCACATTGTAAAATAACCATGAGAAGGGCTCTGCCCCCCAGACACTCCCCTACCTGAGAAATCTAGGTAGATGCATTCAATAAAATGCAGTTTTTTATTACTATTTATTTATTGTTATGTTTATTAATTATTTTATTTTATGATTGATCATTTTTTATAGGTAACAACTAAGGATGAGAGATTAAAATATCGATATCGGGTATCGATACTCGCAGCAATCAATACCGGTATCAAAATTTGAAATAAGAATAATCACAAATTAAGAATAAAATAATTTATGTAGGATACATCCGCCTTTTGGGGAGGGGGGCAACAGTGTAGTTACACTGCAAAGTTGAATATCCAAAATTAGAAAAAGAAATCAAGTAAAAAGATAACCATTTTAAATAACCATATAATTCTTATTCTAAGAAACTTTTTCTGGTCAAAACAAGGAAAATGTGTTTAAAATACAAAAAATATATATATCTGCCATACCTGCTGTTTATGGTCATATTGCTCATTTTAGTAAAATTTATTTCAATTACCATTGACTATTATTTTAGAATAAAAATGTTCAGTATATTATGAAAGAACAAAAGTAATTCTGAAAATAAGCAAAATCATGTCTAAAAAATGCATATGTATCTTTTTTTAGAATTAAATGTTACTTTTTAGGTTTTCGTAGTACAAGCTTTTAGTCGAACAGCAAAATTATCCACCAGATCTGAAAGTAATTCACTTGCAAGTATTAAAAAAAGTTTCAATTGTTGTAAAATGAACAAAATAAAGCTTATGTTAGAAGTTAAAAATTAAATCAATTGCAAGCAAATTTTGTTCAGATGGTGGATCAAATTGCTCCTTTAAAGTATTATTGTATTATTTAACAAGAAAGAAAAAGAAAAAAAAAGGTTTCAAAAAAGTAATACAAAACTTGAATACGATTTGCCCTTGGGTCAAGATAAATTTCAAAAGGTAGTACAGTACTGTAATTGTACTGTACTGTAATTGTATTGCCACTTAGACTTGGTAAGCATTATAAATGCAGTTACTGTATTTAATTAAAGCCTCATAAGCATGACTCTGACAATACAAGTAACATCCGCTCCACTCGTACTTACGACAACAGCTAACATTTTTACCAAACTGTATATTTTTGTATTTATATACAATTGTTTAAATTTTCAAAATTCCTATAAAATCACAATGACCTACCGCTAGAGTGCTATTTCGGGAATCCGTCTGAGGATAATATTTTAGAGGTAAGATCGAGCCTATATGACAACTCATCTCATCTCATCTCATTAGCCATACCGCTTATCCTTGTTAGGGTCGCGGGGGGGCTGGAGCCCATCCCAGCCATCTCCGGGCAGTGGGCAGGGGACACCCTGAACTGGTTGCCAGCCAATCGCAGGGCACACAGGGACAGACAACTCATTCGCTCATTCACACCTAGGGACAATTTAGACCGGCCAATTCACCTGAAATGCATGTTTTTGGAATGTGGGAGGAAACCGGAGTGCCCGGAGGAAACCCACGCAAGCACGGGGAGAACATACAAACTCCGCACAGGAAGTCTGGAGCTGGATTTGAACCCACGACAGGTTCCCATGACATGAACTGTGCCGCACAAGCGCTAACCACTGCGCCGCCGTATATGACAACTAGTAGATAGAAATCAGCAGCAGATGGCGTCATTGTATGGATTTCGACTTACGGCCGATTTTGACTTGGGTTGGAAACTATCCCGGTCGGAAATCGAATGTAACCTGTAAAATTCACAATTCAATGTGTTTTTTTTAATTGATCAGACTCCAACTTCGCTACGGCTACATCTGGACCCCTGTTGTAGGATTTAAATTCGGTCAAATCCAGGAAATCGAATTGTTCGAGGACGAGGCCATAGTGCAGGTGTCGGGAAAATATGCTTTCTACATCCAGTCCCTGGTATTCACCACCAACCTGGGCCGCCATTTGTTCGCCGGACGGCCCGTGGGACACTCGTTCAACATGAACCCGGAGAACGAGGAAGCTGAGCTCCGTTTCCTCAGCGGCAGGTTCTTCGGTGCCATCACTTCCATAGGCGCACACTGGGGTGCAGTTTCCCAACCGTTTGGAATAAAGAAATTATAACTTTAATAGATTACCATTGGACATATGCTTTGTTATTTAGTTATCTGTTAACTCAATTTCTGCTGACATATTTGGACGACTTTCACCGTCAATGGTATTGAGTGAGTTTATTATTCCCAAAACATAATTGCTTTTCACAATTTTTCTTATGCTCAAGTTTTTTAAGGAATTTGTTATTATCCATTCTGTTGCCATTGTGTTGTGCTGAAATTCCATTTATTGTTAATAAATATTAAACAATCAAATACAAATGACTCAATTGCTTATATTTTTTCCATTTCCTTCAATAGTTTTAGTGTCATATTGTTGAAAGCCATAACCCTTTAAAATCAACCATTTGGGGACTTTTCCACCAATTGTTTCTTTTGACAATGAACTACAAAGATCACAACTTATATGTTTCAATTGTTGGTGAAATTGATATTTAATATGCTTTTTCAAAATGTATGACATTTGCATTTCGACACCAGGAAAATAAAGAGATAACTGCGTACTAAATGATAAACAATTAAGAAACAACTAGAAAATAGAAATAGGCTGAACTAAAAACAGTTCATGGATGCAAAATCTTGTTTACGAACAGTAAGTTGTGTAAAATAATAATACGATTTACAAGGTTTTTTAAGTCCAATTTTAGTTCATTCTGAATACATACAAATATTAGTATGTCATGTTCTGGAGGGGGAGGGATCGCGGCAGCTGAGTGGTTAGCGCGTCTGCGGCACAGTTCTGAGGTCATGGGTTTACATCCAGCTACCAGCCTTCCTGTGTGGAGTTTGTGTGTTCTCCCCGTGCTTGCATGGGTTTCCTCCGGGCACTCCTGTTACCTCCCACAATCCAAAAAACATGCATATCAGGTTAATTGACTGGCCCAATTTGTCCCTTGGTGTAAATGAGCGAGTGAATCGTCTGTCTCTATGCGCCCTGCGATTGGCCGGTAACCAGTTCAGGGTGTCCCCTGCCCACTGCCGGAAGATAGCTGGGATGGGATCCAGCTCCCCCTGCGACCCTAGTGAGAATAAGCGGTGCAGATAATGGATGGATGGCTATATAATGTATATAATGTATATATATATATATATATATACTGTATATGTATATATATAATGTGTATGTATATATATCTCATCTCATCTCATTAGCCGTACCGCTTATCCTCATTAGGGTCGCGGGGGGGCTGGAGCCCATCCCAGCCATCTTCGGGTAGTGGGCAGGGGACACCCTGAACTGGTTGCCAGCCAATCGCAGGGCACACGGGGACAGACAACTCATTCGCTCATTCACACCTAGGGACAATTTGGACCGGCCAATTCACCTGAAATGCATGTTTTTTTTGGAATGTGGGAGGAAACCGGAGTGCCCGGAGAAAACCCACGCAAGCACGGGGAGAACATACAAACTCCGCACAGAAAGTCTGGAGCTGGATTTGAACCCACGACAGGTTCCCATGACATGAACTGTACATAATGTGTATGTATATATATATATATATATGTATATATATATATATATATATATATATATATATATATATATATATATATATATATACATACACACATTATACATTTATTGATTTAGTATTATTTTTTTAATATTTACTTTACGTTATGAATTTGTATGTATAGCAGCACGGCGACACAGTGGTTAGCGCGTGTGCAGCACAGTTCTGAGGTCATGAGATCGAACCCCCAGCGTGGAGTTTGCATGTTCTCCCCGTGCTTGCGTGGGTTTCCTCCGGGCACTCCGGTTTCCTCCCACATTCCAAAGACATGCATGTCAGGTTAATTGGCCGGTCCATATTGTCCCTAGGTTTGAATGAGCGAGTAAATTGTCTGTCCCTGTGTGCCCTGCGACTGGCTGGCAACCAGTTCAGGGTGTCCCCTACCCACTGCTTGAGCATAGCTGGGATGGGCTCCAGCACCCCCGCGACCCTATTGAGGATAAGCGGTGCAGATAATGGATGGATAGATGGAATGGATGGATTTGATTGGATATTGATTGCAGTTTAGTTTTGGCTTATAGGCACTGTGGTTTCTATTAAAATTGCTTCTCCTGAGTTACCGTGAATAAGTTTATACTTCAAGCAAAAAACTCGTTGTATGGCTGCTCAACCACTTCCTAGTAACAAAACGCCAAGTACACACCCACAATTATGACATCTAAATGAATAGGCAGTGATGGTGGCGGACCTGTAAGGCAACAAACCGGGCGATTTTCTCCTTTTGCATACTTTGGTATTTCTACAACCAGGATGTGATCGTTATCAAAAACAGTTTCAGATTTTAGCACAGTTATAAAGCTGCCACTACAACAAAAACGACAATACTTGGATCTGCTCGCTTGGATTTTTGAGCACAGAAAACTGAGTGAGTGGAATTCTTTTAAGTCATTTTTACGGGGAACTGGGTTTGTTTTGTTTGTTTTTTCATTGATTTTCCTTATTGGTGACATTTTTACTGATTTCTAACTAGGTAACTACCAGGTGTCAATTGAGCAGGTAATTATTGTGCTACAATAAATTGAATTTACATACACAACAGATATTGACACGGCTGGATATTTAACTTTGTGCTTTTTATTTTCTTATCATTTCAACAGAATGGATAAAGTTGTATTTGTTACAGTCGCCGTCTCGAGCATTTTCCTTGTCGGTAAGTTATGATGTTGATTTTTCTTTTATTGCAACGTAACAAACAGTCAGTTTGTTGCTGAGAGGATTTTTGAAAAATAATATTGATTTTTGTAAATATATCACAGGTTATTTTGTTACGTAATCTATTGAAAGAATCAAAGAAATAAGAAGATAGTTATTAGATTAAATCCTAACAAATGTCACAGTTAATGGTTAACTCTAATTCTTTAGAGTTGTAAATATAATTTTTAAATAAAATACTACCGTAATTTACAGACCAAGTTTTGAAATTATTACCACATAGTTCTATGTTATAAATGACGCTAAAGGGAGACTCTAAATTTTGATGACAATACAATTTAATAGCCATTTAATAATATCATGTATATGAATTCGTCAATTTTTCCGATAAAAATGTTCATAATGAGTTACTTTTAAAGGAGTCTCCCTATTGATAACATTTTGTGTCTGAAGTGTGGAAAATAATGTATACATTTCTTATCCTTTCAGACTATTCTTCCACACTTGTACTCTACTTTTGCTGTCATAATTATTATTTAGGCCCCAGTTTATTTAACCACTAGATGGCACTGTATACTTCTAAAGCAAACAAAAAACTGTGCCAAGAGCACAGCGTATTAGCAAGATGCCAGACAAACATGGCGGCGATTTATAGGTAGGGATTCCACGGTGGGAAAGAAATAGAAAAATCAGGCACACAGCTTATAAGCAACTGCTTGTTTCATGTTGATAAAAAAAATATTGGAATGTGTTGCTTTTGACTTAACCTGGGCGGTTTGTTGGCGTTGAAGGAAATACAACTTGACATGCAAAACATTTAAGAAGTTCTCAGACATTATGGAAAGATTAAAGCTAAATGTTTCCATTTGTCATTTTCTCCAAGTTGAATCTGAGTTTTCTCAAACAAATATAACTACCCTATGTGAAACGTTATATCGCACAGACAGACAGATTAGATGATTAATGGATGGATCCACGGGTGGATTGACAAATGGATGACTGGATGGATGGATGGATGGATAGATTAATTGATGAATTCATTATTGTATTGATTGATCAATTGATCTATTGATCATTGTATTTATTGATCAATGGATGGTTTGATGGATTGCCCAATGGTTGGATGAGCAATGAATGGATGGATGGATTGATTGACAAATGAATAAATGGTTGGATGCATTGACTGATGGTTGGATAGATGGATAGACCTATAGATAGATGGATTGATAAATGTACAGATGAGTGGATGGATGGATCAATGGACTGATTGGACAGATAAAAAGATAGATGGGTGGGTTGGCCGATGAATGGACGATGGATCGGTGATTAATGGATAAAAAGATGGATGGACATACAGATTGATGGATGCATGCATAGATGTTTGTATTAATGAATGAATAAATTGGTTGGATGGATGGATGGATGATGAATGGATAGACCAATCAATAGATGATTAGATGGCTGGATAGATGGATTGATTGATTGACTAAAAGATGGATGGTTGGATGGATGAATGGATGGATTCGACCCTGGGATCATTAATGTCGAGAATTATTAAACTAATTTGTATTTCAATCTTTTTTTCTGTTTTTTTTTTTTTATTCCAGCTCAAGCTAAGCCTTACTCATTTTCGGAGCCTGTTGGCTCTGGAGGGGGTGATTCATTCTCTCTCAGTGGATATGGCCCGATCACGGCTGTAAGGTTATGGGAGATCTTTAACAATCGCATCTGCGGGTAATTATTTATACCTTTTCGATTTTTCAAATAATTACTATTACAGTAAGAATAATAATTCAACAAACGTTTTGATGCCACCAGGATTCAGCTGCGCTATGGC
This sequence comes from Urocampus carinirostris, assembly GCF_059441175.1. Classification (NCBI taxonomy): domain Eukaryota; kingdom Metazoa; phylum Chordata; class Actinopteri; order Syngnathiformes; family Syngnathidae; genus Urocampus; species Urocampus carinirostris. The sequence goes on along the minus strand of NC_142350.1, from coordinate 10,034,851 downwards.
CCGACTTGGTCCCCTTTAATCGGCCAGGAAATAGGAACAACCAAGGAGCTGGTGCTGAGAAAGGAAGAACATGTTATTCAGATCTCAGGAAAACACTCGGGATATCTCCAGTCGCTCATTTTCGTCACCAGTGCGGGACGAATACTGCAAGCCGGGCAGCCTTCAGGAACCTCCTTTAATATGTACGCCCCCAGTGAGGAGTCTGAGCTCATCCTCATCAGTGGCCAATTCAAAAACAAGAACGTCATCACGTCTTTTGGGGCGCACTGGGGCACCCCTCAATATTACATATAGTTTTCTTTCACACGTAGTCCTTCACAATGTCTTGATGTAAAGCACTACCAAATGATTTGCATAAACTTCCCTGTAGAAATTTAAAAGCTGTATCTATACTTATTATTTTTGCAATGTTTTCAACTGTAATCAAATGCTTGGGTTCAATGTTAAGGTCCAGGATGCGCTAGTTAGCCCGTAGCACCAGTAGCATGCTTGTAATTGTGGAGGAATATTTCCATATGCAGAAAATAAAAAAATGTTAACAGTTGGAGAAGTCAAAAAATTAAAGTTCAATCTTCTCTTTCAATATTTATTTGTGTGTTAATTGTGAATAGTAAACCAAATTACAAACGCCTCCTTCTTTCTGTCATTTTTTCCACACCTGCACACTTTTGTTTTAATCTCATTTTTAAGGGGGTTTTTATTTATTTTTTAATACAACTAATTCAAGGTGTGACCGGCTTACATCCAGCACAGGGAGTGGTTGGTTCTTTTTTTCTTTTTCTTTTTTTGTAATGCATCACAATGAAGGATTTAAGGAAGTTACTTGAGGTACCAGTCAGACTGATTAAACAAGTAATTAATGCAACTAAGGTTGTAATTTACTTTTGATTAAAATAACCTCTAGACATTATGGCTAATGTTAAACCAAAATGGAAAATTTTGACTAGCAAAACCTCCCTGCTCACTTGGTAGTTTAAAGTTAAATTATGTTATTTTGTTTGTTTTCACTTTAAAAGATATGGTGTTCATGCCAACACGTTCTAGCTAAACCTGCTAGAAATGTGGAAACACAACCATGCAAAATTTGGACTTGCATAACCTTTTCATTTGCTTTATTCTAAGACAATTAATTTGTATTAATCAATACCCTTTCCCCCCCAACTACAAGCCTCAGTTGTAAACTCAAGTCAAAATGTATAAAGTGCCAGGACAATGAGAATGACCAGTATTCAACTCCTCACCAACGAAGCAGGTGTAGTTAATATGAAATTGAACTAATTCATATATACTTCATATAATGTTATTCAATTGTAATAGTTCCATTTGCTATAGACCTTTTACACAGCTAAATTATCTCTACTTGAAATGACACCACCACAGCATTGTCATTTCACCTGCTATAGATTAAGCCACATGAAATTCAAATTATTTTTTTACTCCAAGCCAAGACATGTGAGGTATATTTTTATACCCGTGGACAACAGCGTCGTAAATGGCAAAACATGCGTTCATTGCTAGCTTGCCCTCCAATGTCGGACTGCATTTCCCGTGATGCTTTGAAGCGCGGCAGCAGCCGTGCACTCCGGCTTGCCCGCAGCGATGAAACCATAACGCATTGCAAGAAGATAGATGAGAAATCATTGACTTTAACGTTTGCTCCAGGTCTTCGAGTGATGCCCTCATCGGCGGAGTGACGTAATGGCCGTCGAAGGTAAAATGACACCGAGCTTATAATGATGTTGTGTGCAAAGAGGAAATAGTTAAAAAGCTGTGACTGCGTAGCCAGATTTCAAACTAGTCAACTGTGAATATTTGGGGTCTTCTTTGCGTTCCCTGCATCACTGTGCATGTCATCTTCTCGCCACGACAGTGCACGTACATCTCACGTGGGGCATTTTTCCGCGTGCACGTTCCTTTTCTATTGTTTGAGCGCGTGATCGTTTCCTCTGAGTGACGCAATAAATCCCTGCGAGGAGCTCCTACACAATCTTCTCCCTGCGACTGTATTTCTAGTTCTGATTTGGGATAAGGCTAAGTCTCCCCCCAAGCGGGGTCTTGTTGTGATAGTGCCTGTGATTTTCCCAAGACTGGTCCAGCTCCTGCAGCAGGTGGTCTTGTGACTGAGCGTGATTCGGTTCTCAAGCTGCATCTCTGAGGGCATGTGAGAGAGGAATCATCCGGACTGTTTGTGGTTTGCGATGCTTGGCAGGTCTCATCTTATAGGAGGCATCTCGTGGATCCAGAACCCAATGAGAGGTACGTCGGTTAGTATATCCAAACCTCAAACATTTTTTTTTCTGGCTGGTTTTTGGTTATGATTGGTATGAAACTCAATGTCCCTTGTTCAGCCAGAACTTGAAAATCTTGTTGTTTGATGACGTGGACAAAGCTTTGTTGCTTTCGGATTCCATGTCCAACATGCCTTGCATTAGTGGCAGTGAATAGGGAGACAAGAATGAAATATGCTGTCTGTACTCACAAACAAAGACAAGTACTGTTACATTTGCAGTTTTGAAAAGTCCATTCTTCATGTGCAACTTTGATTTTGCAATCGGTTGGTTGTTTGGTTTCGCTCAGCTTCAAAGTGAGCACGCATCTCTCTGTTTGGTTCTTTGCTCGGGTTGAAAGTTTAGAAATAAACAGGACTTGACTTCAGCACCTTGATATTTGGGGCTAAAAGTTTGTATTGTTACATGCCTGTCAACCTCAGCTAATTGCTACTCTTATTCATGATTGCAATTCCCTTTGTTAATCGACATAAAAACCTTACAAATATAACACAGCACCCATTCACTCACAGTAAGAAAGACGGTAGATAAAAACAAAGATAATTTTTCAAGTGTATTCCATTTATCCCCCCAAAAAAATGCATGAACAAGGATAATATTTACAAGTGCACAGTGAGCTACCGTACTTTGTCATCTGCTATCAAAGACCAAAACGACCTTGATTAGACTTGAAATGAGCAAAACGAGATCGGTTTGTCATAAAAACAAGTTTTGAAAATGGATTTCTAATTTTAAAAAATTCCTGCGCAAAAATTGTTGTAAGGCGTACTCAATTTGAAATGATCAAATCATATAAAATACAAGGAAAATGTATGAACTCACAGGTATGTTGTTTTGTGTGATTAATCTCAAGATTACAAGACTCAAAATATGAAAATGTGATTACGTCAAAAACTGGGTTGCTTTGCACCAACTCCGTGATTAAAATGTTAATATTCAACCCTTCCTTGTGACCATTTTTTGCAAAAGGTTGAATCTATTTAGGGCTGTTCTCAGTATTGTTTTCCAATTATTTGTTATAGGTTGCATCGACTCAACAGATAAACCAATATACGTTTATGTAATATTTTATTTTGATATGTTTGTTAAAAGTGTACTAAAAATTCATTCTTAATCCCATACAAGTTGTAACAAATAATCTTATAAAATACAGTATTCAATTAACTGTATTTTGTCAGTTTTGTTCTGTTGTTATAATTTGTTAGGTTATTTAGTTTGATTATTTTACGTATATTATTATGATATATATTTAGCTGATTACTTTCCTTTTTGCTAAAAATAAGAATACATTATTCAATAAGAACAAAATTATGATAATTAATCGAGATAAAAAAATGTTTAAATCATTTAAGTCTATTAAAATAACACATAAAAAAGGGTATGAAGAAAATACAGCAAAAAGTAAAAAAGGTAATGTAAATCGAATACGACTAATAATTATTTTTTAACGTCATGATAAATATGTTTGATTTAAAAAAAATATTTTTTTCTTATTTTTCTATAAGTAATTCTAAAATAAATTATTCACGAAGAACACAATTAAGATTATTAGTCAAGTTAAAAAAAAATTAAAATATCATTTAAGTTAATAGAAATCAAGTAATAGGAAAAATAAAATACAACGAAACCCTAAAAAATCACATAAAACTATTTAGAATTAGAAATGTCTCTATTTATATTTACAAAAATGTAGTAAAGATTGTTTACAACCAGATTAGACGTGGCACTCCAGGATGGACGTCATAAAGGACAGAAAAAATAATATAAAACATGATAAAAATTGGCTAAATATTTTGTGCAACTACGCATTAACTCTAATGCCACTTGAACAAGATTTTTTTTATTCCTTTTTTGTTCCCTCTGTGATGGCCGTGCAACAAATGACCTAAAATAGGCTAAAAATATTCCACTTGCATAAGCGCTGTTATTTGTGCACGTTATAACTATGCTGTCTTGGCTAACTGTTAAAAAAACTGGATTAAATATTTACACCGATTACAGTTATAGAAGTAAGAAGTTTACATGTTTTGTCTCAATGAACTCAACTTATTAAACTTTTTTTTCCCATTTTTTAGATGGTCTCTAGTTAAAACGTTTCACCCTAAAGCCCCCCCGGTGGAGTACACTGTCCGGCTCTCCGACACTTCAAAGTCGAATACGTCGCTTCTCGTATCATTTGCCGGAGAAAAATAACACCCCTCCGTTCCGTCGCAGTATTTTACCAAGCCCTCAGACGCGAAATATAGGTCAACTATTTCATTATTTATAACACATGAGAAGGCAATTTGGGTTTTGGAATATTGATGAGTGCTTCTGAATTTGCAGTTCTGTTGGGAGTAATGCTACAACAGTTTCCGTGTGATTGCACAAAACGGATACAAGACAAGGATAAGAGGTTCTGATGAGTTTTTCTCAAGTTCTACAAACGATGGAAAAACCTCTAAAGAACTCATTTAAGCATAGCTTTATCCGTTATAGTTAAATTGATATATTTATATCCAGTAGTTCTTTGTGGTTAATTGGGAGACAATATTCAAATTATCCATTAGTATACTGCTTGACCTTTGAAGCTAGAGTCATATTTGCTCTTCGTGAATTTCCATGACAACAACATTTTCCGTTAAAACTTGTAAGTGGAAATCACAACCCACACAAGTTCTTAGAGGGAAAGTATGTAATATTTAGCGCCTCCTAGTGGTACAGAAAAAAAATGTTCATTCGTTAATAAAATAAAACAAAAACATTGACAAAATACATAAACTATCATACCAATGTTAAAGAAATCATTAGTCACGAAACTTTTCGTTTAGTTTGTGGAATCCATAGGTAGACGTCGCCGCCATTTTTGTCTCCGGTCTCGCTGCTACGGGCACTCAAAGCGACCGAAACTCGCTATGTGTTTGGTGAAGCTCCCGTTTGTGCTGCAATGTGGACATACCACGAATTGAATTAATTTCCATATGTTTTTTGCCAAGTCTCGTAAGTAATGGAAATGCATATCCTGTTCATCCCATATTCACAAGTTTTACTTTAATTACGGAACGCCACCTTCGCTTATATTTGTTTTTGTCATATGTTTACGAGGGCGCAGTCATATGCTCAAAGAAAGTGCAGTTAAAGTGGCCGCAGTAACTTCACACTGGTAAATATAGACCCCCCTGTTTACTGTGGATATTTATGTAATTACTATAAAACAAATTAGACGTTATTATTTATACACATTAAATACGGGGATCCACTGCGTACACCTATCTCTGACGCCAAAGTGACCGAGGTCACGTCAGACAAAGTCGATGGCCAGAAGCTCATGATACCATATTCTATAATTGACGATAACCGACCCAACAGAAGCGTATTTAAAAAAAAAAAAAAAAAAAAAAAAAAAAACTTCCTGGAGAAAAAAACAACAACTTTGTTTCGGTTCCCATCGATCCTCTGGACCAGGGGTGTCACACAATAGAACAAACATTCTCTCGGGGGCCGGACTAGTAAATTAGAGAGAAAGAAAATGAAATAAGAGAAAGAGAGGGAGAGAAAAAGAGAGAAGGTGGGACAAAGAAAGGGAGAAAGAGGGAGATAGAGAGAGAGAAAAGAGAGAGAGAACGTGAGAAACAGAAGAGATAAAAAGAGAAATAGTGAAAGAGGGGGAAAGAAAGAGATATAAAGAAATCCAAAGAGAAATAGAAAGGGCGAAGGCGGTAAAAAGAGGAGAGGAAACCAAGAGAGAGAGAGAGAAAGAGAAAAGAGAGAAAATGGGAAAAAGGAAGAAAGAGCAAAAGAAGGTAAAAGACACAGAGGGAGAAAGAGACAAATAGAAACAAAGAAAAAGAGAGACAGAGAGAGAAAGAGAGAGGATGAGAGAGACACACAGAGAGAAAGAGAGAGAGAAAGAGAAAAATACAAGTACAGCGTCTTTGTGAGAGGCACCTGGATTTGGCAACATCGAGTGGACATGTATTAACCTGCAGCTCGTTTTTCTCTTGCGCTTCTCTTAGCGTTGTCTGGCGGGCCGAATTCAATTTTTTTTTGATTCAGGGCATGTTTTTTACATTGGAACAATTTTGCGGCACACCACTAACCAAAAACGTTATAAAATGGCATTGAGCAGTATGTTTAATTACAATATAATTTATAATTCCCCCTGTATTTACAGCACAGACACTTGACAATGACATAGTATTTGCAGATAATGATTTATAAATCTTTTATAAAATTTGAAATGTTAAAAAGTGACATTATATAATTTCTCACGGCACATCTGACAATCTCTCACGGCACACTACTGTGTCGCGGCACAGTGGTTGAAAAACACTGCCTTAGCAGGCCTGATCCGGCCCGCGGGCTGCCTGATTGACACCCCTGCTCTGGACGTTGAGTTGATCATGAAGCCACCAGCATGCCTTTATCCATCTCAAACATTTCTCCAAATTAGTTTTTGGCTGATGAAAAGGTACGAACCTCACCCCTACCAATCGTCCGGGATACCTCTGATCTCAATTACAAGTGTCCCAGAAACATCGCCCGACCGATTTGATACAGAACACTGTACGAGAGTGTGGCTCACATGTGCATTGTCTGTGACATAACTGACCTAAATCGGCAGCCACTGTCTGGTGTCTTACTCGTGTTCTGATGCCTATAAAGGAGAGCTGTTGGAGCTATGAATAAAGTGACACCTAGTGGTCAATTATTACATAATGTAAAACTTGATTGATTATGTATTATCGATTAACTATCACATTATTTGTTCCGTTTTTTTATCGATATAATATGAAGGTGATTGATTTTTTGTTCAATTCAATATTGCAATGTTAAAGTAGGCTGCACGGTTAACCAAAATCTAATCGATATCGATGTGACGTGGTGCGATTGTGTAATCACACTCCGTTATTTTCAAGGAGTTATAGTTTCATGTTTGGGTTTTTGTTCCCCCTTTTTCATTTGAGTGATGAAGTGTTTGACCAGCCAGAACAAAGCAGGACAATCAGAGGTTTTAATGGCACTAGCCAATAAAAGGCGAGGCAAAGTTTGCAAGTTGCACACGATAACAATAAATAGAATACATTTATGAGAAAATGTCACATTTAAATGCTGAGGTTTTTTTTTTGTATTTTGCTATTTTTACCATACTTTTCAAAAACATTACAAAGAAGTGCACATTATTTTAAATATGAAGGATGGATTGTAGAACCAACTACAAATGTATATCATTTGACCATTTTGTCATGTCCTGCACGGTTGTCATGGCGCCCAGCTGGCCCCGCCCCTTGACACCAGCTGAGACGCATTGGACTGATTGCTTTTGGAGTACTTAAACGCTCCTTTTGGAACTGCCCGTTGCCAGACCATTGCTTTACCTTGTTGAAGACCTGTTCATGCCTGTTTGATCTGAGTAATGCCTAGTTTGTAATTTTGATTGCCTTTAAACCCGTTTGTTTTGTTATTGGTTTGTTTGTGTGTTGGACAACTTTTATTTCCTAATTAAAGTGACAGATCGTCTACGCATATGAGTTCCGACTTCCTGCTTCCCGGTCCGTTTCCTGACACATTTATACATCCTTGAACTGGTGCATCCCCACGTTTTATTTAGATTGATGATCCATTTCAAATTAAGCCATGCAAGGCAACTACCTGCTATCGAGGGCATTCGGGATTCAGTGTCTTGCCCAAGGACACTTCGACAAATAAAACAAAGGAGCCGGGAATCAAACCTGTTACCAAGCGCTCTACCTCCTGAGCTAATGCCCCCTTTGAAAGAACATACTCAGAGAAACTCTTAAAAACCTCAAAATCATTTTTTAAGCAACATCTTTCAAAACATATCTAGAACGCCTATTTCATGGTTATACCTAAAGACTGATGCAGCTATCGGTTAGTTAGTGTGTAAAAGGGAAAGGTGTAAAGCACATTGTAAAGCGCTTTGGGAGGTCTTCATTGACTTGAAAAGCGCTATATAAATGCAAAACATTTACATTTAAAAAATGTCATTTTAAAGGGCTATATTCATTTAATTTTTCCGGTTTCTTTTAAACACACTTTTCACAGGAAGTACAAATAAATACATATTTATTTTCAATATAAAATAAACAATAATATAAAAAAATACATGTAGGATAATATGTAATTTTTAAGGCATTTTCTGTTTGTTTTTTTCAACATGTTACCTAGTGTTTACTATGTTTGTGTATTGTAATGCTAAATCTATTTCACCCTGGTCATCCTGGAAGGGGGATTGCAACTTTTGAGGCCCCTTCTCAAGGTTTCTTTTTTCCTCACGCTGAGGTTTTGAGCTGTTCCTTGCCCGGATGTTGGTTTAAGATCAGGTAATTGTGTAATTGTAATCCTGTGCAGTCCTTTGAGACGTTTTTGTGATTAAGGGCTGTATAAATTATTGTGGCTTGACTTGACTTGTCTTTTTATCCAAAGATTACAAAGAAGTGCCTATATTGTATTTACACTAGATTTTGAAATACAAATATGAAGGTGGAATTTTATAAAAAGTTAATACTTTGACCAGGTTCTCCCTCCCCCAAATATAAAATGATTAATCCTTATGTTCCAGAATAAAACTGATGTAAAATATCCATACCCAGAGAGTGAAATATATCATATTTGAACATAAAAATAAACGAGATGGCCAAAGCTCTTGATGCAAGCATCAAGAAGGAGCCTCAAAGTGCAGCCCGAGTCTAGCCCAAGCGCTTGTTTACGCCCGTGGCTGATTTTGTTCATTTGCATCAAACCTCCTTAATATCCTGCTCGTCCTGCCTGTGCAGCCATTCAGAAAAGTCATTCCAGATCCATTCCCAGATTTAACACAGCAATAGAATTAGGGGAATGAAAAAACTATCATTACAGCGGGCGATATCGGATTACATCTGTTGAGCTGTAACGACTGTAAGGAGCATCTCCTCGGCTTTGTGGGAAAAATAAAATAAATTGCATTAGGATGATTGAGGACGAAGTAAATGTCACGGCAAAGAATTACGCCGTCTTCCCTGGGGTGGGCTTATCGCAGTTAAGTGTGGCCTTGTGAAGTAGGGCTCGATGAAATCGACGACGACAGCCTTTGCGTGCAGGAGCAAATGTTAAAAAATGTACGTCTGTATTAAAAAGGATTGTTTATGTTCTGTTTGTGTCCCCCTGTTCCCTAAACACAAAACATGGCCATGTTAGTTATTGTGTTACATCCCATTTTCCTCCTTTTCATGATGCTCCAGGCCAGTTTATTGCACTGTTTTACCACAAAACTACTTTATTGTGGCAACTCTAAAATGTGTTAATCTACCTCGTAACACACCCTCATGCTATCACAAATTATATTTTTTGTTCTACATCTAAATGTAGCTGTTCCTTCTTTTTCCTGGGAAGCTGATTATTTTAAAGTTTAGTAGAAACTCAAAACAAGGAGAGAACACATCAATGGATTTTGAACTTGCAACGAGAACAGGGAGAGAGCCCAAACATCAGATAATAAATTCCAACCTGTTTTAAAATCCCTTCTCTAGGAATTGTCTTTTTATTAAATTCACAAGGTTACAAAAGCAGATCCATCCTAAAGGGTGCAAAATCAAAGAACAGCAACATGATAGGCTGTTGTAAACAGTTCATAATAGTCAAAACACCGAACAATAGTACACAACAATGGTCAAAAACGAACTGGTATCCTATGGAATCTGCTTTCTTGGTGTCAGAATTAACTTATCAAAAGGAAAATGAAATGTGGAGTGGAGTTGCCAAGACCACAGCAGATGAAAATGCTGATTTTTTTTCAAAATGAGATCCAAATGTCCATGATTTGCAGAAGAAATTTCAAGTGTGGACTCATCAGACCGCAGCAGATGAAGAAAATATCAAGTCATGTTTATTTGTATAGCCCTTAATCACAAAGAGTCTCAAAGGGCTGCAAAGATCATCACTATTGCAAACTACTGACTATTATTACACCATGATCTAAAACCTACATAAGGGCAAGGAAAAACTTAAAAACCTCAACATGAAGAAACCTTGAGAAGGGACAGCACATGAGATAATCCCCCCTTCCAGGATGACCAGGCTGCAATGGATGTTACAATAACAAATAATACACATATATTGTCAACATAAGATATAGCTTATTCATATGCTATAGAATAGAAGTGTGTTTTAAGCTTAGATTTAAACATTTCCACTAAGGTTGCAGATCGAATCTCAGGGGGAAGAGCATTCCACAGCACCGGAACCCGGATGGAGAACGCTCTCGAACCTGCGGAGCTCTTCTTGGCTCTTTAGATCACTAGTAGACCAGCATTTTCAGAGCAAAGGCTCCGGACCGGAACAAGTCCATGCATGATTTTGTTGACTACCAACAGAACCTTAAAATCACGTCTTAAGCTAAAAGGGAGCCAATGCAGTTAGCTAAAATCGGGGTGATGTGATCAAACTTTCTTGTCTTAGTTAAAAGCCTTGCTGCAGCATTTTGTACCAGCTGAAGGCTCTTGATTTTGGACTTCGGGAGACCGGAGAGTCGTGCATTACAGTAATAATTTATTTTCTCCAAAAACAACCAAACGCACATGATTTACTACAGAAAATTCAAATTTGGGCTCTTCAGACTGCAGCAGATCAAAATGATGATTAATTCTGACAAAAAAATCAAAACTTCCACTTTTTGCAAAATAAAATACAAATTTGAACTCGTCAAACAGCAGCAGGTCCAAACACCCATGATTTGCAAAAGAACATTAGTATATTAACTTTTTATTTATTATTATTCAGCCAGTATCAACCATCAACATGATATCTACCGGAAAACATTTTGTCACGCAAAGCTATCGACGTGACTCGTCGCCTTCGCCGTGTTTTTGGACCCAGCACTGCTGTGTTGGGAGTCATTAGGTGACCAAACCCCCCAATTCCAACCCTTAATGCCGAGCGCCAAGCAGGGAGGCAATGGGTACCAATGTTGACCTCCCAGTCTCGGAGCGGGCGCCCTACCATCTAGGCTACCGAGCTGGTAACTCGTCACACCAACAGCAGATTCAAATGGTAATTATTTGCAAGTAGACTCATTTGACCACAGCAATTCCAAATCCCCATGATTTCCAAACAAAAAGTAAAATATGGACTCGTTAGAGCACAGTAGACATCTTCTATCAGGGAACAACTTGTTTATCTTCGCCAAACTTCATTCCATGCCATGTGCGGCCTGCTCATAGCAAAAACTGCAGAAAAATTCAAAAAATAAAATAAAAATGAACTTTAAATATATATATTTTACATCCATCTACAAAAGCTTCTATTTTCTTAAAACACTTTTTAAAGAAGTTTTTTTTCCTCTCATGAATATTCAAATACACTGTTCCAAAGTTGTAACCTAAATCAATCTATTTATGTACCTTTTCTGCTACCTGGATGTGAAGTGAGAGAGCTTCTCAGTGATTCATAGTTTACTGTGTTTTAACATTTAGCTCTGAGTGGGCCTTTATTTTCCTACTGGCTGTACCTCACTGACTTAGATGTTTCTTATTGAATGCCAAATAAATCAATAAAACCATGTATCAGGCAGGACTCCTAAAAATTTACCTTCGACTAAGGGAATTGTGGTGAGAGTGGGACTCTGTAAAAACCTAGAAAATACAATTCAAATTAACTAACTAAAAACTGAAGTCAAAAAGGAAAAATAATACAGGAGACCCCAGGATACGTCTAAAATTTCAATTATGAGGTGGATATTGAAAAGAGAAATTGCAAAGTCAAATTACCATAATAGGGGATAGAAACTAATGGTAACTACCTAAGGCCTTGTGAACCCCTGGTAACCTAGATTCAAGTCAAGTGAAGTCACATTTATTTGTATAGCCCTTAATCACAAAATGTCTCAAAGGACCGCACAGGTTACATTTACACCATGCCCTGATCTTAAACCAACATGTGGCCAAGGAAAAACTCAAAAACCTTAGCATAGTAATATGTTTCACGTGTAACTGAAAAGACAGGTTAGGGTCAAATAGCACCTACATTTTTGACTGAGTCACTATGGGCGATATTAGTCAAGTGAAGTCAAGTCAAGTCATGTTTATTTGTATTGCCCTAAATCACAAAGAGGTGCAGAGCAGTGTTTGAGAACAAATCACACCAATGAGCTGCACAAACAATGAACATCCCGTTTTTTTCTGGGTTAAAGCGCAAAAGTTTAAGTGAGATTCATCTTTGGATCTCAGTGAATTTTCTATGAGCCGTTAGAGGTCCGCTGCAGAGGTTTTGCCGGACAATCCTACTGCAAAGACCTAGGACAGTTGGGTGTGACAGGAGCAGCCAAGAAGAAAGCCATTAAATCCACTAGCCACTAATTGGCTATGGCTCAAAAGGGCAGATCTGTGGGCTGTTACTGGGATGCGAGAGTGTCTTATGTTGCGAGACCTGAAAGACTCAATGAACCGAAGATGCGTCACAGTTGCATCCAGGAGATGTTCCTTACAAGTCAAGTATCTCAATACATCAGGCCTCCAAATCTCCACAACTAAAGGGAGCAGTTGTTTCCAGTGGCAGATAAATTGAGTGGCCATTTACATAGCAATGGAAAAAAATATTATTCTTGCAGATAATATCACCAAGCGGAAGCATATAAACACTTAAAATAAGGGGGGAAAGTACAGAGCCCTATGGAACGCCACAGGTGACTTTATAATATTCGGTGGTCAGATTGCTGTAGATAACACCTTGTGTCCTGTCTGACTGGTAGGACTTAAACCACGAGACTAGAGTTCCTGAGATACCGATCCATTTTTCCAGACAAACAAGTAATATGTTGTGGTCCACAGTATCAAAAGCAGAACTGAGATAATTTGGGATTATTTTCACTAACAGCAATACTCTTAGAGAAAAACTATGCTTTAGCTGAGGCAAAAGCTACTTTATAATTCAGCAACCTGTTGCACCAGGCTTGTCAGCAAACCTCAAGCTTTGTAGTGCGCCTTTTCCGTTCAAGTTTCCTGCAACATATTGCAAATAGTTAAAAACAATGAAATTACAGAGTAATATAAAGTAATTACTACTTATTTGTAATAATAATTCATTTAATTATGTAACATTAAAATAAACATACACATAAAGGTGTGACATGACCTGGTACAGTGGAGTCAATGGGTGGATCATATGGGGCCTGTGGATCAAAATTTCAAACTGATTTTAAAACTTCCACTTGTGAGCATTGTCATGCCCTTAGAAGATTTAATTGCTTTTTCGCCTCCTTATCATTAATGTCACAATTGTCAATAGGTTATGACCATATTCCTTAGCAGGGGTAACAATTTGTGTCTTCTTCATATTTCTTGATAACAAAAGTTTCATTTCCACGATAACCATGTACAAGCCTTGGACCCATTGCAGTACATACAAAAATATTTTAAACTGAGTGAATAGAGAGAAAGGCATTGTGGGAAGTAATTAAGCGAATGGCATATCAAAATGTTCATGATGCCATGACTCAAAGTTGCAGAAGAACAGCATTTTCCTTGACATTGACCAATAGCAGGCAAGTACCTTAGACAAGCTCTTGGGTGCGCAAAACAAGTCGTAGTTGATGTTGTAAATTGAGGAAAATGCCGTAAAGAGAGGCTGAAAGACTTACCTTATTCCACACAGCATAATGAAAACGTCATAAGGCGGGGTCGCTATATCCATGGGGGTCTTCTGTATCGAATGCAGCACTGCAGTCACTTTATTTCTCCCAAATTTTCAAGCGAATTCCATTTAGAACTTCAATGTGTCTCCCGCCCCCAGCTCATAGAGATCCCTATTCCAAGTCCTCAAGGCTGACAGCTGAGAAGACACAGCCTTCTCATTACTTAAATTCACGTCACCTTCTCGTTATAGTTTGTATTTTTTTTCTCCTCCTGGAGCTGTCGCTTCACACCTCCGTGTCTGGTCGCTCACTTCCCTCCTCGCATGCATGACTGTTATTCACATATGCACGCACACGTTTGCAGCAAGCAATCAATATTTGAGCCCGAATTCCCACGGAATGCAGTCATTGGGGTTTGTAAAGTCACTTCGCCCCTAATAAATAACGAGAAGTCTGTATGTTGACAGAGTCCTTTGTCGTGTGTCAGCGTTCTTATTCAGTACAAAGCGTGAATATCGCACCTGCTTGTCACACTGGCTGGAAACATTTGTGAAAAAAATACTGTATGTGTATTTACATCTTCTTAGTTAACCCTGGAAGCATCCATCAGTCATTTTACAATTCAAAACTATTAGTTATTAGTTTATCACAATTTAAGGGAAAATATTGTATAAGGATTGATCATTAGCTCCTTAATATCTATCAGTCATTTTTGAGGTTAGGTGACTAGAGTTATTGGTGTTTGGTATCAGTACTTTAAAGTTGTCCGTATCAGTCTGAAAAATACACAAAATCCCAGGTTACTTGTATTAGTTTGGAATCGATAAATGAAAAGAGTTCAGTTTAATATGCAATACTTGTTATTATCATTTTTATCCCAGAGTGATCTAAGCACTAGCAAGTATCAATACCACAGGTACTTCTTATACATAGAATGACAGACAGAACCTATTTCAAATATTGTCTTCTCCATTTTCAGTCTTTAACTTTCTGTTTTTTCTCCCCAAAAAGTTCCAACTCATTGGCAGAATTTTTTGGGGGTTCTGTTGTTGTTTTTTTAATAGTAGAATTGTCTATATTGTCATTGATATTGACGTCGTGAAACATTGTGGACAACAAGATAAGACATAGCTCTCAAGGGTAAACATGTCATAAAGACTTAAAAGAGAAATATAAGACTGTCAGAATGAATAGGCAAAATATTTACAACGTCAGGTCGTGTTTTTGTATAGCTCTTAATCACAAGGAGTCTCAAAGGCGTGCAAAGACCACAGACTATTGCAAACTACAGACTAGTACAACAACACGTTTTAATACTACAAAAATAATACAGTAAAACTACAACAATACAACAGTAATATTACAAAATACGACAGTGAAACTACAAAAATACTTCAGTTATATTACAATACAAAAATACAGCTAAGGAAATGCTACAAAAATACTATAGTAATACTACAACATACATACTAGAGTAATACTACAAAACACGACAGTAATACTACAAGAAATGTACAGTAAAACTAGATTTTTTAAAAAGGGACAACGAAAGAACAAAAATTGACCAGCTAATGACCAAAAGCAAACAAAAATTGACCGGGAAACAACCAAAAAAAATAGCAAGAAACGACCAAAAACAAACAAAAAATAACAAAACAGGTTTTAACCCTTGTTTTGTGTGCTTTTTTTTCTTATTTTTCTACCCATTTCCTGTATTTTTTGTTCTTTTGTTTCTTATTAAAACATTTTTTCTATTTTTCCAGGGAGTGCTGAGATACTGACCCTATAATAATAGTGCAATGAAAGGATAGTATTTTGTAACAATAGTACAATGAAAAGTAGGGCAATAACATAAGCAGCAACAAAAGATCCCAAATAAGTCGCAAGGTATACAATTTCACAGTTTTGCATTTCTGTTTTGGGTGGTGCTGGCCCTGGGGAAGATATTGTCTCTGGGCCTATTAGACCTTTTTTATAGGACCTAAAGTGCCTACCAGAGGGCAACAGGTGAAAGAGGTGGTGGATGGGGTGAAAAGTTTCGGTTATAACGTGGACGGCTCTGCAGCGGTATCGCGAGCCGGCAATGTCCTCCAGACTGGTGTTGCATAATTTGTTATTAGCATATTTTATCATTATGGCTTCACAGTTAACCGAAATCTGATCAATATTGCGATGTGATGTTGCACGACTGTGTCATCGCAAGACACTGCTGTTTTTTGAGGATTTATAGTTCTTTTTTCATGTTTTTTTCCCCACTTGTTATAGAATAGAATAGAATATACCTTTATTGTCATTGTTACAAATGGGCTAACATATTGTGACAACGAAATTGGGCATGACACTCCAGTTTTACACATAGTGAGGGTATGAGCAAGAAGATAAAGGAACAGAGAAGATAATGTTATAAAACAAGGGGAATAAGGCTATAGTTATCATTTACATGGTATTTACACAACAACAATGTCAGCATGTGGGATGTTACATACAGGGTTGTCGTGATAACGTTGTATCGTAACGGTAATATGAGTGATGGAGTGTTTGGCCAACCAGAATTGTCAGCGTCCGGGAGCAGGCCAATCAGAGGCAAAGTTTAACGGCACAAGCCAATACAGTCGAGGAAAAGTTTGCGAGCGGCACGTTATGCATTACACCCATCGCAACTCTAACAAAGCTTCCCAGAATAGGTGGCTGTTTTATTAAGGTTAAAGAATACCACTATGATTAAGTTTTTTACAAAAAACAAAACAGAAATGGCACTTTTCTTTTAAAATGAAATATTCTGTCGAATTTGCAATATTGGTCTGAAAAATCGCAATTGACTTTTTTTTTTCTTCAAAAGTGTGCAGCCCTAATTACTATTATATTTTGCAGTATTGTCAGGCTGCACATGAAACATGGTTAACAATTCAATTCAAATCATTTTTTAAGTCCATGTCGCACGACTACTTAATCAGCACATTTAATTTCCAGTTCTTTTAAGGCTGCAAGCTCTAAGTGAAGGTGAGGCTTACATTTATCAAACATTCATCAACTTTAAATCCCTTTTGCATTATAAAACTGTGAAGAGAAGACGAGACGGAGGCAGACACTGCTGTCTGCCTTCCCCCAATGCGTAATGCAAGGGATGGTTGAATGATGAATGCATCGCTGCTATTTTTAGCAACCGCCGCCGATTCTTAAAAAGAACATCTCATAGCCCCTCCCCTCCGCCCACACTTCTCGTTATAGAACCCAGGGCAATGGAACCTGTCTTCCATCTCTACGCCACCTCCACTGATCGTCTTAATTCCTGTCATCATCTCGTCATCCTTTTTCGATCCTTTTAAAGGGAGAGGGTAATTTCTCCTTTGTGCCATTGTGCATCAATCACAATCTCTTCCTTTGAGTGGAGGTGAAGAGTGGAGATGGAAGAGGGAGCAAATGTTCCGTGCCAAGCATTTTAATCGCGTTCAGAAGCTCGTATATATTCTCGATAGCGCCTCAGTGGAAGGAAGCGGAATGCAAACAGCAACGATTGCGGTTTTCCTCTCTTGGGGGCAAACTATCTTTTCATTGTGTTCTCTTGGTTGTTAAACACTGGCCAAGTATACTGGATTTAGATTCGATGATACCCGGTCTAAATTGTCATGCCGGCTATGTAATGTGCTTTTTGTTGAATTACCTAGAATTCTACTTAGAAATATACTAGTGTGGAACAATACTGTTAAATCCAGAGGTGGGTAGTAACAGAGTACATTTACTCCGTTACATTTACTTGAGTACGTTTTGGGAATTGAACTTCTAGGAGTAATTTTAAATCCCTATACTTTTACTGAAGTAAATCTGTGAAGAAAAAAAAGCGTACTTTTACTCCGCTACTGTACATTAGGCAACACTGAAGTCATTATTTCATTGCTTAACAAATCCTCTGCACATAAGTACGCGTCTGTCTGTCTCCGCTAAGACGCATTTATTTTGACGCAGAACTCTGCCAGGCTTTACCATGTTTAACCAATCAAACGTAGCAGCCTCATCACGCGACAATATTCAACTCCAGCGGGGGGAATTTTGTGTTTGGATGGAACAGATCGAAAATGTCGCTTAGCAATACTGACTATGACACAGAGGAGGAGGAGCACCCCTGGCCTCACATCAAAAGCATGTTCCCCTTAAAAAGGGTGCCAAACACCAGCTACAATATGCAATGTCTCCTTTTTGGAGTTAATGGGCTAGCATGTTGTTCTGCGGAGCCTGTTGAGATAAAAATGCGATACTTGGTACTAGATGTGCTTAATTTTTTTATTTTCATCCATCCATTCATTATCTGCACAGCTTATCCTAAGTAGGGTTGCAGGGGTGCCAGAGCCCGCCCCAGCTATCTTTGGGCAGTGGGCAGGGGACACCCTGAACCGGTTGCCAGCCAGTCGCAGGGCACACAAAAACAGACAACTCATTGACACCTAGGGCGAATTTGGACCGACCAAACAACCTGACACTCATTTTGAAATGTGAGAGGAAACCCACACGGGCATGGTGAGAACATGCAAAACCCACATAGGGAGGCTCCAGTGGCTGGACTTGAACCCTTAACCTCCGCACTATGGGTCTGCGCACTAACCACTGCGCCGCCATTTATTCATGTCAATTATTTCAATCTACTTTTAAATTAAATGTATTTTCTGTTGATTGGATGGACTTTGATAATTTGATGATCTGATTGGTTGTTTTAAAACATCAATATATACGACTTTGCTACAGTTACTCAGTACTTGAGTAATTCTTTCACCAAGTACTTTTTTTTACTCAAGTAAGTATTTAGATGATTACTTTTACTTCTACTTGAGCAATGTTATTCTGAAGTAACAGTACTTTTACTTGAAGAAAATATTTGGCTACTCTACCCACCTCTGGTTAAATCATTGTGGAAGACAATTTATTCACTGAAATCATTTGACAGCTAATACACAGAAACACTGCAGTTTGTACTGAAATGAACCACAGGGTCCTTGGTATTTTAATAGAATTTATGGTTGGATAAATATCAATATTGTATTAACAAAAATGTCATGATTACCGATGTAACTCACCTGCGCTCAGTTGGCGCCAAGTGGCGCGGGTTCTGATTGGCTCCCTGTCAGTATTTGAACCGAGTCCAGTCAATCCCCTGTTGTCAATCCGTCTGCAAATCTCCGCGTATACAATGCAAGCCTTTTTCGACTCTAACCCCCGCCTGTCCCGTTTTTGCTCCCGTTTGTCTCCGGCTGCAACCTGTTTTGATCCCGATCACGTCTGCGGTCCCGTCCTGGTTTACGACCAGTGTTCCCTCTAAGCTGCGCGCGTGCGCAATTGCGCACTGCTCGCACATTCTCAGCGCACAAGAAAATCTAGCCAGCGCACAAGGGAACTATACGGCTATTCAGGTTGTTTTTGCTTCTTTAATCCCAACATGACCAAATATTATGTAAAATTATGCACAAAACGACTTAAAGGAAGGGGGGAATAGAACAAAAAAGAAAAAAATACCAAAATGAAAAAAATAGTAAAAAGCTGAGAAAAAAGGAAGAGAAAAAAGAAGGAAAAATTTAGAATAAAGACTGAAAAAAAGAAAGGAAAGAAATGAAGGAAAAAAAGATAAAAGTAACAGCTCGGAAAAGATAAACACAAAGAGATGTTTTTAAAGGAATTTTAAAAAAAGTTGAAAAAAAAAGAAGAAACAGTTTGTGTTGCATTCAAATAATTTCCAATTATATCAAGTGAATCTTGTTGCCAACATTGTACTTCCACAAAAAATTGTGATTAAGTACAGTTCTGTATCTTACAACCGACTAAATAAGCCGCCAAAAATGTTAATATTATGCGACAAAATATATGAGCAAATAAAAAGAAATGGATATCTTGTGAAAGAATTGTAAGAACAAACGACGTCTTTAGGCCGTATAACCTTTACAATAGTACATGAGTCAATTCATTCAAAAGATAAAAATAATTTTGCATTGCCGGAAACTCAGCAAAATGTAACTTGATGTCAAGTTTTGGACATGTTTGATAATTAATTATCTTGGCACACTTGGGATTATGGTTGCTCACTGTTGTTTCAAGCGTGGCTCACCGACTTTGTGTGAACGCTCAGACCCGTAAGGAAAATTAGAGGGAACATTGTTTACGACCCCTTTTTGTTCCCGACTACATCTACTCCCGTTCTGGCTTACGACTCGATTCCGACCCGACCACGTTTTGCTCTCCAGTCCCGGCTACTGACCAGTTTTTCCGCCCCTGACACCGCCATCGCTCGCTACGGAAGATCCACTTCCGTGTTCGGATCACAATCCGATTTGCATCCCGTGCCCAACGAACACCGGATCGTGGGCGCAGTCCTTCCTCTCTCTTTCAATAAAACTTGTGGTAAACATTACGCAAGTGGGTCCTGCTTCTGTTCTGGTCCTGACAAAAAGAGCTAATGGGAGGGAGTGCTACATAAATATGCAAAAGCTTTTGTTGAATTATTTAGAAACAATACAGTAAAACATTGTCTTGTTCTGTTGACAAATATTCATTTTATTTTCAATCAATCAACACAAACACACACAACAAAGGTTGAGATAAACTACAGTGAAGGGGAAAACAAAATGATGGACAGCGTATTAAATTTGTATTTTCAGTTTGTTACTAATATTATCGTTAGTATTTTTATGATTGTTTTCCCACCTACTAATCTTCAAAATGTTCCCTGATTCATGTAATAAAATGTGTCTATCTCTACAAAACAAAACATTAGTCGAAATCTTGCATCCCTCTTTTTTATGTCGTTTGTTCAGTGTGTCCAAGTAAATGAAAATGAAATGCAGCTTGTCCGATTAATAGTCTGACATAACTCATCTACCTGTTAAGAGTTTTAATGTGCGAGTGTCAAAGTTAAATAGGTACGTTTTTTTCTTCTTCCTCAATGAATCTGATGTTGCTTCGAAGGAATGTACAGACAATGGCAATTTCAACACTACACGGATGTAGCCTTTAATTTTGGACACAGAAAAATTTAAACACCTTTACTTTAGTCTTTAAAAAAAGAATACGCAGGCTTTGTACTTATTTGTCCTAATTCTGCCGTTATTTGTCCCTTTAAAGAGATAAAGAAAAGATGAAGGCATACTTTACTTGTGATTCAGTGAAAAAGTATGTTTATATACCATACCTGTCAACCTGTACGGTTTTGCCGTACAAAGTACATTTTTTTATGCATTTTAAGACGAGTACGACGTACAAGGATATCTGTACGGAAAAACGCAAATTTGTCAATGATGGGTACCATGTTCTTTGTCCTTTTCTAGTGGTAAGATTTAGTATTACATGTTTTGTAGTTATAACCGTGTCAGTCCAATTTTAATATTAAATCAATTTGGAACCGTATTAGTCGTCAGATTTGTGTCTTTGTTTGTGTCTTTTGTTTTAACATACAATTTATGTGTATGTTTTGTATTGTTTTGCTTCAAAACAATATAGTTATAAAACTCATATGTGTTTTTTCTCTTACAGGCAATTATTTAGACATGAATTTCTTTTTTTTCTTTGCTTTCAGCTGTTCATTGCAACCTGAGCCAGAATGGCATCGCCCGACAGATGTACCCGAAGGATGTGGAATCGCAGCCGGAGGAAGAGGAAGAGTCTGTGGACGGGCCACCGCTGATGGACGATGACATTCCGAGCTATCGCGATATAAGCCCGTCCATTTTTCAGCGCCGATTGCCGCCGCATCGATCGGTGTCCGAGTCGGAGCTCTCACGGGTGAGAAACCTATAACATTAATTCACAAACGACTACTAGCACAGGGGTGGGCAAACTCTAAAGAAGGAAGAAGGAGTCTGCAGGGGTGCTTGCTAAAAATGCTCCACAGTGACTTTTTACTATCAACCAATAAGCACAACTCAGGGTTCCTACGGGTGCTTGAAATGCTTGAAAATCCTTGAATTTTAATGTTCTGATTTCAAGGTTTGGGTGAAGTGCTTTTAAATGCTTGACATTTTTAACATCTTTCTCGGCAGTCTGACTCAATAAAACCACACATTAAATAAGGAAAACAAAAAAAAAACGGCAGCTGGAATTAGTTCGTATGGCGTTGTCATGTGGAACGTCATAGCATCCTAGCATAGCGCCTAAGAGGTACATCAGACAGGCTGTTGTTTTAATGACAATGGCTAGAAAATGGAAAATACAAACAGTGACTAAAACGTGGGAAAAGATTTGGCACATAGCATGCTGTAAAGTATGCAAAAGAGATACAACTCTTTGCAATGGAAGAGTTTGCTCTCTTCAGTCATTCATAGGTAATTCACAGAAATAACTGTCTTCACGATGATTTTTTTCTGTGTGCTACAAGTTACATCTAACCAGAGCACCATGAAATGATAAAATGTGTTTGTGTATCAATTAGGGACATTTGAGGGCCAGGTAAAAATTAAGGTAGCATCTCCCAGTGGTAAATTGTAATGGTAAGAATTTCCTGCAACTAAAAAATGTAAGCTGCATATTAAACTTTGACCCAACACTTGTATGAAGAGAGATTTAACTCAAAAATATTTTCATGCGTGTTGTTCAGATCCACAAGTGTATTTGCGGTATACACAAGATCTATTATTCGTATTTTGATAAATGCACAGCCAAGAATAAAAATTGCATATGTAAAAACAATATATATTTGTGGCTCTGCAACATACAACATTCACACCGGATTTCTTCTTCTAATGATACTGGAGAAATTGAGAAAAATGTGCTTGAAATCGGGCATTACAAAGGGTTATGAACCCTGACAACTGGTTTGTGAGCTTGTTAAATTCTATCAATGGGGACACATAACTAGCACTCGTTTAAAATGTATTTGAAGCTACATGCAGCTTATAATTACCTTCATGATCGATCTGCTGCCTTTCCAATCTTGTCGGTTCACTTTCCATTTTTGCTTTTCGCCCACTTTTTTGATGAAGGGCTCAAATGGAAACTTGAGACTGATGGCAAACAAAACTAAAAAGTAAAGGTTTGATGGTACTATGGGTTCCATCTGCGGAAGCCTCACTGTTGTTCCAGTCACCAAGGTGGGAACTGATGTCGTACTTTCAACAATGTTAAATGTGGTGTCAGTCTGCCATCTGTTGGGGAAATGTAAGTAATGCAGCGAAATAGGAAATCGTATGAGTAGTACTTTTTTATCCTCATATTTGAACTATTCGCGTATGGGGCCTGCTGGCCTCAGTTTTCCCATGCCTCAAAAGAAAAAGGAAAAGAAAAAATCTGCGTTTCAGATCATTTCTCAAAAGGACCAATTGCCTTCTGAATTTGATTTGTCTTTGGAATTTATTTTCAGAAATAGATTAATTCAAACAACGTGGAAGGGATGGCTACACAAACGCTCTCGTATTTTCTTGTCTCGTGTGCAAACATTTGTGTTTATCAGCTGTCCTTCAAAGCAAGTGGAAGCGGATTTAATTGAACGCACCCCTCTAAGGATGCGCCGCGGCATCCTTTGAAAGCAAACTAAATTAAAGGCTTTTGGAGTTCAAAATACATAATTCATCATCTCTTAAATAAACCATGATATTGAACCGGTTCTCACGTTTATGTTTATTTAAATTGTTGTTATTTACAGGGGGTATTCGCTCCTTGGATTCGTTTTTGCATTTATTTTATTTTCAACCATTTTTTTCATATCTATGTGTATGTTAAAACCATAACATGCTAGTATTAATTTTTAATTTATATGTTTCATAATTACTATTTATTATTCATGTTTCTATTTTATTTATTTGTATTGTATTTATTTTATTTGTTGTTATTTAATTGTATGCTATTTGATTTTATGGTATATACTGTATTTATTTTGTTATTGTTATTAATATGTTTTTGTATTCATGTCTATGTTACAAATAGATTTTTCATTTTACTGTGATATGATCTGGTTATTATTATTATTATTGTTACAGTATTGTTTATATTTTGTTTGACTTTTTAAATTAATTTTTATTGATTTAATTTTGTTTAGAGAGATCCCTCGCTACTTCACGCTTCAGTTATTGCTGGTGCGCTCCTTCAAGGATTTTTAAATGAATTGGTTTTGTCTTTGGGGAGGCATGGCGGCTGAGGTCATGGGATCACATCCATCTACCAGCCTTCCTGTGTGGAGTTTGCATGTTCTTCCCAAGGCTTGCGCGTGTTTCCTCATGGCACTCTGGTTTCCTCCCACATTCCAAAAAACATGCATATCAGGTTAATTGGCCGGTCCGAAATTTCCCTAGGTGTGAATGAGCGACCCTAATGAGGATAAGCGTTGCGTATAGTGGATGGTTGGATTTTGCATTGTAGCAAGCTCTCTGAGGGTGCTCTTTTTGGGTGGGTGTGACTCTGTGTGTGTAGCCCTGATAGGCTGAAATGACTCTCTGATAGACTGCTGTCAGTCAAACAGCTGGCGGGCACTGCCTCTGTAAACAAACTGCAGTATAGCGCTAGACAACTTTAAGCGGCGCGTTGCATTGCAAAGCTAAGTCAAGTCATGTTTATTTGTATAAACCTTTATCACAGGGAGTCTCAAAGGGCTGCACAGACCACTGACTATTGCAAACTACAGACGCCATCCCCTGATCTAAAACCTACATTAGGGCAAGGAAAAACTCTACAACCTCAACATGAGAAAAATGAAGAAGGGATAATGAGACCTTCCGGACATGAAGGTATGGATTTGAAATTACAGTATATAAGGACATACAGGGATAGAGGAGCAGCACAGCGACACAGTGGTTAGCGCGTGTGCGGCACAGTTCTGAGGTTGTGGGAACCTCCTGCGTGGGTTCGAATCCAGCTCCCGGCCTTACTGTGCGGAGATTGTATGTTCTCCCCGTGCTTGCGTGGGTTTCCTCCGGGCACTCCGGTTTCCTCCCACATTCCAAAGACATGCATTTCAGGTGGATTGGCCGGTCCAAATTGTCCCTAGGTTTAAATGAGTGAGCGAGTTTTCTGTCCCCGTGTGCCCTGCGATTGGCTGGCAACCAGTTCAGGGTGTCCCCTGCCCATTGCCTGATGATTGCTGGGATGGGCTCCAGTACCCCCGCGACCCTACTGAGGATAAGCGGTGCAGCTAATGAGATGAGGAGATGAGGGATAGAGGATAGAGGGTCAGAGACTTGAAATATACAGCCAACCACCAGATTTGAATTTTTTAAATCACATGTTATAATTATAAAATAACAGCAAGATGGCACTCATAAATAACTCAGAAATCAAGATAAATTGTCTTTTTATTACAGAATTATTTAGTCATAAAACAAATTCCTCAATTAAATGGACTCTAAGGAAAGTCATAAGAGCGCTAAGAAAAACCAGCGGCTGGACTATTAACCAAAATCTATTCGGCATTGCGATGTGGAGAAGTGTGATTTTGTAATCGCATAACCCCGCGTTTTTTTTCCAGGATTTATGGACAACCACTCTAACAAAACTCCCCAGAAGAGGGCGCTGTTGACTTCAATGAAATCCCTGTAAAATTTACATAAACTCTTAATCCCAGACGTACCCAAAGTAAATTAAATGCTTTTGTTGAACTATTTGGAGAATCTGGACTGTTTTGGCCTCTTTTGAAAGGAAACACTCTCAAATTTTGTCCCCAACTGAAATAATCACTGAAAGTGCTACTAACATTGAGTTATCTAAATTGGAACACACAGAAATAGAAAGTTTTTATTCTTGTCTGAATTTGTTTTGCAATCACATGCCTCTAGATGAGTGTAGCATGGGAATCTAAGATGGAAAACAGCTGGGACAATACTATGAAGCCTTACCTGGTCCCATTTCAAAGTTGATCATAATCCGAAAAACTAAGAATTAGTGTTTCATACATTTTGGTAATGTCTAGGCCTGACTGGTGACATCATACAGACATGCATAAGTGGGATAAAAAATGACCCTATAGGTTGTTATTCTTCAAAATCTTTGAAAATAAAAAAAATGTATAATCCTGTCATATTCTAAGTATTCCTCATAAAACATGTGTATGATATGATGTCATTAGTAGTTTATACTTTGCCCCACTAATAACAGACTCCACATATGGAAGAATGCCTGTACTGGTAGGTCATGCATCCAAGACTTAAGTACTAACAAAACTTTAAAAAAATAGCACAGAAAATGTACCTTTCTTTTAAAATCGAATGTCGCATGAAAATTGCAATACTGGTCTGAAAAATCACAATGAGTTTTTTTTTTTCTTTTCAAAATAGTTAAGCCCTAATGTGGATTATGATCGCGTCCGGGAATCGACTGAGGCAGCTTCGGAAGGGAAAGCAAAAGCCTGGCTGCATGTCCAGCTTACTGCTAATGGCTAATAACTTTGTTAAGCCCCCGTTGCGGACACTGCATCTTTCCTAAGCCAGGTCCATTAGCCAAAAAACGAATGACTTGGAGCAAAAACTCATGGGAAGCTGCTACATTCGGGACGGTTTTATTTGAATCATTGCAGAGATTTGTCTCCATTCAAGGTACCCCATGCTAGCGCACAGCTAGCCGGCCACTCTAAATTGCTTTCTTACACGGGAAGGAGAAGCCCTCCAATTTGCGTTTATTCAACTACTATTACGTGTTGTGCGTTGTTACTCGTAGATCTATAATTATTATTTTGTTGTGGTCGTATACTCTTAATCGGTAATCTTGTCATTTCGTGGCAGGTTTAACCCTTTGGGGGCTTTTATGATGGTGCGACAATACTTCGCAGATTTTCACTTTTTGTTTGTGGTTCTGGTCCCCATTAACCGCGTAAACCAAGGGATCTCTGTACTTCTATTTTATTAATTTTGTTGGATATTAAATTTTTTTTTTTTTTAACTTTTTATTTCTCACACCAATTTTGACAGAGGTTTGATTCCCCCATCTTACATCAACACAAAATATATACACTTGACACACTCATAAATAACAGAAGGAACAACAAAGAACAAAAAATGCTATTAATAGAAAATAAGAATAAATGCTCATACAGTAAATCCATACAAAAAGAAATATATATATATATATATATACATATACACATACATATACACACACATATATATATATATATATATATATATATATATATATATATATATATATATATATATATATATACACATAAATCAATACATCAAAATATACACCCAAAGAAAAAAGACAAAGAAAAAAAACACACATAATAATTAGGGGGAGGTGTTTAGACATCAAGTAAAATTTGTGTGATAGGCTTCCATCTTTTCTCAAATTGGTCAAGTTTCAGTTGAAGTCTTGCAGTGATTTTTTCCATAATGTACATTTGCTTTAATTTGTCTCTCCATTGTTTTATGTCAGGCGGTTGTGGTTTCAGCCAGGACACTGTGATCATTTTCTTTGCTACCAGAAGCATTACCCTTAGTATATATTTCTGTTGACCAGATAGTAATTCTTCTGGCAAAATTCCTATTATGTAAGCCTTTGGGTCCAACCGCAACTCCCAGCCAGTGATTAATTTTATTTCTCTCTGGATACTTCTCCAAAAATTTGATATTACAGGGCAATTCCAGAAAATATGCGTAAAGTCTCCGACCCCCCCACAGTTACGCCAACATAGATTCGAGGTATTTTTATACTTTGAAGTGATAGAGGGTGTATAGAAGAATCGCATTTTTACTTTCCATTCAAACTCCCTCCATGTCGGGCTGTTGGTTATTTTGTGTCCCTCTTTCAATGTTTTTTCCCATTCGTTGTCTTTTATCGCTACATTAGTTTCTTGTTCCCATTTTTCCTTAACTGCCATGTCCTCATTACTGAGGTCCATTCTCAGGGCTTTATATAGTTTTGATATAACCCCCTTTATTGATTGTCCTTTTGTATACGATATTAATAATTGCTCTACCTTAGTTGGCTCCTTACATATTTTCCCCCATTCCTCGTGTTTCTGGAGGTAATGTCTTAGTTGCAAATATTTGTAGAAATCATTTCTGGGTAGGTCAAATTCTTGTCAATTCAGTCCTTTTTGGGCCCATTTTTTAAACCCTACCTCCATAACCCCAGGTTTAAAGTCTGGATTTTTCGCTATTTTGGTAGCCCTATTCACAGATCTTGATAATTTTAATTTTTTTGTATTGTTGACCAAGTTTTAATAGTTCCCTTAATCCATTCATTCTGGATTTTTAATTTCTTCCACCTCGTGACTGATATGTATGGTAACGATTCCACAGGCATATTTGGACAAGATCGCTGCTCCATGTCCACCCATATCGTATCTTTGTCTGTAGTAATCCACAAGATGAGTGCTTTAATTTGAGCTGCCCAATAGTAATATTTAATATTGGGTAGGTCTAGGCCCCCCTTTTCTTTAGGAGCTAACAGGGTTTTGTATTTTATTCTAGGTTTCTTGTTTTGCCAAAGGAATTTTGCTATCAACTTATTTAACATTTTAAATGTGGATGCCGGGATCAGAATTGGAAGGGATTGAAACAGAAATAATAGTCTTGGTAATATGTTCATTCTGATTGTTTCTATCCTGCCGATAAGACTTAAGGGCAAAATTTCCCATTTTTCCAAATCTTTCCTTATTTCTTTTATCAACCTTCCATAATTTGCATCAAACAGCTGTGTGGTATGTGGTGTAATGGTCACCCCCAAATATTTAAACCCTTTATTTGTCCATTTAAAATCAAATCTTTCACTCACATCTGTTGGACATTTTCCTGATATCATCATTGCTATTGATTTGCTCTCATTATTTGAATACCCAGCTACTTCTCCATATATTTTAAGGCTCTCCAACAGTGGTGGTATTGATAACGAAGGTTCCTCCAGCATTACCAACAGGTCGTCTGCAAACAATGATATTTTATGTTCTGTTCCTCCTTCATCCAATATCCCCCTTATTTGCTCATTTTGTCTAATTGATTCTGCGAGTGGTTCTATGCTTATTGCAAACAAGAGTGGGCTTAAACAATCCCCTTGCCGGACTCCTCTTTTGATTTCAAAGAAATCTGAACAGTGACCATTTACTCTAAGACGAGATTTAGGATTTTTATAGATTATTTTCACCCATTCAACAAATATTGGAGGGAAGCCAAAAGCTATAAGTGATTGATGTAAGAAGCTCCATTTCACCCCATCGAAAGCTTTTTGTGCATCCAAGCTAAGTAACATCGAGGGTTGGGTCATAGATTTTGTGCTCGTAATTATGTTTAGTATCCTCCTAATATTGTTTGCACCCTGCCTTCCCGGAATAAACCCTGTTTGATCATTTCTAATTAATTTTGCTATAAATTTCTGCATTCTTTTTGCAAGTATGCTTGTAAGAATTTTTAGATCATTACAAAGTAAACTAACTGGTCTATAGCTTTCACACAATATTGGGTCTTTTCCTTCTTTGTGCAGGACTGTTATGATGGCTTCCGACCATGCTTTGGGGGGATCTCCTTTTGTTAGAGCATAGTTAAATACTTTCTGCAGTACTGGTGTTAATTCTTCCTTAAAGCTTTTGTAGAACACCCCCGGGAATCCATCCGTTCCTGGTGATTTATTTATTTTTAAGTTATTTATTGTGTCTTGTATTTCCTGTTTTGTAATGGGGCGAATAATTTCTAATGTATCCCCTCCTGTTAGTGTCGGTAAATGTAGTTTTCCTAAAAAGTTTTGTGCCGTGTAGCTATCTAAGTCATTTTCTGAGTCCTTGTATAATTCTTTATAATAATCTGCAAATGCTTCTGCTATACCTTTGGGTTTTACTAAACATTGTTTAGAGATAGGATGTTTTATTTGTGATATAATTCTATCTGTTTGGGCCTTTTTAAGTTGGAAGGCGAGCAGTCGACTGGCTCTATTGCCCATTTCATAGTATCTCTGGTTCACAAAGCGCAGAGCCCCTTCTGCTTTATTTGTCAAAAGTTCATCTAATTTGCTTCTGGTTATTTTTAATACCTGTACTCTGGATTCACTCGGTGTTTTTTTATGTTCTTCTTCTAGTTCCTTAATCTTATCCTCCAATTCCTTCTGATTCTTTAAGCGTATTCGTTTCAGCCGGGACGATATTTCAATTAATTTCCCCCTTATTACAGCTTTCCCTCCTTCCCATAATATTGATGGAGAAACCTCATTGTTATCATTGATTTGGAAATATTCTTTTATACACCGTTTTATTTCCTGTACTACGTTTTTATCTGAGAGGAGAGATACATTCATCCTCCAATACCTAAAATGGGGTTCATTGTCTAAACTTAGTTTCAAAGTAATTGGAGAATGGTCACTTATAGTAATATTCTCTATACCACACTCTACTACTGTATGCATATGTTGTCTTGAAATGTAAAAGTAATCAATTCTCGAATAGCTGCCATGCGGGTTTGAATAGAAAGTATAGTCTTTAGTTTGGGGATTCTTCTCTCTCCATGGATCTATCAATCCCAATTCTTTAGTTATGTTATTCAACATCCTCGAACTCTTTGTGTTTGTTCCATGTACTGAAGGATACTTGTCCACTTTGCAATTCTGTACAGTGTTAAAGTCACCTCCTATAAGTAACATTCCCTTCGCACAGTTGGTTATTACTTTAGCTAATACTTGAAAAAATGTCCCCATTTCCTCAACTGGTGCATAAACATTCATTATTGATATTTCCCAACCGGCCATTGACCCTATAATCATTATATATCGCCCCAGATTGTCCTTCACTTCTTTTTCGACTTTAAACGCCACCCCTTTTCCAAGTAAAATTGCTACTCCCCTCCTTTTACCATAGGATGCGTAGAACACCTGGTTCACCCATTCTCATTTTAGCTTCTTATGTTCAATCTCGGTCAAATGTGTCTCTTGTAATAAGGCTATTGAGCTCTGCAATGTCTTGAGTTGATTCAATATCTTCTTTCTCTTGATGGGGTGGTTTAGCCCATGTACATTATTTGAAACAATATTTAGATTGCTCATGCTTTGTATTGAGTCTCACTGATTTTTGAAGCATACAGAAACACTACATTAATTACTAACACCTCCATTGACAAAACAAACCAAATTACTAACAAACATATTGACAAGCACACATAATTTCTCACCGAAAAGAAAAAAAACACACCCAAAAAACAAAAACCCATGTCTTCCAAGAGTCCAATTGGAGAGTTGTGGCTACCCTCCTGGAAATATGCACTCAGTGCGTGAACAACTTTTGTACCGTCGTCCATAGTTATAACTAACTAAATATTTTAAAGTAGCTCTATGCCAATATAAATACATACATTGTTTTAATTTAAAGATAAGAATTTTACTTGGTATTTTACTTACTTCTAACTTATTGAATTTATAATAGAAAGGGCAGATATGGTCCTTACTCTTTTTCCCCAAATCCGAATATGGCTTCGTTTTGCTCCATAGGAGCTTGTAAGTCACCTTCTATGATGGGACTGTTCCCTTGTCTTCCTCTCGATTCCGGTCACTGTGGTCCAAATGTTCTTTGACAACATCTTTTGCAGTGTCTCCGTGTTGTCCTCTTCCACTTCGATCCCCATTTCTTTTAGCAATGTTGCTGCCTCCATCAGTGTAGAGAATGTTCTTATTCCTGTGTCCAAAAACATCTTCAGCTGGGCGGGATATGGTGATTGTGCCTTTACGTTCTTTTCCTTTAACTTTTTGATAACGTCCCTTACTTGTTTCCTCTTTTTTTGGATTTCTGTGGTGTAATCTTGGTTGAAGTAAACGGTCTTGCCTTCGTACGTTGTCTTCTGCTTCCATGCTTCTTTCATTACGGATTCTTTCACTATGTAGTCGGTGAAACGTACGATAATTGCCCGTGGCAGTGCTTTACCTTGAAACTTGTTCCCCAGTGAGCGGTGTGCCCTCTCAATGCGCACATCCATATGTTCGGTTGTCGGAATGTTCGATTTAATAAAGTTTGTTATGAAGCCGATTGTGTCGTTTCTTTCGGCACCCTCAGGAATCCCATGTATCCTTATGTTGTTCCGCCGTGATCTCGACTCCAAGTCCTCACACTTTGTTGCTAGTTTGGCAGTTTGTTGGAGCAAGGAGAATGTTAATTGTTCTAGTTTTGACGTTCGCTCTTCCGTGTTAGCATGTAGCTCCTCCATGCTTTCCACCCTCCGCTCCAGCAACCCAGTGCGCTCCAGAAGTTCTTCGATGCTTTTTTCCAGTCTTGTCATCGCAATCTTGTTTTCCCGGGCTGCTTCCGTGTGTTCTTGCCGTAATTTACGGATTTCATGGAGGATGGCCGAGTCACGTCCTTCGTCAACCGATGACATTCCTTCTGCTCCCTCGATCTTTTTCTCCTTAGCGCCCTTTTCCTCAACAAGTTTCCCCTTCTTGACCATGTTTTGTTGAAGAATTTCTCATAAATATGGGTCACAATTTGTACCCTTTCTGTCTTTTCCCCAAGTAAGTCTTACATTACTCTTTAGTGATTTTTGTCAGAGCTACTTTCCTTGCTGCCGTCTACCTCATTGCGCCACCGGAAGTCAGTCGGATATATTATTATATATTAAATTTTATATTTGTTATGTATTGTTATTATCTATTCATAATACAATTTGAGGGCAGCACGGCGGCGCAGTGGTTAGCGCGTGTGCGGCACAGTTCTAAGGTCTTGGGAACCTCCTGTGTGGGTTCAAATCCAGCTACCGGACTTCCTGTGCGGAGATTGTATGTTCTCCCCGTGCTTGCGTGGGTTTCCTCCGGGCACTCCGGTTTCCTCCCACATTCCAAAGACATGCATTTCAGGTGGATTGGCCGGTCCAAATTGTCCCTAGGTTTAAATGAGTGAGCGAGTTTTCTGTCCCCGTGTGCCCTGCGATTGGCTGGCAACCAGTTCAGGGTGTCCCCTGCCCACTGCCCGATGATTGCTTGGATGGGCTCCAGCACCCCCGCGACCGTACTGAGGATAAGCGGTGCAGCTGATGAGATGAGATGATTACAATTTGAGTTTTTTTAATTGTATTTGTCTCATTGATGTTAATATTTCATTTTTTGTTTATTTTAATTTTATATACTTTTGTAGTTTGTCATTTTTTATTATTCATATTATGGTTTTGTTTTTTTAATTGTGTTACTTTTTCTATGTATTTATTTTTATTTTCTTTTGTATAATTACGATATGGATTTTTCTATTTATTATTTGTTTGATTATCAATGTAATTTCTTTTGTATTTATTCTTTCATGTTATTATTTATTTGTTATTGTTTATATCATTATATTTTCTTATTATTACTTTTATTTATTTTATCTTATCCGTTTTTAGTTTATTTATTCATTATAATTACAATATTATTTATATTGTGTTCACTTCTAATTGTGTTTTGTATGTACTTTATGTTTTATTGTTTATATTTTTTTTAATTTATGTATTCTTATTGTATTTCTTTAATATTATTATTATTTGTTGAGTTTTATTTAGTTATTTATTCATTGTTTTACTTATCTAAAACTAAATGTATTTAATAAATATTTATCTTTGTTGTATACTTATATAGAATTGAATGGAGGAAAGAGAAAAATTGCTATGTCCTGCTTGTAAAAAAATCTTTTGTACTTGCCTTGATGGGCTTCACTTGGGACACTTCGATAAGACGCCTCGTGGAGTTATTCAAGATCGAGTGTTAGTTTCACACACGAACATGAATATCTCACTTCTAGCATTCCCTATAATGGACTAATTAGCCAGGGGTGATTCTCATCTCCTGCCAGCTTCGGCTCAGCGAAATCGAGTGAGATAGAATGAAAGGTGAAAGTGAGCTTGGCAAGGATGCTAATTCGCTGTGAGGGGGAGATCAGAATTGATGACAATATCTTGACCATAGACGTCCTCAGTCAAAAACACCCTATTATTATATGTATTATTATATTATTACATTTTTTCCTGCTATTCCAGGAGAAAACCTGTACTGCGTAGTGTCTGACACGAGAGGGCACTGTGTTCCTTTATAAAACTCCGTACAGCTCTGTCATTAACAGAGAGCGTTTTCTTGACGTTATCAAAAAAATTACGGAACAAAATTATTATTTTAAGTATTTTTCAGTGTGGTTTTTTGGGGGGGGCAAATGTCTGCCAGAAAAGATTCCAATTTTGTTTCAAACACACCAATTGTTCACTTTCTAAATTTTTAACAAACTTTTTTTACTTGTTTCAAGTGGTGATGCCAAACCCCTTGAAAGTACAATATTCAGATTTCATAGGCTAAGTTAATTATTCTCATATCATAACAATACAGTGATCAAATAGTGGATTTTGAACAACTATTAACTGCAAAATACAAAAAGTATATCCATCCATCCATTATCTGCTCCACTTATCCAAATTCAATATTTCTTGGATATTAAATGATATGGATCGAGATATACACAGTTGTACCTCTGGCTAAAAGCTTAACTCATTCCGGGATTGGGCTTGTTGCTCAAATTTCTCGTGTAACCAGCTATTCTTACCAATATGAAATAATTGAAAACTTAATTTCCCTTTCCTGACTGCCCAAAAAGGATTATAATACCTGAATATTTATTAAACATATCTCTATAATCACTAACACATTCTAATAGTAATTAAACATTAAAAAAATACAGTAATAAGATTGATAGATCATATTAACAATATTGAATGTGAGTTTATTATGCGTCGCTGTAACAAAGGTGTGCACTTGGAGGAGGGGTGCAAAAGGAGTGACAGAGCATGACGATATGTAAAATTATTGTACACTTAAAATGACAGTTACTGTAACTTTAGATTTTTTACAGCACTTTTTTTCTTTTTTTTGCCTCTTTCAGTTTTCAATCATCACTATCCATTGTCCTTTTTGCTGGACTCGCAAAGGTATCACTTTCTGCAGGTCTTTTAAAAAAAATTAAAATAAAAAAATAGACTCTTGTGTTTGCCTCACCTCAAAATTTTACGTAAATGCGTAAGACAATTGTCTTTAAAGAAACCTGTTGGGCGACCGGATGCCAGTTTGTACTTCTTGGCTTGTTCACTCCTGAACATCGCGCTCGTGTTTTTGTATTAATTCAAGCTTATTTTTTTTGTCATCATTCTCCTTTTTTTCTTAGACACATCAAAGGAAACAAAAGGAGACGCTAAAAATGTGATTAAAGAGAAAAAATATATATATATTTTTCAATAATACAAAAATATTTTGCTTTCATGCCTTTTTGAGTCAAAAAGGTTGCCAAACCTTGATTTATTATTATTATTATTGTTATTATTATTATTATTATTATTAGAGTCTATTATTTAACCCTACTTCTAATTAATTACCAGGTAATAACAGTGTCTGAAACTCATGACAAAAAGATGCTGAACACCAAGGCAGACAACTCTGAAAAGTTGCCTGCCCAGCCATAAAGTTGCCTGCTCCATTTTGTCCCGACTTGAAACACAATAAGACAACAAATCGCAAAAAAAAACATTGTTGCAAAGTATTAAGAATTGATAATGAGAATATATAAGAGAACAAAACTTTTAAATTAAGTTTATTATAAATCTACTTATAACATTCATTGCATGTTTTCCATCTGCCATCAGTATGTACCTGTATTTACTCATCTTCATTCATGAAGTGTTTGCGTTGCGTCGTCTGCAACGAGCCACGTGAACTCCTCTTTCCACGATGCTCTTAATGTACGTTTACGTTTTGTAGAGTCATACATTTAGTTAACTTCTTTTGAATATTTCTTCTGGGGCTGAGGTTTTGGCATGATTCCTAACCAATTATCCATTTTTCTTGTGTCCTCTGTGTGTCTACTTTGGAAAATTGTATGCAAATGCTCGACCTTATAACGCTCGGGAAAGTCCGGAATCACAAAGTTATTCGATGCAGGCATCTGATTGGCTGCCGAGTATGCAAATTGCCAAACGAACCGAAATTTCCAAACCGAACGAAAATTTCAATATCGGAATAAAACTAACGTTTTATTTGGAAAAAAAAAAACAAACAAAAACTATTTTTGTAAGTTGTACGCCCGACGTAAAAGATGCACACCCCGGGAGTCCGGCCAGACGTTATTTCAGACACTGGTAATAACATAATAATAGATTAGTAACAACATCGTATTAATATGATAAGTTGTAAGAAGAATGAGTTCTCAGCTTCACAAAGGTTGCTGACCCCAGAAACTTGAACGCACATTTCTCCTTCTCAGTTTCTGCAATTATATTTTAAACATTCAGTCACACATGACACACATTTTATTTGGGAATCACATCGACCCACAAAGCAAGTGATTGCCTCTGGATTCATATGGCCAACTCGTCCTTGTTAGATCTTTAAATGCATATCAGTGATAGGGCAATTAAACGCTCTATTGGGTGTGTTATAGTTTGCAGTGCTTACTGTACGGTAGTCTCCTATGTTGTCCCCCCATGCCACTCATCGGTTCATGTCAGGGTTATGCATTCACCCTCGGGCGATGTGTTTTTCGTCTTTCATTTGTGAACGTGTCCTTGCTGCGTTGCTAAGGTAACGTGGAAAAAAAGTACAGACGAACCACACTGTCTTTTAGTTATCAATTAAAAGCAAGGACAACACAGCAGGGGAGGTTTTGTTGCAGAGTCCCTCTTATGTCGGTAATTATGGTCCTTATTTGTATGTGTTCTATTGCCACAAATTGGCCATGTCATGTATTTTCCAAACTAAAGGCGCAACTAAACACCCCATACATTTTTGAAAGCGTGCCTTATAAGCCGGTGTGTCTTATATATCGCAGAATCCATAGTGGATAAGATTGGAATTGCATACAGTATTTAATAGTGTGTGGTATTACGGTATAATTTTTTATTCCCGCATTATTTGATGAATCCATAATCATCGCTGGCCAAATCGCATTGCATTCTATGCAACAGGATTCAAACCAAGGTCATGGCGGTGAGGGTGCCGACACATTACCACTAGACCATCAGTACATATGGCATACAAAAAGCAGGGTTTGTACGGGTGCTTAAAATCCTTGCTTGAATTTTAATGTTGTGTTTTCAAGGTCAGGAGACTGCTTGAATTTCGTGTGAAGTGCTTAAAAATGCTTGAAATTCTTGCCATATGTTTCTCGGCAGTCTGACTCGACAGACCACGCATTAAGGAGAAAAAAAAAATTCGACTTCAAAATGACACCGCTGCTATTGCATCGCTTTGTATGGTGTTATTGCCTCTTACAGGTGCATTAGGAAAGGTGCACCAGAACAGGTAAATCTCAACAAACTGCCAATGCTGAGGCTCATAAAATCTGCTGACACTGAATGAGTTAGAGTCCTTAACAACATGGCCTTTGTTCTTACCTTGATGGTTGGGTATTTTAAGTTCTTGTACCTTCTGTTGATATGGAACAGGTTTTTTTTATCAAATAAGTGAATCTTATTAAATAAATGAGTGTTAAATTTAAAGTGTGTGAATTGATATATTATATATATCATCCAAATCATAATATCTTACCAGAACTGTTGGAAAAATGGATTGGTCTCTCAGGAACCGTCCCCTTATGGTTCAGATCCTACCTCTCAGATAGGACGCACTATGTTAAATATGGTGAAATGACATCTGAGCCCTTTAGTGTTACCTGTGGTGTTCCGCAGGGTTCAGTACTTGGCCCCCTTCCTTTCAGCATTTACATGCTTCCATTAGGTGATATTATTCGCAAGTATAATATCAGTTTCCATTGCCACGCAAATGACACTCAACTATATATTCCGATGGAGGAATCAGCCACACTAAACTGTGGAAATTTGCAGGCCTGCCTCACTGAGATAAAGAGTGGATGTCACTCAACTCCTTGCGCCTTAGCCCTGAAAAGACCGAAATGCTTGTTACTGGTTTATCTAAATGCCGTGACTTGTTCTCAAAAATGGCTCTGAACATTGACAAATGTAATACCATCCAGTGACTCAGTCAAAAATGTAGGTGTCATATTTGACCTCGATCTGTCCTTTCAAACACATGTTAAGAATATTACTAGAAAAGCTTTTATCCATCTTCGCAACATTGCTAAAATTCGTCCTATGTTGTCTCAGTCAGATGCGGAGATTATAATTCACACGTTTGTTACTTCCCGTCTCGATTACAGTAAGGCACTACTCTCCGGTCTCCCGAAGTCCAAAATCAAGAGCCTTCAGCTGGTACAAAATGCTGCTGCGAGGCTTTTAACTAAGACAAGAAAGTTTGATCACATTACCCCGATTTTAGCGAACCTGCATTGGCTCCCTGTTAGCTTAACATGTGATTTTAAGGTTCTGTTGGTATTATACAAAATCATGCATGGACTTGTTCCCCTATATCTTTCAGATTTAATTTCCCCTTATGTTCTGGTCCGGAGCCTTCGCTCTGAAAATGCTGGTCTACTAGTGATCCCAAGAGCCAAGAAGAGAACCGCAGGTTCGAGAGCATTTTCCATTCGGGCCTCGATATTGCGGAATGCTCTTCCACCTGAGATTCGATCTGCAACCTTAGTGGAACTGTTTAAATCGAGGCTTAAACCACACAACTATTGTATAACCTATGCATGAACTATATTTCTTGTTTATGATATCTGTGTATTAATTGTTATTACAACATCCATTGCAGCCTGGTCATTCCGGAAGGGGGATTATCTCATGTGCTGTCCTTTCTCAAGGTTTCTTCATTTTCCTCATGTTGAGGTTTTTGAGTTTTTCCTTGCCCTCATGTAGGTTTTAGATCAGGGGATGGTGGAATAATAGTCTCTGATTTGCAATAATCTGTGGTCTGTGCAGCCCTTTGAGACTCCTTGTGATTAGGGGGACCCCAAATAAACATGACCTGACTTGACTTGACGTACATGTCTATGCCTCATTCTGCTGCTGGTTTAATATGTGGTTAAGGATTTATAACATTTTCTAGTTCTTTTTCCTACAGGCATTACTTAGTTACATCAAACAATGCATTATGCAAATCAGTGTTTCTGGCACCGTGAATAAAATAGTGTAAAAATGAGATAAGGTATAATGCTTTTATGAAACTGTTTCAGTGGTGGTAAAGTGTGGGCACCCTCACTGGCAATCTTAGGGTTTTACTCCTGTTGCATACAATGTTTCGCGATTTCAATCAGCGACTCTCATTGATTGGTCAGTCTTTGCAAAATGTATACCGTATATGCATTAAAAGCAACGGTTAAGCACAAATACACGCGTTAGCCCTTATTGTAGTCTCAATTTATTTTGCCTCATAGCCCGGTGCACCTTATGTATGAAAACATGTATGACAAAAGACAATTTTTTTGGGGGGTACGCCTTATAATTCAGTGTGCCCTATAGTGCGGAAAATACGCGGTACATATATATATATATATATATATATATATATATATATATATATATACATATATATATATATATATATATATATATATATATATATATATAGAGAGAGAGAGAGAGAGAGAGAGAGAGAGAGAGAGAGAGAGATGTTTGTTTCCAGATGTAGCCCATTTGGATAAAGTAGCAGGGCTCTTCTTGTATTCTTGGTCTGTCACTCAAAGCTTTAATTGGCCTGGATTGTGAAAACGGCTCTTTGAGGGTGATTGTGCACCCCCTCTCCAACACACTCTTCCGTCTCTTTTTCTTCTGCTCTGTTAGCTGGCAGCATGGTGGCACCAGCTCACCTATTTCCCTCAGCCCAAGTGCGCAGCTGTGGGCGGAATCAGAGTAGAATGTAAAACACAGATGGCCATTGACTTACAAATGGGTTCACGGAAAATGAGTCTCCCATGCCGGAGACGTTTTCTTTTATTTAGCCCTCTCACACACAAAGTGCCTTGGCTTTTTTTTCGGTCAATCAAAGTCTTTCTTACACGTCGTGCGTTTTTTCTGAATTTGGGCTCGCGATTGTTGCCTCGAGCTCCTAGTCGGGGTTAATTAACATTGAGTTGAGCTGTGTTCAATGGTTAATGTGGTTTCTTCCTCCGTTACCCCGCTCCGCCACCTTAATCCACCCTGCCAACCTCACCTCCCTGCAGAATCAGCAGCGGCACGAGCTGCCAAGCAATCGTATTAAAAGTGCAGTGCGGCTTGCCAACTGTCCTGTTTGAAAAACAGACGACTGTATCAGAGATTTTTGTGTAGAAGGACTGAGATCCCTAAGAGCAGGTTCTATTTTACGTGGTTAGTTATAATTTAAATACATATATACACAGTATATATATAAAATCTCCCTAAACCACTTGGGTCGTACTGGCACCATTTTTCTGTGTATAGCCTGGCGGCGCCCATCCCTCTCCAGGCAAATAGATGTTTCAACCCTGTCTCAAATCGTGGACCTTTTGCGTGTTTGGTGAATGTGCTAAGCACAAGATGGGCGGAATACTGCTTCAAACTCTACAACCATTAAACACAGGTAGACCCTGAGATCCTTAAGAAAGGCGAAAGTGGTGACTTCACTATGCTCAAAGAATTTTAGGAAGCAGTTAACTCCCTGAAGAACAGAGAGTCTCAAGGAATCGATAACATTCCATCAGAACTCATACGAAATGGTTCTGAGCAAACTATAGACCTCTTGACAAAGATTTGTTTAAAGATCTGGCCAACAGGACAGTGGCCATCTGCATGGACAAAATCGCTAGTGATTATGTTACCAAAGAAAGGAAACTTTCAACTATGCTCCAACTACAACAGACTGAAACCACAGGCTGAAAACATCCTAGCCAAAGAACAGGCAGGTTTCAGGGGGGAAGGAACACCACAGAACAGATTTTTAATCTGCGCATCTTATGTGAGAAGTTTCAAAAACACCAGAGAAACCTCTAGCACGTTTTTAATATTATTTATTAGGCTTTTGACGGAGTTGGAAAGTTGCTTTATGGGCCACCATGCGAAAGTACAACATGGGCCAGAAATGTGTTCAGACCATTGAAAAACTCAACAACGCGATACTGATCAATGGTACCATTGGAGCATGGTTTCAAACCACAATCTGTTTTAGACACGGCTGCATTTGCTCTCCAACTTTATTCAACATCTTCTTGTAGAGGCTCATGTCCGAAGCTCAAAAGCAACATGAAGGTGCAGTAAGTATTGGGGGACACAACATCACTAACTTCCGTTTTGCTCAGAGATCCAAACTCAGAGATCTGGTCAATCGTCTGGACAACGTATAAGCCGGTATGGGATGAAAATCAGCACAAAAAAAAACAAAAGTTAGAACCAACAATCCAAAAGGTATCACCACAAACATCACAATCAACCACAGTTAGCAGGAACCTGTCACCAAATTATAATATTTTGGAGCCGTCATATCAGAAGAGGGGCCAGAACCAAAAATCATGGCCAGGATGGCTCAAACCACAGTTGCTAGATTTAAACCCATTTGGAGGGACAAAAACATAGCAGTGAAATCAAAGATCAGACTCATTGAAGCATTGGTTACTTCTTTCTTTCCCTACACTTTCCCTATAAGAGCAAAACTGGAAAAGAGAATCCAGACCATGAACATGCGATGCTACAGGAAACTCATAAGCATCAGCTACTTATGACACACGAAACGTTGCACAACACCATCAGACGACACATTGGACCCTTCAAAGAATTGTTGTCAACTGTGCGCAGACGAAAACCTCAGTGGTATTGTAATATAACAATATCATCACGACTGATCATTATAATCCTCTATGGCACTGTCCAAGGGGGCAAGAGGAGAGGAAGACCAAAAAAGAACTGGGCCGTCAACATTAAGGAATGGACTGGTGCCAACTTTGCCACGGCCAAAGAACCAGCCAGGGACCGTCAACAGTGGAGAAAGCTGTTCTGAGTTGCCTCTTCATTGATGCCCTTACCACCCATATACTGGACTGTCTCAGAAAATTAGAATATTGTGATAAAGTTCTTTATTTTCTGTAATGCAATTAAAAAAACAAAACTGTCATACATTCTGGATTCATTACACATCAACTGAACTATTTCAAGCCTTTTATTATTTTAATATTGCTGAATTTGGCTTACAGCTTAAGAAAACTCAAAAATCCTATCTCAAAATATTAGAATATCATGAAAAAGTATACAAGTAGGCTATTCAACTAATCACCTGAATCATCTAATTAACTCGAAACACCTTGCGAGGGTTTCCTGAGCCTTAAAAACACTCAGCTTGGTTCAGTAAACTAAATCACTGCTGATCTGACTGCTGTCCATAGGACCATCATTGATACCCTCCATCAGGAGGGTAAGACACAAAAAGAAATTTCTCAAAGAGCAGGCTGTTCACAGAGTGCAGTTTCAAAGCATATCCACAAAAAGTCTGTTGGAAGGGAAAAATGTGGCCGGAAACGCTGCACAACCAAGAGAGATGACCGCAGCCTTAACACAATTGTGAAGAAGAGCCGCTTCCAGAATTTGAGGGAGCTTCAAAGACAGTGGGCTGAAGCTGGAGTCCAGGTATCAAAAGCCACAGTTCACAGACGTGTCCGGGAAATGGGCTACAATAGCCGTATTCCCATGGTCAAGCCACTTCTGAACTCAAGACAACGGAAGAAGCGTCTGACTTGGGCTATGGAGAAGAAGCACTGGACAGTTGCAGAGTGGTCCAAAGTCCTCTTTTCAGACGAAAGCAAGTTTTGCATTTCATTTGGAAGTCAAGGCGCCAGAGTCTGGAGAAAGGCTGGAGAAGAGCAAAATCCAAGTTGCTTGAAATCCAGTGTGAAGTTCCCACAGTCAGCAATGGTTTGGGGAGCCATGTCAGCTGCTGGTGTTGGTCCACTGTGTTTCATCAAGTCCAGAGTAAATGCAACTGTGTACCAAGAGATTTTAGAGCACTACATGCTTCCATCTGCTGAAACGCTCTATGGAGATGAGTATTTCATTTTCCAGCATGATCTGGCACCTGCCCACAGTGCCAAAACCACCAGTAACTGGTGCACTGACCACGGCATCACTGTCCTTTATTGGCCTGCTAATTCCCCTGACCTGAACCCCATCGAGAATTTGTGGGGTATAGTTAAGAAGAAGATGAAAGACCAGACCTACAAATGCAAATGAGCTGAAGGCCGCTATTGAACCATCCTGGGCATCAATAACACCTCAGCAATGCCACAGGCTGATTGCCTCCATGCCACGCCGGATTGATGCAGTAATCCGTGCAAAAGGATTCCCAACCAAGTACTGAGTGCATCAATGGACATTTTCAAATGTTTGATTTAGTTTTGCTGTTATAAAATTATTTTTTTACTTGGTCTGAGGAAGTATTCTAATATTTTGAGATAGGATTTTTGAGTTTTTTTCAGCTGTAAGCCAAAATCAGCAATATTCAAATAATAAAAGGCTTGAAATAGTTCAGTTGATGTGTAATGAATCCAGAATGTATGACATTTTTGTTTTTTTAATTGCATTACAGAAAATAAAGAACTTTATCACAATATTCTAATTTTCTGAGACAGTCCAGTATATTGTTTCTGGTACGGTCCTCTCAACCAATCACAGCCAAGCAATCTCTGCAGACATCTTTTAAATTACATGACAACTAACTCTCATACATATAGTGACAGCCACAGTTTTTACATCTTCCAATTTCATTTTTGTTAGTTACTGGTTCCGCGTGGATGATGCAGGCAATAATTAATTAATCCCAATTTTATTTATCTCATCTCA
Source organism: Urocampus carinirostris (assembly GCF_059441175.1). Taxonomy (NCBI): domain Eukaryota; kingdom Metazoa; phylum Chordata; class Actinopteri; order Syngnathiformes; family Syngnathidae; genus Urocampus; species Urocampus carinirostris. The sequence continues at coordinate 9,991,394 of NC_142350.1, read as the reverse complement.
TCTCATCAGCCGTACCGCTTATCCTCATTAGGGTCGCGGAGGGGCTGGAGCCCATCCCAGCCATCTCCGGGCAGTGGGCAGGGGACACCCTGAACTGGTTGCCAGCCAATCGCAGGGCACACAGGGACAGACAACTCATTCGCTCATTCACACCTAGGGACAATTTGGACCGGCCAATTCACCTGAAATGCATGTCTTTGGAATGTGGGAGGAAACCGGAGTGCCCGGAGGAAACCCACGCGAGCACGGGGAGAACATACAAACTCCGCACAGGAAGTCTGGAGCTGGATTTGAACCCACGACAGGTTCCCATGACATGAACTGTGCCGCACAAGCGCTAACCACTGCGCCGCCGTGCTGCCCCCAATTTTATTTATTTTGATCAAAATCTATCTTTCAAGAGAACATCAAAGTGCAAGAAGCAGCATCCACTAGCCTGATATTTTCTTTATTCGGCATCTGTAGCAAACAAAAAAAGTGAAAATGAGAGTACCACAAGTGAGATGAGAGGGAATATATGCCAATGCAAGCCAGATTTCAAAGAGAGGCCTGGAATAGAAGGGGAAATGCCGTAACCTACACACAATTGACAGACAAGAGGCGGGACGGCATACCATTGCTATGCCACGCCACGCCACAGCCAGAGGGCAAGCTCAAGTGAAAGGTAGCGCTGCTGAAATTTTAATCAGCCTTTTGCTTGTTTGTGATCCTAGCAGCCGCTCAATTAAAATCCAAAGAGAACCTCAATACTTTCTATTTGCCGCCTGCTTACACCAGAACATTGGAGGTGGAACAACCACAGAGAGGATGGGTTCTTTCTCTGGAAAATAACTGCGTGGAATCAAGGCAAGGAATCAAAGGGGTTCAGTTTTTTTCCTTTGGTCGTTTTGTGGAGTTGCAGGTAAAAGATATGAAGGAAAGTGCAGTAAACTTGAACGGAACGGCACTTTGGTCTTATTTATCACTTGGAATCGCATCGAAAGTTGTCTCTGGGCTCCTATAAAATGCAAAGTGAACCCTATTTGAACCCCACAAGAGCAAGTTTGATATGTAAATCTCTCTAAAATCTGTCCTTGCCTGCATCCTTACCTCGACTTGGCACACTAAGTACATACTACATATACAAAAGGGTTCATCAACGTTTTGAAGCCAAAAGTTATTTATTTTGGTCACTGATTAGTGCAAAGGGCTACCAATTTATATACATCTCTAAAATAACAACTTATCAAGGTAGAACTATGTTATTACTATGTTTCTGTTATGTTATTACCAGGATTTAATTATTAAAGGAACCATGTTGTTGACCAATGATATACTGTAACAATAGAATTGTGTTCTGGTCTCTGTGGCAATAATGACGGAGAGTAATCGAATGTGCTCCACTAATTTGCCATGCGGTGCAGACCAACTATTGTGTGGACTCCAGAACAACTCCCTTTGGTTTTCCCATTAATCTAAATTTTGTGTGTCATTATGAGTGTTACACTTTGGAAAAGTACATGTCCACGATGACATTACTCATAATTGCAAAAAAATATTCTAATTCAGGATATTCATTTAATGTATTTCCTAAGTGCTGCTCAATCTGTATGTATGAAGACACCAAACATTTTCTTTTCCTTTTCCTGACAGCCCGGATACGTGAAACTGTCCAAACCAGTGGCCCTGTGGACCCAACAGGACGTTTGTAAATGGCTGAAGAAACATTGTCCCAATCAGCATCAGATCCACAGCGACTCTTTCAAACAACATGACATAACAGGTACAAAGTCAAGTCCGATTTATTAGAGTTGATGAGTATGCGTATGAGCATCCTTATGGGTTCGTTGGTCCTTATCCCTTAACCAATAGGGCCGCAGGGGCACCATTTCCAGTGGTGTGTGTTGGGCAAGTACAGGTTATTGCGGAGTTGTTCCCAAAGGGGTGTATGGAATTTAACAGAGCCGTTAAAATATATGTAAGAAGAAGTATAAATATTGAAGTAATTATCAAAAATGACATTTTTTTCTATGTAACTACTATATACACAAATAGTCTTATATTTAACAGGATAATCATTATTAAATTTCATTTTTTTTCGTGCATTTCCTCCGCTGCAAAAATAATTTTATTAATTAAATATTGTATTTAAAATAAACTATCAACTGCTCATCAGGAATAAAATTGAGCATTCAGAATAATATTTTTCCTGTTTCACTATATTTCTAAAATTATTAAAACACTTTTATGGGGGTTTATACATAATTATCTAATGTAATATATACTTACTATAATTCGTAATAAAACATTTCCATTTAAATTGAGGAAATTTGTACGATGCTATCTATTTTTGTTAATTTCTGAACACTTTATTTTACTATAATATACAACATAATACTTCATTTATTACTAATATAATTCTTTGTACTTACAACAGAGAGCAATCATTCATTTTTTTAATATATATTTGCCAATGTGCAAATACTGTTCTTCATAAGTATTTTTTCTAATGAAAAAAAAAAGTCATTCAAAAAAATCATCCCCAAAAGTTCATTAAAAATGTTTTTTTTAATGTATTTGTTATGTTCCAAACCCAAAACAATTGTGCTGGTTTAGTGTACTTTTACGAGGGAGAGCAGTGTGGTTTTTCGTCCAGGGCATTTAAGAGTGGACCAGCTCTACACCCTCGGCAGGGTTCGCGAGGGTGCATGGGAGTTTGCCTCTACATGTGTTTTGTAGCACTTGGAGAAGCCATTTGACTGTATTCCTCAGAGAGCCCTGTGAGGGGTGCTTCGGGAGTATGGGGTACAGTGGGGGACTGTGCAGTCCGGATTAGACGGTCGGGTCCCTTAATAATCCGTGCCAGAGTTTGAACCGCCTTGCCAGCAGTAAGTCTGATTTGGTTCCAGTGGAAGTTGGACTCTGCCATGGTTACCCTTGTCACTGATTCTGTTTATAAGTTTTATGGACAGAATTCCTAGGTGCAGCCGTGTTGTTGAAGGGTCGGGTTAGGGTTAGGCTCTGCTCTCCGTAGATGATGTAGTGCTGTTGGCTTAGTTAAGACGTGGTCTTCAGCTCTAACTGAAGCAATTCGCAACCGAGTATAATACAGTCAGAATCAGCAACTTCAAGTCTGATACCATGGTTCTCTACCGGAAAAGGGTGGCAAGATACTGACACAAGTGGAGGAGTTCAAGTATCTCAGCTTCTTGATCATGAGCAAGGGTAGGATGGAACAGGAGATCGAGAGACAGATCGGTGTCCTTGGAGCGTCTGCCGTCCAGCGGACCCTGTACCAGAAGTTGTAGAGAAGAAAGAGCTTAACCAAAAGGCAAAGCTCTTGATTTACCGATTGATTTACGTCCCTACCTTCACCTATGCTCATAAACTTTGGGTCATGACTTGAAGAACAAGATCCCAGATACAAGCGGTTGAAATACTGTAAGCTTCCTCCGTAGTGAGGCTGGGCTCTCCCTTACACATAGGGTGAGAAGCCTAGGAGGGACTCGGTGTAGAGCTGCTTCTCCGCACTGAGAGGAGTCAGCAAAATAGTGTTCACCAAAAATGCATGAATGGATACCAATTCAACAAAAAACGTCATTTTTACTCAAGCCAATCATCTGGTCAGGCATAAAACAACCCAACGTCTCGCACTTGTCACTTTTCATCCAGATCTTATTGAGAACATCAGAGCTTTCTATGAGCGCCTACCGTCAACCACCCGCAAGCTTCATTTCCACTGCTCAGAGCGTTTTGTACTGACGCCGTTTTCCACGTCAATCATTTCCCTAACAAAGACCCTCAAGGTCACCCCGCTGAGCAAACACTTTGGTCTTCATGGCAACAGACAAGCATTAATTGCCAGGCAAGCCACCTCTTGGAGTGCTACTGATCATGCTAATATGTTTGTTTGTTAGCGTCAAGGGCCTCTTCCATTGAGCGGCGACCTAACGCCGCCGACTCGCTCCGAGGTCATGAAGTGTGGCGGAATCGTAACGAGTCTCGTTTTGCCCTTAATGAATCTTTGCCGATATACACTTGCGCTTAGTGGAATTTGGCATTAAATGCGCTTATAGTATGAATCACGCTGTGCTTTCTGGCATTCCTCCAGTTCACAATAATAAGGACGTGTTATGTACTTAACATTTATTGAAATATTCTAGATTCAAATGATGTGCTCATTGTAGCACATTTGGAGCTAGTTTTGATAAAACGCTAAAAGTATCCAAAACAGAATACGTTTCTTCTCGGTCTAACTGGTTTTAGCATTGCTAGCACTCGCTCGTTAGCTTGAAAATAAAAAGTATCTTTTGATTTTGCAGCGTCAAATTGTGAGAGAGTATACATAATTTTTTTCTAAGTGTATACTGTATTTAATTCATCAGGGGTGTGGTTTTTTTCTTCCGCTTTGAAATACAGAGAACCCTTGTTTTCCGCGGGGGTTATGTTCCAAGAGAAGCCTTAATACGTCAAATCCGTCAAGAAGGCCTGGGCTATAAAACATTGATGATAATCTTTGTCATATAACTTTTGCCACAATAAATAATAAAAGTCCACAATTTAAACTGTAATTACCGCCCGACCACCAGAGAAAATGGTGGTGCTAATGCAATAAAAACGCAAGGACTTTCAGGGTCCGAAGAAAGTGACGAGGACCAGCCAATCATTTAGCAGGAATGGCGGAAGCGGAAGGCGGTCAAAATAACGATAACGAGATAAAGTATAACATCCAGCATACCAACTCAAAGCATTCTGAAAGAGTTGTAGATAGGAGAGGCCCCCATTTTCATTTTTTTGGAGGTATTTTGGCACCAACGATTTTGATTAAAAAAAAAGAAGAGAGAGCGACGACATGCACTTAAAACTTTGCAGAAAACATGTGCCAACCAACACGGGCTTAAAATCGTATGGCACGCCTGAATACGCTGAAGTAAAAACAATTCAGCCCCAAACGAGTTCTAGCGGATGTTCAACAAGCACCGGGCCCCAAGATAAAAACATCTGCATTAGCCAGCTCGCAAGACGCTACCTATGTATCCCTGTATCCAGCTACCTCTCTTAGAAGGTATTTACTTGTTTTATGTTCCTCATATTTGTGAAATACTGTGTAATAGTTTGTCACCATGCGTCTTTGTTCCGTTATTAAAGATTGGTTAAAGCTGTAGAAAATGTCAACTTTCACTCGGGGCAAAAATTACACTTATAATGTGAAAAGAAAACAAAGCCATGATGATTATGGTGATAACTATCCCAATAATTGTCAATATCGACCAATAAGAAATGCTTTATCGTGATGACAATTTGTGTCATATCACCCCTGCCTACCGTCAAGTATAAACCTGTATTTTTTACAATTATTATACAAGTTAATCCTCTATTATACATTGAAACCAAAGAACAAACCCTTTTTACAATGTGAACCGCGTTATGCTGTATAAGCCTCATAAGAAATACCTGTATCCATTAATTAAATGGCCAAAATTAGCATTATACACTCATTCTTTAAGCAAACTGAGCTCACAACTGAACTGGACCAAATTGAATTATTCGGGGTTCTGATGGTCCCGTCTTCGAGTCGTACACATATTGACTATTACGGCATTTTCGGGAATCCTAACCACTGTGAAATTTAAGTGGTGCTTGGCCAAAGTTAAATTATTTTGCTTGTACAGTGGAATCTCGGTTCTCGACCATAATCCGTTCCAGAACCCTGTTTGAAAACCAATTTGGTCGATCACCGAAAATCGTTTTTCCCATTAAAAGTAATGTAAAATCGTTTTAATCCGTTCCAACACCCTGAATGTTTAACATGAACGTAAACATGAAGCTAACCCAGGCTAATCGTACGTTCGCGTTAGCGTAATTTTCCGTACGAAATATTACGCTAACATGAACGTGTAAAAATAAAAAAATCCGGTCGTTTAGCACCCGGGTCTCCACAACAAGTGGCTAGCGCTTCATTGGAAAAGGAGCTCCGTTCCAACACCCTGAATGTTTTACGTAAACAAAGCTAACCCAGGCTAATCGTACGTTCGCGTTATCGTAATCTTCCGTACGAAAGATTACGCTAACATGAACGTCTAAAAATAAAAAAAGAATTATGAATAGGATTTCTTACCTTTGTGGTGGACGGTGGGGAGAGAAAAATCCTCAAAAGTTTTTCAACCTCTTCCAAAACTTGCGGCAGGTGCTTGCTTATAGCGCTAACTTCATTAGCCGCAACACTCGAATTCACCGCCTCCTTATTCTTTACTATCGTACTGATAGTAGATTTAGCCATGCTGTATTCACTAGCATGATCGGAAATTCAGATTAAGATTCAGATATACTTTATTGTCATTTGTGTATACGTGTATACAGAACGAAATGTCGATACATCTGACCTGCACAGTTTCCTTGCGTGTCAGCCGGGATAGATAAGATTAACCATGTCTTCGTCAGAATTTTAGCGCAGCAGTTTGTCATCTCGCGGTTCGATGTTACTTCCAGTTGTAAATGGTCCAGTTTATTGTCCAGAGAGCGAACGTTGGAGAGGAAAATGGATGGGAGAGGCGTTTTGAAGGGTTTAGCCTTCAGCCTAGCGGTTAGCCCGGCCCGACAACCTCGCTTCCTCCTCCGGTCACACCGCTCTCTTGCCACTCTGCTTCGCTGTTTTGTAGGCCGCTGGGTCTTGTTGACGTAGCAGTCCGTGGCTAAAGAAACACTCCCAAGTGGTCGTAGCACCAAGCGCTTGATGTCTGGATGATCGCATATCCAGCAAAAAAACTGCGATCGTATATTAATCTGCAGTTTGAGTTGACTTTGTGCGCCGTCAAAACTGAGTCGAAGACTGGGTTTTATGGCCGAAGTGTAAAAAACTGTAGCGATCCGATGTAGCCGCAGCCGCCATCTCGTACACCTCTTTCATATTTAGCTATTATGTCTTTCTTAAAGGCAATAGTTGGACGAACAACTTGTCTTTTTTTCACCTGTCCTGCTTGCACAGACCTTCTTCGGAGGCATTAGGGGCTAAAACACCCGTACGCCGCTCAGCATCGCACCCTAGCATACCGGCGTTCGAACTCCGATTTTTTTGACCGAACAGCGAAGCAAGAATTTCTCGAAATTTTTGGTCCAACACCGATTTGTCCGAACTGAGAGGCGTTCAAAAACCGAGGCTCCACTGTAATAGAAAAATCCGGCTAAAATATTGAATGAGACTACACCATTGCTCCGTACAGAAGAATACATAATAAATACTATAATCCCTCATTTATCACGATTATTGGGGACCAGAATCCCCTGCGATATGCAAAAATCCCCCCCAGACACTTTTTTCAATATGCACCTTGCCAGCCTAACAATAGGGAATAAAGTAATGTGGGCGTAGGGGTGAGACAAATATATCTCTTGGCCCCAGGTCTCAGTCATACTCGATTACGGTTATCGGAACTCTACCACAACAGTGCATTTCATTTTCGACAGGCCAGAAACACTTGCCGCCAGAATTTCCTTCTGCAGATCCTCCCTTAGAGCAATCTGCAATCTGTGATAATGTATCGCAATCACACGAGTGCTGTTCACTCTTTGGTGGATGCAAAGGTGAAAAAGATCCTCCAGGCCTGACGAAAATGTGCTCCGCAGGCTACTGCTCGCAGGAATATGTGATCGGGGATTATGGATTGTGACCGTATGAATGCAATTCACTTTTTGGTGGATGCAATGGTAAAAAAGATCCTCCAGGCCCGATCAAAATGTGCTCCGCAGCATACTGCTCGCTGGAATATGTGATTGGGGATAATGGATTGTGACCGTATGAATGCAATTCACTGTTTGATGGACGCAATGGTAAAAAAGATCCTCCAGGCCCAATTAAAATGTGGTCCGCAGGCTACTGCTTGCAGGAATATGTGATCGGGGATAATGGATTGTGACCTATGAATGCAGTTCACTTTTTAGTAGCCAGAACAGCAGTAAGCCGCCAGGCTTGACAAAAATGCGTCAACAAAATAACATACCTGTCAACCTCCACGGCTCCATGCCCGTACAAACAGTCGTATTTTCCCGTAAAAAATACAAAATAATCGTACAACTTTTTTTGGGGGGGGGATGATGCATGATGGGAAATCCCCTGGCGGAGGACGAATGCAATTGGCAAATTTGCATTTTTCCATACAGATTTTCTTGTACGTCATACTCCTCTTAAAATGCATAAAAAACGTACAGGTTGACTGGTATGAAATAAATAAACATTATTGATAACATATTCCATTCATATGCTGTCGAAATTTACACCTGTCAACCAAAGTCACGTAATGAGAAAAAAAAAAGCGTCTAATTTTCCAATAATTTCTCGAGAGAATTTCAAAGATTGAACACACGCTTCACAACATCGTATTATCATAACGGCCTTGGTTTGTTATTCAGGTCTAACAATGTTACAAGACCAGTAAATAAGATTACTGAAAATGCATCTCCATTTTATTTCCACAGTCACATATTCATACTTGTAATTAAGGGACAATAGTAGGCTCAAAAATCTGCAACTAATTCATTTAGTCTCCACTACACAAATTAATTAGCTGAGTATAATTAGGGAAAAAAATCCAGGCAATAATTTCATTTTGAATAATCATTTACATTGAATAGATGAGGAATGAAAACAAAAAGCGTATACAAAATGTCTAATTGTTTACAGATTTGTGTTTGTGTGCATGGACTAATGAAGATGTTGACTTTCAATCAAATCATTGTATTTTATATTCCTGAGAGTACTCCGTTCTTCCGACAAATGATTTTTAGTATGCGACTCAGATACCGGCGCCATTTTCAAAGAAATCGATGTGTCCCCCATCGGCCCGCTTCGCCTCCCTCGATCTTTACATTCCGTCCCTAACAGAGACACCCAGATGTCATTAAAAATGCATTAAAGCATATTAAGGCATAATTACAAATTAGCCTCTAATCTGTTGTAATTACAAGACCCGGACTCATTCTGTAAAGGAATAGTTGATGTGAAAAATGACTGAATCACACATTTTCTGGTCAGTACAAAAATCACTGCGTATTATTAAGTCCCGAATTTGAAAAATTGCAATTTCAAAACTACAAAGTGTATTGTTTTGCTTGCTTTCGCGGAACTAGCGTTAACTTTCATGCCAAAAACTAGCTTTCTCATTTTCTTTTTCCTATTCCGTGCCAAAAAATAGCTTTAACTATTGAGTTATAGCTTTAAAGCTAACATTTGTAATAGCAGCAGATAAAGCGAGAGCTTGTCATTTTCTCTATATATATTCACCGCAGAAGAGTTGTATTAACTATCGAGTCAAAATGTTCGAGCTTTAATCAATGATAGCAACTATTAATGTAATAGCGTTAGGATATTGTATTTCTTATTCCATTCCCGAAATAAGCTTTAAATCTTGTGTTAAAGCTATAACGCTTTAGTTAATAATAACAACTAATTATATATAACCTTTGTCGCTTTTTATTTCTTATCCCATGCAGAGAGTTAGAATTAAATGTTGAGTTAAAGCTTGAATTAATAGTCGCAACTTGTAATGTAAAGTATCAAGTAAATTCTCATCATCACCCTCAAGTTTTTGTTTTTTTTATGTTGTCAAGTTACGTCAAATTAAAGCTCATCACTCTTTTTTTTACTATTGTGTATGTGATGTTTGAGTACCAATGCTAGGAACTCATAAAAAAGAAGATAAAAAGGAATGGCAAATATATATATATGTTTTTTCACATGGTTGCCTGAAATAATATGAAAGTATGTGGATCCAGATATATCTTTTAAGAGAATGTACATCTAGCTTACTTTTTGGGACTGGTATACTGCCAAGTGACGAGATTTCTCGTCAACAATTTAATAAATGCCAACTATGGCCAAAAGAGGTCAGTATTAAACTTTTAAATCCGCATGACGAATCTTTGAAAATCTTCGGAAACATAATGCATTCAATGTAAAAATGACTACATTCCAAAAGGACTTAAAATGAACACATAGTAAAAAAGAATGGATGTTAGCATGTGATATTATTGTCTGGACCTGATCTCCTTTGTATTGTGCATAAAGTATTTGTATGTTGTTTTTGTTCTGTCCAATCATTACACAAAAATTCCATCTAGACTCTTGACATCAATCTTTTTATGTACAGTACAAATAGGCGCCTCTCACTTTGATTGTTCCAGATTGTGATAGCACGTAAAGTAAGATCAGTGTCTGCATATGGCTCAATTTGCATTTTCTTGGCAATCCCACAAAATTCATTGTGTCTTTGTGCGAATGTTCACGCGCTTTACAATCCCATTCATCAAAGGCGCTAGCGTCGGGCCAGAGCTACAGATTAATCTGCCTCCTTGCAACCCTGTCGCCTCCACCACTACTCATTAATCTGGTACGCTCGTAAGCATGTATCTTTTTTTCCCGTCCTAGCATACATTTGGAGTTTTTAGGGCAGGTTGTAGATTTTACTTATAACAGACTGCTTTGTTATATTCACATTATATGTGTATCCTAAAAGATAGCAAGGTACTTCTCAGCATTGTACAGCAGACCTCTGGGATATGGTGACCCACATTATGTTTTTACTTTACGGTGTGGAATAAGATGTTTTTGGACCCTTCTTTACGGCATTTTCCACACTAATTTGCAAGCCCAAAATAGTTGCGGTGTTCGTGCATATGATGAGTTAAGTCCCTGAGATGGATTCGGAGATTATTAACATACGTTTCTATTACACACTATACGGCAATTTCGCCTCACAATCCCCACCTCAGAAACTCTTATCCGTAGGGTCAACCGTATTTAGCATTTCACCTGAATTGGTCACCTTGATCTGTTTATTAAATGTCCTTCATGACTATTGTTGTTCTATCCTTTATTTGTTGTATAACTCAAGCTAATCTCTGTCACAGAAAAACCTTGGGAAATATATCTGATCACTGCATCATATTGTTAAATCATTGATTTCAACTCCACCTTAATAAAAGATCTTAATGGACCTTCTGTTGCTATTGATTCTGTGGCTCCATCACACGATTATAACATGCCACAGCAACGTGATACAGTATTGGAAAGTTGAGGTCCTTTTAAGGAGTCTCTGTGGAGCGGGTTTGTATTTCTCCTGGACGCCGATGCGTCTTTCCAGATTGCTGACGGATATGGAATTAGAGAAAACTAAGACACATCTATTCCATTTTTTTGTAGATAAAATTAGTTTTTATTTGGTATAATCCTCTAAAACTGGCTTATTTAAAATTTGCAGATACCAAGGAGTGTCATATTAACTCATTTACTGTCATTGAAGAATAAATATGTCTACTATAAATACAAAAACAAGTCAGAATGTACCTTGGGGATATGTTATGATTTGTTTGACAATGTGGAAAAAACAGAACTAGGCCCAGTTCCAGTAGGGAAGAATTTTGAGCCTTGTCCGTCAAACGACCATTTCCAGGAACCTCAGGTATGTTCCAGCTTAAATGATCTACTGATAAGGTTATAGTTTGACAGACACTCAAAATAAGGAGTGAATAAATACATTTATTTTGAGCTGGCAAGAAGAACAGATAAAGACAGTAGAGAACCTAAAAATCCAACCTGTTATAAAGATCCTCCCCTTAACCCTCTCATTTTATTCAAAACTCTTAGGTTACAAAAAGCAGATCAACCCTAAAGAGTGTGGCTAATCAAAGAACATGATTAGCAAATAGTGAGAATTATGTAAACAGTGCAGTCAAAAATAGTCAAAATAAAGAACCTTGGTATTTTAAACATTCTTCATTGCAATTGTTCCATAGTCAAAACTTACTAACCCAGCCTTATAAGTACTCTTCATTGCAGGCAAGTCAAAATGTAAAGATAATTTTGATAATAATAAACTATAAATGATTTTCTTACATTTACCCCCTTTTTATTTTAAATAATCCTGGCATAAGCATTCTTCATTGCAAGCGTTTAATACTCAAAATAGTACTAAGGGCTCAATAATAGTCGAATTAAAGATAATAGTAAAAAAAAAACATGACATTCATTATAGGCAACCTTCTTTGCAAGTATTCAATGGTGAAAAGACCAGGCATTACAAGCATTCTTCATTTTAAGCAAATCAAAAACAAATGTAGTACCATTTTTTATAAATGTATAATAAACATTGCGCCTTCACCTAACATGCAAGAGGTCCCCAGTTTGAGACCGGGTTTAAACATTTGTTGGCCTGGAGAGGGATGAGCACCACCAGGCTGTACTTGGCCAAGACACGCCACAGGAATATATACCCATGTAGTTAAGGGATCCACGTTCACATCCATAAAAAACATATGAAATTATGTTCTCATCTTCACCCTTTTTATTTCACAAAAACAGAGAAATAAACCATCCCTGGTGTTATAAGCATTCTTCACTGCAAGCATTAAATTGTCAAAATATAGCTTAGCACTCAATGATGGTCAAAGATGCAAACAGTGTGCACGAGCTCAATGTTAATCAAAATTTTAAAAAATGCTTGTTTTTGGTCGGCCAGCCTGGCGAATTATCGTCCCAGTTAGCTCTACTTAGTAGCTGGCTAACCTTGCCATGTCCATTGTTTTTTTTCTCTGCTGGATTTCTGTTTTTTGCTGTAGCTGTTTTTCGTTGTTGGTTCCTGGTTAGCCTGGCTGTTTACTATGTTTTCTGTCGGCCAGCTTCTCATTTTTCCGCTTTTTGGTTCCTGTTAGCCCTCTTTAGCAGCCGGCTAGCCTGCTGTGTCCATCAGTTTATTATGGCTGGGTTAGCCCCCGTTACCTATCTGTCTGTTATTTCTGTCAGTTAGCCCTATTTTGGCTGCTCGCCCATTGTGTTACCATTACTACATCCACCTGCGACACAATACCAATGCATTCTCTACAGAAACTACCAAAACTTGGCTTGAAACACTCATAATCTCTTCAACTAATTTACAGGTAAACCAATATGGTTATTGGCTTGCTCGGGGGCTGTGATCTCAACATGACATCACAGTTTAGGAAGTCAAAGACAAGACAGGCAGTCTCACCGATTAAATATCGATATATTTTATGCAAAAACCATGTACTATTTTATGTGCATGTTTTAGAATTTTGGTATACCTTCGAATGATTTCCTTAACCCCCCCACCCAACCTTTTTCATTTCACAAAAAAAGAAACAGGCTAACCCTGGCATTCTAAGCAATTTAAACAACAAATATAATTACCAATAAATTGGCATAAAATTATTTTCTTATCAACCATTTGTGTGTTTTTCCACACATGGTTTCTCTGTGCTTTGCCACATCCCCCTATCATTGGAGCCAAAATATTAAACGTAATTTGACATTTTTTCTTGCTAACTAGATTAAATGGTTGTGTTTTCTGCTTACAAATTAACTGACTGACGGGCCTGACTACGTCGCCTAAATCACTACTTTATTAAAGAAAGCGTTATTTGCTTCCAGCTCGACTTGAACTAAATATGTACATAATCTCGTTATCGTTCCCAAGCAACTAGACTTTGACATAATAGGGAAAGCAAGCTCTGTTGTAATACTGTACGATTTGTGCAGCTTTTTTTAGTTACGGAGCTTGCGCACATGAGAAATCCCTTAAGACCAGATCAAGTCTTTCACGGTAATTGGTAGAAACTTGACAATTGGCTTCAACTGCAGAGCTTGTTTTAATTATAGAATACTAAAACAAGAGCTTATTTTTGTTGCGTTAAACATATTGGTGTCCTGCTTGTCTGATTGGGAAAAAAAACAAAAACGTGATAATTCAACTAATTGAAAAATATTTGCCTTATGAATTATATTTGTTGTTGTTTATACTTGTTTTTAGAAGTAGTAAATAGTATAATTTATCTATTTTCTGTTAATACAATCATCTTTAAAATGATACCTAATCGACTACCTGTGGTATCATATCATTTTGCAGATTGATTTATTGTTTTTGCTTTTTTGCTTAGAAATAGTACATTTTTAATTATTTTTTTGTTTTACTATAACTATATATTTTCAAATAAAATAAGAAAACCAATATACTTAATTTACAGATTATTTTTCTCGTTAAATAAAAAAAAGTGATCATCTTGTGGCATTGACAGGTCATTTTGCAGATAAAACCATATTATAACTTTTTGGGTATATTTTTATTGGCGCTACTTGTATTATCTTCTTTAAAAGATAATGTTTGAAATTAGAATAAACATTTTGTTTCAACTAATTTTGCCTTTTTTCTAAATTCACTGCAAAGAATAATGTATATTCTATATTCTAGTAAAGAAAAATCAGTATTATGATTGTATGATTATTTTTTAAATAAAACAAAAACTCCCTGTTTTATGAAGGAAATGTATTTTCATTGGAACATACTTTATCTCCTTTGAAGGGTTATTTTACTGTAGTTGAGATATTAATAATATAATCTTGTAAAGGAGGAAAATAAATCTGTATCGTAATTTTTTACTACATTTTCTGCAAAATGAGAGAAATCTCCCTTATTATTTGTGTTTGTTGAATGCAATTTTGCTCACTTTAGAGGTTTCTAAAAATGTATTTACTACACTCGGTTTGAAACTATTCTTTATTTCTTTAATCTTAACAAAAGGAAGTCGTATCTTCATAGCTTCTTTTTTTTTCTAGTGAAATTAATAAAGGCCTTTAAAATGAGTAAAATAACAGTTTTTTTAATGTAGGTGTTATCTACAATTTTCACATAAACCCATCCAGTGCCAAATGGACTTCATTTTGAACTTGGCCGACCACGAACGTTTTAACAGCCGACTGAGAAAGAGTTAATCCCCTACAGGGCTTGTAATTACCACATTTTTGTATTTTTATCTTCCTCAGGGAGGGCTCTGATGAGACTGACAGACCGAAAACTGGAGAGAATGGGCATCATGCAGGAAGCAGAAAGGCAGAACATCCTGCAGCAAGTCCTGCAGCTCCGCGTCCGGGAAGAAGTCAGGACCCTTCAACTTCTAACACAAGGTCATCTCTTTGCATCCAAAAGCTTTCAAAGCAACTCCGCGCTTTATAAACGCTTGATCTCCTGAACAGAAAGCGAGCAATGTCTTGCTGCTCTCAGGAAGATGTCTCTCATTTTGCAAACAGCCGTACTGGCATAACAGAGCTTCGTTTATACACTTGCCATCTGTAGTCATGGCAGTTGCAAAGCCCACAGGAGGTGATTAATCAACATGGTTAGCAAACCAAAAATCTTTTATTGCTTTTGGATGGAAAATGATCAAAGCCGCATGTTATTAGTCTGCATGAGTCCAGTGCAGGGTTCGGCTGTTTTTATTTTTATTTATTTATTTATTTTTTTTCTGAGTATATCTTTACACTTGAGATGTAAACTCTACAAAGCGAAGAGAAAGGTATCTCGTTATCTCGCAAGTTAGTGTGCTTGAAATCCTTGGAAATGCTTGAGATTTAATGATGGGTTTTCAAGGTTTAGAAAGTGCTTGAATTTTGAGTGAAGTCCTTGTAAATGCTTGAACTTTTGCCACGTTTACGGCAATCCAACTTCATAGACAATGCATTAAATGAAAAAGAAAAAAAACAAGTTCGCCTAAAAACGACACCAGCACACATGCTCTGGAAGCCTCGCTTTGCCATTCCATATATTCTTCCCTCGTGATTCTTTTGAACGGCGCTAGACGCAAATTGTGCGTGGCACTTTGTGACGCTTTTGTTTAGGACTTTTTCAACTCATATACAATCGGCTACAAATCTGGTAAATAACAAGTAAAGTATCTTTTTACGCAAGCAAGTTGAATCGGCAAAAAAGGTGGCTCAGATGACCAGTTCATATTTACATTAGCCTAGTTCACACTTAATCAATGTTTTCCTTGGTTTGCACCCAAGTTGAACACATAGTTAGTGCTAGCGGGTTCAATATTAATAAAAATAATCAAAATAATCAATTATTCTTGTTAACAATATACTCATGTATTATTTCTTCTTGGAATGGTTCACGGTTCGCGGATTCTTTAACCAAATGCATCAGCGGGGCACCAATGACTCTGGGCAGCCTCTGGACAGCTCAAGGTTAAAACTTGAGATTGTATTAAAAAGAAAGAAAATACACTCTGAGTGAGAGATTGAGTTGGGTAGCCCTTTCATCTGAGGCGCATCCCACCTGAGCTGTCCCTCAGCTCTGCCTCCAAGATCGGCTCTGAGAGGAATTACTTGCGTAAAACAACACCTCTGACTGGCTTAAAGAAGATAACATGATTAGATGAAACGACATAATGCTCGTCACACTGTCATAATAAATGAGAAACTTAAAGTTAAAGTATCCGACCAGCTGCTCAACTGAACTTGGAAGATAAAGATTAGCCCTCCCCTCCTGCCCCCTTGGACTGTGCCCTGGAAAATTACATTATTCAGCTGTGATAATCTTGTGATGTGACCATACCACTGAAGTTTCCATCCGAGCACAGTTGACAACAGTTCTTCATAGGGTCCAATGTGCCCTCTGATGGTGTTGTGCACCATTTTGTTTGTCACATGGGCTAAGTGGCTAAAGCCTAGAAGTCTCTTTGAATGGTAATGGGAAAAAATAATAAATGGCTTTGAAAGTCCTTAGAAAAGGCTTGAATTTGACGATGAAAAAGGTTTATGAACCCTAGTATGCGGAGCAATGATTAAGATAATCTTGCCTTGTGGGGAAATTGGTTCTTGTGTCATTTTCCAAGCTTTTTATCCCCAAGTGTATTGCATTCACATTCATTGGCGCGGCAGTAGCTCAGGAGGTAGAGCGATCGTTTTAGGATTAAGGGATCCCAGTTCGAATCCCGGCTTGTTAGCGCCTTACATGGCTGCACAGATCACGGCCGCTATTGGGGAATGTGAAGCACATTGTAAAGCGCTTTGGGAGGTCATTGACTTGAAAAGCGCTATATAAATGCAGATCATTTCATTTCATTTCATTCACTTGAAAAATCAAAAATGCACTTCCTGATTTTTATTTTTATTTTTTTAAATCCTCCTCAGAGAACCCCCAAAAACGAATTTCCCAAAACTGGAAAAAAACTTCTTCTTTTTTTTTTTTTATAAAAATGAATAAATTAATAAATTTATTTTTGTCAGTTTTTCCAAATTACTGTATCTTTTTTCATAGAACTCCAACCCTTGTCCCCAAACTGTTTTTAAAAATTATTTTAAAAATCTGGAAAAAGTATTACCAAAAGGAGAAAAAAATACTTCAACTACTTTTTTTTACCTCTGAAATCAACCCGAGAAACTGAAAAAAAAGTCGAAAAAACAGGAGACAAAATTATTATTTTTTTTAAATTAATAAAGAGAAATAAAGAAAATATCTAAACAAAAAAATACATTGTTTGAAAAATGAGACAAATATATTTCGAAAAAAAATTTGAAGGTCAAAAAATGAAAAACTTAAATTAACATTTCCCCCAAAACAGAAAAAATATTTAATAAAACTGACCATAATTAAAATTCACCTTATAGAATGTGTCAGAAAAACATGAGTTTTGACATTTTCGCAGTGAATATGATACGCTTCCAGAATATCGGGATCGTGTGCCTATTTTTTTTTTCGTTGAGAAATGAGAAGCACGCAAGAGAGGAAGCGCTGTAGTTTGATGCCCAGGGTACATACACCTTGAGCTGTTGCTCGAGGCAAAAAGAGTTCAAAACACCTGGGATTGCTGCTACAGTAGGGAAACGAGGTGAGGAAGCATGATGCGGGACTAAAAAGAAGGTGAGAAGAGAAATGGGTGAGAAGCTCAAAAAAGAAGGTGGGATGAAAAAGTATATCTCAGACCGAATCAGAATAAGAAATCACCTTATGTTTTCAATATCAAAAAATCTCGACTGCACTACCCCTCTGTTATCGCAGGGAATGGAGACCAGAACCCCCCGCAGAAAGTCAAAATCTGCGAATTAGCGGGCCGCCTTTTATTAACGCCCCCAAGGGTCAAAATTACCATAATATGACGTCCTTATCGACTGAGAGTATATGACTGTAACAAATAGATTATAGGTCTACAAATAAAGACACAAAAATTCAGTTGAATGAATGGTTTTGATTGCCACCATTCAAAAAAAAAAATAAAGAAACAGGAGGGGTTTTCAGTGCAAAAAAAGTGATTTAAGGAGCGTCTGGCTGGCTGCATGCTGGCATCGGGTATCCTTGATGCTTTCCATGATGGTAGAAATACAACCTTCTCAGATATAGTGGTTTTGCACGAGTTGTAGCTCCAGGTCATTCGTTTAATGGGTAATTGATATGGCGTTAGTGAAATAAAATCTTGGCAGGGGTGCCTTGTGAAGGTTGTTATGTAACTAAGCCTTAGCAGTAGGCCTGACCTGCAGTCTTGATGCCACCTCAGTGGCTTCCCGGAGCTGATAACAATCCACGGAGCACCCGCTGGTGATCACTATTTCTTTGTACTATTCTGACATTCCTCAGAGTCCAAATAAATTGATAAACCTCTTTCCAATTTAATGAGCCGCTAAAATACTTGCTCAGCTGTAGTCCTGCTTCGCGGTTTTTGGGGGGTTGACGTATTGACTTGTGCGCCCCCCCTTCCCCAGCTGTTTGACTAACAGCATACACTAGCCTATCACAGTCACGCACACACAACACACAAAGCCCTCCCTAACCGTGATAGCATTTGCTCTGTGCTTTCTGCTCTGACACAATGTACAATATAATGATATCAATGACAATAAAGACAATATTCAAAATCAAAAGTGTAACAGTGATACCCGAAGCGCGAAGTAGAAAGGGGTCTCTGTATTTCTGTTTGACCAAAGTAGTGCTTTTAACCGAAGAAAAAAAGCAAGTCACATCAAGATGTAGCAAAATGATCTGATGTTTCTATTGCAATGATTGGGAGGACCAACACCTACATCTATTATCCGCCACAACAACAGTCTGATGGAGGACCGGTAAGGGAGAAAATGAGGTGTGGTAATTACTGCAGTGTACCAAGACAGGGCTGGCTAGACGGACAGTGATTAACCTTTAAGGGTTACTGGGCCTTGGGACCAGAGATAATTAGATTTGTCCCTGTACCCATGTCAGTGCACGGCTTGTCGTGATCGACTGTGAGGATACCATCACCTTAGACTGACCAAAAAAACTCAGGATAGTTGTGTGTTTCGGTTTTACACTAATGGGAAATACGATCGTATCGTAGAAAATGGAACTGCCAAGAGTAAAAACCAATGCAATTTTGGGAGATAACGATACTGAATACCGATACCAAGCTTCTTTGATATACATACAATGAACTTCATAATCAAATCATGACAATTTGCGAAAATGCAAATGAACTTTCTGTCATGGTTACTGATTCGGGCACCTACGGCTGCCCCGGTGGCGCCAACAGCCCTGGTCGCTGATTGGCTCCTTGCCACTTATTAAACCCCCCGGCTCCCTGTTACCAGCGTCCGATTGTTGCGAACCTTCAGCTCCCGCTTAGGCAAGCCTTCCGAACCTGACTCCCGTACGTATCCCAGCTTCGACCTGTTTCCGTTTGATCACGTCTCTGCTCCTGCGCTCCGACAACCCGACCTGCTTTACCCTCTTCGACACCGCTATCGCTCGCCAGAGAAGTGCCACTTCCGCGTCCCGAGCGAACTGCTCCCCACAATCAACGATCACTGGATCGTGGGTGCTAGTTTACGTCTCTTTTCAAATATAACTAAGAAACTAACGCAATTGGGTTCCCGTCTCCGTTCCTGGTTCCTGGCACTTTCCCTAACGGGAAAAAAAAATCACTTTGACTTCAATGTAATTTTTATATGTTTTTTAGTGGTATGTGTTTAAGAGAAATAGAAATATGTATATGTTATTCATAAACTATGCATGAAAATTGGGATTATACCAGCAGCAAAGAAACAGGATTTCTATGTGAATGAGGACTTTTTGTCTATCTCCAACATATTTCTTTTTAAATTAAACTTTTGTTAAATTATTGGCAATTTTACATTTGTATTTCTACTCATTATTATTTCCCAAAAAGGTAATAAATCACACAAAATCACAACAAATTCTCAAAATATGTTGGAGGACTGACTGTCTATCACAAATTGTTGCTACCCGACTGGGCTAGAGTGGCTATGCTAGCCGCTCATCATAGTTCAGGTGTTTTCAAGTTCCGATTTTCAGTTTTGAATACCGTAGCAAAACATCTTTTTTGACTGACGTACGATTTTTTCGGATAGAGTTGATTGAATACCGAGGTATCACTCTACAGTGAACCCTCACCGTGACTCTGACTCAGATTACTGTTTACGGTTTTGCTACTTCACTGGCATGCATTTTGATTGGCTAAATAGTCACTCTCCTTTTTCTCTACCTGTGCAACAATACTGTTGCGGTAAATATGTAAATGTTTGTAAAACTGTTAGCCAGTTCTGTTATATATGTGCAAAATCTAGAAATGTCAAGTTTCTCTAAAGTCCATAATCTTGACAAAACACCATGCACTGACAAGTGTACTGAATTGTATAATAATAATAAATTTAAAAAATAATTAAAAAATGTTTCTAATTCACATATTTTGTATGATGGGTTCTCTATGGAACATAACCCCCATTATTTGCCATTGTTAGCTGGCTCTAGTCTTGTTCATTCAAGATAATGCTGCTAGTCATATTCTACGAACACATTTTTAATCAAAAAGATGGGTAGAGCTTTTCTTTTACTTCCATTTACAAATCATTTCATAACTTTTCAAACAAGCGCACCATGCTCTACGGAAATGAAAAGATAGCGACATCATAATGAAACCTGTTTCTACAAAGGAATACAAAAAGCCAAGTAATAACAACAATTGATACATAACAGAAAGCAATAGAGGTTTGTCTCCTGGGAAAACACGATTTTCCTTTCATGTTTCCCCCTGTAGACCATAAGACATGCAGTTCATGTCAAGTTTATATCTATGGAAAGAAACAGCAATATAACTTAACGTGAGACAAAACGTTATAGAGAAATTGTGTGGGTTATAGATTCACATCAAACATCAGACAGTGTGGAGACAAACGGACACCAGCTGAATTATTACCTTTGCTTTCTCTCAGGAGCTTGGAAAAAAAGTCGGACATAGCCT
Source organism: Urocampus carinirostris (assembly GCF_059441175.1). Taxonomy (NCBI): domain Eukaryota; kingdom Metazoa; phylum Chordata; class Actinopteri; order Syngnathiformes; family Syngnathidae; genus Urocampus; species Urocampus carinirostris. Next base: position 9,970,343 of record NC_142350.1, on the reverse strand, counting down.
TGATTAACAGCAATCCTGTGTCGCGATTCTCACCTCGTTAAAAGAAATCCGATTTTCAACTTTTTCCTGCCTTCAAATTCATGCAGTAACCCCATGCTAATAAATAAGCTATTAACTGGCTTGTGAAATCATCACTCTTGAAAGCTACTTGAATTACACAGCTGACGGCGTCCTACCAAAGTGCTTTTTTTTTTCGGAATGCAGCACGCTAATCTGTGCATGTAGGCTTGGACGGAGTGTTTATGCTTCATTTAGTCGGACAAAGACTCATTAACGTTGACGGAGACAAATGGGAAACAAATCGCACGTAGGTTTCTTTCTATGTTTTTAAATGGGATTGGTCGCCACAACTGTGCTGAGAATGTAATTTGCAATTAAATGGGTGTTTGATACCACTTTTTTCAACTGATACGTGCAGTAAATCAACGGAATACAACATGGATCCGTTCAGAGGTGGGAATAGTAAGGCGAACTTGCTGTATAACTACTAAAAATCTTTGGTACCTCATATTAAAACATTAGAATACAGATAAAAAGGACATAGTTAGTACTTGTTATGTGTAGTAATGACATATGAAATTAAATAACATATTAAATATACTTATATAGGAAAAATGAAATTGTATTTACCTTTCCTGTGCCTTGGGCTGGTCGAGTGAAGTAGTCAGTGGACGCAGAAAGGTGGAAGAGCCTGCAATGGCTGTTTTAAACAAAACGGTTTTAAAACTTTCACTTGCAAGGATTAGGAGACTTAGTTGGTTTGATAGCCTCCTTGTCTTGAATAAATATGTCAAACCTCGAGTTAGCGAAAGTAACAATTTGTTTTTTGTTTGTATTTCTTCAAGTTTATGGTTTTGCTTCTCCTTTTAGCATCACTGCAAGCCTTGGTACCCGTAACGAATAAATACAGTACAGGAAATACAGTATTGCATTAACACTTACAAGAAATTCTGAATTGAACGAAGAGAAAGGCATTGTGGCAGGTATTTCAACCAATAGCATATCTGTATTTTCATGATGCCGTCATACAAACCAATAGCAGACTGGCATTTTTAATTGTTGATGTTGTACATTGTGGAAAATGCCAAAATAATGTCTTACTCGCTGTGTTACTGGGATCTAATGTGGTACAATTTTGGCCAAAGCTGTATTAAAATAAATATAGGTTTTGTATACTTAATCGAATCAAGTATTTTTGATACTTGTTTCAAAATGTTTTTGTTTTTATTTAAACGGCCACAATTGGTGATACCAGCATCAATACCTGTGGTACGCACCAGACCTCAAATGTAGTGTGGTATCAGCCTGACACTACCAAACAGATATTTAAATGTCTAATGGAAGCGAAAAATCACTTATGGTACTAAAAATAAAAAATAAAAATCTCAATTGAGGCTTTAGATTTGAATATTTAAGTGTTTGAGTCATCATTGAAAGTAGAGATCTCCGATAGAATTTTTCTACAGACTGTTGATGATGAAGTTTTTGTTGATAGGGTCAAGTCGCTTTTGTTTGTACAGCCCTTAATAACAAAATTCTTAAAGGACTGCACAGTAAATAAAACAAACAATTTAGTACAATAGACATGTTTTCGAATAACTTTTACTTTAGATACAATTACAATATTCCTTTAAATTCTTATTTTGATTTAATGATTTTGAAATGGCCACTAGAGGGCGAGTAATACAGTGATCTTCACCAAACTGCATACCTGGTATCATTTTTGTATTAATCCAGAAGTTATGGTATATAGCGTGAACATAAAAATTACAAGAACGCACACAACTGTAAGATCTTCTTGCGACAAGTTTTGGGTTTTTATTCTGCTTTTGTTGTTTTTTAAATGAAACTGCACAAAAAATCTATACTATTGTTGCACTTTTTGCACGATTGTTACAATGCAATGTTCTTTTTCATTGCATTATTCTTATAACTTTTTCTAAGCACTACATTGTAATTATTTATCCTAATAGTCCTTTCTTTTTTTCTAGTCTTTAATACATGTTTTACCCTGGAGTGCCATGTCTAATCTCGTTGCATACAATGTTTTGCAACGTTGATCTCAATGACAACATAACGATTACCCATTGCCCTCACCTCGTTTGGCGCCAGCTGCTGCTCGTTGCCTGATTGGTGCCCCTCCAATTTAAACTCCACGCTTCCAGGCACTCCTTGTCAGTCTGTCAACAAACCTCTGCACTTGCAAGGCAAGCATTTTGACTCTTTCCCGCCCTGTCCGGTATCCTGCTCGTGCATCCTGTATCTGGTATCCTGCTCGTGTATCCGGTATTGATCCTGTCTGTCATGTTCTCACCTGTATCTTGCTCGTGTATCCTGTATCCGGTATCGATCCAGCCTATCCTGTCTTGCCAGTATCCTGCTTGTGTATTCTGTATCCGGTATCGATCCTGTCTGTGCCGTTCTGTCCGGTATCCTGCTCATGTATCTGGTATCGACCCCGTCTGTCCCGTCCTGTGCGGTATCCTGCTCGTGTATCCTGTATCTGGTATTGATCCCATCTGTCCCGTCCTGTCCGATATCCTGCTCGTCTGCCCCTGGCTTTCTGTTTTCCGGCGTCTGACTACTTTGCCCCGCTTCTTCTGCCCAGCGATCGGCGAATCGCTGGCATTTGTGTTTCCGCGCATGACTGCCCCGCTCCCGTTAATAAAGCTTGGTGTGAAAACATTAGGCGTTTGGGTCTACCATCTGTTCGGGTTCTGACAGACAATATAGACTATTCTACTCCATTCTATTTTATTCTATTCTATTCTATTCTGTTAGGTTCTGTTCTGTTCTATTATTTTTTAAAACAGTAATTCCATGTGTAGTTGTTCTTATTGTAAATACACATTTGGCTTATACTTTTTATGATTTTAGTTGCTTTGATTTTGAATCGAAGGATCCTAACACCAAAAACCTGCTAACTGACAAAAATATGGGCTTTCTTATGTTTTTTTCCCTTACAGTTGTCATGTTAATGCTCTATTGAGTGTTTTTTCCGTTCCTTTTGTGCTTTCCATGACGGCACAATAACTCCGAAAATTCCTGTCATTGTGCAATAAATTGAATCCTGTGATTGACTGGACCCTCACATGATAAGCTCTATCGAAAATGGGACAAGAACAACACAAATTACTATCTTAAACGACATTTATGGCCTTAAAATACGGCCCGTTTCAAAATCGTGTTTTTTTGTGCTACTCTCTTATCAAGTAGACATTATCAGAGAAAACAAACCGTACCACTTGCTTACGAACTCGTTTGTGACAAGCAGCGCCTATTGGTTAGTAAACATGACGGAGTGTCAACACAAATATTATTATGGCGACCAAACAGAGCTCGGAGAGGACTGACTATTTGAATTTCATCAGGTGTTTTCATGCGTGACTTTTGATGAATGCTGATGTTGGGTCACTGAATGCCTCGGAAAAAATGCTAAATCTCTCAGCTAGCAGGTTGCATTGTTTTGAACTCAGAATCGTGTAGCATATTAATATTTGTTTTTGTAAACGATTGATCTCAAAGATATTTTACTGATTAGAATGTTCTCAAATTTCTTGTCGTCCATGATAAAAGAGGATTCTAGATCAGGGGTCGGTAACCTATGGCTCGCGAGCCAGATATGGCTCTATTCATGAGTACAATTTTGCTCACGCGAATTCTCTCTGTATCATTCAGAATTTAATGCACAAGAAGCCCGTTTTGGTACATGCAAAGCCAAAGCTTTACTGATAAAGGGTGTGGTCCAGTATATACAGTATAGGGCATGATAACTAGAATTTACAGTCAGGGTGTCCCACCAACAGACCCCGTTTCGGCTGAATGTCGCTGAGGAATCCTTAGTATGGTTTCTTTCGAGTTTGCGGTATTTTGTGACATTGTTACGGTATAAATTTCCTCTCACATTTTTTTTAAACCTATATAGGGGAAAAGTGAGATGCGGCAGGGAGACAAATTATCAGTGGTTTATTTATATTGGTATGGGGCATAGGCTCTTCATTAATATTGTTTCATAAATGTCATCAAATCATCAAACGTCACACACTGAAATAAGATGCGCTGAAGAATTAGCTTTTATCTGAAGAGCGGTTACGGTGGTTTGGTTGAATTTTGTCCTAAGATTTATGATGTTACTCTCTCAACAAAATTCAAATATTTGGCTTTTATTGCTCTTTGTGTAGTAAAGGTTCCCAACCCCTTTGCTATATTATCATGGATAAATGTATTTTTTTAACTTAAAATACAATTTCCTGTGAACACAACTGTAGATTACTATTAATAAATGTAATATTATTTCAAAAAGATTTACATAAGCTGGACGGAATTTGGAAGTTATTTATTCACTGACGCCATATCCTGGCTTGTGTCATCATTGCAGCCTCCGTCTGCCCGTTCATGATGCGTTTGTAAGTACTTGGATTTCTTAGACTTTACTTAAACTCATCTTTTTTCATTTTTCTTGGGGTTTGGATTGGCGTTTGGATTGTACTTGAAGAAGACTTCTCCCTTTTTCACCATTGTCACACTACACTGACAAATGGAAATTAAACCCAATTCTTCCTACCTAATGTGTTCCGCCCCTGACAGCTCTGCTAAAAGTAAGATAAAAGCAGATAGGCTCAGTGGAAATACATTAAGCATTAGGGCTCTTTAAACTCAGTTGGGCAATATTAACACATACATTAACACATAATGTTCAACTGTTGGAAGGTTTTTACAGTGGAAATGATTGCTTTTGCTTTAGATTTCAGGGGATAAAATAGACATAGAACTTTTGTATTTACTGGAAGTAAACATTGTTTTTTTTTTTAATCTGAAATGACAATATTATTTGTTTCCACTATTCACTGATTAATCAACAAAATAATCCACAAATGAATCGATTCGTAAAATAATAATTTTTCAATCCAAACACAACTTAATACTTTAGGTCATGACAAAGTTTTTCTTGAAGTGTAAAACTATAATAAGAAATTTTAAACCAGTTGTTGCTTTTTCCTGCACCCAAAAGGGGGTGCCCTGGAGCAGAAAGACAGTTTTCTGGACCAACCAAGAAGGTATCTAAGCCACTCATTCTAACTAGTGGTCATTTATTACACAAAAATAATTACAGTACTAAAAACTATGATACCCCATTCTGAGCTTAATGAACAGTTTTGCTGCATTTTTTTATTTATTTATTCAAAACGGACAAAAAAAAGATAACCAAGGAAGGATAGCTTGTAGATATCTTTTTTATGTCCGTGGCACTGAACGAGTTAACCTTCAGAATCTTAATGAGGACCTCGTTAACACGGCAGGAATTCCAATTTATGTTATTTTCAAACTGAAAATATACTGTTCTCGTCGCCACGGGGGATTATAAAATATACACTACAGTATATGCTTTTTCTCGAAAGACTTTGGTTTGACTTGTGTTCTTCCTTTGGGCTTTCCGGTGAATCAGAAAAGCGTCCGAGAGTTCTCATTAGACCGATTCTCCCTGCAGGACGGCAGCGTCCATGAAAGGCCGTCCGCCGTCTCTTCCTTCTTTTCCTCCCCTTGCTTATCCCCGCCGCCAGGGAAGGTCAAATGAATTCTTTTTCATGCTTTCCCCGTCAGTAAGATTCTTTCCGTCGAGACTTCAACTATGGCTCAGCGCCCCAATAGACGTGAAAGCGAATACCTTTTGACAAAGTGCTTTTTTCTTACCTGTCCCCGTTTAGATATAAATGAGCGATATATCTTTCATAAAATGGAAAACTGCTCCCCAGCTTAGGTGTCAAAGTTCACCGTAACCTTCAAGTAATGAGCGACATTCTGCCTTAAATCCTTAACAGGGAATAGCGTGAAGAGATAACTTTAATTTAACAGGGTGCTTAATACAGAAATCAGATTCATGCTGTGAGCGTGCCGTCTTTTTTGTTCCGAATAGAAAATAGTGACTGGTAGCGGTCGATCAGATGTCCTTCATTCTATCTGATCATAGTTTTCATTTTAAAAGTAACATTATAAGACATAAAAAGATCAACAACAGCAAATACAAAATAAGGAGTTGGCTTATTAAGTAAACATAAAAACCATTAACACATAAAATATTGGTTCATAAAACCATGGATTGTATATCCAATACATTTGGGAGATATATATAAATGTTCGTTCCATCAAACGTTATTTGGAAAACAACTGAGAGTTATAGCAGCATTGAAGCATTGACTTTCAGTTAAAGATTTGAATCTGCTCTAACTCAAAAGTTAACATGTGTTTGACATTCTGAATTTAAACCACTTCAAAACTGCTTTGACTTTTTAATGAAAATGAAATGATCTGCATTTATCTAGCGCTTTTCAAGTCAAGACTTCCCAAAGCGCTTTACAGTGTGCTTCACATTTCCCAATAGCAGCCGTGCAGCCATGTAAGGCGCTAACCTTCTTATTGGGGGTATTAGGGGTTCAGTGTCTTACCCAAGGACACTTCGACATGTAACACGGAGGAGCTTTAACTAGGAATAAGAAATCTATAGTTAATTACCTCAAAAATGTAAGCAGCGTTAACGCTTTAACCTCTTAAGTCACTTTATACCTGCTCTCAAATTTTCAATTCATGAGTTTCAACTCTTAAGCGTCAACATTTCAACTCTAAGTTAAAGCTATACAGTGCTTTAAATCGAGAATTAGAATAGCTTTGTAGTTCTAAGACTTAACTCACTTGAAATGTGAATTTCCCTTAGGGGATGAATAAAGTATCTATCTATCTATCTATCTATCTATCTATCTATCTATCTATCTATCTATCTATCTATCTATTAAACTGTTTAACTCAATAGTTAGAGTATCCCTTAATCTGTGACTCAAGAGTTTCATTCCTTAAAGTTCAAAACTTTTAACTCAAAGTTAAAGCTTCGTAGTGTTTTAACTCAAGCTGCAGTGTTCATTTTACCTCTGAAAAGTGATGGGTCCCGGGGACTCGCATGCACAAAAATCTATGGGTCCCAACAGAGATCTATGGGTCCCCAAAATTTAGTGTTATCGACGTTGAAATTGTAAATCGGTGACAAATATATAATAAAAATCTATGTATTGATTCAGTTTTAATCATCAAATTATTAATTTGTTTTTTTGCATCAAATTATTGTTGGTAATATACCGATTAAAGGGATAACCACAAACCTGTCTTTTTTCATTTTCTTCTTTTATACTTCCTTTTTTTCTTAACTTCTTTATACAACATAATAATTCGGAATATAATGCATCAAAGCAAGTGAGCCGTTTGAGAGCGGGCTCTCTCGAATGAGTTGAGAGGCGGTTCTCTAGAAAGAGACGGACTTTTCACCACACAACTCGAGATCGGTGTGCAGACGAAAACTTGAATCGCGAGACCAAAGCAACACTGGCGGATCTGCCTGACAAAAAGTTTGGAGTTTGGTAAATCTTTGTTTTAAAAAAAAAAGTAATCGGGTAATAATGACAATTTTGTGTCAAAAAAGTTGCGTCTAGGACGCAGGGACGCGGGCAAACGAGAACACTGAAGCTGGTTTGAAGCTTTCCACTTTAACTTATGCTTCACTGCTTTAACTCAAAATATAAAGCAACCTCAATTCCTCAATATGAAAGTTTCAATTCTTAAGCTTCAAAGCTTTATCTCAGAATTAGTTTTACAGCGCCTTAACTCAAGAATTCAAAGAGGGTTCAACTTAAACTGAATCCACACCTGCCCTTCCTCAAAAGTTGGAATATACGTTTGAATTCCTTCGTGTTCACCGTTCTATTCAGAGTTAAAGCATTAAAGTGCTTTAATTCAAGAATTGAAGCACCTTCAAAGCTTCAACCTTCAAACTTCACCTGACCTAAAAAGGGTTTTAACTCCAGTGTTAAAGCATCCTCAGAGTTCTAACTCAGAAGTTGAAGTTAAAGCCTCTAATCTGATTAAACTGAAGAGTTGACATATTTTTTAAGCTTTAATATTTTAAGTTGCTTTAAACCTGTCTTAACTCAGAAGTTAACCAAATTAACATCCCCCATAACATAATTCGGTATGCTTCGACTCAAGCAGCTTGAAAGCTTTAACCTTTAAACTTAAACTCGCATTTACTTGTAAAAGAATAAATTCGACTTGTTGCAGTTAAAGACAATTCAAATGTTTTGATATTTATATTTATGATTGTTGAATTACAAATAAGAAAGTAGTACAATAGTTGTTTGACACAAAACATTTTACTAACAAATTTGGCCTGTACACATAATCAAATTTGTATTTTGATAAGGAATTTAAATAAATAAGTTTGCTCCATATCATGTTACAGGGGCCACAGTGCGATACTGAAACAAAACTATAATCAAATTAAAAGCAAAAATTCCAAGAAATTGGTATCGATACCCATCTCTATTCTAATTCTATGTTAAAACATTCCTGACGTACAATAGGAGAGATATTAGCTCGAACCACGGGGGGCTTCCAATTATAGACTCCAAGCCACACACCACTGATTTTTCTTTTTACGGAACAAAAGAGCTGCGAGGCAGATGAGTTATGTCAAGGTTGGATGAGGCATGTGTAAAATCATTTTAGCTGTAGATGCATGAATAGAACCACCCTTGGTTCCGACGCAACTCCTGCAAGGACATTGATGCTAATGAAGTTAAAGTATCTAACACTATTTGAGGTGTCTTTCCCAAAGTATAATGCCTAATGATTACAACTACACTAGATCCCTGCGTTATGACGTTTTACGACAGCGTGCCCATCTTTACGACATTTTGCCACTATACTCTACTACAAACTACAAATTATTTTGTGTGTCAAAAAACTCAATTCAAGTTTTGCAGTGTTCCTATGTATGTAGGGTTACGTCTCAAAAATGCATGTGTGCTATTGGTCGACGTCAAATAAAATGCTGGTCATCTGTTTTCTGTACTGTCCTACAATCCCTTGCGGTGATGCTAAAAGAAGAAGCAAAAACAAAATCACCATGGAAACAAAGCTTGTGATTATCAAGGCGTCACACCAAAGATAAATCCAATTTCATTTTTCGTTTACTATTATATTTATTTAGAATTTAATTTCATCTTTAACATGTGTATAAGAAATAAGTAGATCTCACGATATAATATTTAATCGTAATGTTTTTACTGAGGAACCTGGGTTTGGGAATGCATTAGCTACTCATTATCATTGGTTTCTATCCCCCGTTATACAAAATTCCGCTTTGAGATCCCACCTTAGACCGGATTAATGTCGTATCCCGGGGGTTTTCTGTAAGCGGATCTTTTTGCAGGATACATTTAGTAATGTACTCGAGTCATCTTCTGAGTGGCTTAAGAAGAAGTTGATGGCTACAGTTTCATGGTAATGAAGCCACGATCATTGGGTTATCGTGAAATGAGATCGCATTAAAAGGTCCTATCAGTGGCCTGGCACCGTTGTCTGGTTCCCTGCAGTCTGATGCCGACTACTGCCGGACATCCCGGAGCCCAGACGGCTTGAGAGAAAGAGGCCCTCAGCTTACGAGCACTTGCGCATGATCTTACAAAACGGGGATCGATAGGCTCCGGAGCGCACTTCACTGGAGTAGTCATCATCCCATAAAAAAGCCTCCAAAATGACGGTCTTTACATGTAATGGGAAGTCTAGGGAGATTGCGCTTGGTTGGTTGTCATGGCAATGCCTGTGCTTGTGAAAGAGGTTTATGTCAGCAGAGAACATAACGTGACTTTGAAATATAAATAGTGATACCGTCTTTAAAGTCTTATCCGGTAGACCTCCGGGCTATGGCAGAAGTAAATTCTATTCTATTCTATCCTCGCCTCATAGCGTTTTCACTTTACAATGTGGAAAGAGATGGTTTTTTTCAGCCCCCCTTTACAGCATTTTCCACAATATACAACATCAACTACAATTTATTTTTCGTGACCAAAGATTTGCGGTGTTGGTACGTATGACCAATTACACTCTAAGATTTTAGAAGTCAGTCAATCAAACTGGGTTCAAAGATTTTAAACATGTGCTTTGCTTGGACCCACTCGCAGTAATAGTCGACCGGGTTTAATGGTTCGTGGTAGCACGGGTGCTATTCATGTTAAGCAGAAAGAACAAAAAATAAAGAGGCGTCACTAATTTTCTCCCTCGGGTTCCGCTCCGGCAAAAATGGAATGCGGCCAAAACAGTGCAGTTCAGTTTAGGTGAGTTGCAATGACACCCTTCAGCAGGCTGAACTGGAGACAAAAATGCGTTCTGGCGGACCCTGCTTTCAGCAATAGGGGATAAAGTATCGCTGTCACAACCATGCATTTCATTTTAGGTGGGTCAGAATGGCCACCTGACAAAAATGTCTGCCAGTCCCTGCTCACAGCAATACGCAATTCAGGATAATGGATCCAGGCCAAACGATTGCAGTTCATTTTAGGCGAAACAATGGCAAAAAAAATGAGTCGGCATGCACAACAAAAGCGTGTTCTGCTGGTCGCCAAGCATAGATCGGGATAATGGATCCAGGCAGTACAAGTGCAGTTCATTCAAGGCAGAAATAAATGCAAAAAAGAGCCCGTCATATATGCGCTCTGCCCGTTTCCGGTTGCAGCAATATGCGACCAGGGATATTGGATCACGGCCACAAATTGCAGTTTTGCTTAAGGGGTCCACAATGGCATGCTTCAAGGGCTCGAACCATGAAAATCCAGTACCTAATGTTTGTGCAATATGTTTTACAGTTTTAAATAAATATTTACACTCAGACTGCAAAATGCAAAGTGTGAAGTAGCAAGGGATTACAGTACTGTATAGTTGTATCAATTTTATTTCAATTTAAAAAAATATTTTTTGACCATTTATTCCTTCCATTGAATCAGACACGGTGATGAAATATCAGAAGTTATGCTTTTAGTTATTTTACAATACGTGTAGACTCTCTTAAGCCAAAGGTATTCAAAGTTCCCCATCAATCATGCTTGCCCTTAAGAGGAACAATGTTAAAAATAATAAAGGATGGTCAGGTGCTCTGCTGTGATTTTGCTAAGTACGCTCCCATAAATTATCAATACACACGCCTGTATAAAATACATCATATCCTTTTTATGTAGCCTGTCATTGCCTTTCAAAGACGCTAACCATGGCTCAATGCCCGCTTCTTTTGTGTTCGACGGTAAAACATGCTTTGTGTGGGCAGGGATTAGTTTGAAGCCCGCCATATACTCTACTGGTTTTTGACTGATATGTGGGATTTCGTAAATGGTATAGCCTTCTATATGTCCTTCTAAAACTTTTTTTTCCTATGTAGCCTCCATAGAGTTCAGTTAGCGTGACCTTCTCTATGCTCTAAGAAAAGTCCAATCATTATGATATGGCGGAGTTAGAAAAATCGTTACCTTGTTATGTGTCTCCGTAAAGGTCTGTTTTTTCACCTTATGACATGCATTCTCCCATGAATTTATTTTTCAGCTTCGAGAGTCATCATTTAATATTTTTACTAAAAGTGTTGCTGCTATAAGACCTCACAGGTCAGTGAAATTCACTTCTGCAAGTTGTTCCACATCCGTTATTTCCTGATATGTTACCTGATAAGTCTCACTGAACAATATAGATTTTTAAAATTGTATTTATCGTGACACCATATTGACAGACCTAGAATCCGCAAAAAATAATCGGCCAATAATAAGCGGTAGCCTATTATAACCGGTGGCCGATTATTTTTTGCGGATTCTAGGTCTGTCAATATGGTGTCACGACCCCTATATGCGAAAAAGACTTGGACAATTTACTAATACATTTCCCTCAAAGCCAAGGTAACAATTTTTGTTTTTTGTTCGGTATAGAAAAAACAGTCCTCAAATTGGCAAAATAGCATCAGATGTCAGTTATAATCAGCCAATTATGACCCCTTATGCGTAAGACTTTGCCAGACTTTGTTATCTTAAAATCCAAGGTAATGCTTTTTGGTTTTTCGTTGGTTTGGGCAGCACTTATTGACAAAAACGGACCTCGAATGGGCAATACATAGTCAGCTGCTTGTAATAATTGACGATTATAAACATTTATCCCCAAAAGATTTGGCCAAATGATTTATACTTCTCCTTAAAGTCCCACGTAAAAATCTGTTTTGTGTTTGCTATGGCGGCACCATATAGACAAAAACAGACCTCAAATCAGCCAAATATAATCACCTCCTAGTCATAGTTGTCCAATTATGACCCTTTTATCCAAAAATACTTGTCCGAATGACTGATACTTTTTCCTAAAGTCCCACGTAACAATTTGTTGGGTTTTTGTTGGTTTTGGTGATACTAAATTAACAAAAGCAAACCCTTACTTGGCCGAATATAATCGGCTGCTGGGCTTATCGCCTATTAAAATCCTTTATTCTAAGAAAAAAATGGCCAAATGAGTAAAAGATTTTAAAGTCTCATTTAACATTTTTTTAGATTTTTGTCTGTCATGGCAGCACCATATTGACGAAAATAGACCTTGAATTGCCAGAAATTACTCTGCTGGTGGTTATAATCAGTCGATTATGACCCTTTATTCCAAAAGTGTAGTAATTTTTTTATTTTTATGTGGTATGGCAGTAACATATTGACAAAAATGGACCTTGGATTGCCCAAATATAGTTGTCTGCTGGTTATAATCAGAAATGTAAAACATTTATTCAAAAGACTCAGGCAAATAACTAATACTTTTCCTTACAGTCCGACAGAACATTTTTTGGTTTTCGATAAGTATGGCGACATCAAAACAAATATATTAATCTGACGGTTATAATCAGCCAATTATGACCCTTAAAGCCTGAAACAACTGGCTAAATTACTAATACCTTCCCTTAAAGTCCGATGTAACAATTTTTGGTTTTCATTGGTTATGGTGACACTATATTTGCAAAAACATACCTCGAATTGGCCAAATATAACTGCTGGTTATAATCAGCCAATTTGACCAATTTTTCCCCCCTCTGTCCCGCTCACTTTTGTCCATAAATGCTAACACGTCGCTTCCCGAGGGAACGGCATTAGCGGACTTGGCAGTGCAAATTGGCTCGGCGATAATATCCTATCCCACGCCAGTCATTAGACGAGCATTAAAACAGAAACCATGGATTTTAGTTTTGAATCGCAATAAACCTTTGTCCAAGTCCTACCTTTTAATAACCTGTCAAATTATGACTTTGAGAATCAAAATCAGTTCTTTCCTCGGATGGCTTAATTACTCAGGCTGCTATTTTCCATTGTCCGATAGATGACAACACACAAGAGGGAAAATAAAGTCGGTGACAAGATGTGATTCGGCTGGTCGGTTTGAAGTGGCCCAGAATAGCAGCCGTGATGTTAAACACGGCAGCTTGCAAGGCTGCTGTCTATCATTTGCTACGTCGTTACATTCAAGAATTCTGATAAATTAATTCACAGTTGGCTCTGCAGAATTTGCTTTGCATTACCGGTCTTACCTGAAATGCATTGACATACAAAAGAAAACCGGTCAGAGGCTTTTATACGGCTATATAAAGTAATTTATAATTCGCCTTGTAAAAGTCAACTTTCAATTTTAGTAGTATTGTGTTCAATATTTTTCCCCACTCATTATGCTAAGTAGGAGAAAAATATACGATGTATGTATGTTGAAGGTTTAAATTAAAAGCCATCAAACTGTGCAACAAGAGAAAAAAAGTAAATGAAGTAATCCTTATTGTGGTTAATGGGACAAGAACCCTCTGGAAAAAGTGAAAACCCTGGAAAGAGCGTTGGAGCTTCATAAAAGAGAGTTTACGATTGTAACAAAATATTAGATGTAGATCAACAAATAAAAAACATAACACAGAATTGTAGTTGAGTGAATGGTCTTTGTTGTCATTATACAAAAGTACAACAAAATGAGAGGGCATCTTCTTTCAGAGTAATAAAGCGATTTAGAGAACGGCTGGCTAGCTGTACCCTAGCATCGAGTATCCTTGACTTCAGCAAGGTCTCCGCGATGATTGAAATACAACCATTTCAAATGTAGCAGTTTTCCACAAGTTGTAGCTCCAGGTCATCCGTTTCACTGGTAATGGATCTGGCGTTGGAGACAAGCCAGATTCAGCAGGGGTAGCTTGTGAGGGTTGTTTTGTAATTAGGCCACAGTAGTAGGCCAGACCTGCAGTACCACAATTAGCTTCTCTCCCTACGCCGCCTCATTTTTATGGTGGCAACTTGTGCACCTGCCCCGCTATTTGCCTGACAGCACACACCAGCCTATCACTATCGAGCACACAGACAGTCATTCCCACTCAACACAAAAAGCCCCCCTCAACCAGACAATTCATTCATTCATTCATTATCTGCACCGCTTATCCTCAGTAGGGTCGCAGGGGTGCTGGAGCCCATTCCAGCTATCTTCAGGCAGTGAGCAGGGGACACCCTTAACTGGTTGCCGGCCAGTCGCAGGGCACACAGAGACAGACAACTCACTCCCTCATTCACACCTAAGGACAATTTGGATCGGCCAATCAACCTGACATACATGTTTTTGGAATATGGGAGGAAACCCACGCAAGCACGGGGAGAACATGCAAACTCCACACAGGAAGGTTCGATCTCATGACCTCAGAACTGTGCCGCACACGCGCTAACCACTGCGCCGCCGTGCTGCCCCCAGAAAATTAAATTAAAAAAAAAAAACACCCATTTCATAAGCAGTGAAGCAGTGATAATCGAAGCGCAAAGTAGTGTAGTGTAAATTGAAAAATAAATAAATAAATGCTTACAATATTGGAAGAAATATTGTGCTAATTGTTTGCTTTTTATTCCAAGTAGGAGAAAAAAACAATACAGTCTGTATGATCAAGGTTTTAAACTGAAAGCCAATGACTTGGCCTACTAGGGGGGAAAAGGAAAAAAATACCACAATATAAAATCAGGTAAGGCTTCATACATTGGTCCTAGCGTTTTTCCAGCTAAAATGCCCATGCTACACCTATCTGCAGGTATGTGATTGCAAAGAAAAATTCCGGCAAGAATAAAAACCTGCTATTTATGTGTCTTCCAACTTAGATTGCTCAATGTTAGTAGCACTTGCAGTGATTATTCCAGGTGGGGACAAAACTTGAGTGTTCCATAACTAAAATCGTTCATATTCCCCAAACGTTTCAGTAACTTTGAGTACGTCTTGGATTAGGATTTTAGCCAAATTATACAGGAAGGGTAAGGGGTTAAATACAGAGCCATCTATCTTTCCAAGTGGGGGAAAACAATAAATTATGAAAATAAAAGTTGGCGAAACTACATCCGTTTTTAGTAGATTAGACAAAATTATGTTCTTATTAAGTATTATTTTGAAATTTTATGATTTTAATATGTTTTTTCTAATGAAAGATTGGTTTAATAAATGTATTATTATTTATTTTGCATTTTAAATTGATTCAAGTGTTATTTTTCTTATTGTTTTTTTTAATTAAAGACAACAATGGTAGTATACAAAATATACATTCATATTTAAATGTTTTATATATATATATATATATATATATATATATATATATATATATATATATATATATATATATATATATATATATATATATATATATATATATATATATATATATATGTATATATATATACTGGACTGTCTCAGAAAATTAGAATATTGTGATAAAGTTCTTTATTTTCTGTAATGCAATTAAAAAAACAAAAATGTCATACATTCTGGATTCATTACACATCAACTGAACTATTTCAAGCCTTTTATTATTTGAATATTGCTGAATTTGGCTTACAGCTTAAGAAAACTCAAAAATCCTATCTCAAAATATTAGAATATCATGAAAAAGTATACAAGTAGGCTATTCAACTAATCACCTGAATCATCTAATTAACTCGAAACACCTTGCGAGGGTTTCCTGAGCCTTAAAAACACTCAGCTTGGTTCAGTAAACTAAATCACAAGTATGGGGAAGACTGCTGATCCGTCTGCTGTCCAGAGGACCATCATTGATACCCTTTCATCAGGAGGGTAAGACACAAAAATAAATTTCTCAAAGAGCAGGCTGTTCACAGAGTGCAGTTTCAAAGCATATCCACAAAAAGTCTGTTGGAAGGGAAAAATGTGGCCGGAAACGCTGCACAACCAAGAGAGATGACCGCAGCCTTAACAAAATTGTGAAGAAGAGCCGCTTCCAGAATTTGGGAGAGCTTCAAAGACAGTGGGCTGAAGCTGGAGTCCAGCTATCAAAAGCCACAGTTCACAGACGTGTCCGGGAAATGGGCTACAATAGCCGTATTCCCATGGTCAAGCCACTTCTGAACTCAAGACAACGGAAGAAGCGTCTGACTTGGGCTATGGAGAAGAAGCACTGGACAGTTGCAGAGTGGTCCAAAGTCCTCTTTTCAGACGAAAGCAAGTTTTGCATTTCATTTGGAAGTCAAGGCGCCAGAGTCTGGAGAAAGGCTGGAGAGGAGCAAAATCCAAGTTGCTTGAAATCCAGTGTGAAGTTCCCACAGTCAGCAATGGTTTGGGGAGCCATGTCAGCTGCTGGTGTTGGTCCACTGTGTTTCATCAAGTCCAGAGTAAATGCAACTGTGTACCAAGAGATTTTAGAGCACTACATGCTTCCATCTGCTGAAAAGCTCTATGGAGATGAGGATTTCATTTTCCAGCATGATCTGGCACCTGCCCACAGTGCCAAAACCACCAGTAACTGGTGCACTGACCATGGCATCACTGTCCTTGATTGGCCTGCTAATTCCCCTGACCTGAACCCCATTGAGAATTTGTGGGGTATAGTAAAGAAGAAGATGAAAGACACCAGACCTACAAATGCAAATGAGCCAAGGCCGCTATCGAAGCATCCTGGGCATCAATAACACCTCAGCAATGCCACAGGCTGATTGCCTCCATGCCACGCCGGATTGATGCAGTAATCCGTGCAAAAGGATTCCCAACCAAGTACTGAGTGCATCAATGGACATTTTCAAATGTTTGATTTAGTTTTGCTGTTATAAAATTATTTTTTTACTTGGTCTGAGGAAGTATTCTAATATTTTGAGATAGGATTTTTGAGTTTTTTTCAGCTGTAAGCCAAAATCAGCAATATTCAAATAATAAAAGGCTTGAAATAGTTCAGTTGATGTGTAATGAATCCAGAATGTATGACATTTTTGTTTTTTTAATTGCATTACAGAAAATAAAGAACTTTATCACAATATTCTAATTTTCTGAGACAGTCCAGTATATATATATATATATGTATGTATATATATATGTATGTATGTATATATATATATGTATATATATATATATATATATGTATGTATGTATATATATATATATATATATATATATATATATATATATATATATATATATATATATATGTATGTATATATATATATATATGTATGTATATATATATATATATATATATATATATATATATATATATTACTAAATAAATGTGGTTATTTATTTTTTTATTTGTTCGAGGTACACACAATAGTTTGTGAGTTTCTAGATAAGAATTTAGCATCTTGTAAATGAATCCAGTATATAAAATATACAAGTTTGCTTCTCGTAATTTAACCGCAACAAGCAAAAGAGTGAAAGTGACAACTAAGCGTAAATAAACTCATAAAAGCCTGCGGAATAGCGAAGGGAGCGGGTTAAATGGCAATCTGCTCGACGCTCATCAAAGTCAAAGGCACTGAAAAGGTGAACTTCCTCCCGACTCCTCTCTGTAATTGGCCAATAAAATAAAACACTAACAAATGCTTTTTCTGCCCCTCAGGGGGGTAATTATACACGAGAAGGAGAGCTCCAATCTTATCTGATGATGTGAAGTGTGCATAATGAAGACTAATATGTCGTTTATAAATAGCTTGTGGGTGGATGGGGTGTCATACGACCTGAGTGTGCGCTCTACCGTAGCGTTGACGTGCCGGGGTAGTAAATGAGTGCCACCGCAGAAGTTTTGCGTCATTTCTTCCTGAAATATTCTGTAGACACTTTCTTTTTACTGACAACCGCACTGACATGCTATCCTTGTGCACCAAAACCTCAGGCTACAAAGATGACAAGAGAAGTAGGTGCAAAATGGAAGAATTGCTTTTGTAAGTATAAGCCTAAAGAAGCTGATTTGTGTGATAAATATTATTCATGCACCTAAATGCTTTTTGTCATGTGTCACGACTAGTAGCGAAACAAATACTTAAATATTGTTGTTGCCTGCTGTCTAGATTTGCGATGTACAGCAAATTGCGTTTATTTTGAAAGTTAGGATGCAGAAAGAAACCGTGATAGGCAAAATCCATTAAGTAAAAAACTTATTTTTTACAATGAAAGTAGTACCATCCCCCCACCAGAATACGACATTAGTCAATTCCGAGGTAGGGATCACAAAGTGAATTTGGCCTATAGTTTGGATTGAAATTAATGCATATTTAAGTTAGGGGGGGGGGGGGTTTTAAGGGTTATTTAGCTTGTTCATAAATCATTATCCATTATCCGTTATCGGTCAGTTCATAATACGCTACAAAGCCTAGGAGCCGGGACACTTACTCTCAGCCAAAAGGCCAAGCTAAGGTCCTAGCCCTAAAGCCTTGCTGCGATCATTGCGAATGCACCGTTCCCGGAGGTACTGCAATACCGGGCCGTTGCGTGGAGTGGACAGAGCAAGCTCCTATGCCATCTCCGAGTTGCAAAAATCAAAGATCATAGCTTTGTGACATCATAAAGGCAAAGGCAAAGATAAGGTCCTAGCTTTACAGTACTCAGTTCCACAACCGCTCTTGTTTAAAATACCTGCAAAGGATTGAATACATTTATGAATAAATATACATGTAAAGTGAATACAGACGCTGCCCTACTTACGAACGGTTCCGGACGATCGTTGGTAAGTTGTATTTGTTCGTAAGTTGCTTCAGTGCTATATTTTGTATGGAATGTATGTTTAAGTATATTTAAAGCTTCTAGAATTAACCTGTATTGTTTTGAAACTGAAAAATAAACGTTTAATAAAACAATATGCTCTATAATGTTACAAAGCAGGCTGAATGATAAAGCATAGTACTGAAAAACAAAGCTACACATTAGGCGTTGACATTCTGTGGTCTGTGAAGCCCTTTGAGACTCCTTGTGATTAAGGGTGGGGGGGTTTTTAAGGGTTATTGTTCTATCTTCGTTATTCATTATCCATTATCCGTTATCGGTCAGTTCATAATACGCTACAAAGCCTAGGAGCCGGGACACTTACTCTCAGCCAAAAGGCCAAGCTAAGGTCCTAGCCCTAAAGCCTTGCTGCGATCATTGCGAATGCACCGTTCCCGGAGGTACTGCAATACCGGGCCGATGCGTGGAGTGGACAGAGCAAGCTCTTATTCCATCTCCGGATTGCAAAAATCAAAGATCATGGCAAAGGCCAAGCTAAGGACTGACATAGCATCAAAGCCACAGTCCAAAAACAACAAGGCCAAAAGGCCAAGCTAAGGACCTAGCAATAAAGTGTCACAAATAAACATGACTTCACTTGACTATAACGATAAATAAAGTTAAGTTTACCTTACTTTTGGAAGAGTTAGGCGACTTCCTCCTCCGCGGTCAAAAAGTGGTCAAAAAAGCGATCCAACCATTTCTCTACCGCATCAAGCTTTCTTATTCCACTCTCATTTCAAAAGAAACGGCTCGCCTCCTCTTTAAACTTTACACCAACTGTATCAAATGGATGTACGACATATTAAACAATAAAACGTCAAAGTTCCTAGCGTGCTAGAGATACCCTGCAGTGTGTATACACGCAAACCAGGATGTAGAAGCCAGATTTCTTTTTCGGGGTGGATGCTGGGTCCCCTCTCACAGTGCCACGCGGCGGAAAGAAGCACTACAGCACTGTCATCTACTCGGATAAAGGTGCACACAATACAAAATCTAACTTACAGCAATGTCCGGATATTTTTCGACATCCCGAAAAAAATGTTTGTATGTACCGTTAATTCGAATGTTCATAAGTGGGGGAGCGTCTGTATTTTGAAGTTTAGCGGACACAAGACAGAATGGATTTTGAAATTGCAAGGAGAACAGTGGGAGAGCCCAAACCTCAGATAAAAAATTCCAAACTGTTCTAAAAGCTGACAGTCTGAAGCCCCAGCCTTATTAAAGTTTAGGGGGACTGTGCCTTAATAAAAGCCTCCCAGTGGTAGAAGAAATATTTGTTTAAAATATTAGGCAAAAAATAATATTAGCTCTCATTTTTTTTTAAATTTGCAGGTCGAAACATTTGCACTTATTTTACATAACATGGGCTAATTGACGCCATCTTACTGATAAAAGTACCCAAAAACCTTTTTCTTGCTCTGCTTTTTCCTTTTTTTTTCTTTTTTTCTTTTATTTCTCATGTTTTCCCTTTTTAACTTATTTTTACCTTTGTCTCCTTCTTTTTTTTGCCTTTTCTCTTTTTTCTTTTTTCCTTCTTTTGTTTTAAAACACTTGGATAAATGGTAAGAAAATTGTGCTTTCTGGTCACTTTAAGATCCTGTAGTTTGGGTCCTTCCTTGTGCTTTGTAGCACTTTTATTGGTTGCACTGTTCAATACAGAAACAGTGGTATAATAATACACATATCCTTTTGACTTAAGTGCAGCTAATGCAAATTATGGCTTTGTATTCTAATGATTGATTTATTGTCATATTAATTTGTGATATTTTTTCTGTCTGTTTATAGATCTTATTTTGTGTAGCAATTGTTATTAAAAGTGCAATGGTGCAACATTTTCTTTCAGATGTTTTCTGGGGGTCTACAGGAGAATACAATTAAATCCTATTATCAGTGCCGAAAAACTGAAATTGCAAGAGAATTTGCACATATGTAGCGTCGATTTGACAAGCTGTTTGACGTATGTGTACAGTGTACACCGTTGACCACGATTTTGACACACAAGTAGAGAAGAAGCGGAGAGACTGTCTAGCCAATCAGAATGCATAACGCAGTGCACAATGCAAATCAGTGAGTTACCAAAACCGTGAAAAGTTAACCACGTTATAGTGAGGGTTTACTGTATTGTACTTTTAAAACAAAGGTTGAGTTTAAAGTAGCTCAAGACACAAAGTAGTGCTAACTGTTAATGATGGCGACCAGCAAGACAAGTCGGCAGTTTAAAAGGAAAATCTTCTTACCTTTAGCAACCATTTGTGACCTCGCAACTACTGAGATGATAATGTTAGCGTTCATATAAGCATTACCATTAGTGATATGCACTTTCTTAGTGGGCAGCACGGCGGCGCAGTGGCTAGCGCGTGTCCGGCACAGTTCTGAGGTCGTGGGAACCTCCTGCGTGGGTTCAAATCCAGCTCCCGGCCTTACTTTTGTTTGTATGTTCTCCCCGTGCTTGCGTGGGTTTCCTCCGGGCAGTCCGGTATCCTCCCACATTCCAAAATTTGCATTTCAGGTGAATTGGCCGGTCCGAATTGTCCCGAGGTGTGAATGAGCGAGTGAGTTGTCTGTCCCCGTGTGCCCTGCGACTGGCTGGCAACCAGTTCAGGGTGTCCTCTGCCCAATGCCTGATGATTGCTGGGATGTGCTCCAGCACCCCCACGACCCTACTGAGGATAAGCGGTGCAGCTGATGAGATGAGATGAGACTTTCTTACTGGTAAATTTGACAGTGTTGCAAGGGGGTACAGATTAGCTCTAATATGTATGTGATAACTGCCACTATGTTTTTGTTAGCTCTTGAAACGATCTGAGCGAACTTTAATGATGTTACTCTTATCAGGGATGTGATTTTTCCGCTAATTCGCGGAATTCCGCTTTTTTTATCTCCAAAAATAAAATTTTAAAATTTCCGATTTTTTAATTGGTAAAAAAAACGATTTCGTCTCGACAGCGTTCCATTTTAGTGTTTCCGTAACTGAAATGAAACGTACTTGCAATTGGTTGAAGTCTCCGTGTTGACCAATAAACGCGTTTGTTATAAAGGAGTAGGAGTATGCCATTGTTCATTTCTCACACGTTTTTGCCGAGTGTTTAAAGAAAGATGTCCGAGATCGAACGCAAAGATGCTCTGCGAGTTAAAGAAATTGCTAAGATCGTAAAAAACAAGTTTCGATCGGACTGGTTAGAGAAGGAATTATCTACAAATGTTGGTGACCCCGACGTGATCCAATGTAGCGAGCGGAGACGGGAGTCGTAGGCGGAGTTTCAAACAAAGGTGCCAACGAAAGCTGCTTTAATGACATTTAAACTGGCAATAACAAAACAAACACGAGAGTGGCTAGAACCGGCCGAATTAAGAATCCCACTAGGAACTCGCTAACTAAGCAATGGTTCCATGGGTGAATTATGTACAACCCACTACAGTACTTTCCTTTATAGATAACATCTTCTGCTATAACAAAGACATTTGTGGTATGTTCTAATATGAGTTACTTTTCATTTGGTCATGATACAATTATTTCTTCATGAAATTTGAACTCTTCAACATGATTTATGTGTTAACTTAGTAATCACATGAGTTAGATATGATGATATTTTCAGTGATAGTTTTTAAAAGCAAAGGCAGTCCAATGTTTTTTAATGTGACTGATTTTGAGTTGACTTAAACTGTAATTTTATATGGGATAGTTCAAAATACATTGAAAATTGATGCTGTTGTTTTGTCTATTTCTTTGTCATCTGAGTGCATTGAAAGTACTTAAAAACACGGAAAACCCATGAGCTCCGGGGGGCTTCGCCCCACTTGTCCCCCCACCAGGGCACTGCCCTGGACCTAGCTGGGTGCCCGCGGCCCCCAGACCCCCGCCTAATTTTCAGATAATTTCACTTTGGTCAAATCACATCCCTGTCTTATTGTCGCCGAGTGTCTCTTCATTAACATGGATGTCCTACAACCAGTTTGGCATTCTTACCTTCATTGTGATCTCCGCCGCTAATGTCAAGCCAGATTTATGAAGAGCAATTCAGGGAGTGAAACTGCAGTAAACCAATTTGCTCGTGAGTGATGGTACACCTTCTACTGCCAGGCCGCTACACACTTTCATTAATTCACGCTGCCATTTAGCATTGGCATGCTTCCCTGAAAAAGAGTCACTGAAGACCTAGGGACTTGTTCATTATTTTTAGCTTTTGTGATTTAAAGGAGTGTAGTTATACATATGAACAGCATAAAACACTTTATCAAGGATTTCTCCTGTGTAGCAGACACACCATTCCTCATTAACTGCACCAGCAGTATGTGGCTGCAGGTATCGTTGCTTGGCCAGGTTATCCTTGAGTCATGCCAAAGGATAATCAAAAGATATAATGACACAAGAAATGTCCCAGAAGCACTGACACCAGTGGGGGGAAGGGATCGCTGCCCGTTATCAGTCACATATCATGGAGGACATACAGATAAAGATAAAAGATGAGTAAAGAGAAGCTTAAAGCCCTGTGCACACTTAAAGGCACATTCAAATTTGGCATCTGCGCCATTGGCTGCAGAACGCCAACGGCGCCATCTCCCGCACACCTGAAATTGTTTTAAGTTGCACCACTTTCAGTTCAAGTTGTCTAGGTCACGTGCTTTTGGATCACGTGGCCATTCAAGATGCTATCACAGTCAAATAGCGATTTTAAAGATGACATGTTTACTACTGCAATGGAGGAAAAGCCAAGTGAGAGCTGTGTTGCTTAGAATTTCTTGACGGCAGCGTCAGGTCACTTTCATTATCCCCAAAATGGATTCAATTATCGAGAATAAGGATAGGTGCAACACAGGCGTGAGAAATCGTCTTTTTCTGTTGTTGCCATGTTACCTGTGTTCTGAAATTCTTACCTACTCCTTGAGACATTCTACCAGTGTCCAGTGCTTATGTGCACGCACAACGCTGATAGTGATTTGTGAAATTAAAAATATGACCACTCCCAATTTTTATTTTTGTTTATTCTTATTTGACTCTTTCACTGCTTCAAAAGACTGGTTTGTAGCCCTGCCTGTTATTCTGTGTCAGCTTTTCAGCATGTTGTTTGTTGACTACGGTAATTACACAGTGTATGTATGCTTGCCAACATCAGTTCTGTTTGCAAAAATTCAGAGTTTCTGTGTAGCTAGTTTTACTTGATAATAATAAAAACAAAATTGCTGCTGTCAGGTCTGATCATACCGTTTTTAGCAGAACACCAGACAAAATTACATTCACTTGTCATCGTTCCTTTAGGGTTAAAGGGAACTCCAGTGACTGGGCATTGACTCAGATGATAACAAAAGGGAACTCTAGCATGTTTTCTGATCATTTGACCAGTTAAGATGTCAACTAATAATCAGATAGCGAAAATTACCACAAACTACTAGGGGAAGATAAATGAGAGCTATGTCGCATAAAATATGGTGTAAACAACAGAGTTAGGGCCATTGATGAATCATACTTTGAAGTATAGGGCCAGGTCCTACACAGATGTGAAAAGTAGTCTTTTGCTGTTGTTGTCATGGGCGGTTGCCATGGTTTCAGACCAAATTGCATTCACTTGTTATTGTTCCATTGACTGGACAATGACTTCAATGATACTGAAAAGGAACTGTAGCTTGTTTTTGGATCATATGACCATTCACGATAGTGAGTCAGATAGCGATTACAAAGGCTACCACATGTTTACCACCGCAATGAACAGAAAGATTGATAAGGGCTGCGTCGCATAATATAAAGTGTAAGCCTTTTATTTCTAGACAACAGAGTCAGGGCACTAATAAACCATACTGAGGAGATTTCAACAGACGTGAGAAGTCACCTTTTTCTTTTGTTGTCATCAGTGGTTGCCACTAAGGCTATCGCGACTAAGACATATTTGTCTTATTGCGAATGTATATTATATTCGCAAATATATTCGTCCAATCTTGATTATTTGTGTGACAATTAGTCGTCTCCAGAAATTCCTAATCACGACGGCCCTAGTTGCCTCGATATCCGATCAAATTGCTTTCACTTCTCATCAATACTTGAAGAACAAAGGGATCTTCAGTGACTGGAAAATTACTTCACTGGTACAGATAGGGGACTGTGGTGTTATACTTGTCCTGCTGTTCAATTCGGATGTATGAATTTTGGATTATGCTTGATTTGTGGGTGAAGAAGTTAAATATGTTGGGTACAACTTAGATATTCCTGTTTTTTTCAGCCGTCACCACGATGTTTTATATTTATAGCCATACGTTATGGAAAAGTGTTGCTTGCTGTTGTCCCCCCACACAAGAGGAATTTGAAGATCAGGCGCCAAAAATATCAAACATGTTTTACACTCAACGCTTTAGGCATTGGGCTGTTTTCCTCGCCAGTGGCATCACGTTGGGTGGCAGCAAAGGCTCAAAAGGATACATCTAAAAAAATAGTAACAAAAAATTTGCATCTAGTAAAATTAGGCACATGATACTGAAAGCAAGTCAAGTGGCTATCAGAAAAGAACGATCGCCTAGAGCAAAAAATAATAATAAAAAACACCAAGGGTGTTTTCTCCAACTTAGCCTTGTCATCCTCTTTGTAAACAGCCTTATTTCAAGCAGAAAGGACAGAAAATTGAATTTACTCCCATGCTGCCCTTTACCCCCTCAATTCTTTTTTGTTAAATCCCATTTGTGGGTCACACTTGTTAAGCAACCGCATTGCCCACACACAGCGGCAAAACAAGCTGGAGTGCGGTTTAATAAACTAGGGGATGATGAAATGCGCAACTTGGAGGAAAGAAAAACAAAACCGTTTTTTATTCAATAATAAAAATCGTTCGGAGAGAATGTTATACACATCGTAAAATGTTCCGAGCACCGATGACTGCATGTAATAAGTAAAATACAGCGAAATGAAAATATTTGCACATTGGAATGATACCACAGTTTTAGTGTTATGGGCTACAATATATGTACGATTAATGCAGTGTTTTAAGCAAATTATTCAATTTGAAAACGGAACAAATTCGACCCAATTCCTCTTGGGGGATGTTTCGTTAGAAACATGTAAAAGAATTACTGTGATACCTCAGTACTAAAACGATGTAGTTTACAAACAAATCATTTTTAGACTTTTAGAATTAGAGTAATTATTGCCCCGGTCAGAAAGAAAAACAGGAACGTGAACAAACTCGAAGCAGCCATCTTGGCTGCTACCACTGGGTCGCGTAGCATTGAAGGAGACAGAATTTATTGTGGTCATATGTGTTTTATTGGCTATGTTTGCCGTTGATAAAAGGTCCCAAGAAAGTAAGGGATAAGGGAAAGGAAAACGATAAAACTTCGATTGAGTTGAAGAAGGAAATGATTGCAAAATATGAAAATGGTGTACAAATTCTATGCTGTCTACACATTTAAATGGTAATAGGTCTACAATTATTACTGTTCTGGTACACATTTATATTTTGGGTATTTTAAAATGCATAGTAACGTATAAAAATAAATAGCATGTCCTTGTATGCAAAAAAATGTTTCAGTACTCAAACGACTCCGTATTCGAACACGGATCCTGGACGGATTATGGTCGATTACCGAGGTTTTATCGTATATTTTTGTAATCATTCTCAGTTGGGGATTAATAAGGTAAATCTAAAAAAAAAAAAATGGATACACTGAAAAAATCAAGTAGCACATCTTTTTAAAAAGAAAATTATTAGTTATTTTTGAAAAAAGTGCAAAAGGTCAAAAATGGATTATAAATTCAATATTCAGTGTGTTTAGCTTTATACTAAACAACAAATACTGTAGTTGCCATTAAACATAATTCAAATCTCTTAAAGGCAAAAGTATCATACGTTACTTGCTTTCGGCAAAATGGTGGTTTCAGTAACTTTATAGGTTCTATGACATTTTAAAGCGACACTAAAGTACTTTTCAAGCTTTAATTCACATTTTCCAAAATGGTATGAGCGATGAATGAGATTATAATCCCTGAATAATGCTCGGATTTATGTTTACTTTGAATTTATGAATACTTTATAGGCTTCAGGTCATATTTACAAAAAGATTGCACATTCAAAAATGAATACTAATTAGTTTTCTATCAATTCAGAGATCAATTGAGTGAGCTGCCTGGAGGCATCTTCCATTCTCATAGGCAACCATAACAATACAAATGATGTGTTTTTTTTCTCATAAAAACATTTTACAAATGCCAGAAAACACAAATATAAAGATAATACATACTATAGTTTGTTGCAAATGAATACAAATTGTACTTGGTTCTCGTTCTCAAATACAAACACCAGTTTGTTTGTTTTTTTGCTTCTTTACAACAAAATTAGCCTAGTTGTCTTGCCACAACCCAAAAGGTGTGACAGCAAGAAAACGGAAAAGAATTTGAGACCTCTTTTTGTTTTTATGCGTTTTCATACTCTGGGGAAATCTAAGCCAGCAATATCCAAACAGAGATGCTGTGGCCAGCACACAATTTCAATTCTATCTGACAAGAGATATTGTGCTGAGTTCCCTTGCTGTTCCCAGAGATGTGTGCCCAGCCCAATTTAAGGTTTTATGTAAAAGTACCCACGATTCTATTAACTTTAACTTCATTGAAAATGCAAAGTCTCTTGTGAGACCATTTACTTTCATTTGATCTTTAAACCCATTTTGTAACAATGACAATAAAGGTATATTCTATTCCACTCTATTCTAAAAAGTTTGATTTGTGGACTGCTGTCACTGTCTTGTACTACGGACAGACTGAAGAGATCTTTTCTTCCTCATGCCATGAGGCTCTTTAACTCCACCCGGCAGAGTAAAGGCCCACATTAAACCACACCACCTACATTGGATATTACCGAATCTTACTGCAATATGTATTCTGTGTAGCACTATTTAGTTACTCTATATAACACGCTACAGTGGGCATTTGCACGTCACACTGGGTATTTGAATATTGTTTTCTTTTGGCTTTATTATTGTACTGTTCTCAGCTCAGGGATGCTGCTGGAAATGTGAATTTCCCTTAGGGGATGAATAAAGTATCTATCTATCTATCTATCTATCTATCTATCTATCTATCTATCTATCTATCTACTGAGTGGATATCATCACCATTTATTAAGTAACGAAGTAACGACTTTAATGTTGCCTAATATAGCGGAGTAAAGGTAACGTTTTTTCTTCACAAATCTACTCAAGTAAAGGTAAAAAGTATAGGGATTTAGAAATACTCCTAGAAGTACATTTCACAAAACTTACTCAAGTAAATGTAACAGAGTAAATGTAATCCGTTACTAACCACCTCTGTTTTCAACCAAGATTACCTGACATCCTTTAAGAGTTGAATTGCAAAGGTGTAGAACCAAATAATAGGACTGAAAATATTGGTAGTCCGTGAACATTAACATCAGTCCTTCAAGCCATTTTCATGCTTATGACGGCATTTAAGAATTCCATTTATTAGAAACATGACTTAGAGTATAATCGATTTTCTGTGGTGGTTTAGATAGTATATAATAAATATAATTATTCTGATCATCCAAATATTTTCTGTATCGTCATTGTAAAGTTCTGTTTTCAAACATGAAATTTATATACGATTGATCCAAAGAATATGTCACATTGAAAATCAATCATTCAAAGGATTACAAGGCACTTTTTAATTTGGATATCATTTCTGGAAACATTTTTTGGACTATAAGGCACACATAGCACCCCAGAGTTGGCCAGAAATTCAAAAGTGTGCTTTATATTATGGTGCGCCCTATCGACGGGAAAATACGGTACATAAAATTGGAAATGCATGATTACATTAAAATGCAGTAAACATTTGAATAAATCAATCAATTTATATACATATCATTTTAGTCATTTAGTCCGCCGAGAAAAATCGATGGACGTTGCTTGTTGCTAGCTGTCTGTTTGGTAAAAAATCTAGTCAAAAATGTTTTCTCCAGGCCGTAGAGCAAGCAAACCTGTGATTCACTCCTTTTTCGGCCAATTGCAGGCTTTGTTTTGCCCCACTTTAGCCTATGGGAGCTTGTAAATACTAAAATGGACCTGCCTCTTTTACCTCCGAATAGCCTATAGTGACCAATTCAAATGATGATTGACACATTGGTTAGGAAATGAAACGCCGGTATATATATATATATATATATATATATATATATATGTACAGTGCATCCGGAGTATTCACAGCGCTTCACTTTTTCCACACTTTGTTATGTTACAGCCTCATTCCAAATTGTATTAATTCAATCTCTTATCTCAAAATTCTACACAAAATACTCCATTATGACAATGTGAAAAAGTTTTTTTTTACTTTTTTTAGTTTATTAAAAATAGAAAACTAAGAAATCACATTTACATAAGTATTCACAGCCTTTGCTTAATACTTTGTTGATCCACCTTTGGCAGCAAATACAGCCTCAAGTCTTTTTGAATATGATCCCACAAGTTTAGCACACCTATCTTTAGACAGTTTTGCCCATTCTTCTTTGCAATAAGTCTCAAGCTCAATCAGGGTGGATGGGAGACGTTTATGCACAGCCATTTTCAGATCTCTCCAGAGATGTTCGATCGGATTCAAGTCTGGACTCTGGCTGGGTCACTCCAGGACATTCACGGAGTGGTCCTGAAGCCAATCTTTTGAGATCTTGGCTGTGTGCTTTGGGTCGTTGTCCTGCTGAAAAATGAACCTTCGCCCCAGCCTGAGGTCAAGAGCGCTCTGGAGCAGGTTTTCATCCAGGATATCTCTATATATTGCTGCATTCATTTTTCCTTCTATCCTGACTAGTCTGCCAATTCCTGCTGCTAAAAAACATCCCCACAGCATGATGCTGCCACCACCATGCTTCACTGTAGGGATGGTATTGGAGGCCACTGTGATCATTGGGACCTTCAAAGCAGCAGAAATCTTTCTGTATCCTTCCCCAGATTTGTGCCTCAAGACAATTCTCTCGCAGGTCTACAGACAGTTCTTTTGACTTCATGCTTGGTGTTTGTGCTCTGACATGCACACTCAACTGTGGGACCTTATATAGACAGGTTTGTGCCTTTCCAAATCATGTCCAATCAACTGAATTTACTGCAGGTGGACTCCAATTAAGCTGTAGAAAGATCTCAAGGATGATCAGTGGAAAAAAGGCTGTGAATACTTATGTAAATGTGATTTCTTAGTTTTCTATTTTTAATAAATTCAAAAAAAGTAAAAAAAAAAAAACTTTTTCACATTGTCATAATGGAGTATTTTGTGTAGAATTTTGATAAGAGATTAAATTAATATAATTTGGAATGAGGCTGTAACATAACAAAATGTGGAAAAAGTGAAGCGCTGTGAATACTTTCCGAATGCACTGTATATATATTTATATCCCAGCATACAGGGCGGACTACTTATCCCACCTGGGGAAAATCTAGTCGGCGGCTGCTTGCCTTAGTTGCGAGACCTTGCGACTCAATATTGATCCATATATAAGGCGCACTGCGTTATAAGGCACATGGTCAGCTTTTTGAAAAAAAATGAAAGGCTTTTAGGTGCGCCTTATGGTCGTGAAAATACAGTACATGCATTTTTTTTCTAACCAACTTGGGCGTTAAATACGGCACTATTGAAAATGAATAGTTATGCTTCATTTTTTATTTATCAGGGAATATCATTAAAAATATATATATGCTATTTATAATTGTGTGCGCCTTATGTTTAAAAAATATTTGACAAAAAAATATATATTTTTGTAGGTAACCCAGGGCGGCGTAACCGAAAATAACGCCTTTGTTAAAAAACACCTCGTTCTTGTAGTTGATACCACGAGCAACGAAGCATTTCTACTCTGTAGTGTAATTTAGACCACATCCGCTAACCTAACACCTGACACCAGCAGAGTACAACTTAAGTGTTGGTTCTAGTTCTTGATTCCATGATAATAAAATTCCAAAGCCCACGGAGCAATTTCCATAAAGTCTCGATACGGCCTCTATGGACCTCAGGCAGCATGCGTGTAAGTGAAGCGCTTGTTAACCCCCATTACCCTTTGCAACTGTACGGGAAGATTCACAGAATACAAAGAACCTCGGACGCAATCGGTTAAAGATGCTGACGATGATGCGAGGAGTCGACTGCATACAAAATAGGGGAATGCCATGGCTCATGAACAGTGGGAAGGTTATAAGTGCCCTCGTCAACATGTTACCCCCACTCGGTAGCATTTGACCTTGTCAAGTCCATTGTAAAAGGTTTGCAAGATATTGTCTTAAAAAATACTTTGAGATACCAACGGTTTAAGGCAGGGGTGATGGTACGTCAATCGCTACCTATCCGTCATTCGTGGAGGTATTACCGGTCACACATAGGAAGGTGTAGTCAAGTGTAGTCAGGGTTGTTTTGTGTAAATAGTGGTGTTAAATTAAATGGCCCAAACTAAATTGATCAAACATTATATTTATGATTTACATCAAAATTAACCAATTTCTTGTTGTTATTGTAAACAAAATGATTAATCTTTGAATCTCAGTAAGGCAAGCCTCCAGATTTCTACAACTTAACTGTCCAGAAGTGACTTGAAGGCTACAGGAACAATACCCGAGCTTAGCGATATATTAATAATATTTAAAACTGATGTTCCTAAGATCCCAAACAGATCCTTCACCAGTGAAGCTGGAAACGGATCAAGCAGGCAAGTAGTTCTTTTGGCCCTACTGACCATCTGTGTTAGACTATCAAGGGACAAATCATTGAAACTGGAGAATGTTTCTGAACAACTGCCGACAAGGTCCTTACCGAACACCTCCACATCATTGAGATAGGAGGAGGTTACAGAGTGTTCTTTTAAAATTCCATTCCTGATTAGTTGAATCTTTTTATTTAAAAAAATCCATAGGGCGGCAGTAGCTCAGGAGGTAGAGTGCTCGTCTTGGGATCAAGGGATCCCAGTTCGAATCCCGGCTCGTCTGTGCTATATGTCGAAGTGTCCTTGGGTAAGACACTGAACCCCTAATACCCCCAATAAGCAGGTTAGCGCCTTACATGGCTGCAAGGCCGCTAATGGGAAATGTGGAGCACATTGTAAGGCGCTTTGGGAAGTCATTGACTTGAAAAGCGCTATATAAATGCAGATAATTTCATTTCATTTCATAATGTCATTAGCAGAATAAGTAGAACTACTTGGGTTAAGTTGTTGTCTGGTAAGTTTCGTCATTGTGTCAAACAAAAATTTCGGATTATTCTTATGTTTAACAATAATCTTAGAGAAAAACGATGCTTTAGCTGAGGCAAGAGCTACTTTATATTTCAGCAAGCTGTCACACCAGGCCAGTCGGAAGACCTCCAGCTTTGTAGTGCGCCATTTTCGTTCAAGTTTTCTGCAACCTTGTTTGAGTGACCTGGTTTCTTCAATAAACCAAAGTGTATGCTTCTTAGGTCGAAATGTATGCCTTAGGGGCGCCACAGGATCAAGAACATTAACCAAAGCAGTATTAAAGCTGTTTGTAAGTGAGTCAACAGACCCAGTGTACGACGGGAAGGCTGCAGTTGTATAGGTAATAGTGCTTTTAAAGCTAATGCCGTTGTAGGGCGGATATTGCGACTGCTAAAGCCTAAATTTTCCTTATCACAGTAAACATTAAACAGCACCTCACACTTAACAAAATAGTGATCAGAGATGGCATTAGGATACGGTAACACTGTAACATTTGAGGCTACTATGCCACGGTTCAGAACAAGATCTAGAGTGTTCCCACCTTTATGAGTGGGCACATCAACTATTTGATTGAAACCAAATGTATCAATCAGTGACTTAAAAGCAATTGCAAGTGAATTTGATAGGGAGTTTATGTGAACATTAAAATCACCAATAATTACAACATTGTCCGCATAAGTTACTAAGTCTGTTAACAGTTCAGAAAATTAATCCAAAAGATTTGAGTATGGTCCAGGTGGGCGATACACAACAACTAAATGAATTGGTGTTGACATTAAGGACCTCATAACAAGTGCTTCAAACGTTTTAAAACCAGTAGGGGTATTAGGAGTAAATTTCAACTTACCTTCCGATATAAGAGCAACACCTCCACCTTTTTTGCATGGTCGTGCCAAGTGCGAACTCACAAAGTTACTGGCGAAGCCTCATTTAACACTACAAACTCATTTGGTTTTAACCAGGTCTCACAAAGGCCAATAAGGTTAAGATTGTGTTCATTAATAAGGTCATTGACAAGTAAAGCTTTGGAGGCTAGTGATGTAATTTTCAGAAGGCCAAGCTTCAGCACTGTGGACTGAGCTGAAACCTTTTGCGAGTTTTGAACCTTAATGGCAACCTTAGTGGTAACCTCCACAGGATTATACTGCTAGTCATTACACAATACAAACTCAACACTGCTTGGAAAAATGTATTTGGTCTGCAGTCGTTAAAAAAAGTTATAACTTTTGATAGGAATGATTTAGAGACTCACTTTTTTTACATACCGGTACCTAGAAATTTATGGCGGTCTAGATAAATCATCCAACCCGTGCAGCCGCGACCCATTATCCCATGTCACCCACTGCTGAAAGCGAGTGCATGTTAAAAATGGGGGGTTCTGGCCCCCTTTAACTGCGATAGTTTCTACATTGCGAAAATGTACTAGTAGAAAATCGAGGTTATACTATACTTTAAGATCACATTAATACCAATGCTTAATTATAAATTGATTTAAAATCATACTTGGCCCTTGGAGCCTTTTTTTTTTAAACGCATATTTGAGAACAACTGATGTGGCATCTTGTGAAACAAAAATCCATCGGCATGGGCTCGGTTTTTATTTCATCGTCTATAATGTGCAAAGATTTACTCTGCTCAGCCTCGACGATTAGGAGACTTAAAGAGTGATTAGTGCAAAGCTTACAGCCTTAACCCAATTTAAACAAGCAGTCTCGGACACTCGTTAACTATTCATTTGATGTCCACATTCCAATTTGTTTACACTTTGTTTGAACATGGTGATAGCACAGATAACACCGGCTTCTGTGCTGTGTTTCAGTGGAGTTTCAATTAAGAGTGTGGGACCCCCAGGAGACGGAGGGGCAGCCGTGGATGTGGCGAAGGCTGCACTCTAGTCTCTGAAACCGATTGGATGGAAAATCGGGTGCAAACAGGAAATCATCAGTGCGTGAATTTGGAAAGAACCGGGAATCACATTTGTATACATTCGGAGACTGCTCACCTGTTACACCCGGGGGAAAACAAGTCACTCTCTGCGACACTAGGCCCGTTTCGGTTTTCAATCTCCAGTCGAACGCGTGCATACGTTTGATGAAGTCGTTCATCTTATGGCAAAATCGTATTCTTATGCCCTTGTTTCTCGGTGAGTGTACGGCATGCGCGGTTGTCGGGGGGGCGTCAGGTCTTCACCTCCTGGGAAATTAACGTTCTCGCGCATGGAGACAATGATTCGTTGCACGGGTCTATTTTTCTCCAGAGATAAAACAATATCCTCAAATGTTTACAGCCTTGTGCAATTCAATTGGATGTTTTTAGCTACTTAGGTCTGATGTGAATGATAAGAAACCACAAAAAGATTTAAAACCAGATTCTCAGATACTGAACAACACCGCACATCATTTTTTTACACTGGTTTTGACATTTCAACACACTTACCCTCTTGGTCATATTGTGTCCCATTTTGGGGTTTTTGGTGTTTTTGATTTGTATAATCAAAGTGGGGAAAATAGGAGGCTGAATTTTGACCAAGATTGTTGAAAGACGTTCAATAGGTTAAAAATGCCAGAAACAAGTAATTGCTGAGTTGTTCTAAAAATGAAAGAGCGATAACCGCTAAATAGGTTATCCGGTTTTGGGCTCGTTTACTTCTGTTATAGATTTTTAAATGTTATAAAAATAAATTTATCCCCGACTGTTAAAACACATTCACAACTTCCAATGTGCCTGCAAGAAGTAATAGCTCATTTGTTCCAGATGGTCAGGAGAGATGAATGCTTCATTAGGGCCCGGTCACACAGCCGTTTGCGTCTGAATCACGGCCAGAAATTTCTGCCTGTGAAGCAGACGCTGTTGGACGCTTTGAGATCGCCATACAGACGAGATACAGCGGTGCTTTACACGCGGTCGGAAATTCACACGCGGTTGGCAGCGCGAAAAAGTTTTGCGCTGCTCAAAACTTTAGGGCCCGGTCACCAAGCCTTTCACGGGCGCATAGAGGCTGAATCACGGCCAGAAATTTCTGCCCGTCTGTTTTGCGGGCATACCACCGATGAACAGCGGGTTGGCCAATTCTGCGCATTTTCCATCGCGGGCAACCACGGGCAAAAAAAAAAAAACGCAAAATTTTACCCGCGATACAGACGCAAACGGCTGTGTGACCGGGCCCTTAGTTTGAAAGTAACTCCCAATATAAAGAAAAATAAAAAAATCGTATACATTAAAAACTATACATAGCCGGATTGTTGAAAAGATGATCGTCGGACAAGGGTAGCTGATGGCAGGAATGCGGAAGTGGCACTTCCGTGTCGAGCAAGGGTAGTCTTAGGCAGCGGGAAAACCGGTCGATGGCCGGGACGGAGGAGCAAGGGCAGTAACGAGTCCAGAAAAGAGGTCGGCAACAGGTATCAGGCAGGAAACAGGGCAAAACAGGTCGATGGCCGGGACGGAGGAGCAAGGGCAGTAACGGGTCCAGAAACAGGTCGGCAACAGGTATCAGGCAGGAGAAAACAGGGCAGGAGAATGTCGGATAATGCAGAGCTTGCCTAGCTGAAAGCATAGGTTCGCAGAACGGTCTGACGCTGGTAACAGGGAGCCGGGGGGTTTAAAAAGTGGCCAATTAGCGACCAGGGCTGTTGGCGCCAACGTGGCAGCCGCAGGTGCCCCGAATCAGCAATCATGACAGTTGACCCACATTACAAATCCCAAAAGTCGTAAAATACTAAAACTGATTTAGCCCTGATTGGTAATAGACGCTAACAATGTTAAAAAACTCCAAGCGGTAATTGCTAACTTGTTCGAGATGGGAAAGTGAGATTAGAGCTGTATTTTGGGGCTCATGATTTGAATTACAAATCCCTAGACTTTTAATCTACTCACAACTAAATTCGTGCTTTAGATTACTGGAACTTTGAACCAGTGGTCCTTAAAAAATATTACTTAAAAGATAATATATGATATTTATATTATATATTATATATGTATAACATTTATTTGTAGGTTGTTGTTTTTCTATTGTCTTTAAAAGCCTCCCAGCTCACAGAAAACACGTTTCTGTTTCAATCACTTTCTTGGATTTTGGCGTATATGAGCCAGGTTCGTCATGGCAACAACTTGTCCAAGTCATCCTGAAAAATAAATTGCTCTGAGCGCCCACGTTTCAGCACGGAGGGGAAAATAGATGCAGACGACCTAATCCAGCCTTGGTTTTTTTTGCAGATTAGTCTTTTTGAGAAGCTTCATAAAGTTGTAGCCAATCGACCAATAGCAGCGTGATCCTAGTTACGTGGAGGCTAAACCCAACATTTGCTCAGCTACATGTTCTTAGGTGACGATTAGCTGAAGATGCTAAAGCGAGACAGGTTTCAAAATGAATATTTGTAATTTTAGGTTCTGTTTACAAGAGATTCGAAAGTGAGTGTAGTCAGCGCTTTCCCGTTCTGGCGCGTGAGGAAGGGCCCTAATTTCTTCAATTCTCCGGGAAGCGCGGCTGCTTTTTGATGATGTAAACACCTCGGGTTTATCGCGGCCGCTTTCAAATTGCCTGAAGTGGCTGCTTCTGTAATTAAGAGTCGGCTCGGAGGGCTCGTGATTGCCTGTGCATGTTTAAGACCCCTTTTCTCGTACAAAGAGACACTCCAAACTCTAGGAAGAAAATTACCTTGGCAACGTTTTCACTGTGTTCAGAGGATGCGTTTGTCGATGATGGTCACAGCTGCTCCGATTTAAAGTTACGTTAAATAGTTTGGACTCGTGAAGATAATCCGAATATTCATTAAACTACTACACGGACAAAGGTTCGTTAATCACGTTCAAGGAAAAGTGTGAAGATAGCTACTTTTTTACAGCTTTTTTTACTTCTGATACGATACCGATATCAAATACAATTTTCAAAATCAATTCAAACCAGAGTACTAGGGGTAACTTTTACGGGTTCATTCTCGACTAGGTACCATGGTAACAATACTTGAAATGAACCTAATCGATTTTCCCTCAAGTTCTTTACTGTCTCCACTCCCTTTCAGTCAGACACTGGATTTGGCTTGGACTTTTTGTGCCGGATTGTACACAAGGAGGATTCCCTTCTCACTGTTTTTCTTTATCTGTCTCTTTTTTTATATGTTTATTTCCCTCTTTCTTTTCTTCCCCTTTCTTTCTTACTTTCCTTATTTTTTTAAATGTTCTCTTTTCATTTTCTTTATTTAATTGTTTGCTTTATTTGTCTTTCTTTTTCACGTACTTTCTCCTCCTTTCAGTCTTTTTTCTCTCTCGCTCCATCATTCCCCGCGACCCTAGTAAGGATAAGCGATGCGACAAATGGATGGATGCCTCGTACTTCTTTTTTCTCTCTTAATTTCTCTTTTTTTTCTATTTTATTTATTCTGTCCTTCCTTTCTCCATCTCTTCACTCCTTCCCTTTTCTCTTTCTTTCTTTTTTGTCTTTTTTTCCATTTATTTTGCTTTCATCCTTTCTTTCTCGCTGTCTTCCTTTCTTTCCTCTCTCTCGTCCTTACCTTGTCTCTCTGTTCCTTTCTCTTTTCCCTTTTCTCTTTCTTTCTTGATTTGTTCCTTTTCTCTCTCTTCATTCCTTCCTTTCTCTTTTTCTTTTCCTTTCTCTCTACCTTTATTTCTTCCTTTTATATATCATGGGGATCAGGAGAAGCTTTTTTAGTCAAAAATACGTCCCTCTGCAGCTCCATTGCCATGATAATTCTTGAATCTGGGCTCTTTTTATGTGGTCTTAACTTACTTTAATCCGTGGTCCCGGAACGGAAAACACAGTATTTTCTATATCACGGTGATGCAACGTCAATGTCAGGGTTAAATTCTGTGCTTGTTAGATCCTTGTGAAATGGGCCCCAGTAGGAAACTTTAAAATATATTGCTCAATATAACAGATGTTGTTTCGTATTTTGCATTGTGTGATGAATTCATTTATTTAAACGAACCGGTCTGCAGTTGAGCACATTTTGCAGATGCAACCCCAATTAAGCCCAGTTAGCAGATCAGTTTTCACAATCAACTGTTTTTGTAGTCAATAGGGCTATGAGTGTTTATTAGCCTTGGCAGGCTCGACAGCAAATCCAGACAGTTTTGGGCATGAGTTTTAACCGCAGCCAGAAAAAGCTGCAGAGTAACTAGGTCATCCCCAAAGTTGTGAAGCGCTATTATTCAAAACAGTTTGACAAAAACTTTCCACAATTTTCAAAATTGTATCCAAGCTGACAATGAACAAATGGCAGCTTGTCCCTCCAAAGACTTACAACCATCTTTTCAATTCCTCTTGTCTTCTGTCTGCTTTGTGTTTTCTTCTTCTTTTTTTTTTTGTTGCGCATTGTAACTCCCGTCTCTTCATCTCCAACATAGCCGGGCTTCGCATTCAGCCATCAATCACAAGAACTCGCAAGTAAGTCAAACAGGAAGATAAAGAGGCGAGCGTTGCCGTTCTTATTCGCACGTCAGGGCTGTCGGAGTAAGTGGCGGGATCGGTTTGTGTACAACCTGCCTGCCTCGCGCCAGGCGATCCGTGAAGACAAATTCATTTTCTCCTCCGCTGGTAATGAACAATGAAGCGGCTCGGTTTAATGGTGCCGAATTTAGCGCGGGCTTGTTTTTACTCGTGTCCGCCAGCGCGAAAGGTCAAGTAGATGGTGTGTGCCCGCTCAGCTAGACGAGCGATTTACGTAAAGAGGCTAGCTACCGTTTGGTGTTTGTTTGACCGTGACTCCCAAAAAATAAAAAATAAATCCAAGCCAACAATAATGTTACATATAAACACACTGTATGGAAATCTAAGTCTGAGTTTTCTTTCTTTTACTCAATGGTAGTTGGTGCGCAATGTTTTAGAGCAAATATGTCCAAATACGTTCGTATACGAAAATTTGAAGTATACAGTGGTACCTCTACTTACGAAGGTCTCTAAAAACGAAAGCTTCAGCTTACAAAGTACCTGAACGGGAAATATAGCCTTACAAAGCCGTTTCAGGATATGAAGTTAAAAATAGAGTACTGCTGCTACCAGCAGATTCCAGAGTTTCCCGGACGTAAAGAACTGGCTGGCAAACTCAGTGTGCATGCGTGTATCCCAGCATGGTTTTCGTGTCACCGTCACAGTTTAAAGACGAGGAAGAAGGGGGGTTCCGGCAAGATGGTGGGGAAGGTCGACATAGCTAAACTTCAACTAGCCCAAATTAAAGACATTTTAGCAAACTTCTATCAAGTCTCGTAATTTGTGGAAAGGAATCACCCGAAAAAGTGTTGACGAGTCGGGCTTTCTTTCAATATGATGTCTACCTCGCGCATATCCGACGGATTGTCAAGAGTTGGCGAAAGCCGATGGCATTGAATGATAACCAGTTTAGGGGGTCTATTTAAAAAAATGACCCTATTTTGGGTAGCGGACTTGTGGTAAACGTCACGCAATTGGGTCCTGTGTCCGCTCTGGTCCTGACAGAGAGGTATTTTTTTTTTAAGTTAATACTATTATTTATTTATTTTGTTAATATAAAGTGTTCAAGGCTGGTTGGTTATTTTAAAAGGCCTTTTTTAGCTTCATAAATTGTAAATTTGCCTCATAAAACACATTCTGTGGAGTATATAAAAATCTGGAGCCAGGCTACAATTTTATTCTTTTTTCATACTTTTGGATTATCCTCACTAGGGTCCTTGGAGCCCATCCCAGGTATCTTCAGGCAGTGGGCAGGGGACACCCTGAAACTAGTTGCCAGCCAGTAGCAGACGGAGACAGAATTGTCCAACTCACTAGCTCATTCACACCTCGGGACAATTTCGACCAGCCAATTAACCTGACATGCATGTTTTTGGAATGTGGGAGGAAACCCACGCAACCTCCACAAAGGGAGGCTGCGGTAGCTGGACTTGAACCCTGAACTTCTGCACCTTGCGGCTGCGCGATAACCACCCATCCACTGTGCCGCCCCATATATTTTCCTTATGTATTCATTACTATTGAGATATTTTATACATCCAAAATATTGCCTCAATATTTTGAAGTTTATCTGTAATGAGGGCCTACAGAGACGATTTTTTATGATATTATGCACATAGAAACAAGGACTGTGGTGTGTATCTTTTTGTTTTTTTTTGCCTGGCATTTCAGTTATTCTAAACAACACCCCATTTAAAACGTTAAGACATGCAGAGCGCATCTACTTTTCTTGATTTTGTTGTTGTATTATTTTGGTGAAGATTATTGTTACTGGAACCATCTGGTGCAACAGAGTACAAGCCGTTTCTAAAATGTTTGTCCATTGTCTTGTTTTTAAATGCTTTCTATTCCGCCCACTACACTCGGTTTCTCAAGACTTTGTTATTTCTCCCGCGGCTCTTCCTTTCTCTCCTTCTTCCATCTGTCTCGTCCCTGTTCAGTTCCTTTGTCCTGATCTTGTCATTATAGAAAGGATTTTGGCTACTTAGTTTTAGGATATGGTCCACAGTAACTGAAGGTTTATTGTTCATTTTTTAAGACAATTACTTTTATCACTCAATATACCGTTGGATGTAAAATCCACCTTCTATAATTCCTTTGGTGCTCGTTAATAGGGTTGCTCATCACGTTGACCACGATCTATTGGTGATCGTCCCCGCCTATGCGCAAATAGCAACGCTAAATTCTAACTTAGACAGCCTAGGAGCTAGTGTTTCTTACATTTTAAGACGTAGAACAGGCAGACTGACAAAATTACCTTTATTTTTTCCGGAGGGCTGCCGGTTGAAGAAAAATGTCACGTCCATCACCTATTTTCGAGAATTAAATCACACAGTGAGAGACAAGAGGCATCAATTTCAACTCATGTGATCAACTTAAGCACTGAACCCTATCCAATCCCGCGCACCCTTTTTTATCGGAAATAATTCTGATACAGAGCTTGAGGGCATTGGTGTAAACAGGCACATTCCTGAATGCCAGTGTGGGGTAAGTAGTAGATCATAAAAAGCAAACTCCAACTTTTATCCCTGATAAGAAAATACAAGGTTGAGTGAGCCCATCTGGAGCAAGACAATAATCTATTCGACTGTGGGTTGGGCGGTGAATCGATCCCTTAACTACTAGGGTCGTTGGGGCACCATTTCCTCTGGTGTGTCTTGGGTAAGTACAGCCTGGTACAGTCCTTTTCATTTTTAACTTACAGTAAATGCACAATACATTTTGTGATAATCCTAAGACAAACTTTCTGTCATGTTGCTATATAAGTTAAACTTATGTAAGATCCAAATTATAAAACCATTAACCTAGAAATATGTGGTAGCATTCCCAGTGCAAAAACTGTGTTTGGTTCCTACACATTTGAAAATATTTTGCATTTCTGTAGCGGAGGGTTCATCTTGTCTTACTCATTTTGCAAGTAGCTCGCATTCTGAAAATTTGCGAGCACCCCTGCTAGACAAATTTGCAGATGTGAATATAAGGGTTTGCCGTTTGTTAACATGGCAACGGCATAATTACTCAGTGTCAAGTAGGCGGGAAAAACAGGTGACAGGTTTATTTGTGGGGCATGCTTGCAAGCTCTCGGACAATTATTCATCATTTGTGCAAATGTTCCTCGTCTTCACTTTC
Source organism: Urocampus carinirostris (assembly GCF_059441175.1). Classification (NCBI taxonomy): domain Eukaryota; kingdom Metazoa; phylum Chordata; class Actinopteri; order Syngnathiformes; family Syngnathidae; genus Urocampus; species Urocampus carinirostris. Next base: position 9,928,727 of record NC_142350.1, on the reverse strand, counting down.
ACTTTCCTGAGAGACTCATCTTAGTTTAGCATTCTGTGTGCTTTGGCGTGGCAACGATTTTGCTGTTTGACGTAGAAAACGTGTTTCAAGGAGGGAACTTTATCTTTATGTATGGCTGTGATGTAAGTTTAATCTCTTTTGTGCCATAGAATGGGTTATTCTTCCACTTCTTCACTTCATTGTGGATTTAATACAACTTCTTCTCTTATCGTTAATAGTTGATCTGAGTAACCACTACAACAAGGGTGTGGCACACCTGGATTAATCAATTGGTCCACCCAAAAAGATGAAAAACCTTTGAGAATTAAATACAGGTGACCCCGAGATACAACAATAACCTGTTCTAAGGTGAATATCGCAAGTGAAAATGCCATATGGTAAGGAATACAAAACCTATGCCATTTAAGGATGACCCTCCAATACCCCCGATAAAAACATAAAATGACAAGATAGTATGTCCTAAGTGCCACTTTTGTGTAATATATGTGCATATGATTAAATAACATTATGAATAAGTAGACATGTAAAGGAACATTTTAATATATTTTGGTGTGATGTGACCCTGCTGGTCAATATAAGTTAGTGGGTGGATGCAAAGGTGGGTGGGATTAAAAATGAAACCGATTTTGGACCTGACACTTGGAAGGATTTTTTTGCCCTTAGAACACGACTCTTTGTTCTCAATAATTGCTCCAATCGTCGATTGTTTATGTCCATGCAAATTAACAAGAGTGGAAATTTGTATTTCATGATCATCTCAAGCTTTGTTTCAATGGTCATCATGTTTTTTTTTTTCTCTTTAGCATCACTGCAAGCCTTGAAATCCATAGCCATAACATAAAGTACAAAAAACACAAAATAAAGTGAGAGAAAGGAATTGTGGAAGGTAATTCAGCCAAGAGCAATTTGGCTTTTTTATGATGCTGTGACGCAAACCAAAAACAGATCTGCGTCTTGCATGACCTCGACCAATAGAGACGTAACTGTACATACACACAATCACCAGAATGTTTGAATTTTATAGGTAGCAGAGTAATTTGTTGTTGATGTCGTAAAGTGAGTAAAAAGCCATAAAGAGGGTCCAAAAAAGCATCTTAAGGCTCACCTTAAAGTGAAAATGTCATAAGACGGAGACAATAATGTGATCAACTCCTAATAGATAATTATGCTTTAAGCAAACTTGGTCCCCCAACGCTTTAGAGCAACACTCGATTTCTGGCAGCCAAGCGAATGAACTAATTGATTCCATTAGCCTCCCCCGATCTCTCGATGTCTGTTGACCCCATACGTATTGTGAAACTACAGGTAGGTGCTGCTGAGCATGTTTACTAATGAGTTAGCAGCGTAGCGCTCCATTGTGCAATTTGCTGTTGCGGCGAATGTGACCATTTTCAAGCCAAAACGAGGCCACTGGACTTTTGATAAACAAATACGTGTCTGGATGATGTCACCACAGAAATACGTCATACCACATATCATTGAAAAGCTTAAACTATCGTGATTCAAGTTCAAAATATACTCATCAGAGAAACATCACGATCAGTCTGAAACTAGATACCTGAAAACTATAAAGCTGAGGTAACTCACTCTTACGCCCCCTGGCCGTCTTCAAATTCTTTGAAGGTCCACAAAAATAGCTTTTTTTTTACATCAAGAATGACCCAGAGAATCTAACCGGGTAAAATATTTACTCCAAAACACACAATAATGCCAACAGATAAACTGATATCCGCCTGAAAACATTTCTGATTTGTTGTACGTGGCTTCTTGAAATTTGTTTATTTCGCTTCAAAACTACCTTTGACAATAAACTAAATTATTCCCAATATAGTAATTAGGGAACGCCTAAACTTACCCCTAGAAAAATGTGTAAAATACAATGTTTAGTTTTTCAGATTGTGAGCGAATTTGACCTGGAGCCAGGTAAGGCTTCATACTATTGCTTCATCCGTTTTCTAGCCAAGATGTCCGTGCTACACTCATTTGCAAGCTTTTAATTGCGAAAGAAAATTCAGGCGCGAATAAAACCTATTTATGTGTGTTCCAACTTAGTTTACTCATTGTTAGTAGCTCTTACATTGGGTATTTCAATTGGGGACAAAACTTCAAAGTCTTACCTTTCAAAATGGACCAAAACCATCCATATTCTCCAAATGGTTCAAGAACAGCCTTCAATTCCCTTTGTCTTGAATTGGGATTTTAAGGAGAATTGTACAGGAGTGTTATGAGGTTAAACAAATAAATGGAAATTAATTTGTTTCCATCCATTATCCATTCATTTCTATGCTTAAACTGTCAGGGACCAGGAACGGAGACGGGAACCCAATTGCGTTAGTTTCTTAGTTTTACTTGAAAAGAGACGTAAGCTGGCACCCACGATCCAGTGATCGTTGATTGTGGGGAGCAGGTCGCTCGGGATGCGGAAGTGGCACTTCTCTGGCGGGGGATAGCCGTGTCGAAGAGGGAAAAGCAGGTCGGGTTGTCAGGGCGCAGGAGCAGAGACGTGATCAAACAGAAACAGGTCGAAGCCGGGAGTCAGGTTCGGAAGGCTTGCCTTAGCGGGAGCTGAAGGTTCGCAACGATCGGATGCCGGTAACAGGGAGCCGGGGTGTTTAAAAAGTGGCAAGAAGCCAATCAGCGACCAGGGCTGTTGGCGCCGCTGGGGCAGCCGCAGGTGCCCCGAATCAGTAATCATGACATAAACATAATGTACTATTGTGGCAAAGATAAATTACTGTGGTCGCGATGTTTCACAACATTGAGATCAAAGACAATAATGACAATTCAACTCAAATAATAAGGAATTTAGAAATACATTAAATAAACCTGATGGTTACATGTGCATTTAGGACACGGGTCTCCAACATGGTGCCTGCGGGAACCATATAGCCCTCTAGAAGCACCTGTGTAGCTTATGGGTCAGTTCTGAAAATAGCTCATCAGTAAAGGGTAATCCTGTTTTTTTTTTGTTTTTTGTTTTTTACTCCTCGCCAATTTTAGCCTTTTTTAACCCTACTTTTAATAATTACAAAACGTAATAGTAACACAGTCACATAGTAATAACGTAAGTTGTTATTTTGGAAATGCATATCGAACTGGTAGCTCTTCACACTAATCAGTAAAGAAAAGCAGTAGCTCTCGTCTTCAAAAAGGTTGGTGACCCATGATTGATTAAGTTTTGTTTTAACTAATCGCAAAGATAATTGAGTTTCAATCATGAAAGACGATACAAGATTGATACCCCTTTCTAATTAAAGAAGCTTGTAATCTAAATGCCGTATTTTAAGGTCTGAAAGGTAAGGTTCAGTTTCGACGTCCTGGCAATTTTTTTGGGTGTGTCTTATATTACAGAAAATAAAGTATTCTAATTTACCCACAATTTCGGTTTTTAATTTTTTTATCCTGGTTTTTTTTTTTTTTTTTGTTGGTCCACCAGGCTCTACTTGCCCGAGACACACCACAGGAGATGGTGCCCCGTACTACCCTAGTAGTTAAGGGATACACCTACCTATCTAACTATAAGCCGCACTTTACAATTTCTGGACATTTTTAGTTTTTCGGCTGCGACTTACAGCATAGCCCGGAAAAAATAATGAATAAAATGAATTAAAATAATAGTTCCTTTATAATAATTCTCAATTAATTCATAATTTTTTCTAGTATTTGTGTGTTTGCAAATGGTAATTGCATCTAGCTCTAAATTTAAATCATCCCCTCCATCTTTCCATCACTTCTTCGACATACACTCTAACACACTTCAAAAGAAAAACAGGACAAACTCAATAGTAGGGTCATTTTAGACAAGACAACCCAATTGGGTGGGTCGTTCTAAACCAAATGACCCAGGCTGGTCAGTATGAAATTAACTCTTTTTAAAAATCATTATTTAATATATGTATATATATATTTTTTTTTTAAATGAATTCTCTTGTACCAAAAAATAATCTTTTACTCAATTTTTATGTGGGTTGTTTCTGCAAAATAACACAGCATATTGGGTCAAATCCATCCAAGTATTAGGTTGGTCAATGTTTGACACAAATTAGTTTAATTTTCAATGTAACAGTTGACTGTAAGGCACACCTGATTATAAGGCACACCCGCTAAACATTTAAAAATATATATTATTTCATAGATCATAAATATAAGGAAATCTTGTTTCACGGATAAATTAACTTCATTCATTATTGGTTACTGTACATAGATTAAATCCAATGTAATTATGCATTTCTGATTGTATTTACCGAATTTTCTGGTCCACAAGGTGGACCTGTCATAAGGTACATGTTCCAATTTCTGGCAAATTTTGGGTTTTATGTGCGCCTTAGAGTCCGAAAAATGCGGCAGATATAATATGACACTTTAATCAGTCAAAACACATGAATTGAAACGAGAAAAACACTAGATCTGCCCCTTTTTTTTTTTTTTTTAAAGAGACGTGTCTTAAAGTGAGGGCTCATTTAAAGGTAAAACAATGCTGACCTTTTTTGACTAGTCTGTAGCTATCAAACCTAAAAGCTTCACCCAGAGGTTAATCACACTAAAGCAGCTGATGAAAATTCCCCTCATCCGACATTCATGTCGCGAGAATTCTCGTTAACCCAGTCTCTAAGACTTATTGGAGGCGTTGAGTAAAAGAACTTCCGGAGGTAAGACAGCAAATCCCTGGAGACTTGGCCCAAATCAAATAAATATTCATTGCAACGCTCCAGGTGCCCCCTTTTCTGTACTCAGCGGAACCTCTGCACCCTGACACCAACACTGCGTACATTTACACACAAGTACCACGCGTACTTAACGGCGTTGAGTGTAAGGTCTAGCACCGGGTTCGATATCCGTGGGGAAGTCGGAGCCTCGTTACAATTTTGGACGCCTGAACGGTTAATATACGTTTAATCACTACGGGCTAGTTGGTGTGGAGGTGTGCAGATGGGCGGGGCTGAATCAGCATGCACTATTTTATTCCAACCTAGAAGTAGGGTCATTCTTTTGATCTATTTCTGTTTATGTGGACAAAACTTCATTATACCTTGCTGCCTGTGTACTGGATCCACAATCGCAGAGCGCATTTTTTGGGGGGTGGGGGCTTCGGCCGGCTGAAGTGATCCATTATCCCCGATTGCATATTTCTGCGAGTGGGAATCAACAGAGCTCATTTTTATTAAACATAGTAACATTCTTGCCTAGAAATAAGTGTACTCTTGTGACCTTGATCCATTAACCCAGATCACATGTTGCAATTGGGGACCGGCAGAGCTCATTTTTATCAGGCCTAGTGACTTTTGTTACTGTTACTTCTGCCCAAAATGAACTGCACTCATGCAGCCTCGATCCATCGTCGCCAATTCTATATTGCAGAGAGCAGGGACCAGCAGAAGACACATTTGTCAAGAGGCTGGCTGTTCTGACCCACCTAAAACTAAATGCATGGTTGCAGCCGCAATCCATTTTCTGCGATCAACTATGGCCGAGAGCAGATGCTGGCAGACGGCCTTTTTTTCCAGCCACATGACTGCAAGTGGGAACCAGCAAAGCTTATTTTTGTTAGCCCTGGTGGCATTATTTCCGCCTAAAAGAACTGCACTCATGCTGCCGCAATCCACTAGACTCTATCCCATATTGCTGCAAGTAGGGACTGGCACTTCTGTTAGAAGGCGTGCCTTTCTGCCCTGCCGAAAATGAAATGCATCCATCGGAGCGCTTTTTTCTCTTTGTTATGGGGGATGGAATATGCCATTGTGGCCTGCCTAAAATGAACTGTACAGTTTTATTCCCAGTTGACCATTGCTGAGAGCGGGGGCCAAGAGTAAATTTGTTTCATGCGTGCCCTTTTGTGGGTTGTTTTAGATAGATAGATAGATAGATAGATACTTTATTCCTCCCCTAAGGGAAATTCACATTTCCAGCAGCATCCCTGAGCTGAGAACAATACAATAATAAAGCCAAAAGAAAACAATATACAAATACCCAGTGTGACGTGCAAATGCCCACTTTAGCATGTTATATAGATTAACTAAAAAGTGCTACACAGAACACATAATGCAGTAAGATCCAATGTAGGTGGTGTGGTTTAATGTGGGCCTTTACTCTGCCGGGTGGAGTTAAAGAGCCTCATGGCATGAGGAAGAAAAGATCTCTTCAGTCTGTCCGTAGTACAAGACAGTGACAGCAGTCTGTCACTGAAACTGCTCTTCTGTCCGGAGATAATGCTGTGAAGCGGATGCGATGGATTGTCCATGATTGACCTCAGCTTTTTCAGTGCCTGTCTCTCAGCTGCTGTTGTTAGGCTGTCCAGCTCTTTGCCCACAACAGAGCTCGCTTTCCTAGCCAGTTTATTGAGACGAGAGGCATCCTTCTTCTTGACGCTGCCTCCCCAACACGCTGCCGCATAGAAGAGGGCGCTTGCCACTACTGTCTCATAGAATATTTTCAGGAGCTTTTTGCAGATGTTGAAGGAGGCCAGCCTTCTGAGGAAGTAAAGTCGGCTTTGCCCTTTCCTACATAGAGCTTCTGTGTTGGCAGTCCAGTCCAGTTTGTTGTCCAGCTGCACACCCAGGTATTTGTAGGTCTGGACAAATTCTACACATTCTCCCTTGATGGTTACAGGAACCGGGTGAGTTCTGGTTCTCCTGAAGTCCACCACCATCTCTCTGGTCTTGGTGGTGTTTAGGTGCAGGTGGTTTGCGTCGCTCCATCGGACAAAGTCCTGAATCAATTTCCTGTACTCCTCCTCCTGCCCGTTTCTGATACATCCCACGATCGCAGTGTCATCGGCAAACTTTTGCACATGGCAGGACTCAGAGTTGTACTTAAAGTCCGATGTATATAGAATGAATAGGAACGGAGAGAGAACGGTCCCCTGCGGAGATCCTGTGCTGCTAACCACGGTGTCCGATGTACAGCCCCCCTGTTTCACATACTGCGGTCTGCCTGTCAGGTAGTCAGTAATCCATTCTACAAGGTGTGAGCTAACTCCCATCTCTGTCAATTTCCTACTCAGTAGCAGAGGCTGTATGGTATTGAAGGCACTAGAGAAGTCCAAAAATGTAATCCTCACAGCCCCCTTCGCCCTATCCAGGTGAGAGAGGGATCGGTGTAACATGTATAATATAGCATCCTCCACTCCCACCTTCTCCTGGTAAGCAAATTGCAGTGGGTCGATGGCGTGACGGACCTGTAGCCTCAGGTGGTGCAGCAGCAGCCGCTCCATGGTCTTCATCACATGTGATGTCAGGGCGACTGGCCTGAAGTCGTTGAGTTCCTCTGGTCTTGATTTCTTTGGGACTGGGATGATGCAGGATGTTTTCCACAGCTGAGGGACCCTCCCCTGTTCAAGGCTCAGGTTGAAGATGCGCTGTAGAGGGTCTCCCAGCTCAGACGCACAGGCTTTCAGCAGTCGGGGGGATATTCCATCCGGACCAGCTGCCTTGCTGGTTCGTAGCCTTCTCAGCTCCCCACACACCTGGGCTGAAGTTATTTTTAGTGGGGGGATGTCTTCCATGCTAGTGTCCAGAGGGGGAGGGGGAAGGACAGCTGCACAACTCAGGGGTGAGGATGAGGCGGAGTGGTCAAACCTGTTGAAAAAGTTGTTCAACTGGTTGACTCGCCCCACATCTATATCCACAGCCACTCCCTGCTTGGTGCTGCAGCCAGTAATTGTTTTCATCCCTTCCCACACCTCCTTCATGTTGTTGTTCAGCAGCTTTTTCTCCAACTTCCTCCTGTACTGCTCCTTCCCTTTCCGGAGCTGGACTTTGAGCTCCTTCTGTACTCGTTTTAGCTCCTGATGATCACCATTTTTAAAGGCCCTCTTCTTTTGGTTCAGAAGGCACTTGATGTCTCTCGTGATCCAGGGCTTGTTGTTGGCATAGCAGCATACAGTCTTTATAGGAACAACATTGTCCATGCAGAACTTAATGTAGTCAGTAGTGCAGTTTGCCATCTCCTCAATGTCCCCACTGCTGGACCCTAGCAGGACATCCCAGTCCGTACATCCAAAGCAGTCTCTCAGAGCCTGCTCTGCCTCGATGGACCATTTTCTAAATGAGCGTGTGGTTGTTGGTAGCCTCCTCACTCTTGGTTTGTACTGTGGTTTAAGCAGAATGAGGTTGTGGTCTCCTTTTCCAAGGGCAGGCAGTGGTTTAGCGCTGTATGCATTTTTTATATTCGCATACAGAAGGTCAATAGTCCTATTTCCCCTGGTCTTGCAGTTCACATACTGGACGAAAGAGGGCAGTGTCTTATCAAGAGTCACGTGGTTGAAGTCCCCTGAGATTAACATTGCAGCCTCCGGGTGTTGTGTCTGGAGTTTTGCCACCGCGGAGTGGATGACGTCACACGCTACTTCCGCATCAGCGCGCGGTGGGATGTAAACAATGACAGCAATGGCGTGTCCGAACTCTCTGGGCATGTAATAGGGACGGAGACTTACAGCCAAAAGTTCGACATCACGGCAGCAGATAGAAATCTTGGTTTTTACATGCCCGGGGTTACACCACCTCGTGTTCACGTAGATAGCCAGTCCCCCTCCTTTGCGCTTCCCACTGACTTTTGTCCCTCTGTCAGCCCGAACAGCGCAGAAGCCGTTTAGCGCGATGTTAGCGTCCGTAGTGCTAGGCGTGAGCCACGTTTCCGTAAAGCAAAGCAAGCTGCACTCCCTGTATGCTTTGATGTCTTTCACAAGCACAGCCAGTTCGTCGATCTTATTCGGTAGGGAGTTGACATTCCCCATGATTATGGACGGTACCGTGGGCTTATATCGCCACTTCGCCGCTAGCCGCTTAGCCTTTACTTTAGCACCGGCTCTGCAACCCCGGTAGGGTCGCCTTACCTCGTTAGGTAAAAAAGGGACCGTGCCGGCTCGAGAGTTCTTCAGGTCGAGGAGTAGGTTTCTTGAATATACGTATTTTTGCGAGTTGAAACCCATATCCATAGGATAGAAAGTAATCCAAGTGTTGCAAGGCACTGATAAAGTAAGCAAAAATAACTAAACAAATAAATAAATCACAAAAGTAGCGAAAATAACACGGGAGCTGCTGGAGTGGCTGCCATTCGTGACGGCGCCGGAAGTAGTAAAAAAGTAGTAGTTTTGTATAGATAGATACTTTATTCATCCCCACAGGGAAATTTACACTGTTAATTCCATTGGGTACAAAATTATTAGTGGAAACCATTGATAGAAAAAAGTCTGCAATGCACCAAGGACTCAAGTCGAACTGCGAAATGGCGAGAAAATACTTAATCTGTAAAGCAATTTAGTCACTTTTAAAATGAGGTAATGAAAAACCCTTTCAAGATCCTTTAAAGATTATAAATCAGGGGTGCTCACATTTTTTCAACATGTGAGCTACATACAATGAGCCATTTAAAACGATCTACCCACCATAAAATATTTATAATAAATAATAGAGTGAATGGTCACTATCTATACATACAGTATGTAACAAAAGCCAGTACACTCCCCACATTTCTGCAGAAATTGAATTATATTGTTAAATGATAGATAGATAGATAGATAGATAGATAGATAGATAGATAGATAGATACTTTGTTCATCCCCGAAGGGAAATTCACATTTCCAGCAGCATCCCTGAGCTGAGAACAATCGAAAATAACACAGGAGCTGCTGGAGTGGCTGCCATTCGTGACGGCGCCGGAAGAAAAGATTCAATTTGAATCATTTACAAACAAACAAACAATTGAATCATGTACAAACAAACAAACAAAATATTCATGTTTCAATAAGTGGAGTGTTAATAAAATATTTCTGATACTAAATGGAACATCACTGAAGAAACCTTGCTTTTACACAATGACAACAATTCTGTCAACAAAGGCTGTGGCCTACTGGAAAGATATCCTCTGGTCTGATGAGACAAAGATTAATTTATTTGGCTCAGATGGTGTAAAGCATATGAGGCGGCAACCAGGTGAGGAGAACAAACATGTTTGTGTCGTGCCTAAAGTCAAGCATGGTGTCGGCAATGTCTTGGTTCGGGTCTGCATGAGTGCAACTTGAGTTGGGGTGTTGCATTTCATTGAGGAAAACAAACTCAAGCACGTACTGTGAAATAGTGGAGCAAGAAATGATCCTCTCCTTTCAGAAAGTGGGTTGCAGGGTTATGTCCAAGCCTGACAACGACCCCAAATACACTTCTAAGATGACCAAGATTTTTCTAAAGGGGCTAAGGATAAGGGAATAACTGGTCAGTTAGTCTGTAGATCTAAATCCAATAGAACATCTTTGGGGCATTCTCAAGTGGAAGGTGCAAAAGCACAAGATTTGGCATATCCCCCAGTCTTGTTGTCATGCAGGAGTTGAAGAGCATTCCAGTGGCAATTTGTGAGGCTCTGGTGAAATCCATCGCCAGGAGGATTTAAGTGTCGCAGATGACAGTCAACTATATCTATACTAGATCTTCCAATGGGGGAATCTGCCACACTAAACTGTGGAAATTTGGAGGCCTGCCTCACTGAGATGAAAGGGTGGATGTCACTCAACTTCTTGCGCCTTAACTCTGAAAAGACCGAAATGCTAGTTATTGGTCCATCTAAATGCGGTGACTTGTTCTCAAAAACGGCCTTGAACATTGACAAATGTAATATCACCCAGAGTGACTCAGTCAAAATATTAGTTGTCATATTTGACCTCGATCTGTCCTTTCAAACACACGTTAAGAATATTACTAGAACAGCTTTTTCCAACTGTAAAATGGCTACAATTCGTCCTATTCTGTCTCAGTCGGATGCGGAGATTATAATTCACACGTTTGTTACCTCCCGTCTTGATTACTGTAATGCACTACTTTCCGGTCTCCCGAAGTCCAAAATCAATAGCCTTCAGCTGGTACAAAATGCTGCAGGGAGGCTTTTAACTAAGACAAGAAAGTTTGTTCACATTACCCTGATTTTAGCTAATCTGCATTGGCTCCCTGTTAGCTTACTATGTGATTTTAAGGTTCTGTTGGTATTATACAAAATCATGCGTGGACTTGCTCCCTCATATCTTTCAGATTTAATTTCCCCTTATGTTCCGGTCCGGAGCCTTCGCTCTGAAAAGGCTGGTCTACTAGTGATCCCAAGAGCCAAGAAGAGATTTGCAGGTTCGAGAGCGTTCTCCATTCAGGCCCCGGTGCTGTGGAATGCTCTTCCCCCTGAGATTCGATCTGGAAACCTCAGTGGAAATGTTTAAATCTTAGCTTAAAACACACTTGTATTCTATAGCATATGAATAACCTGTCTTTTATGTTGACAGTATCTGTGTATTATTTGCCCGCATGCAGGTTTTAGCTCAGGGGATGGTGTCATAATAGTCTGTAGTTTGCAATAATCTGTGGTCTGTGCAGCACTTTGAGACTCTTTGTGATTAAGGGCTATACAAATAAACATGACTTGACTTGAAAAATCAGGGTGGCCACACAAAATATTGAACTTCAGGAACTTTTACTTAAGGGTGTACACACTTTGGTTACCAGGGCTTTAGCTACTAATGGCTATAGTTTGAGTTTTGGGGGGGAATCAATTTACACTGATATACTGTATAAGCTTTACACAGACTACATTTTATTGTGTCAAAGTGACGTTTCTTCAGTGTTGTTCATCCATCCATCCATCCATCCATTGTCTTCCGCTTATCCGAGGTCGGGTCGCGGGGGCAGCAGCGTTAAAAGGGAAGCCCAGACGTCCCTATCCCCAGCCACCTCCTCCAGCTCATCCGACGGGACACCGAGGCGTTCCCAAGCCAGCCGAGAGACATAGTCTCTCCAACGTGTCCTGGGCCGCCCCCGGGGCCTCCTGCCGGTGGGACATGCCCGGAACACCTCCCGAGGGAGGCGTCCAGGAGGCATCCTTATTAGATGCCCGAGCCATCTCAACTGGCTCCTCTCAACGCGGAGGAGCAGTGGCTCTACACCGAGTTCCTCCCGGATGACTGAGCTTCTCACCCTATCTCTAAGGGAGAACCCAGCCACCCTGCGGAGGAAACTCATTTCAGCCACTTGTATCCGGGATCGAGTTCTTTCGGTCATGACCCAAAGTTCATGACCATAGGTGAGGGTAGGAACGTAGATCGACTGGTAGATCGAGAGCTTTGCCTTTCGGCTCAGCTCCCTCTTCACCACGACAGACCGGTACAGGGTCCGAATGACGGCAGACGCTGCACCGACCCGTCTGTCGATCTCCCGTTCCATCCTACCCTCACTCGTGAACAAGACCCCAAGATACTTGAACTCCTCCACTTGGGGCAAGACCTCCTCCCCGACCCGGAGGGAGCATACCACCCTTTTCCGACTGAGAACCATGGAGGTGCTGATCCCCATCCCGGCCGCTTCACACTCGGCTGCGAATCGCTCCAGCGAGAGCTGAAGATCACGGCCTGAGGAAGCCAACAGCACCACGTCATCTGCAAAAAGCAGTGACGCAATGCTGAGGCCCCCAAACCGGACTCCATCCCCGCCAAGGCTGCGCCTAGAAATTCTGTCCATTAAAGTTATGAACAGAATCGGTGACAAGGGGCAGCCCTGGCGGAGCCCAACCCTCACCGGGAACGAATCCGACTTAGTGCCGGCAATGCGGACCAGACTCTGGCACCGGGCATACAGGGACCGCACAGCCCGGATAAGACTGTGCGGTTCCCCATACTCCCGAAGCACCCCCCACGGGGCCTCCCGAGGAACACGGTCGAATGCCTTCTCCAAGTCCACAAAACACATGTAGACCGGACAGGCAAACTCCCATGCACCCTCAAATACCCTGAAGAGTGTATAGAGCTGGTCCAGTGTTCCACGGCCAGGACGAAAACCACACTGTTCCTCCTAAATCTGAGATTCGACTTCCTGGCGGACCCTCCTCTCCAGTACCCCTGAATAGACCTTACCAGGGAGGCTGAGAAGTGTGATTCCCCTGTAGTTGGAACAAACTCTCCGGTCCCCCTTCTTAAAGACGGGAACCACCACCCCAGTCTGCCAGTCCAGAGGCACTGTCCCCGATGTCCACGCGATGTTGCAGAGGCACGTCAACCATGACACGCCCACATCATCCAGAGCCTTAATGAAGTCCGGGCGGATCTCATCGACCCCCGGGGCCCTGCCACCGAGGAGTTTTTTGACAACCTCGGTGACTTCAACCCCAGTGATACGAGAGCCCAACCCAGAGTCCTCAGGCTCTGCTTCCCCAGAGGAAGACGTGCCGGTGGCATTGAGGAGGTCTTCGAAGTACTCCGCCCACCGATTCACAACGTCCCGGGTCAAGGTCAGCAGCGCCCCATCGGCACTATACACAGTGTCAATGGCACACCGCTTCCCCCCCCCTAAGACGTCGGATTCCATGGCCTCGCCAAACTCCTCCCATGCCCGAGTTTTTGCCTCGGCAACCGCCAAAGCCGCATTCCGCTTGGCCAGCCGATACCTGCCAGCTGCTTCCAGAGTCCCACAGGCCAGGAAGGCCCGATAAGACTCCTTCTTCAGCTTAACGGCATCCCTCACCGCCGGTGACCACCAACGGGTCTGAGGGTTGCCGCCGCGGCAGGCACCGACTACCTTGCGGCCACAGCTCCGATCAGCCGCCTCGACAATGGAGGCGCGGAACATGGTCCACTCGGACTCAATGTCCCCCGCCTCCCTCGGGACATGGGCGAAGTTCTGCCGGAGGTGTGAATTGAAACTTCTTCTGACAGGAGATTCTGCCAGCCGTTCCCAACAGACCCTCACAACACGCTTGGGTCTGCCGGGTCGGGCCGGCATCTTCCCCCACCATCGAAGCCAACTCACCACCAGGTGGTGATCAGTTGACAGCTCCGCCCCTCTCTTCACCCGAGTGTCCAGAACATGCGGCCACAGGTCCGACGAAACGATGACAAAGTCGATCATCGAACTACGGCCTAGGGTGTCCTGGTGCCAAGTGCACATATGGACACCCTTATGTCTGAACATGGTGTTCATTATGGATAGACCGTGACGAGCACAGAAGTCCAATAACGAAACACCACTCGGGTTCAGGTCAGGGGGGCCGTTCTTCCCAATCACGCCACTCCAGGTCTCACTGTCATTGCCCACGTGAGCGTTGAAGTCTCCCAGCAGTACGAGGGAGTCCCCAGGGGGCGCGCTCTCAAGCACACCCTCTAAGGACCCCAAGAAGGGTGGGTACTCCGAACTGCTATTTGGTGCATAAGCACAAACAACAGTCAGGACCCGTCCCCCCACCCGAAGGCGGAGGGAGGCTACCCTCTCGTCTACCGGGGTGAACCCCAACATACAGGCGCCGAGCCGTGGAGCAATAATATGCCCACACCGGCTCTGCGCCTCTCACCACGGGCAACTCCAGAGTGGAAGAGAGTCCAACCCCTCTCGAGAGGACTGGTACCAGAGCCCAAGCCGTGCGTAGAGGTGAGTCCGACTATATCTAGTCGGAATTTCTCAACCTCACGCACCAACTCGGGCTCCTTCCCTGCCAGAGAGGTAACGTTCCATGTCCCAAAAGCCAGTTTCTGTAGCCGGGGATCGTCGCGCCAAGGACCCCTCCCTTGGCTGCTACCCAGCTCTCTGCGCACCCGACCCCTTTGGCCCCTCCTACAGGTGGTGAGCCCATGGGAAGAGGGTCCCACGTCGTCCCTTCGGGCTGTGCCCGGCCGGCCCTCGTGGGTAAGGGTCCGGCCACCAGGCGCTCGCCAGCGGACCCCACCTCCAGGCCTGGCTCCAGAAGGGGGCCCCGGTAACCCGCGTCCGGGCGAGGGAAATCGAGGACCAAAGTTTTGTCTCATCATTAGGGGTCTTCTGATCTGCGTTTTGTCTGGCCACTCACCTAGGACCTGTTTGCCATGGGTGACCCTACCAGGGGCTTAAAGCCCCCGACAACATAGCTCCTAGGATCATTGGGACACACAAACTCCTCCACCACGATAAGGTAGCAGATCAAGGAGGAGCAGTGTTGTTCAATTAAACATAATGATCTAATCGCAGCAGAAATGTGGAGGATGTACTCTTTTTTGTGACTTACTGTACTTATGAAGTGGAGCATATATTTTTCGATACCCAAAAATCATGAATTCTTTACATAAAACTTTAAAAAGAAACACTTAAAAGTCTTCACAAGTGCCTACTCAAATCTTCAATGTCAAACTCTCCGACACTGTAAAAAGTACTCGCAGCTCGATACACGCCGTCGGCGCTAATTGTCGACTTTATCTTTTATTTAATTACCAGACAAGCACATTAGTTTACACTCCCTCGATCCCAGAGACGCTTTAGATAAATTCAAGTCTTTCCGAAAATTTTTAATGAAGAAAAAATTGTGTTTTGATTATTAAAGTCCTGAGGGGGGTATAGACGTGATTTCACTTCACCTTCATTTATCTGAGTCATATACTCACTATCTTTCCATTTAACACTTTGACGCGTTTGCTTTTGTCTTTATCATTGTTAGTGCTATTTTCTTGTCTCCCTGTTCAAGGTTAAAAAACAAGTGTAAAGTTTGATGCTTTAATGATTCATATTAGAAGAATTTGCATAATTATTCAATTATGTAATTATTCCAGAAACATAGACTGTAAGGAAGTAATGTTTGGTAATCTAGTCACTTATCCATCCATCCATTATCTGCACCGCTTATCCTCAGTAGTTGCGGGGGTGCTGGAGCCCATCCCAGCTTTCTTCGGGCGGTGGGCAGGGGACACCCTGAACCGGTTGCCAGCCAGTCACAGGGCACACGGAGAGAGACAACTCACTCGCTCATTCACACTTAGGGAAAATTTGGACCAGCCAATTAATCTGAAATGCATGTTTTTGGAATGTAGGAGGAAACCACAGTGCCCGGAGGAAGCACTGGGAGAACATGCAAATTCCACACAGGAAGGTTCGATCTCATGACCTCTGAAATGAGCCATGGCGCCCAATTGGTCCCCGCCGTGTGGCGCCAGGTTCTGTCACGGTTGCCATGGCGCCCAATTGGCCCCACCCATGGACACCAGCTGAAACACGTTGACAGATTGCTCCCTGGGAGTACTTAAACGCTGTCCTTTGAGCTGTTTGTTGTCGAAGCATCTGCAAAACTCCTGTTAAACTCTGTTGTGTAATGCCAAGCCTGTGAATCCCCGTTTTGCCTATGGTTTTTTTTTTGCTCTTGTTTTGTCAAGCCCTGTGAATCTCTGTTTTTGCCTGTGTTTTGCCCCTGTTTTCTTCTCGCCCAGAGCTGTTTGTTTTTGACCACTTCCTCGCGGTGGTCAATCTACTTCCGCGACCAACGATCTACGGATAGCGTGTGCGCTCATTCCTCTTCTCCCCAATAAACTGTGAGTAACATTACGCGATTGGGTTCACTTCCTGTTTCCTGTCCTGGTTCGTGACAAAGGGCACCAGTTAATATCAAGCTAAGAATTCATAAATAGCATCAAATTGTAATTTAATGTTATTTTTTTCTCTTTTTTTGTTTTTGTTTTATGTTTACTTGTTTTCTTATTTATCTATTTAGTTACTTTCCAAATAGTTTCGGAAACTCGATCTTTCAAATAAAGCTACAAAGTTGAATAAATCGTCAAAATAGTTCATTTATATCATTTACTTGTGAGTACCACTAGCTCGGACGATCAAATGAATATTATTTTTCACTGTAGACAGCACGTTGCCATAGCGACAATGTTCTATAAATTAAAACTGCTTTTAGTCCTTAATCTTAGGATATAACGCCTACCAAAAAATGTATTGTGCGAGTTAATTAAAAGTGACCCAAACAAATTGAGCCATTTGTAGAAGAAAGTTTTCAATAGCAATTTTAGGTACATTTCCGTAATTTTACCTTAAACCCTCAAAGGCATTGCAGAAAATCATAATTGGTTCCGGTTGTAGTCTGAATTTAATCATTGTCCCTATCTGCTTTGCCGATTCCAGAAGCTATTAAAGGAACCATGCTCGACCGGTGGAGACGACCATCTCCAGATCATGGATAATTTAGGGACGGCTCATAAATCAATTACCATCGCACCGACATAATGAATAATTTGAAAGTGCAGAGGAAAAGAAAATGCACATATAAAGGGGCAGCGAAAGAAACGTGAAAGAGAACAATGGCGTCTTATTATGGTGCAATGAAAAATGAAATAATCGTTGATCGAGTTTCCGAGCGAGGTTGTCAGAGGCCAGCAGATTTGGAGTCAAGTCAAGTCATTTTTGTTTGTAAAGCCCTAAATCACGAAGAGTCTCAAAAGGCTTCACAGATTATTACACTATATTACACAGACAATTTTTCAGCCGACGAGAAGAGTAGGACAAACTGAAAAAAAAAAACAGAATTTTCGTTAAATCTTTCGTCTCGGCTGTTATGGCTCATTTTTAAAGGGACAGTGTGTTTTATGCACTATATTCTTTTTTTTTTTTTTATGTAGCCTTTTATTTTTGGGGTACCCGTAGCAGCTAGATGGATGACAATTACGTCAGAGCCCTCTAAATCCGATGGTGGGCAGACTAAAGCCCATGAGCCACATGAACGCCGTCAGGCTCTTCAATCTGGCCTGCCAAATAATAAAAAAATGGATCATAATTGTCATGAACCAGAACATGATCAGGACCCAAACGCGTGACGTTCTCACACAAGCCTTTTATTTCACGGGAAATGGGGACTCATGCACGTTAGACAGCGGTCTGGCGTGGAAAGACAAGAAGCCAGAGACCGACGAGAACGATCGCAATTGCTCGAGTTGATATCGGACAGATGGGGTCGATACCGGACAGGACGGGACAGACAGACAGATAATGAAACAGGATATCGAAAATAAACCTTATAAAGTCAGGGTTGGTGTACTTCGACTATTGAGTGCTTGCAAATTGAGTATGCTTGTTATTGCAGGTTTGGTTTCTTTTGACTATTGATCTAGCGGAGGATCTTTAGAACAAGGCAGGATATTTTATATTTTGAGGGTTTTGTAGGGTCCCCCCTTTTCTCCTGGCAAGCTATAAAATAATTGATATTTCGTTCCTTATTTTGTGTGTTTGTTAAACTATAAACATATAAATATGTCATTAGCAAATATATAATCTGTCTACAGAGTCGTACTTCCAGGGTACACGATAACGAACAGCGCGTCAAATAAATAAATGATGACGGAGGCTATTTTTACGCAGAAGTGTGAATGCGGTAATCCGGAGAGACGGAGCTGCAAAGAGCCAACGAGACGCAAGCCACACAAGGACTCTGTCGCTGTCCAACCCTCTCTCCTCTACCTCGCTCTCTCCATCTTTTTTTTCATTTTCATCCCTCTTTTCATCTTCTGCCTTTCATATGGTAAAAGCTTCTGTTTTGGTTTCCCAGTATATTGCTTATCCCTGAGCCCTCTTTGGGGACTGTTCTCACTCTGTTGTGGTAAACAATGAGAGACCTTTAAAGAAATCCTACAGGGGATTGTGGGTCATTATGGTGCATGCAAACAGAAGTGAGAAATAGTAATATAGATTTAGAAAGATATACAGTATATAGGGCCAACTCTTACTTACACACTCCTGGTTTTTTTTGTTGTTTTTTTTTTTTTTTAACTTCTTTGGAATGCAGGGTAACACACAGTGAACCCTCGTTTATTGCGAGGGGTTACAAAAAGAACCCAAAATACGTGAAAACGAGGATCAGAAAATGTTAGTTTTTTTACAATTACAGTAGACCCTGGGATATGACATGAATATGATCTGAGGTGAGATTGCCATATAGTGGGGCATAGAAACCTTAGGTTTAGTTCCCTAATGTATTCTGAATCCCCGGTGCCCCAGATAAAAAAAGATTAAACAATAGTAAGCAGTAGTTATAGTAGTAGTTGTAGGCCATCATTGTGGATAAGCCTCCCTCGGGTCCCTCTACCTACATGGTTAGTCTGTGCCTTGCCATAATTATATTTTATTTCAATTACAGTACTGTATTTTCCGGACTTTAAGTCGCACTGGAGTATAAGTTGCATTTTGGGGGGAAAGAATAAACACATACCGGTACATGTCATCTTGAAAGGCAATTTAAAATTACAATTAAATAGAGAACAACATACTGAATACGTGTACGGTATACTAACGTACTTGATTGACATGCCTGGTAATGTCAGTAACGACGAAACATATTAAGAGTTATTCAGATAACTAGCATGAAGAACATGCTCACCAAACTATCAGTTTCACTCCAAATCACAAAATCCAATGAAATCCTTATCCTTTGTGTCACTTTTACCAGTAAACAACTCCCCCACCTCGGAAGGTAGAGAATTAGCCACTTCCTCTTCCACATCGCTTACGTCAGAGTCATCATCACCTCTGCTTCTTGCCAACTACAACCTTTCTTTTTGCTGATTGCTAACCGTTTCAGCTGCATATTTCACTATTTGCAGCTTGTAACCTGCAGAATATGATTTTCTTTTCAGTGCAATGTTTGTTCAGCTCTTCTCAGTTGATTTTCTGAATCCCCCTTGTTGTGCCAAATGACCACCCCCCCCCCCCCACTCACACACACATACGGCAAGGTTATTTTATCAAGACAGGCCTCGAGCGGCCTTTTTGCGTGGCAAGTCATTGCCTGAAAAGTGTTTTATAAAAAAGTTTGATTTGATTTGAAGTACTACTCATGTGTATTAGACCTGTATATGATTAGTAACATGACAAGTGCAAGCATTAAATGAAAATAAAATTTGATTTTACTTTGGTATGACTTGATCTGGTTGCGTGGAGTAGCGGCTGGATATCCAGAAGGCAAACTTAAACTACAACTGATTTTAAAACTTCTGCTTGCAAGAATCATACTGACCTCAAAAGATTTCCTTGCTTTAATTGCCTCCTTAATTTCAAGAATAGTCCAGATCGTTGATTTGTAGACTAGCAATTTGTGTGCCTCCTTCGTATCTTTTAGTAATCACAAGCTTTGTTTCCATGGTTATCATGGTTTTGCTTTTCCTTTAGCCTCACTCCAAGCATTGGGACCAATAGCAAATAGATGCACTACAAAAAAATACAGTATCGCCGAATCGGTCAGTCTTTATGAAACCACATGAGATTGTGAACTGAAGGAAGACACAGAAAGACATTGTGTGAGCTAGTTCAGCCAATACAATATCTGCATTTTCTTGAGGCTGTGATGCGGACCAATAACAGACTAGCATTTATTAATCGACCCTTCGCAGTAAGTTTGAATTTTATACGTTTTTAGGCACACTAAATAATTTGTTGCTGATGTCTTATAGTGGGGAAAATGCTATTAAGAGGGGCTGAAAAGACATCTCATTCCACACTGCGAAAACATTGTAAGGCGGGGTCGCCATATTCCTGGGGGCCTACTGTATTTTTTTTTTTTATCCTTTCATACATGTTTCCATGATTTAATATGTCACTTAATATGTCTCAAAAAAATAATACATTCACCCAATCCATCCTGGCACGAAACCTCCTCTTCTGCACAAAAAATGACAGAGAAATCTTGTAGCGGCGCACATGCTCTGCAATAAACCTGCCGTCTTTTTAATGTTTCAGTTTTGGCTCCGTTGAGCCCCGAAGGACACGGATGCAATGTCAGGGAGTTATGCTGCAAAACAGTCGAGCACAGCTAAGAAACGTTACTCGGCTATGCGCGCCAGTCCCTTGCTGTGCAACTAAAGGCATAAAAATATGGAAGCCGCCACGTTTGCGTGCATGCAAAAAAAAACAAGTCTGGGGAAAAATTGACTGAAATGGAAATAGTCAAATACACAGCAGACCCAGAGTACATCTGGCTTGTGCTGTTAAAGTTAAGTTAGGCTGGTGAGGGGATTGTTTAAGAAAACATAGAACAAAGAAAAGGGAATTATTTGAATTAAAGGGTTGAATTAACGCCAACAAAACTTGCTTGACACAATCCAGAAGATCAACTCACATAACCTGCATTTATGAAAGATTATTACTGAACTCAGGGTTGATAAATGCTAAGCACCACCAGATTTACAGAGAATGTTACACTATCTGCACTACAACTTAGACCTTGTATCAACTGATTTAAATTAGTCTATTATGACTTTTGTTGAGCCTGGTGGCTCTTTTTTTGCCGACAAAAATGAAGTGCATTCAAGAAGGTGCGATCCGTTATCCACGATCATATATTGCTACGAGAAAGGAGCAATAGAAGGCACTTTCTTTAGGAGGGGGGCATTCTTGCCCGCCTAAAATGAAATGCACGCTTATGGCTGCAATCAATTATGCCCAGTCGATTATTGTTGAGAGCTGCAGCCTGCAGAGTGTCTTCATTTTCGGTTCGGGCCCACCTAAGATGTACTGCACTGTTTTGGTCATGATCCTTTTTCCCCAGGCGACTAATGCTGAGAGTGAGGGCCGAGAGAGCATATTTGCGTCATTTTTTTTTTATATTCTTTCTGCACCCGTGTGGTGGCAATCCCTTACCCCTGGTCAACTGTCTCTTTTGTTTCTCTCTTTGTCTCACTAATTTCATTTTGTTTATTTCACTGCACTTACGGTAGTTGTGGCTAATTTGTGAGTGAATTGTTCTCTTTATCGAGCCCTGCCCATCTAATTTGGAAGGGGGTTGGATCTTACAATATATGACATAAATAATATTATATTGTATTATATTATAACACGAGAAAAACATGAAACTATTATTTATGGGCCCTGAAAGCGCCCATAAAAATAAGTCCACATGTAGAGTGTTCCCTCTCCTAATGTTTCACTCGCTGAAGCTCTCGTAGAGGTTTTCAATTCAAGAAATTCAGTCGGGAAAGTATTTACGTTAGTCTGTTCAAATTTATCCAGCAGATTATAGTCATTTTGTAAAATAATGGCAATATCCAACAACTGAGTAATTTACACCTCCGCGCAATAAATGCTAAATGATGATGTTCTTTTTTTCAACAGCGCCGCATAACAACGCTCATGAAAACGTCAACTTATATTGATTTTTTGGGGGGGTGCATTCTACAGCAGCAATCATCGCTCGCAGTATATCATTGTTATACAGAGCACGTGGAAAGAATATCTGCGAGAAATACGCTTCGGAATGTTAAAAAAGTCAAAAATTAGCATTCAGCATTGGGGAGTGGCATAAATGCTCGGCCTCTTCACTCGGCAGCTGACAAAGCAAACCTTCCTGAATACTAGAACTGCTCCTGGCCTTTTTTGGAGTTATTCAATCCATATTATTCAAGCTGGCGTTTCCATGTCCATGTTTTATCCCAAAGCGGAACGGAAGGTTACCATAAATATGCGCACCTAAAAACCCCAAATTTGCCTGAAATTTGAAGGTGAACCTTAAAAAACTGTGCGCCTTATAAACGTAAAATATCATGGATAAGATTGTAAATGCATACAGTGTTTACACCTGTGTGGTACTACACAAGGTTTTATGTAATACTACTATATTTGTGCAATAATCAATCAAAAAACATGGCTGACCAAAATCCCAAAACATTGTATACAATGGGAATCGAACGTGGGTCTTATCCATCAGACCAGTATTTCTATTTTGTATGCCTTTGCCTTGGCAAAATAATTGTAAGGAAAAAAAATGAGGGTCAATTAAACCCCTTAGCAGTAGACAGCGACAATTTGCTGAAAATGCAAGTTGACATTTGCCATTTCACACCACCATTTTTTGATTTCTTAATTTTCTGCCTTTCTTCTTGTTATCATTTTTTTTTAACTTTTTCCTTTATTTTTTTTCTATTTACATTTTTCTTCCCCAAAGCCCGATTCATCATCAGACACACCAACAGTTATTTCCCTTGTGCTTTTTTGCGTTAATTGATATCCTCCAAGACAAAATTCTGTTTTGTCCATTTTTTTAACATTCGTCTTGGCACCGTGAGTAAAAACAATGTGATAATGAGATATAATCAAATGCCTTTTTATATGTCATTTGTACTAGTGGTGTTCTGGTCGCAATGACCCGGATTCAATTACCGTTGCATGCAATGGTTTGCGATTTAGGTTGACGACATTTTTCGACTGATCAATCATTGCAAAAATATATACCGTTAATCAGGCAAAGCAAACGTACATCCCACGGGCAGAATCCTGCCCGTTGGATACCTTAAAGTTTGTCAAGAGACGAAGCTAGTCTCTTGGTAATTTTCATCAAAAGTTAGAATTGTCTTAAATAAATGAACGAATGAAAACTTTTTATTTCTAACATTAAAATAAAAACAGGACAAAAACAATGACTCAACATCAAAATAATTTTATCATAACATGTTCGAAAAGGGGTAGTCAGAAGCAGACGCTTATTTTCCCTACCCCTTCATCTTCCCTATTAATTACATTCTATAGATAGCTCCTCTTTTGTGTCTAAATACAACAATCTCAAGGATAAATACATTGCATGGGTGAGATATCAATAATTATTATAATATCAATAGTCACACATTTTATAGACTAATCATCCCTCAACGTCATAATGCCACTAGTCACCAAACATCACGACATGCATTAAATGCAACCCAAATGTTATCTCCAGCCATTAGAGGGCAGTGTTGAGTTTGTTTAACATGCTAAATTGGTTCATATGTAAAACTGCATTCACGCGATTGTTACAATAAAGCAGTTAACACATTCGTTGCCACACATGAATAGCTTTTTTCCCCAATTGTTTGCGAATAAATGTATTGTGTTTAGATAAGATCCGTTGTCTTCTGTGAAAATAACATTCAGATTCAGATCTACTTTATTGTCATTCTAGTACACGTGTATACAGAACGAAATGTCGATACATCAGACCCGCACAGTTTCCTTGAATGTACAGATATAAATAAAATGTTGTATTGAGTTGTAGTATTGAGTGCTAATAATATACTAAATAATTATGGCTATGTATAGTATTTTACAGTAGCGCAAATAGTGCAAGAGGAGTAGCCAACCAGATGTGCAAAATGGGCAGTCAGGTAAACAAGTCAGGTAAACAGAACAATAACACTGTAACAATAACGCTGTAAGTACAATAGTGCAGAGAAACAGATGTGCAAGGAGTGGCTAGCTATAAATAACTGCCAGTAGTGCAAAAAGTCAAACAGAACCCACAGATGTACAGATTAGCAGCAGTTTAGATTTACTATGTGTTTGAGTGACCATTTAACAGTCTAATGGCCAGGGGGACAAGACTATTGTGGAACCTGGTGGTCCTGCACCGCACACTGCAGTACCTCTTCCCAGAGGCTAGCAGAGTGAACAGTCCATGATGGGGGTGAGAGGGATCCCTGATAATGTTCTTAGCTTGGGATAGGCAGCGCTTCTGGCCAATGTCCTGAATGGTGGGAAGAGAAGTCCGATGATTTTCTCTGCTGTCCTCGTCACCCTCCTCACACTACCCCAGTCGGTAGCGCTGCAGCCTCCACACCACACAGAGATACAGCTGGTCAGGATACTCTCTATGGTGCCCCTGTAGAATGTGATGAGGGAGGGTGGGGGCAGGTGGGCTCTCCTCATCCTCCGCAGGAAGTACAGGCGCTGCTGTGCCCTCTTAACCAGTGATGCAGTGTTCACGGACCACTGTAGGGTAGTTTACTAACGTAGGCTAAAATATAGAGTTTGATACTGAAAACAAAAGCTAAAAATTTGAAGTTGACATTCTTTTACTAATCCGGCCTGCCTCAGAACAGAATGTCTGGATCTGGCCCCAGAGCCAAACTGTTTTTGACATATGCCGTAAGGGTATAAAAAAGCTACAGTTATTCTTAAGTACGGTAGCTCTTACTGTTCATTTAATTAAATACGTCTTATCGTCCCGTGCGCTTTATATATGAAAAAATCTTACTATTTTTGGGGGGTTTGCCTTATTATCTGATGTACCTGATAGTGCGGAAAGTACTGTACTCAACATCATTCGAGTTAGCGTCTACAATTCGATGGGTTACCCTGAAACAGAATGGAAAGTTACCCCAAAAAATGACAGATGCGGTGCTGGAGAGTCACAAAATCAGGAAATAAATTCAAGTGGATGGGCAGCCGATGAGAAATCTCTTTCAATCTGCATCTTCAGCTTCCTTTACCCGAGTGTTGTTGCCATAGCGCTCGAGCTGCAGATGGCATTTTGACATCGGGTGCTATTGCAAAAACAGGGCTATTATTAAAGCTGACTCGCAAACAGTGCATGCGGTGGCCTGTCGACTTAAACAGAAATGCCGGTCGGAGTGCGGTAGGAGAAGAATGAACATGCAGGCTAGTCTGATTTGCATGGTTCTGTCCTCATGAGGTGAGACCAATCGACTATTTTTGCATGGTGTTGCAATTTGAGGTAAGAAATCTAGCAAACATTATCAGAATGTCAATGAAAATCTTAATTTGTATCACAATTTTTTAAATAATATTTGGAAAAATGAGTAACCTGTGACTAGTTACTAGTTTAGAATTAGTTACACTATAATTACGTCATTCACTGCCAAAATGTTGACCAGCTTCATTATCCTTACCGATATGCGTAATTGGAAAAAACTGGGGAATAAGCGATGCAGATAATGGATGGATAAATATATATAAATATATTAGAAAACAATATTCTTTATCTTGTGAGATTCAGAAGAGTGAAAAAAAATACAAAGAAATGTAATTTAAATGACGCGAAAATCTTCTTTGGCACTGAGTGACTGCTATTTGCTAGATTTATTAGCATTAACCGCTAAAGTGATGCTAGCAGCTAAAGTGAAGCTAGCCACCAAAGTAATGTTATTTCTCAATGCAGGTATTGGTTTCGTTACCAAAAATAGACACTAAACCAGAACAGGGACTGCCGGAGATAAATAAAACAGCACCTAGAAACAAGCTAATGATGTTCCAGTTTTTTGTTTTCAACTCAAGATCTTGTTTGAATCCACCACGATTTAATATCAAGTTGTACATTAAAGGAGAACCAGCACTTTTTAATACAAGAGAACAGAATGATGACATATATAACATAAGCAATAAAATAGTTGGTGCCACATGAATTTTGTCGTGCAATCTTGTGCTACTCCTGCTGTACAACCTCCAGCCACTAGTAGGCAGCTCTTCAGTTCACTTAAAAAAAATGTTCTTGGGGGAATAGTATTTTTCTTATTTAACGATAGGTTAGTTTTGAATTGTTTAACTTGATTATTTTTCTATCAGATGACAATTGTTTCGTAGTATTAACATCAGCATATTTTACTGGAATTGTTGTTTTTTTTTTCTTTGCAGTTTGCACTGTGAATTTCCTTTTGTTTGATGTTTAGCTTGACTGTAACTCTGCTTCATTTGTTCCATCCGAAACATTTGTCAAGTGCTCGCTCTCACAACGGCGCCACAATGACTGTTTTCTAATTAGGTCCCCCCCTTGCTTTTCATTCGCTCTTTCTCTCTTTCATCCCGTGGCTCTTATCTCTCCGCTTTCTCTTTTAGTTTTCTAATTCCATCCCCGTGATCCATTTTTATGCCGCGCTGTGCTCGTGCTTGTTATCTCCAGCCCTGTTCTTTTTTTTTTTTTTATGCCCGTTTGATCTCAATTTCTAAATTTCCTCTCTTATCTACGTCACTTTCTCAGTTTCAATCCAACTCAAAATGCTTTCCTGTGATAGTTAGCCCGCCTTTATAGTTTGTTAGCCACTTCAAGTAATTCTTGTCATACTTTTTACTCAGGGTGGAAGATTACATTAGAATAGATTGGTATTGGCATCGATAATTGTTATTGCGGCTCCCCTCTAGTGGCTTCTTGTGGAATTATTAATTGCCACTTATTAATTGAACTACTAATCTAAGTAATCCCTCCTTGGTCACATTCAATAGGGACCAGAACCTTCTCCGATATGCAAAAATCCAAGAAATAGTCCCTCCATTTATCATGAGCTGTGCGGGCCCCCGCTCACAGCAATGGTTGACTGGAGATAAAAGATCACAGCCGCAGAGGTGCTGTTCGATTTAGGCAGAAAGAATGGAAATAAAGAGCCCCCATGCCTGATACAACATTGGAACTCTCAGCCCCCACTCTGCAATATTCGACTGGGTCTAATGGATCGCGGCCACAACGATGCATTTTAGACAGACCAGAACAGAACACCTTCCAAGAAAAGGGTTTACTGCCGATCCCCACTCGTAACAATGTATGATCAGGGATAATAGATCCCCCCGCAAGTGCAGTTTACATTAGGGTGAAACAGCAAAAATAGACCTACCAAACCCAACAAAAATGCACTCTTTCAGGCCTCGCTTGCAGCAATATGTAATCGGGGATAAGGGGTCACGGCAGAAACAGTGCAGGTCTTTTTAGAAAGGCTAAAATGGCATCTTAACTCAAATGAAAACGCTTGTTCAACCTCTGCTCTCAGCAATAGTTGACCGGGAAAAATGAATCGTGGCCACAATCGTGCGTTTTATTTTAGAGGGTCCAGAACATAACACCCTCGGCTTGTAGCAATATTAGATTGGGTATAATATATTGTGGCAACGCGGAAATAAAGACTGCCAAAGGAAAAAAAAAAAAAACGAAGGAAAAAAACAGGCCTGACAAGTGTGCTTTGCTGTCTCTGCTTGCAATAATATGTGATCAGGGATAACAGATTAAAGCTGCACGACTGCTGTTCCCATTTTGGTGGACGGAAAGAGCAAAAGAGAGCTTCCAGGCCCGACAAAAACACTCTGCTTGGCCCCCTTTTGCAGGAGTATGGGATTGGGGATAAGGAATCATAGGTGCATGAGAGCAGTTCATTTTAGGCGGATATCCATCAACGCTAAAAAGAACCACCAGGCTCGACACAAATGTGCTTTGATGGCAGCAATATGCAATTGGGGATAATGGATCGTAAAATATTTTCTACCCGCAACGCATAAAGGCTGCGAAGAAATAAGAAGCGAGAGATTACATTATTCAAGAAAATATTTGTACTAGTAGCATTGGAATCCATGACTACTTGAGCTTAGTATTTGTACTAGTCTTAATTAAATATTTGTATTAGAGAAATTTGTACATTTTACTTAAAAACATATTTGGGTGTTTTCTTTTTTTTTGCAGGCTCCCTAGAATGTGCCCCACCCTCACCGTGACCTGCCCAACGAAGGAGGTACCCAAAGGGCGATCCAGAACCAGACCAACCGTGTGTGCCCCCCTCATCTCACCCTCAACACCCCCCCCCCCCTTCAAAGCCGCTTCAATGAACTTTGTGCATCTATCAGTGTTAATTCATCAGTTTGGTACCTCCATCTCAAACAGTTGCAGAGTTTCCCTCAAAGCTTTGTTTGTTTGTGGCCTGGTTCCCCTATATAGAATTTTGATTATAGATGAATAGAAAAACCCTTACAACAGCTCCTCTTCCAATCGACCATTTTCTGCTTTCTGCAAATCAATGTCAACTAGAAATCATTACAACACAGCCTCAACTTAAAAAATATTGCAACATTTTCTCGAAAATGTCCCTCTAAGGCCAACCCTGTAAAGCCACTCCTTCAGACTGTCACTCAATCTTGACTGTTTCGCACTTGAAGGTTTATGTTCCCTCACGGGGAAAGGCCATCCCTAATCCAACTTAAAGCTTTTGTGAAGTGGCCAGACAATTACCGTTTGTAAATCCTGCATTCTTCCTCTAATTGTAGCGTAATAACCGCAAAAGGGAGACTGGCTCTTCACGCTCTTGCTCCCTCTATCCTTCCTGGATGTGTGTTTGACGATGCCTGCTCTTCATAATACAGTATTTATTTTGTGAACTGGAATATGGAAAAAAATATCACAATATGAACATGTACATAAAATATTGTAAGTAATGTTATAACAAATGACAGGTCTAACTTCCATATGAGTGAAAAGAGAAATTAACCGCAGCAAAAGTAGCACTACTCATGGTTTGAAGATGCCTTGCAGATGTTCGCTCCGGAGTTACTTAACAACCAATCGAATCATGTGGTCTTGCTTTCATGCCATCTGTCCATGCAATTAGTGTAAAGATTGATGTAAAAACCACTTTGAATGGCAAAAAAGTGATTTTAGACTCGATGAAACAATGTCCAACTCCTGGCGCCAGTGGTTTAACGCACTTTTGTTGGAATTAATTGAGGATGTCTTGAGAGAAGTTATTATTTTTTTATTGTTTAAAAATGGTTGTATTTAGTTTAACATGACTGTAACGTGCACAATTTTCTTTCAGATGTTGCCCTAAAATTGTATTGCACTAAAAAGTTTAAGTTATTTTTTCAAACAACATTTTATTTTTTTATTATTAAAATCAGTAACAGAAGTTGGATGAGTTTAAAAATGTACATTAAAAATGTATGTAGGAAACGCTTCGGATTGCAAGAAAAAAGATTTTACACTTGACAAAATCATGTCCAACTCCTGGCTCAGGTATTTTATTGTTTTGAAAATTGATTTTCCTTTCATATGCATACAGCATGAACCCATCCATCCATTTTCCGCGCCGCTTATCCTCACCTGGATTGCGGGGATGCTGGAGCTCATCCCAGCTATCTCCGGGCAGTGGGAAGGGGGGCGGCAGTAGCTCAGGAGGTAGAGCGCTCGTCTTGGGATCAAAGGATCCCAGTTCGAATCCCGGCTCGTCCGTGTTACATGTCGAAGTGTCCTTGGGTAAGACACTGAACCCCTAATACCCCCAATAAGCAGGTTAGCGCCTTACATGGCTTCAAGGCCGCTATTGGGAAATGTGGAGCACATTGTAAAGCGCTTTGGGAAGTCGTTGACTTGAAAAGCGCTATATAAATGCAAATCACTTCATTTCATTTTTTGACACCCTGAACTGGTTGCCAGCCAAACGCTTGGCACACGGAGAAAAAATAACGCACCTGCTCATTCACACCTAGGGACAATTTGGACCGGCCAATTTACCCGACATGTATGTTTTTGGAATGTGGGAGGAAATCAGAGTGGCCAGAGGAAACCCATGCAGGCACGGAGAGAACATGCAAACTTCACACCACTCACCACTTTGCCGCCGTTCCAGCATTAACTCATTTTTAAAAATTCAATTCGATTTTTAAAAAAAAATTAAATCAAAAGCAATTACCTAAATGAAGTCTTTCTGTTTAAAATAAGACCCCTCAATAATTAAATCTTGTTGTATTGAACAGTCTCAAAAATCTTAAAATATTGCCGCCGTGTTTTTAAATAATACCCAAATAATTTGTTTGTTTTTTATTCAATCATTTATTTGTATTTTATTTTTTAAATGGGCAAATGTTTTATATATGTTCTTAATTACTGGTAGCTAAATTATATATTTTTTTAAACAAGACCAAACCTTTTTTTTTTTTTTTCAAAATCAAACCAAAAGATTAACAACTTCTTTGTCATTTGTATTAATATTATTATTATGATTTCGAAGAATAATCCCTTGAGATGCAGAATTTTTTCCCTTGCCCCTGCTAATTGTAGTAATTCTTTTTTCAAAGCAAACAAATTCGCTTTAAAAATTCAAATTTAGTTTCATTTTTTTTTAAATACAATAGTAATAGTAATAATATCAATTATTATTGTTATTATTATTATGTTAAGTATTAACCACCTCAATATTAGGTCATGTTGTACTTAACAATAAATGAAATATGGTAAAACTATTGAGAATAATCCCAGAATTTGGGTCATTCAATACTTAAACAGACCAGAATTTTTTTTTTTTTCTAAATACACAGCAACCAAATTATCATTTGTTTTAAGGGCCAGTGTCTATTATACTCCACCTCCTAATAATAAAAGAAACCCTAATCATTAACGAAAAAACAATTGGTTTAACTAAACAAATTGAATGAACTATTATATGTATGTGTTTTAACTTAAAAACTAATAGGTTGAGAAATTTGCTTTTATTTAACATAACGTGAGCTTTACCTAGTGGAAGCTTACATTATTGACTGCCATCTTGCTGCTATGGGTAACCAAAAGGTAACCAAAAACCTGGGCAATTTTTTTGTTGAAATAGGGTGCAGTTTGCTTGGCAGTTTGTATTCTTCCTTGTGATTTTCAAGCACTCTTTTTTAGTTGCACTACAAAATCCAGCAACATCTCATCTCATTAGCTGCACCGCTTATCCTCAGTAGGGTCACGGGGGTGCTGGAGCCCATCCCAGCAATCATCGGGCAGTGGGCAGGGGACACCCTGAACTGGTTGCCAATCGCAGGGCACACGGGGACAGACAACTCACTCGCTCATTCACACCTAGGGACAATCTGGACCTGAAATTTACCTGAAATGCATGTTTTTGGAATGTGGGAGGAAAACCCACACAAGCATGGGGAGAACATACAAACCCCGCACAGGAAGTCTGGAGCTGGATTTGAACCCACGCAGGAGGTTCCCATGACTTGAACTGTGCCGCACATGCGCTAACCACTGCGCCGCCGTGCTGCCCTCCATCAACATCTAGTGGTCAAATAATACACACGTTCCCTACAAATAACACCCCAAAATGTGTTGGGTTTTTTTTTGTTTGTTGTGTCTGTGGTTTAAATGATCTTTCGCAGACAATTTTGTGATTTCAATGTGCAATATTAAAAAACAAACTGTGTCGAACTTGCTCGTCTTTATGTACACCTTAACTTGTTCGTTGCCCCTCACGTCAATTGAAGTCGAGTGAAGGACATAGATTAATACGTCCAAAAAAACAGGACCGGACTTCCCGCGTTGACTCACCAGCCAATGACGAGGTGCATAGACAACAAAAAACATCACAGGTATATTTTTTTCCATCCGCACGTCTCTGTTTCATTTATTGTTTCGTCAGCTCCTCCCGCCGTTTATTTTTAGTTGCGCTGTATGGGAAAAGATACTTTGGCAGCTGATGTCCCATCCGTCCGCGTGCGTCGTCTTCCGCGATGGCAAATATTGACGTTCCGGAAATGATGTTTGTATTAAAAAGAAAAACGGGATTGCATTTGTGGACAGGCCGCTCATTCCGTGTCCGGATCTTGCGGCTGCAGACTTAACACGGCAGAGAGCGGCTGGCTGATTGAACGCTATTGATCAGAGCTGCAGGACATGCCATCCTCCGGGATTGCTAAAGCCTCAAGGTATGTGTGCGTGGAATGGGGGGGCTCTTACACAGATTGATTCAGGCTGTTTCATGTGGCGCTTGTCTTACAAGGCGTCCCTCACCTGAACAGGCTTCATCAGTTTATCCAAATCAGAGGACCAGGACAGAACAGATTGTCTTTTTTCTTTCTTGGTTAACCAAAAGAACAGTAACATGATTAGCACACTAATAACCAAAATAAGGAATGTCCTGTGCAATTTTCCAAGTTTAAAAACAGAATACACTGATCATGCTCTCATTTGATAAACCAAAAACCTCCAATTGAATCATATTGTTTTACTTTAACACATCTGTCCCCGCAGTCACTGTTAAAATTGATGTTAAGAACCGCTTTGGATGGCTCAAAAAACTCATTTTAGAATTGATAAAACCACGTCCAGCTCCTGGTTCCTCATTATTGGTGGAAGGAATTTAGGCCAAGGGAAATAAATGCTGATATTTTTTAAGATAGTTTTTATCTAAAATATTATCAGGGTAGGGTTGTGGTGTCGCTGGCAGGGACGGTGGTGCCCTCCCCTCAGTCCGACAGGGAGAGGGCATACTGATCGCACCTCTTCCTCACTCACTAGTTTGCACTCACATTTTGTATAGTCAAGTCAAGTCATTTTTATTTGTATAGCCCTAAATCACGAAGAGTCTCAAAGGGCTTCACAGATTGTTACACTATATTACACAAACTATTTTCAACCGACAAGAGGAGTAGGTTATTCGTATGCAATGGAGTAGAAGTGAGTTTTAAGTTTAGATTTAAACATTTCCACTGAGGTTGCAGATCGAATCTCAGGGGGAAGAGCATTCCACAGCACCGGTGCCCGGATGGAGAACGCTCTCGAACCAGCAGAAGACTTCTTTGCTCTCGGGATCATCAGAAGACCAGCACTCTCAGATCGTAGGCTTCGGCCCGGGACATAGTGGCAGATCAGATCTGAAAGATAAGAGGGAGCAAGTCCATGTATGATTTTGTACAATACTAAGAGAACTTTGAAGTCACATCTTTGGCTAACTGGGAGCCAATGCAGGTTAGCCAAAATCGGTGTTATGTGATCGTACTTTTTTGTCCTGGTTAAGAGCCTCGCTGCGGCATTTTGTACTAGCTGAAGAGACTTGATTCTGGACTTCGGGAGACCGGAGAGTAGTGCATTGCAGTAATCGAGACGGGAGGTAACAAATGCATGAATTATTGTTTCCGCATCAGACTGAGACAGTATTGAACGGATTTTAGCAATGTTGCGAAGATGGAAGAAGGCAGTTCTAGTAATTTGTTTTACATGCATCTCAAAGGATAGTTCAGGGTCAAATATGACACCTAAATTTTTAACTGAGTCACTCTGTGTGATGTGACATTTGTCAATGTTCACAGCAGTTTTTGAGAATAAGTCCCGGCATTTAGAAGGACCAATGACTAACATTTCAGTCTTTTCAGAGTTAAGACGCAAGAAGTTGAGTGACATCCACTCTTTTATCTCAGTGAGACAGGCCTCCAAATTTCCACAGTTTAGTGTGGAAGATTCCTCCAACGGAAGATATAGTTGAGTGTCGTCTGCATAGCAATGGAAGCTGATATTGTACTTGCGAATAATATCACCTAACGGAAGCATGTAAATGTTGAAAAGTAGGGGGCCGAGCACTGAACCCTGCGGAACACCGCAGGTAACATTAAAGGGCTCAGATGTCGTTTCACCATATTTAACACAGTGTGTCCTAAACTCTTACACTTGGCACTCCACCTATCCCTTAGGGGGATCCAAGTACCCTACCCCACCCCAATTTGGGGTGGAATTAGCATGACCTGGTGCTACCAGGGCCTCGGGGTTTTGGTTGGGTAGAGGGGATCCTGCCAAGTTGAGCCCAACACCATTTTTTATGTGGGATTTTTGCATGTTGAGTTTTTTAACCACAGCAGCACCTACCATGATTGGGGATAATAATCCCCCTTAGATTACCCAGATGATAGATACTAGTGTTTGTGGCCAAGGATCTGCGCATGTAAGTTTCATTCTTATTCTTGTTTTCTTCAGAAGAGAGGACCTGGACTTAGTGAAATTACATCTTGTGAGGGACAATGAAATGGTAAATCAGGGGAAAATCACACACTTGTCTGACCCACCACCTCAGCCCCATCAAAATTATTCTGCGTTTTCAGTTTAAGAATGCTGAGTTGATGAAGATAAAGTCAGGTATCTCACTGCATCATCTACTATTCACCTCGGTAGCTTTCCTGTCTGCTTGAGTCAGCAAGGAGTCGAAATACAAATACACTAGGTCAAACTCGCACACACACATAAATAAAAGGGAGGGCAATGATGCTATGATGAATGGTTTCAAAACAGATACACTGAGCCCAGTTTTAAGGATTTTATTTGTATATTTTGAGTTAATTGCTTTTAAAAAAAATAAGAAAAATAATCCTGAAAAGGTATTTAACACTTAAAATAAGAAAATACATCTACATATCTAGCACTTTTATTTGCTTAAAAAAACACGAACAATTGTTTAGTGTCATGAACCCCAACAGGACCAAGACCCAAACACGTGACGTTACTCACAAAAGCCTTTTATTTTACGGGAAATGGGGAGTCATGCACGTTAGGCAGCGGTCTGACGTGAAATGATAGGAAGTCAGAGGCAAACGAGATCGATACCAATTACCCAAGTTGATATCAGACAGATGGGGTCGATACCCGACAGGACAGGACCGACAGGAGAGATAATGAAACAGAATATCGAAAATAAACAGGACGAACTAGACGGGAACGAAAACTGGAGAAAATAATAAACAGGACAAAAATAGAGGGAAACTAAGCTGGAAACCGATATTAAACAAGACAAAATAAACAGGAACAATACCTCACAGGAAATACCATCAGGAACAGGACTAATTCGAAACCCACGTCTTGCGGGGCGGAAGTTCATTGACGGACTGACAAAAGAGTGAAAGGACTCGGTT
The DNA here is from genome assembly GCF_059441175.1 of Urocampus carinirostris. Taxonomy (NCBI): domain Eukaryota; kingdom Metazoa; phylum Chordata; class Actinopteri; order Syngnathiformes; family Syngnathidae; genus Urocampus; species Urocampus carinirostris. The sequence goes on along the minus strand of NC_142350.1, from coordinate 9,893,817 downwards.
TAAATAGCAGGGAAGCCAATCTGTCAACAAGCCGCAGCCATGGCAACCGTGACAGTTTAGTATTTCTTTTCTGAATTTTCTATGTTTTTTTAATTAAAATTACCATTATTCTTTTTCTTATGAATTTTGTTTTTAGGTGAAATTAAAATAACAAATGTTGTCGTTTTACTGTTATCGCATAATTATTGATATAGAAATATATTTTGGATAAATAAATTATAGCAATACAATCATTTTGTACCATTTTACTTATTCCAAAGTTTATTCTCAAAAATTTCCTTTACACTGCAAATACATATTCGGAAAAAAAATATTACCCTATTAGCAGAATCTTTTTTATCCTTTTATGTGTTATGATTCTCCTTTTTCTACTTCTACTTTACCCAGGCAATACATTTTATTCTATGTACTTTTACTTATAGCAAAAGAGATACAAGGGAAAATATTACAAAAATAAATAAAATATAATTTAATAAATATCTATACATGAAATATTGTGTCATACATTTGTATTATTTTGCTGATTTTAAAGATTATTTTTAACATTCTGCCTGACACTACAAATCTAAAGAATGTTTTTGACACTATTATTTTTTTTTTATATTTTACCATAATTTTAACATTTTTTTTCTCGTATTTCCTTCGCCGAAAATGTGTATGTATTTATAAATTGAACTAGCAAAACACACAAGGAAAAATACGGTTTCAAAATATTATATAATATTTTTGGAGACAAATTATAAACACTGCAAACACATTTTAGAATGTTGTTATTGTAATAGAAAAAATGTGCTCATTTATTTTTACAAATTCTTAATACAACTTCCATCATTCATCCATCCATCCATTATCTCATCAGTTATCAGTAGGGTCCCAGGGGTGCCGGAGCCCATCCTAGCCAACTTTGGGCAGTGGGCAGAGGACACCCTCAACTGGTTGCCAGCCAGTCACAGGGCACACAGAGAGAGACAACTCCCTCGCTCATTCACACCTAGGCACAATTTGGGCCGGCCAATTAACCTAACATGCATGTTCTTGGAATGTGGGATCAAACTGGAGTACCTGGAGTAAACACGGGGAGAGCATGCAAACCCCACACAGGAAGGTTGGTAGCTGGATTCGGAACCTTGACCTCAGAACTGTGCTGCGCACGCGCTAACCACTGCTCTACCGTGCCGCCCGCTATCATTTGTATTCTTGTATTTTATTTCTTGGCAGAAAAAATATATTCATTTTTTGTTTACTTATGTTTAGAACTTGGAAACAGAAGGAACACAGACCTTGACAATATAAAATAAGGTGTAAAGGAGTGACTTTTTTCTGGTCGTGCTTTCTGTCAAAACAAGCGTGAAATAAACATGGGAAAATGTCAACCAGAACAAAAGGTTGACATCGCATCTTCCTTTATGTTGCTTATGATTGTCAACCTCTCCCACGATTTTTGCCTTTTCAGCATTCCCGAGTTTGTGAAATCTTTGTATTTCCCAGGCTCGAGAAACCTTTGCTTTTTATTCCGGGGTCGGTAAAATCTTTGCTTTTTTGTCCTGCTTTTATGTGGATCTTTTACTTTTTACATCTCTCTTTCAAGCTACATCTCACTGATCCCTTCACTACGTCTTTTAAGAAGACTCGGCGACTGCTGTTGCTTATATTGGCAAGCATCCGCTCGTATCTCGACGGGCTTTGGCGTGTCAGTGTCTCGACGCGTATCATTATCTCGACACGTGTCAGCATCTGCGTCTGGAGGCGTCGGCGTGCCCCAGCTTCTTTTTTTTTATCTTCACAGGACTTTGCACGCATGTAAGTGGGCATCGGGAGAGCGTCTCCTTAAGCCGCCTTATCGGGCTTCTCTGCCTCGCGTTGATTCTGTGGAGATGGAGCTGACATCCACCCGCCTGTGAACTCCCCGGTCTCTTTCTCGCTGCCAGCTGCTCCTCTCCGACGGATACTTTTCGGGGAGGTTTAATCTCGCCAGCTTTACCACAACCGGTGTCAGCGCAAGAAAGGATCTTGCTCATCCATCCATCTGACTTTCTTGGGTAGCCTCTTGAACTTTGGAGAGAAAAACACTATCTGTTGCAAGTCCCCATGGGGCTGGTCTTGATGCAGTACAATATAAGCACGTGGTTTGATAGAATTGTCTGTCTATGGAGACTTGGCCTGGTAAATGTCAATACAAATTCCAATAATTTGAATTGCTTTGAGAACTAGAAGGTAATGAGTAGGACAAGATTAACACCTCTTGTTGGCGAGACAGGAACAGAAATTAGACTTGTATAGGTTGAAAGAAAGACAATTTGGAGGTTGAGATGAAGACAATACCTTTGGAGGTCAAGACAAGAACAGGAATGAGACTTGGATGTGGAAACCAAACAAAGAGAGTAGGACGTGAACCTTTGGAAGGTGAACGCCAAGAACAGACTAAGACAGTGGTGTTAAATTGATTTTAACTCGGGGACCACACGATAGAACAAGTGTTCTCTCGGGGGCCGGACTAGTAAATGAGAGAGAAAGTAAAAAAAAGAGGAAAATATAAGAGGAAGAGAGGCAGAGAAAATTAGAGAGAGTAGGACAAAGAAAATGGGAAAGAGAGAGAGAGAGACAAGTGAGAGAGAGAGTGTGCGAGAAACAAAAAAGACAAAAAGTGAAATAGTGAGTGACAGGGAAAGAAAGAAAGAAATCCAAAGAGAAATAGAAACAGAGAGGGGGAGAAAAGAGAAAGAGAAAAGGGAATAAAGAGAGTAGGGGAAAGGAAGAAAGAGCAAAAGAAGGTAAAAAATACACAGAGAGAAAAAGACAAAGAGAAATACAGAAAGAGAAAACGACAGAGAGAGAGTGAAAGAGAGAGAGAGAGAGAGAGAGAGAGAGAGAGAGAGAGAGAGAGAGAGAGAGAGAGAGAGAGAGAGAGAGAGAGAGAGAGAAAAAATTACTAGTACAGCGTTTGTGAGAGGATCCTGGCTTTGGCAACATCAAGTGGACATACAGTATGTCAACCTCCAGCTTGTTTTTCTCTTACGCTTCACTGAGCGTTGTCTCGCGGGCTGGATTCAATCCCTTAGCGGGCCAGATACAGCCCGCGGGCCGCCTGTTTGATATCCCTGGACTAAGACCTTTGGAAGTTGAGCCCAAAACAAGAAGAGTAATGCGAGATCAAAATATTGGCGTATCAAGACTAACAAGAGATTGAGACTTTTGGAAGCTAAAACCAAGACCAGAAAAGTAGGATGAGATCAAATCCTTTAAATATTAATACCAATAACCGACCAAGACTTTTGAAAGTGCGAATAAGACAAGACCTCTCGAGGTCGAGACAAGAACAGGAATGAAGCTTTTGAAAGTGGAGAGACCAAGAACCGAGTAGGTTGAGAAGAGGACATCACCTTTGGAGGTCGAGACATGAAAAGGAGACTTTTAGAAGCTGAGACCAAGACAAGAGAGGTCGATATCAAACGTTTAATGGTCAGGTCCATGAAAAATACTTTGGAAGTTGAGAAAAAGACAAGATCTCTGGATTTCAGAACTAAAACAGGAAAGAGACTTTTGAAAGTTGATTCCAAGACAAGAATGAGATTCAAAGTTGAGACTAAAACAAGACTTTCGGAGCCGGATACCAGAGACTGATATACGAGACTGAGACAAGACCAAGAGTTGGGAAATCAAGGCCAAACCAGTATGCAACTTTTGGGGTTTAAAATCGAAACTAAGACTTTAGAAATTAAAATCAACAACAAAAACGAAACTTTTTGACCTCAAGACAAGACCAAGATTTTTGGAAGCTGACACTGAAACAAAAATTATACTTTTGAAAAACGAAGATCACTGCTTTTGGAAGTTGAGACCATACAAGGTTTTAAAGGGTGAGACAAATACCACACATAGACAATTCATATTTGAGGCCGAGGTAAGACCAAGATTTTTGAACATGAGGGCCAATACAAAACTGCAAATTTTGAAGTTTGATATCAAGATCAAAACCTTTGGAGGCCAAGACCAAGATCAGACAGAGACCCCTGTAAGCTGAGAAAATAATACAAAGAACAAACATAGACAATTGGTCTAGATGACCCAGACAAGACCAAGATCCTTGACAGCCAGGGCCAAACCAGACTGCTGCTTTTGAAGTTTGCGGTAAAGACTGTTAAAAGTCGAGTCAAACACAAGAATTAGACTATTACATTTTAAGGCCACAGTTTTTTAATGCAAAAATCAAGACAAGACTGAGATTTTTAGATGTTGAGACCAAGACCGACAATTTTAGCTCATGAGGAAAAGTCGAGTCCCAAACGTTTTAAAGGCAAGACCTAGACAAGATTAAGATTTAAGTTCACGGTAAAAGCTTTCGTAATCGAGAACATGACAAGAACAATGAATTTAAATGTTGAGACCAAGAAAGACCTAAACCTTCAGGGAATGAGACTGAAATAAAACCAAGACTCCATCCATCCATCCATTATCTGCACCGCTTATCTTCAGTAGGGTCGCGGGGGTGCTGGAGCCCATCCCAGCCATCATCGGGCAGTGGGCAGGGGACACCCTGAACTAATTGCCAGCCAGTCACGGGGCAAAAACAAGACTCTTTGAGGCCAAAACAGACTGTGCTCAGTAAGATTAGGACCCAGACTTTTCAAAGTCAAGAACAAGAATACGACTGACATTTTTGGAAATTAGATTAGGATATGCCAAGACACTGATTTTTAGAGATTGACACCAAAATATGACCTAACTTTTGAATTTTGAGACCTAGACAAGATCGATACTGCTAGGTTTTTTTGTTTGTTTCCGGTCCATATTATCACTCCATGCATGGCTTCGTGCCCCGATTAAATTGCGATGGGAGTTTGCCCGTTCACTGGATTACTGTATTGGTCTGGTGTTTTGTGGTCGGGTTTCCTTTGCATTTGTGACATTACTGTCAAAGGAAATGACAACCCAGTGAGGTTGTGACTAAAGTGTGGAATTTCCAACCAAACACATATACAGATCCATACCTGGGAACCATTGAGATGTGAAGAATTCTGGTTTCGTAATAAGCTAGGAAGAAACACTCAAATGTGTTTAGAAGTTTTCAGTGCTGCTTACTATTGAACCTCAGACCGCCACCATGGTTTTCTGCCAGGAAATGACGGCCTCACCTCCCGTGGTGCTTTTTTAATCAGGTAGACGTTGGCGACAAAAAAAAACCCAGCAGGACTTATCTAAGGAGAAAAAGAACTGTGATAGTTAATATTCGCAGTAAAGTAGACCTTGGGATACTGTGTCCCTGCCTTATGGTGTGTTCTGTCGTCACCGTCCCCCTCCCCCTTACATCCACCAGCTACTCCACTCTACCAGCTCAAGTTAACACCAAAGGTTAATAAACTTTCATTTTCCTATACATATATTTATAGTTACAGTGTTTAAAATGTTAATTAATCCTATGCAGGTTTATTACATATAAATTTTACTTGATATGTAATATATCATTGTTTTGTTGTTTTTATCTGGGGCTCAGAATGTATTCGCTAATTACCGGAGTTTTCTATCCTCTACACCACAATATCTCCACCTCAGAACAGATTATTGTCGCACTACGTATCTATTTTTTCAGGCGCGGCCTACATCTCAACTCAACCTCGCTTATGTAACAGGAAATGGACAAATGGACCTGATGGTCAAACAACATCAATAGGTCACTGTTTTCCAGATCTTCTTAAGTGCTTCCCGGTTCCACACATGTTTCCAGTCATAATGTTAATCATCTGCCAGGAGTTGGAAAGACCCTAAGATGAAATGTTGTAAAGTGGGGGTGGCCACGTCGGATGAAACGTTTCCAAATGAATATCGACAAATCCTCGGAGGTTAGAAGTCCAAAAACATGTACTCAGAACCCCTCGGGAAACTGCTGGTGCCACGTTTCATTGCCCTTTCTCTGTGAGCAACATAAAACAAGATAAATCCATTCCTCCCAAAGGGGTGTATGTTACTTCAGTTCTCCTGTATCTTCAGGACCGCCCTCCCCACCCCCACCCCCCTTCTGACTTGGGTTCAATCCAGATTAAAGCCATAAAAGCAGTCACTCAAAGATGACAGATCAAGGCCCAGCAGAGTGAAATGTTTCTGCTATTTTGGCTCTTTCAGAAGCAGCGGCATGCGGAGAAACTGCTCATTAGAAGGCAAGTGTGACAGAACCTCTCCCCCCCACCACTTCACCAGAACTCAAGCAAACAGGAGGGAGGAGGAGGAGGAGAGAGGCAGATGGTGGCAGAAAGTGGAAGGAGGGAGAGAGGAGAAAAAAAGGAATGCTGGAGGTGGAGTGAAAGTGATGGAGAGTGAGAGATACAGCTGTGGAAGGAGAGAGTGGATGTCATTAGCTTCGGACCAAAGGCTGTTTAACGAGCAGGCTCGCAGCAGCGCTCCATTGTCAGGGGGGGCCTGCTGAGTCCAAAACCTTCAGGTTCTGCTCTAGTCTGTTCCATCACGGTAGGGGAAGCTAGGAAAAGAGAGATAAATTATCACTACTGACATACTGGTGGAGGACAAATTCGGAAGGTCCATTTCCTCAGGATCTACAGTTTATTACGAATACAGTAGACCCCTCATAATACAACATTAATCTGTTCTGAGGTGGTGATCGCATAGTAAAATAACAGGATAGCAGAGGGATAGAAACGTATGGTAATTAACTAATGGATTCGGAACCTGCAATACCCCAGATAAAAACATTAAAATTTACACATTTTATAAAGTACTACGTTTTTTTGCGGATGGACCCAAGCGCAGGGTAGCTAGAATCAAAAGAGGTACAAAGTAACAAACAGGTGGTCACAAAAAAAATACAACACATACTAAAGGGCTGAAATCTATAGATGCACGACATGGTGGCTGTCCAGGGAATTTGTCCCGATTTAGTGAACTGTCGCTCGATAATCTTAAACAGGTGGTGAATACGGCCAAACCGACGACTTGTCTGTTCGACCCGCTTCCAGGTTCGCTTATTAAAGGTCAGTTTGAGGTCCTTGGACCCAGTTCTAAATAATATAAACATATCACTCTCCTCAGGTGTAGTTCCAGCGGCTTTTAAGTCCGCCGTTATTAGACCTACACTGAAACGACCCAACCTTGATCCAGAAAGCTTATGTAACTACATATGTCAAACTTACCGTTTCTTTCTAAAGTACTTGAAAAAGTAGTGGCACAGCAGCTGAATGATTTCATATCCGAGAACAATCTTTTTGAATCAATGCAATCAGGATTCAGGGATAGCCACTCTACTGAGACAGCTCTGATAAAGGTAACCAATGATCTCCTACTGGCAATGGACTCTGGCGCTTCATCACTTTTGCTGCTGCTGGACCTTAGTGCTGCTTTTGACACAGTGGACCATAATATCTTACTAGAACGGTTGGAAAAATGGATTGGTCTCTCGGGAACCGTCCTCTCATGGTTCAGATCCTACCTCTCAGATAGGACGCACTGTGTTAAATATGGCGAAATTACATCTGAGCCCTTTAGTGTTGTTACCTGTGGTGTTCCGCAGGGTTCAGTGCTTGGCCCCCTTCTTTTCAGCATTTACATGCTTCCATTAGGTGATATTATTCGCAAGTATAATATCAGTTTCCACTGCCACGCAGGTGACACTCAACTATATCTTCCGTTGGAGGTATCTGCCAAACTAAATTGTGGAAATTTGGAGGCCTGCCTCGCTAAGATAAAAGAGTGGATGTCACTCAATTTCTTGCGTCTTAACTCTGAAAAGACAGAAATGTTAGTTATTGGTCCATCTAAATGCTGTGACTTATTCTCAAAAACTGCTGTGAACACTGACAAATGTCACATCACCCAGAGTGACTCAGTTAAAAATTTAGGTGTCATATTTGACCCTGATCTGTCCTTTCAAACACATGTGAAGAAAATTACTAGAACCGTTTTTTTCCATCTTCGCAACATTGCTAAAATTCGTCCTATACTGTCTCAGTCGGATGCAGAGATTATAGTTCACGCGTTTGTTACCTCCCGTCTCGATTACTGTAATGCACTACTCTCCGGTCTCCCGAAGTCCAGAATCAATAGTCTTCAGCTGGTACAAAATTCTGCAGCGAGGCTTTTAACTAAGACAAAAAAGTCCGATCACATCACGCCGATTTTGGCTAACCTGCATTGGCTCCCTGCTAGCCTAAGATGTGATGCCAAGGTTCTCTTAGTATTATACAAAATCATACATGAACTTGCTCCCTCATATCTTTCAGATCTGATTTCCCCCTATGTTCCGGTCCGAAGCCTTCGTTCTGAGAGCGCCGGTCTTCTGGTGATCCCAAGAGCCAAGAAGTGTTCCACTGGTTCGAGAGCGTTCTCCATCCGGGCCTCGGTGCTGTGGAATGCTCTACCCCCTGAGATTCGATCTGCAATCTCAGTGGAAATGTTTCAATCCAAGCTTAAAACCCACTTCTACTCTATAGCACAGGAATAACCTATACTTTTCGTGGACAATATCTCTGTATTATTTGTGATTGCAACATCCTTTGCTGTCTGGTAATCCTGAAAGGGGGATGCCACATGTGCGGTCCCTTTTCAAGGTTTCTTCATTTTCCTCATGTTGAGATTTTTTAGTTTTTCCTTGCCCTCATGTTGGTTCCAGATCAGGGGATGGTGTAATAATAGTCTGAAAAAACAGTCTGTGTAATAACCTGTGATGCCCTTTGAGACACTTTGTGATTAAGGGCTATACAAATAAAAATTACTTGACTTGACTTGACAAAACAACAAAATGTCCAAACAAAACGAGACCTGACATGATAGTAGCAGACATGAAAAATTATATGGCAACCGGGACCCAGGGAGAAGCCTTCACATCTCTGTCCTGGCAACCTCTGGTTCCTGTCTCTGCAGAGAGGAAAAATCTCCTTCAACTTCTGGTTCTTGTCTCTGTAATGAGGAGAAAGCCCCTCGACCGCTTCTGGTTCCTGTCTCAGCAGCAAGGGGCAAGGATCGTTTCGATTGAGGTTTTTTTGCTGAAATCTTCATCCCGGGTTCCCTGCATTTGGGTCCGCCCTTGCAAAAATGACATGTATAGGATATATGTAAAGAAAGAGAAAAATCTTACCTCAGGTATGATATGTCATGAGCTGGTCAAGTGGAGTAGCAGGTGGATGACACTTGCCAAGGTTTTAATGCGATTAAAATATTTCTTAGTTTAAATCCCCTTCCTTTTTGTGATGATAGGCCTAATTGTTGATTGGTTAGGGACATTCAAGTAAGCAAGGTTTATTTTTCATTTATTGATCAATGCAAGCTTCGTTTCCATGGTATTCATGTTTTTACTTCTCCATTTAACATCACAATGAACAAAAGCGAATAAATACAGTGCAGAAAATACAGTATTTTATTGCTGACTCATTTAGTGATTTTCTTGATAACGTGACAGAATCCAAAAGCAGGCAATCTTATCATTTGTGCTAACATTGCAAAATTTGAGTTTTAGATATTTTTGCCCATGAGAAATAATCTATTGATGTCGTATAGTGGGTGAGTGAGTGAATGAATGAATGAATGGTCTTTATTGTCACTATACAAATGTGCAACAAAATTGAAGAGCTTCTCCTTTTAGTGCAAGTAGCAATGTAAATAGCGTAAATAGCTTTGCGCTAGCATCTGGGATCCTATGAGTGAGCAAGGTCTCCATGAGGATTAAACTATAAACGTCACAAATGTAGCGGTTTCGCACGAGTTGCAGCTCCAGGCCATCTGTTTTATGTATAATGGAATTTTCGTCTTGTGAGATACAGGCTTGGCAAGGGTGGCTTGTGTGAGTTGGTACGTAGCCGCAGCAGTAGGCTGTACCTGTGAAAGGCTGTAAAGAGGGGTCAAAAACACCTTACTCTTCACTGGTAAGTGAAAACATCATAAGGTATCTGTACTCTAAGGCCAGGGAGAAAAGGATTATTACAGTTTTATGTTTTCTCTTTGACCTTCCAAAGTCTTGGTCTGATCACTGCACCTTCCCTGGGCACTGGAGTCACTGTATCCTGGGCGTCTACTGTACAGGGACAAGTTTCCTCCCCATGATGTCCAAGTTCTCCCTTACCGTGTAAAGCTTGATTGGCCAGTTGCGACCCGAGGTAAAGCTGTTCGGATGCCCCTGGACGTTCCGGGCATGTGCCAAAACAATGAGACCCCTGGGGTGACCGAAGACTAGCGAGACTTTGAGGGAATGAAAAAGAGTGACTGCTGTGTTTCCTGGCTCCTACGTATGTTTTTAATGCCTGATCTCTGGTATTTCCTTTCCCAATTACAAAAAGCGGTAAATAAAAAGGCATAAAAACAAAAGATATAACAATGAATTGCATTGTTCATGTACAGACTTTGTGTCTTCTCATAAGTATTTGTTATTCCAGTAGCACACGAAGGAGTCTATTACCGTAGACTGATATATCCAGATTTTCGTGTAGGTTTCATGTCGTTATACCTGCTGGAGAATTTGCTTGATTGCTCTGACACACGTGGAATGGCGGATGGGACATGTGATCATTTGTGATTGCACAAAACTCTCAACCTCAGACACCTGTGACTGTGTATAACTTCTAGACCACGAGTCTCCAACCTTTTTTTAAGCGCCGAGGCAATTTTTGTTATTCATTAGTCCAAAGGGCAACCACTTTGGTATACATTTTTCAAGTAAATCCGTATCTTGTACTACTTTCTATGTCTTTACTATGTTATTACAAGATTAAGTATTGCAAGTATAAATAAGAGAAAAAAAGGACAAGGGAAGACAGCGAGAGAAAGAAAAAGAGAGACAGAAATAGAGAGAGTAAGAGAGAGAGAGGAGGAGAAAGACATTGTGAAAGAAGGAGAGAGAGAAAGAAAATGAAGAGAGAAAGATGAGAATGAAAGACAGGAAGATGAAAAAATATATAAATAAAGAGAAAGTAAGAGCGAAAAAAAGAAAAGAGAGAAAGAGACAGAAAAAGAAAGGGAGAAAGAAAAAGATAGCGAGAAAGAGGGACACATAAAGAACGAAAGGAAATGAACTGAGAGAGAATGTAAGAAACAAAGAAAGAAAAAGAAAGAAAGAGAGGAGATAAGGTAGGTAGTAGGCTTAAACAGACTCAACCACAAATACAATAGAATTTTACTATAAAATCACAATGGCCCAGCACTGGTGGGGTATTTTGAAAACTGGTCTGCGGGCACCTCAGCTGTCCTCACGATGTATTCAATGTTGTATTTCAACCTTTGCTTGCTGCCCAACCTTTTGACACTTGTTTATGCCCGACTAAAGACTTATTATATCCTGACAACCTTGAGTGTACTGGACTGTGTTTTTGTTGCCCGTTTTCTCCTTTCCTCCTATGTGTGGAGAGTATTTTGGCACAAGGTTCGTACGGGTATCTGAAATCCTTGAATATACTTGCATTTTAATGTTGTGTTTTCAAGGTCAATACAATGCATGAGTTTTGGGCGAAGTCTTCGAAAACCCTTGAAATAGTTGCCGTTACCATGTTTCTTGGCAGTCTGACTCTATAGACCACACTAAAAAAAAACAATACAAAAAAGAAAGTGTGGGAAAATGACGCAGACACGCCTGCTCTGGTGGCTTGTCTTTATGGCGTTGTCATTTGAAATGTCACTGCCCTGTACTGGTCGCATCCAAGAGGACAGCTCTATTTAGAAAACCGGCTCTTTTGGCTTGGCTCCTCAGATTTATTGTTTTTTTAATGATATATCATCAATAATAATAAAACATCATGCACCACATTATTTAGTAATTAGTAATTTCATGTTTTGCAAGGGATCCCAGAAAAACACATTAGACAAAAACTAAAATATTCACAGATCTACAAAAAACATTTTGTAATATACAAAACTATTTTAACGTTTTACACACCGGACAAATTTAAATTCGAACAACAAGACAAAATCCCTGAAAATGCAAAACAATAAAATAAAAATTTAAAACATTAACTCTTCAGTGCAGATAATAAATGAACTATTTACAATTGTATTTCAACTAATTTGTCACGGTCGCCATGGCTACCAGTCTGCCGCGCCCCCGAACTCAGCTGCAGCAGATCAGCTGATTGCTGGTCTGCTATTTAAGGCTGGATTTTGGGTTTGGCGGGCGCTGGCTCATTACACAATTCCCGGTCTGTTATGCCTTGTCCTGTTTTAGTTTTAAACGTTTTCCGTCTGTTATGCCTTGTCCTGTTGAGTTCGTGCCGGAGGAACTCTGTATTGTTCTGTTTTGTCCCGGAGTATTGGGCGACTTTTATTTTGTTGAATAAAACTTATGGATCGTTATGCAATTGAGTTCTCCCTTCCTGCCTCCTGCCTCCGTTCTGGTCCGGTCACCTTCCACCCCTTCCCTCTACCTCGCCTCGTGACAGAATGAGCCAGCCACGACAAGAACTCAGCGAACGATCCCAGCGCGATTTGGGGAGACCTGGAGAACGCAGCTTGGCAAGCGCCCACTGAGTCCGACTTCGACTCCCTGCCCGTCCGAACCACGGCCCCGCCCGTCGTGGCCATTGCTGTGCCTCGAATGGGGTCCCGGGAGGAATTGACGCCTGCCTGTTCGACTCTCATGCCTGCCTGCCCGACTCCCGTGCCAATTGCCTGCTATTCAGTCTCCCCTGCGTGCCAGTCCGACTCCGACTCCGCTGCCTGCCGGGCCGACTCCGCTGCCTGCCGGGCCGACTCCGCTGCCTGCCGGGCCGACTCCGCTGCCTGCCGGGCCGACTCCGCTGCCTGCCAGTCCGACTCCGCTGCCTGCCAGTCCGACTCCGCTGCCTGCCAGTCCGACTCCGCTGCTCCTATTTTGCCGGTTCTGATTTTGACTCTCTCCTGTTTTGCCGGTTCTGATTTTGACTCTCTCCTGTTTTGCCGGTTCTGATTTTGACTCTCGCCTGTTTTTGCCAATTTTGACTGTCCTCTGTGTTTGCCGGTTCTGATTCCCTGTCTGTCCTGAGTTTGCCGGTTCTGATTCCTTGTCTGTCCTCTGTGTTTGCCGGTTCTGATTCCCTGTCTGTCCTCTGTGTTTGCCGGTTCTGATTCCCTGTCTGTCCTCTGTGTTTGCCCGTTCTGATTCCCTGTCTGTCCTTCGTGTTTGCCGGTTCTGAGTCCCTGTCTGTCCTTCGTGTTTGCCGGTTCTGATTCCCTGTCTGTCCTTCGTGTTTGCCGGTTCTGATTCCCTGTCTGTCCTCGTGTTCGCCGGTCCAGTTTGCCTGCCGGCCCCCCCCAACCCTGCCGAGCGTCGAACCATTCCGGGGCGTGAGGTAGTCTTTTATTTTTTTTTTCCTTTTTTGGGGACCTCAGGAGCTGTCCCTTAAAGGGGGGGCTCTGTCACGGTCGCCATGGCTACCAGTCTGCCGCGCCCCCGAACTCAGCTGCAGCAGATCAGCTGATTGCTGGTCTGCTATTTAAGGCTGGATTTTGGGTTTGGCGGGCGCTGGCTCATTACACAATTCCCGGTCTGTTATGCCTTGTCCTGTTTTAGTTTTAAACGTTTTCCGTCTGTTATGCCTTGTCCTGTTGAGTTCGTGCCGGAGGAACTCTGTATTGTTCTGTTTTGTCCCGGAGTATTGGGCGACTTTTATTTTGTTGAATAAAACTTATGGATCGTTATGCAATTGAGTTCTCCCTTCCTGCCTCCTGCCTCCGTTCTGGTCCGGTCACCTTCCACTCCACCACGCGTCGTGACATAATTTAGACACAGGTCTTCTCTAAAACACGCTAAAGATACATATTAAATTTAGTAAAACAAAAAGCAAAAGATCAGCAGTCTTTAATTTACAACGATTGAATGCACCCTGCTTGGGAGCAATCAATATCATTAAAATGAGTCCAAATTTGGCTCATTTTTCTGTTCTCTATACATACAGTACTTTCTTTCTTTTTTTTGTCCTCTGTGTTGAACTGAATTATTACCCAAGTGCTATAGAGCCTTTTCTGTGTTAGTAAACAATTGTGGCATAGCCAAGCAGCGTGTGCATAGTTAAAGCAGAATGGCAGAATTCCTGTCATTTTATAGCAGCCCAGTGACACAAAAAGATCGTAGATCATTTTTTGGAACAGCTCATAATAGCACTAATGATGTGCTATTAGAAAGATAGCTACTTTATTTTAGATATCAAAACTAACAAAAAGGAAATGATCCCTTCATTGGCGCTGTATTACTTCCTTCAAAAGCACTGGGAAAAAAATCAAAATTGTTCTTAAGAAGTGTGTGAATTTGGCCATAAAAAAGGTCTATGAACCCTGTTGTTATTTCCCTTTGCCACCATTACACCTGTCAACCCTGCTCATGTGTCCACACATGGGTCCACCCACCAAATCTTATCACTTTTATTAAAAATAAGGAGGTGATTTAAGCAAGGAAATGACAACTTTGGCATATGGCATCCATCCGATACTCTGATTGACCAGCTCAAGTCACATGCAAAGATAAATAAAATGTTACTTTTTCTCTACGTTTATTTATTCATGATGTTACTTATGTGTATTTAACCAATACACATACATTACATATAAGTCTTACCTACTATACACTACTTTTGTCATTTTTATATTTTTCTCTGTACTACGAGACTGGGTGGAAACATTTGTTGGCCTGGAGAGGGATGGGCGCCACCAAGCTGTTTTTTTCCAAGAGACACCACAAGAAATGGTGCCCCCTAAGAGATCTACGCACCCACTAATGGAGATTCGGACTTCATTGGCTAACTAGCATAGATTTCTCTCCCCCGCTATATGGCAATTTTACATGACGGTCGCAACCTCATAATAGATCAGTGTTTTATCCTGGGGGTCTACTGTAATGTGAATTTCTTTCCTATTCTCGTCGAAGTGACCAACGAAAGCATTTTGTCAGCGCAAGGCTTAGTGGAACAGGCTGTGGAACAGCATGAACAGGAGGTGGTAGGATGCCACATCCTTCTATGTTACTTCACACCCTGAAACAGTCCTGGAAAAGTGTTAGAATCGAGTCCTGCTTCTTTCATGTCCTTGATAAGACTTAAGTCGTCATCCAGGATTTTTTTTTAGGGGAGATTGTTCGTATCTTTGTTTGCATACTTTGTGCCTGAACATGGAGGCAAGAGGGATGCGAGATTATGGGGGATAAAAACTTTAGAATTCGTCTGGGTGAATTGGGTCGGATCCGTTTTTCCACAGCATAATAAAGTCTAAAAACAGAAAGACTATATTAAGAATTAATTTGAATTAATCAACCAAGGAAAAAAAATACACACTCTACTTACGAATGTGATTTGTTCTGGGAGTAGCTACGTGACCTGAAAACTTCGTAAATCAAGACGCATTTTGAATGTAGTTGCGCTAATTTGTTTCAGGCCTCGCAAATGTACAGTATGATATTTTTTTAATAAATTATAAAAGAGCATCACAACATAAAACAAATACACGGTAAAATTAGATTACCGCACAAAAAAAACATAAAACGAGAGGCACACCATGTAAAAAATCTAGGAATAAAGGAAATTGATACCAATATTTATTTACCTTCTTGCCTCGCTTTTGTTGAAAAACTGATCCAATGACATATGCTTCTGTCTGTTTTGACAATCCGTCGGAAATTCGCAGATGAAGCGATAGCCCGACATGTCAATACTTTTTCCGTGCAATTCCATTCCACAAATTTTGAGACTTCCTGGAATTTTGGTAAAATGTCTTAAATTTGGGCTGATTGAATGATGGCTGCGTTCTCCTCCCTGTTGTCTCGCCGGGACCCCTCTTCTTCCTCGTCTCTGAACTCTGATCTGTGACGGAGACTCGAAGAGAATGCCGAGGGCACGCATGAGCACTGGGTATCCAGGGAGATTTTAAGCAGTCGCCATTTTGTTTATGTTCGGGAGCGACTAATAGCAGCACGTACTGTACTGTTTTTTTGCCTTCCTATCCTGAAACGCCTTTGTAACTAGGGACAATATTTTCCCGTTTAGATACTTTGTATCCTGAAACTCAAAACTGTTTAAAACGTAATATACCAGGCCTTGAACGATAACACAGTTGTAAATAATATCTCATCTCATCTCATCAGCCGTACCGCTTATCCTACGTAATCTAAAAACATCTAAATCTAAACTACTTCATAAATCCTGATTAGTGTGTTTGTATTAAATTGCCAAACTGAATTTTGTGAAAACGTACACAGTACTTAGTTGTGCGTTGTACTCATTTTTATAGAGGTGATAAATTGTGAATTTTGTCTGTTGTACTTCCTATCTCAAATAAAATCAATAAAAAGATTGAAAAATAAATGTGTTTAATACATAAGTAGATGATCATTCTCTTTATTAGTTGTTCGAAAAAAATAATAAATACTTAAATAAAATTATTTGTCGATGAAGCCTATAAAATGGAATTTATTTGAGTTTCCTGAAAAATTTTATCATGTTATTACTGTGTTATTACTGTGTTATGTCATCTCATCTCATCAGCTGCACCGCTTTTCCTCAGTAGGGTCGCGGGGATGCTGGAGCCCATCCCAGCAATCATCGGGCAGTGGGCAGGGGACACCCTGGACTGGTTGCCAGCCAATCGCAGGGCACACAGGGACAGACAACTCACTCGCTCAGTCACACCTAGGGACAATTTGGACCGGCCAATTCACCTGAAAGGCATGTTTATAACAAGGTTAATTATTTAAAAATAGGGTAAGATAGAATCAGTCAACCACAAAAAAAAAAAAAAAATTACTAGACAATCTCAATGACCCAGCACTGGGGGGCTATTTTTGAAACAGGTTTCGCGGGTACTTCAACTGTCCTTAAGGGGCAACGCGTTAAAGACCCCTGTTTGAGACACTCCCCGGGAAAACCCAATATTGCCAAGTTTGTGTCCATGAAGGAAGGAGTGAATTTGTGTTATGTTAGGTTTGGGGGAGCCGCGCATCCATCATCCTGCTGCCCCTTTTTGCTTTCTTTGTGTTTGCTGGTTTCAAACTTGGCACACATTTCCCACCGTGACAGCTGGGACGAAATGCCGAGCAAGAACCCCAACCATAGCAAATGCGTCGCATCTTATAACATGTTTACAAATTAGCAGGAGGGTGCCGATTACTTATGGAGATGGGAAGGGATCCAGTCACAAAAATAGAATATCCCTCATTGAAATATAATGATTAGGCCTGTTTAACTGTTGATCAAGCTGTTTTAACCTTTGAGTTAAGGTAGTTAATGTAGATTTAAATCATTAACTTGGTGTTGGGATGGGGGAGATTCAGTCACCAAAAATAGAAGTATTCCATTTTAATGTAAAAAAGATGGAAGATGTTTGTTTGTATTTGTTTTCTCTTAATTTATAAAATGCAAGCTTATGAAGTCATTTTTAGTATTGTCAAAGCTTTAACTCATAAATTAAATCTTTAAAACGGTTTCAACCTGTGAGTTAAAGCTAGCTTAAAGCATTAACTCAGGGTTTAGATCACAAGTGTCAAACAGGCGGCCCGCGGGCCACATCAGGCCCGCTAAGGGATTGAATCCGGCCCGCGAGACAACACTCAGAGAAGCGAAAGAGAAAAACAAGCTGCTGGTTGAAATATGTCAACTTGATGTTGCCAAAGCCAGGTGCCTCTCACAAAGACACTGTACTAGTATTTATTTCTCTCTCTCTCTCTCTCTCTCTCTCTCTCTCTCTCTCTCTCTCTCTCTCTCTCTCTCTCTCTCTCTCTTCTCTCTCTTTCTTTTCCACCCTTTTTCTCCCCCTCTGTCTGTCTCTTTCACTCTGTGTCTCTCTTTTTCTCTTCCTTTTTTTGCTCTTTGTCTCCTTTTTTCTCTGTGTCTTTTAACTTATTTTGCTCTAAGAGAGAGGTGTTGTGAAAGGATAGTGGGATGTTTGGACGTGTTCTAAGGGATGGGCTGGGCACTCGTATGATGCGGCAGGGGTAAACCAGTGAAAGCTGACGGCCGCTGCTGTTGAACAGAAGAGTGTGTTTTGTCACCCTGACTTGACATGGCCGCTTTCTTGCATGACCAACTTGGGTGCCGAGGTGCTCAACGTGTTTGGGTGTTTGGGCATTTGGGCATTTGGGTTGGCCATGGTCAAATTTTTGGTGTTTTTTGCTACTTTTTTTCCTTTTACTTTTCTTTGTCTTTGTGTATGTGTTTGTCTTGCTGTCGGTCACCCCTCTCGAGGGATATGACCAGGGTTGATAGATAGATAGATAGATAGATAGATAGATAGATAGATAGATAGATAGATAGATAGATAGATAGATAGATAGATAGATAGATAGATAGATAGATAGATAGATAGATAGATAGATAGATAGATAGATAGATAGATAGATAGATAGATAGATAGATAGATAGATAGATAGATAGATAGATAGATAGATAGATAAATAGATAGATAGATAGATAGATAGATAGATAGATAGATAGATAGATAGATAGATAGATAGATAGATAGATAGATAGATAGATAGATAGATAGATAGATAGATAGATAGATAGATAGATGTTGTTGAAGCTTTAACTTATGAGTTAAAGCTGTTTCAACCCTTAAGTTAAAGCAGTCTTTTGCATTAACTCCTACTTGTAAAGTCAGAATTAGTGAAGGCAAAGCTTTAACTTATTGGTCAAAGCTTTACCTTCTTAGTTAAAGCTTTAACTTACAGCTATTTTGACTTTCGAGGAGATTCAAAACATGAACTTAGCATTTGAAAAGAGGAAGATCCACTTTTGGCTAATGTAGTGCCTAGCTAATTTTAGAGTAGCGTTAGACTACTTTTGTGTTATTTTGAATTTATTTTATTATTATTATTACTATTATTTTTATATATTTTTTTTTATTGGTGTGTTAAATGTTGAATCTTAGATTTCATAGTTGTATCAAGGCTGGCTATCAGTGTAAACCTTACTTATTTTATTCATAGCACTTGATATTATATGTTATTTAAGATGAAACTAAAACAATAGTTGATCAATAAAGAGCGAGTGCTATAAATGCAAAACACCGGCTTGGTTTGAAAGAAACGGTAGCGCCGGCAAAGTATCTTGGCATGCAACCAAGTATATTATCAGTGCAGTGCGTGTTATCACCCTGATGTGTTTTGACAGCTCGAAGCTCCTCAATATTAAACTCCTGAATAGGTAATGGAAGCAGCTGCGATGCCAGGTTATGTCTGCGTTTCCGGCCCCAAGCCTTCAGTCATCAATTTGTGGACATAATACCAAGGAAATGACTTTTCATTGTTCGTGGACGGATAGCGGGGTGGCGGGCCACCACCCGATTGCCTTGGCGACGTCGGTGATTGACAGGTGGGATGAGACGCTTTTAGGAAATGATAGCCTACTCTTAAACGCTGAAATGCTGTCATCACTCGCTACTTCGCTCTTTGTATTTCGCGGCTTCAGTGCGTCAAGGGCAGAAAACTGTTCGGCGATCAATTACCCCCAATAACATACTGCTAGGAGAGAGGACCAGTAGAGAGGTCCAACCTAGCATCTCTTTCTGCCATTCTGTCCACCCAAAAGTGAACTGCATTCGTGTGGCCATGATACATTATCCCTGATCGCATACAGTTGCGAGCAAGGTCTGGTAGATGGCACTTTTGTCGAAAAACATACCTTTCCGGCCTGCTTAATAGAATGAAATGCAGTGTTGTCGTGATCCACTATCCTTGGTCGACTATTGCTGAAAGCAGGGGCCGGCAGAGCGCTTTTTTCTCTTTTTCTGTCTGTCTTTCCTTTCTCTGTTTCTTTCTCTCTCTGTGTCTGGACCCACTCGCGTAACGTTACTCACAGTTTTATTGGGGAGAAAGGAAAGGAGTGCACACACAATTCAGAGATGGCTGGTTGCGGGGAGTAGGTTGCTCAGACGCAGAAGTGGGACTTCTGTGGCGAGCGATGGCGGTGTCTGGAGCAAAAAAAAATCGAAAACCAGGAGAGGAGAGTAGACGTGGTCGAGATAAAAACGGATCGTTATTTGGGGCAGGAGAGCAGACGTGGTTGAGATCAAACATGTCGTAGAGGGAGAAAAACGAGCAAAAACACAGGACAGGCGAAAAAGGGCTTGTCGTGTCAAAACGGAGATTCGCAGACGGACCAACGAAGGGGGACTGACTGGACAGAGTTTAAATACTGACAGGGAGCCAATCTGTCAACAAGCTCCAGCTGGCGCCAACCGGGCGGCGCCAATTGGGCACCATGGCAACAGTGACACACGGGCGGGGCCAACTGTTGCTATGGTAATCGTGACGCTGTCTTTCTCTCTCTCGCTTTCTCTCTCTCCAAACACACACATATATATATATATATATATATATATATAGAGATGTTTTTTGTCCTATCAGTATAAAAATGTTCAACTGTGATTAATCGCAGTTCCGAAGAACAGCTCTATTTACCGTTTCCAGGTTACTTTGTACCCGCTTTTGTGTCGCTCAACCTCGACTGCGCACAACCCGACATGAACTCACAAAAAAAAGAATGATGGAATACATCCGTGAAGAAAGCTGAGCTTGTACTCAAAACTTAATTACATGTACACGCCCGTTAAAGCTTTTCATGGTGAGTAATGAAACAAAAGTGGACAAAAGTTATTGTGAAGCTATACGTGTCCTCACATGTTTTTGTTTGTCTTTATGGTGACAATCATTCTGGTCTGTCTGTTGTCAGCGATGACTGATTCCTTTGTTTATGCGTCAATTCATCATGCGGAACTACTGGAAGAGAAGTTCAAGATTTTAGTCATCTATTGTCTTAAAAAGAAAATATGTTGTATGTTGTTGTTTAGAATAGACAAATGAATGGAAGAGTCACGTTTCAATAAACGTGTAGAATCATAATCACGTGTTATAACAGGTGACTTAGAATGGATTTTGATATTTTAACTTTTTCTCAAGTTTCAGGTAAAGGCTCTGAGGTGGGGGTCAGAAAGGGAAGTTGCCACACAGCAGGGGATAGAAACCTATGTTAATCAGTGAATGTGTTTTGAACACTCTGTACCAATGATAAAAACATTGAAATACCCAAATAATACACAGTAAGAACTACTTTTGTGTAATATGCGTGTATATGATTAAAAAACTGACACGTTATTAATTTTGGTGTGACATGACTAAAGCTGGTAGATTGGAGTAGAAGAAGGATGAAGATAAATGAGTAGATGAAAGTTCAAACAGATTTTATAACTTCCACTTGAGATGATTGCCATCCCCTTGCTTTAATTATCTCCTTGTTTTTAATCATAGTCCTGATCGTCAATTTAATACAGTCATGCAACTTAGCAAGGGTAGCAGTTCATGTGCCTTCTTTGTTTTTTTTGAAAATCGCAAGCTTTGTTTTCATGGTTAGCTTTTTTTGTGTGTGTGTCCCCATTTAGTATCTCTGCAAGCCTAGGGACACATAGCTAATAGATTTTAATAGTCGTTTTAAAACGCACGCTTTCCAGGATTGTCATGCCATTGGAAAACTTGGTTATAACTGATCTTAAAGGTCCTGATCGTTGATTGGTTACGGACGCTTTCCATAACAAGGGTACAGATTCATACGTCTTCTTCATACTTCTTGATAATCTCAAGTTTCCATGGTTATCATGTTTTACCTCTCCCTTTAGCATCACTGTAAGCCTTGGGACCCATAGAAAATTAATACAGTACAAATTACACAGTATTCTATTGTCGACTCTCTAAATCTTTATGAAGCACACTAATATCTGCATTAACTGAACAACTAAAAGGCATTATGGGACATTGTTCAGCTGTGACGCAAACTAATAGTAAACAAGCATTTTATATGACGTGAATTAAAAGCAGATAGGCATCTTATGGCCTCGACAAACACCGTAAAGTTGGAATATTATATGTATAGTTGAGGAAACAAAAAAAATGAATTCCACTTTTACTGTAAAAACGTCATAAGGCAAGGTACACCGGCAGTCTACTGTGCGTCTAATGTCCTTATGACTCAACACTTTATCGTCTGGATTTCGATTTCAGTTCAAGATTCAGAGCGGCTGACCTCAGCCTGAGGATCTGAGGATGGAAGAGCTGGAAATTGGAAAAATCTGGCCTCATCCATCTAAACGGGAGCTCGGGAAATTGAAGTGGAAGCTTGGATTAGTAAGACTGGCTCTCTCGGTCAGCATTTATTTACATTAAAACTATCTAGAGTTAGCTTAAGTATCTAGTTAACTATCCTGAATCTGACAAAGCAGTCCCAAGCGGCAGAAATTGCATAGGTAACGTTTGTGGCACTGCTAACGCTAATGCTAATTTGTAAAAGAGAGCAGATTGCCATCAGCTTTGTAGAAATCGGGTAAACTCGGTTGAATTTCCGGCTACTTACTAGCATACTTTGAAAAAGTCCTACGGGCAAAATTTGGTCTTAAAATTACGTTTGAGTAGCAGTGCTGTCTTCTAGGGATCAACAGAGGAAGTGTAATATTTCTCGTATCAGTAAGTAGCAGCAGATGGCTATTATTGTTTAGGTTATCTGGTTTTTAAGTATTTCAAGATTTTGCCTGATTGTTAGCTGCCATTATTTAGCAGAAATTGCGTAGGGAGGGTTTTTGTGGTGCTAATGCTATTTCAGGGAAATAAGCTTTAATAAAGAATTCTATTCAGCTCACACTTCTGGGAAGCAAAGTACAAGCAAAACTTGTAAACTCACGATGGCGCACAATGGCGCACAATGGCGCACACTTGTGAAGCGTGAAAGAAACAGGCACGGCACTCCATTGAATATGATTGAGTGGCATAAATGACATTTATACTAAGTCAAAAATAAAATGCAGAAACAACATCTATTTGTAGAATGGCTTTGCTCCTGCACCACCACTTCTAAATGGATTGCTTGCAAACATTTATACGGGACAGTTTGTTTGTCACTAGTCATCTAAATGATTTATTCGAATTAATCCAAAAATCGGAATTTTAATTCCAGTCCGACTACTTCCTGCATGTAGACCTCCCAAATATGTTAAAATGTTTTAATACACAATTAAGGTCACGCTATATAAAATGTCCAACAACTTACTATTTAGTGATATTAGATGCTTGTTAACTGCCCTTACTTAGCATAGATTGCATCGGTATTGTTTGCTAATGCTTATTTGCAAAAGTCAGTAAATCGCCGAGAGATCATGTCTAGCGAGTTCAAATTTTGAGCTAGTTACTACAAAGGAATCTAATTAATGATTTGAGTAACTTGTTAGCATACATTTAAAAGAAAATGAACGAGCAAGGTTTTGGCTAAATATTAGCTTCTCTTTAGAGAAATTTTGAGTAACGGTAGTGTCTTCAAGGCTAACTGTAATACCCTTCCGTATCTATACTTGCTGGCATATCGCTCTCTTCTTTGCTCTTTGTGGAAAGTGACATTTTTTATAAAATTGTAAACCAGACGTTAAAGTAAAAGATCCTCTTTGTGTTTTTTCTGTCTTTTTTCTGCAATTTAAGCTCAAACTTCCTCTTAAATTTAAGATGGTTACAGATATTATATTCTTTTCCTAAATAATGAAACTCAAGCTGAGACTTATCTTCGATAGAGGTGGTGGTTTTTTTACACAAATAATAAAATATGCCTTCGCTGAGAAAAAGCAATATGAAGTGCGCTGTTGTGGGTGCAAACACTGCCTAAATACATGGCTTCCTTAATTGCTTTTATCGTAGTTGTAACCGAGTCCAAAAAATACATTACTCTGAATCAGTCTACACCAGGGCTCCTCGACCTTTTTCATGCTGGGAGCTACTTTTTTTCCACCTATTAGTGTAAAGGGCATCCATTTTGATATACATTTCTAAAATAATAACTTATCTCTTTCTACATACTATATTGGTACTATGCTATTACTAGGGTAATTATTGGAAATGAGAGAGAGAGTGAGAGGGGAAGTAAAAGAGAAAGAAAAGGAAGAAAGGGAGAGCAAAACAAAGGAAAAAGAGAGACAGTATGAATGAGAGTAAAAGAGTAAGATAAAAAAAAGTGATCAAGTAAAAAAAGAGAAAGATAAAAAGAGAGCTAGAGAGAGCAAAAGAGAGAAGAAGGAAGGGAAGAACAAGAGATGGAAAGAGAAAAAACAAAAAATGAGAGATAAGTAGGAAGTTGGGTTAATTTGACTCAGTCAACTACAAAATATTTTTTTACCAGAAATTCCCAATGACCAAACACTGCCAGAGTATTTTCAGAACAGCTCCGAAGGCACTACAGCTGTCCTTAGGGGGCACCTAGGTGCCCAGGGGCACCAGGTTTGAGACCCCTGGTCTACAATCTATTCTTCCCTCGATCGAAAAAAAAAGAAAACTCTGCAACCTGCACCAAAACTTAGACCAGTTTATGACAGAGTTAATAAAAATCAACTCATGTATATTACCACCCAAACTAGTTCTCGATTGAGTATTCCATTCTTGGCGCATTGTTCTTCGTAAAAATAATGCTCCGTATCCGTCAAACTTGACTGGCAGCTTTTCATGTTTCGTCCTCTAGATTTGTATTCAAGTTTCCGCCGATCTTTTCGTGCTCTTCCTTGATCGAAACAAATGAGGGAGAAAACTAGGGAGGACGGCTGGGGTGAGCGACGATAACGAGTGATGAACGAGGCCAGATGACGACAGAAATTGCCCTCAGGTCCCCTAAACGCAAATATTGCAGATGAAATACTTCATAAGAGAGATCGAGTCCAAACTATTTCAGGTGGAGTCACTACCCCAAAACGTGAGGTGTAACTTTTCAATATGGTAATGTTTAACCTTGGCTTACCAGCTCAGTAGCCTATATGGTAGGGCGCCCGCTTTGAGACTGGGAGGTCGCTGGTTCGCGCCTCGGCCGAGTCATACCTAAGACTTATAACATTGGTAAAATGGCGGCGCCCTCTGTTGGCTGCGGCTGCATCGGCTCGCTACAACGGGTCAGGTGTATCGACATTTCGTTCTATGTACATTGTTACAAAGAATGACAATACAAAGAAAATTATTATTATTATTATTATTAGTAGTAGTAATACAAAATATGTGCAGTAGACCCCCAGGTTATGACATTTTGAGGCAGGGAATCGCAAAGTGTCGTATAGTAGGGGATGGAAAACTATGGTAAAGAGGTAATGATAACTAGCTAATGTGTTCTAAAAATACCCAAATAGTCCATAGTAGGTAATTCTTATGTGTCATATGTGTGTATATTATTATATAAATGAAATAAAATGAAATTGTATTAAACTTTGATGTGAGGTAACTTAAGCTTGTACAGTGGAGTAGCAGGTGGATTCAAAAGGGAAGGAGACAGTTATAACAATAGACAAGAGAAACTTGCTTTTATTCCCTCCTTATCTTTAAATATAGTCCTGTTTGTCAAGTGGTTACAGCCTTTCATCTTAGCAACTTGTTTACCTTCTTCAAATTCAGGTTATCATATGTTTATTCTTCGCTTTAAAAAGCATGTAGCGAATAAATACAGTAAACGAAACATAGTATTGTATGTTCGACTGGCAAAATCTTTACCAAGCACATGAGATTCTGCCCTGAATGAATAAAGAGAAAGGCCTTGTAGGAGATAGTTCAGCCAATATCATTCAGGCATTTTCATGGTGCTGTGACGCAAAACAACATCAAATCACCATTTAATATGATATTGACCAATAGCAGACAGGCATCTTAGATAGGTATTTGCCATTTGCACAAACACTGCTAAGTTTGAATGTTGTACATATTCAACATGGAACTTAATTTTTTCTTTGGTGTGACGTAACTTGAGCTGCTCAATGACATGTAGCAATTTATGTTAAATCAATATTTGCAATCTTGTTTGGTTATGGATATATTCCCGAGCAAGAGAAGCCATTTTTGTGCCTTCTTCATATTTTTCATTGTCCCAAGCTTCATTCACATTGGTTATTGTGTTTTTGCGTCTCCCTTCAGCATCAATGCATGCTTTGGAAACCGTAGCGAAAAAACACAGTACAAAAAATAGTATTTTATTGCGAACTCACAAAATTTTCCAAAGCACATAAGATCCTAAACTCAATAAAAAGAAACGCATTGTGAGAAGTAGTTTAGCCAATACCAGATCTTCATTTTCATGTTGTCATGACGCAAGCCAATAGCAAACCAGTTTTTTATTTGACATCAACCAATTGCAGACAGGCATCTTAGAAATGCAACTCATAATGCGTATGAATGTCACCAACTAACTTGTTGTTGATATCGTATAGTGGGAAAAATGCCTTAAAGAGGGACTGAAAAAACATATTTTTTCACACTTTGATTGTGAAAACATTGTAAGGTGTAGGCGCCATATTTTGGGGGTCTACTGTATTCAATATTATATATATATATATATATATATATATATATATATATATATATATATATATATATATATATATATATATATATATATATATATATATATATATATATATATATATATTCCACAAAGTTATCAACACACTGAACTGCAGTTTTGGACCACAGTTTAAAGTGTAATATCCCAGTTCTTAGTGCAACATCCTGATTTTAAGTGTAATATCCCAGATTCAAGTGCAATGTCCCGGATATGTATGGATTTAATTTTGGTTTTAGCAGCCTCAATATCCCCCCTGCAATGGCATCAGCTCTAATATAACTATTACCAGTGGCAACTGCGTCCTTTTCTTCGTATAATGGGCCTATTGAGTAACTTACAAATGATTTTAATAGTGCTTCTGTTAACGTCCTTGACTCTGTGGCGCCCCTAGGAATAGCTTTGAAACAAAGAAGCATACAATTTGGTTTACTGAAAAACACAGGTCATTCAAACAAGGTTACAGGAAACTTGA
Organism: Urocampus carinirostris; assembly: GCF_059441175.1. Lineage (NCBI taxonomy): Eukaryota > Metazoa > Chordata > Actinopteri > Syngnathiformes > Syngnathidae > Urocampus > Urocampus carinirostris. The sequence goes on along the minus strand of NC_142350.1, from coordinate 9,867,069 downwards.
ACAAAAATGGCGCACTACAAAGCTTGAGGTTTTCTGGCAAGCCTGGTGTGACAGCATGCTAAATTATAAAGTGGCTCTTGCTTCAGCTAAAGCATCGTTTTTCTCTAAGATTATTGCTGTACATAAATAGAATCCGAAATCGGTATCTCAGGAACCTTACTCTCAGGGTTTAGGTCCTACCTATAAGACAGAACGGAACGTGTTACCTAGGACAATCTGACCTCTGAACATTTTGATGTCACCTTTGGCGTTCCAAAGGGCTCTGTACTTGGCCCTCTTCTTTTTAGTATTTATATGCTTCCTCTTGGTAATATTATCCGCCAGTTTTTATTAGTTTATAATGCTATGCAGATGACACTTAAATCTATCTGCCACTGGAGGCAACCTCTCCGTTAAGTTGTAGCAAATTAGAAGCCTGCTGTACTGAAATACAAAGATGGATGTCACTTAATTATTTTGTGCCTTAACTCCGAAAAAACAAGATGTTATTGTTGGTTCATCTTATTGTCGCTTTTTATTCTCAAACACTGCTCCGAACCTTGACAAATGTAATATCACCCCTAGTGACTCTCCCAAAGATCTACCTGTTATATCTGATCCTAATCTGTTGTTTCAGTTAGTTGTGAAAAATTACACTAGAATAGCTTCCTTCCACCTCCGTAATATTGCAAAGAATCGCCCGATGCTGTCGCTATCAGATGCTGAGATTATGATTCGTGCGTTTTTTACTTCTCGGCTTGATTACTGTAATTTATTGCTTTTTGGTCTCCTGATGTCTAGCATCAAAAGTTTGCAGCTGGTTCAAAATGCGGCAGCAAGACTTTTGACTAAGACAAGAAAGTTTGACCATATTACTCCTATATTAACTATCTTGCACTGGTTCCCAGTCCGCTTAAGATGTGGCTTTAAGGTTCTCTTACTAACATACAAATGTTTGCATGGACTTGCCCATTATTATCTCTCTGATTTGATTTCCCCATATGTACCTACACAAACCATCCGCTCAGAAAACACTGGTCTACTTGTGAATCCAAGAGCCAAGAAGAGATCTGCATGCTCGAGAGCATTATCCATCTGGGCTTTGGGGTTGTGGAATGCTCTGCGATCTCTAACCTCAGTTGAAGTTTTTCAATCTAGACTTAAAACACATATCTATGCTATAGCTTATGATAGATGCCCACCTCCTTCTTTTCTTTACCTGTCTTTTTCAGCTACCTGGCTGGTGGTGAAATCAGGGAGAAGGACGTATCAAGATGAGTCAGCGGACCAACGCCTGGACCTGGAGCATGTCAAAGTCCAGCTGTCAGAGATGGGAAGCTGCACCGTTGCTGTCGTGCACTTTCTGGACAATTTCTACATATTACCTATGTTTTTCTTATTGATGTTCACTATGTTTCGTGTATTGTTACCCAATGCAAAATCTATTGCATCCTGTTCGTCCTGATATCGGGATTACCACTATGGAGGCCCCTTCTCAAGATTTCTTGTTTTCCCCATGTTGAGCTTTTAAGTTTTTCCTTACCCACGTGTGGGTTAAGATCAAGGAACGGTGTAATTGTGGCCTGTGCAGTCCTTTGAGACGTTTTGTGATTAAGAGCTATACAAATAAATGTGACTTGACTTGACTTGGTCATTTGCCAGATTGTAATTAGCTTGTCAGAGAGCCTAATTGGGCTCATCGTTTACATATTTGAGAAGTTTTAATGACAGTTTTAATGCAGCATAAATGATGGTTGTTCTTTTCCTGGGTATATACACCCCCCAGATTAAAAAAAAAAAAACATGTCGTCAGTGGCGTGATAAGACAAGTCTCTGTGTTTGTGTTTTACATTTGTATTTTTCTCGATAATATTTTTTTTTTAAACATGTTGCAACAAACATCTCATTACAAAATGAACAAATCACCTGAAAAGAAAAAGGCCTGAAGGTTGGAAGCCAAAGGCTTATAGAAGACCTATCCGCAAAATAACTTTGTACACTTCTTCTATCTGTCATGATTGCCCATTGCCCTCACCTGTGCCCGCTCGTTTGGCGCCAGCTGCTTCTCGTTGCCTGATTGGTTCCCCTCCTATTTAAACTCAACGATTCCATTCACTCCTTGTCAGTCCATCAGCAAACCTCCGCGCATAGAAGGCAAGCATTATTTGTCTCTGGCTCCTGTCTGTCCCGTCCTTACCTGTATCCTGCTGGTATGCCCCTGGCTTCCGATTGTTTTTGGCTCCCTGACTTTTTCCTTCCATCGACCACGTTCCAAACTCCCGCCCCAGCTACTCGACCCATGTTTGCCAACCGACCACGGTCTGATCTCCCGTCCCGGCTACTCAACTCGTTTCTGCTCATCGACCACGCTCCGATCGCATGTCCCGGTTACTCCACTCGTTTCCACCTTCCGACCACGCTCCGATCCCAAGAGCTCCCTGCTCTTCTTGCCCAGCGATCGCCGAATTGCAGGCGCTTGCTTTCCCGTACCTGACTTCTCAGCTTCTGCAATAAAGTTTGTTGTGAAACGTTATGTGTTTGGGTCTACCATCTGTTCGGATTTTAACACAATCAATCATATAAACAAATGATCATATCCTACATAATAACACTCATTTTTTAATCCATTTAAAATGATTACATTGTTGGAATCACGATACATACAGCATTTCACAATCTCAAAAAAAGATGTTTTTCTTTACCCATCCTTCTCCTCCTTACTCTCTAATAACAATATAAAGTGTAAAACCTGAGAAAAATAAGGATTTTCTTGTGAAACATTTGAAATGGGATTGGACGTGTACCAAGAGTTAAATACAAGACCAGGTAATGGGCCTGTGCCATTTCCAGTTTCCGAATTACATGTTAGGAGGAAATAAACACTGTTAAACTAGTCTATTTTTAACTTGTAATTGTAAAACATTTCAATTCGACAATTCAAGGTTTGAAAATTATTGGTGATGGACAGCAATGACAATTCTGAGCAGATAATCAAATTATATTCATAAATGCTTCTACAATGTCACAAAAAGCATGAACGTTAAAGTTGACTTGGGGGAAGAAAATGAACATTTTGATTTTTTTTAAGTGATTTATCTGAAGTTTTATTTTGTTTTAAAAAAACGACCCTAACTATTGTTTTTAAAATCTATATACAGTTCTTTAACTTTAGATAGTTTTAGATGGCGTAGTGGTAGTCAGTAGTTTATACAGCCCTTTGAGACTTCTCTTGATCAAGGGCTATACAAATAAACACGACTTGCTGCTGATAAACATTTGGAGTGGTTGATCGAAAAAAATTCAGAATCAAACGCATACAGGTATACACTGGACCCCAGGATGCAGCGACCCCATCTTGCAACGTTTTCACTTTACCGTATGGAATAAGATGGGTTTTTTTTCGGTCCATCTTTAAGCCATTTTCCCCACCACTCAACTTCAACTAAAACTTATATTGTGAGTCCAAAAACTTTCAAAACACAAGTGTGGTTAGTTCCAACACTAAGATACCTGTCTGCTAATTGTCAATATTATCTAAAATTCTGCTTAGCTATTGGTTTGTGTCTCTGCATCATGAAAACATTGATACGTTATTACTTCCCACAATGCCTTTCCCTTCATCCGGGTTACAATCTCATGTGCTTCACAAGGATTTTGTGAGTTGACGATACATCACCCTATTTTGTCTGTAGTCTATTTTCTCACCATAGTTTCAATGCTTGCACTGATGCTAAAGTGAGAGGTAAACACATGATAACCAGGAAACAAAGCCCACGATTGTCAGGGAAAACAATGAATCGCTAATCTCGTTAAATTGGAAGGACCTAACCAAATCGATGGAGATTATTATTAAAAATAAGGAAGCAATTAAAGCAAAACAAGCCATGTTTTGGTGAAACATAAAAAGACCCAATACCTTAGGTAATTTGATAATTTTGTGTATTTTACACAAAACAACTAAATCTTCGGGTTGTTCTTGACATATTGACTCAGATTGTTTAGTATAAAATGGACCTTTTTTATTTTAAACAAAATTACTGCTTCTGTATATTTATCTTATAACAACACTAAAACATGTTTCAATTTGTGTGGGTTTTGTTTCCGCAACGTTGGGTGATATCAACCTTAGCATTGGTCCATTTTTGACCCAAACTTGAATTATTTTGAACCAACTGCTTTTAGAGTGTGCCATTCTCTTTTTTTTTGCAGTTCAGAATGTCGTGTGCTCTTTAAAGACTTTGCGCATTGGTGATACAATTCTGTTGTTTTTTGTACTATAAATAGATAAATAAATATTGATTATGTAAGACAGGGAACCAATCAGGAAGCCAGCAGCGGCTGGCGCCAAACGAGCGGGCACTGGTAAAATTAATCAGTCATCATGATAGATACATAACTATGTTTTTTTGTACTGTATTTATTTGCCATGGGTTTAACACTTGCAGTGATGCTAAAAGGAGAAGCAAAAGCATGATAACCATGGAAATGGAGGTTGAGATGATCTAGAATGACGAACAAGGCACACTCCTTGTTTCCTTCGCTAAGAAATATAGCTCTAACCAATTGACAATTAGGACTACTATTCAAAATAAGGAGGCCATATAGCAATTTCACTTTGCAATCCCCACCGAAGAACTAAATCATGTTGTATACAGGGGTCTACTTTATAGACCATTTCACTGAAAAAATCTTGTTGCACACCACCAGGCGGTAAAAGTGAATCCAAACGAAAGATCGCTTTTGCTAGACCGCACAGGCACACAAATTGGATAATTTCCCACAGCACAGTACGACAATTCATTCCTGCGGCCGTGCGGCCGAAAAACACTGGTGTTTGGTCTTTGGGCCAAGCTAATCAGAGACCCCAGAACAGACTAAATACAGACTGTCGTATCCAATCTAAGGCGAACCCTGAACCACGGCACTTGACTTGAATACAGTTTTCACGTTCCGAACTTGTGACGTCAGTGTGAAACCCGGCAACCCGTCGTAACCTCACTTCAGCGTTAAAACGTTTGAAAAATGTATCCAAGACGCAAGCGAGGCTTCATTTGTCTCTTTGACTTAACTTTCAGTCTGAAAGGGACATTCATAATTCATAAAATCATAATTAAGCCTGCATTGTCACGCTCAAAACCTGTCCCCATGTGTCGTTACGGTCTTCTCGTTCTGAGACCAAAACACGTTTTCGTCTGCGGTGTTTACAGACTATCAACAAAGGGGAAAATATTTGCATCTCTTTGATGATTGTTGATGAATAGTTGACGCGGCCGACTCTTGGAAAGGACTAGCAGAAAAATGTCCCCGCCCAGTAATACAGTCAGAGTCATGAATCTCATAATAGTATAATAGTATTTTGTGTCAGGAACCAGAACAGGATCAGGACCCAATCGCGTGACGTTCTCACACAAGCCTTTATTTTACAGGAAATGCGGAGTCATGCACATTAGGCAGCCAGCCCGGCGTGGAAAGAAAGGAAGTCAGAGATCGACAAAATCGATTCCAATTGCACGAGTTGATACTGGACAAATGGGGTCGATACCGGACAGGATGGGACAGACAAGATAGATAACGAATCAGGATATCGAAAATAAACAGCAGAAACTAGACGGAAACAAAACTGGAACCCGAAATTAACAGGACAAAAATAAACGGGAACAATACCGGACTGGAAATATCAACAGGAAAACAGGACCGAGTCAGAACCCACGTCTTGTGGGGCAGAAGTTTGTTTGACAGGCAGTCACACAGCCTTTTGCGTCTGTATTGCGGGTAAAATTTTGCGATTTTCTTTTGCCCGTGGTTGCCCGCGGTAGAAAATGCGCAAAATTGGCCAACCCGCTGTTCATCCGTGGTATGCCCGCAAAACAGACGCCGGTGACTGTTCCGCTTCCTCATCACGTCAGTTCCACGTCCTTTCCGCGTGTGGACCACGGGTATAAAAGCTGCCGAGCCGGGCTGTAGAAATCATAATCGCTCAAGGCACAGTCCCGTGAAGATAAAGATTTCAAGCTATGGCACCGAAGAAGAAGCCAATATGTTATTATTGTAATAGTTCTCATCTCATCAGCCGTACCGCTTATCCTCATTAGGGTCGCGGGGGGGCTGGAGCCCATCCCAGCCATCTCCGGGCAGTGGGCAGGGGACACCCTAAACTGGTTGCCAGCCAATCGCAGGGCACACAGGGACAGACAACTCATTCGCTCATTCACACCTAGGGACAATTTGGACCGGCCAATTCACCTGAAATGCATGTTTTTGGAACGTGGGAGGAAACCGGAGTGCCCGGAGGAAACCCACGCAAGCACGGGGAGAACATACAAACTCCGCACAGGAAGTCTGGAGCTGGATTTGAACCCACGACAGGTTCCCATGACATGAACTGTGCCGCACAAGCGCTAACCACTGCGCCGCCGTGCTGCCCTATTGTAATAGTTTTTCATTTTTATTTTATTATCTTGTTATGAAATTAAAAGAAATGTCAAGAAATAAAAATGGATTAAGACGAGGTCACTACGGTGACGGGGATCCATGTTCACCCCTTGACATCTCGAGCACAACTGACGTGTGCTCGGCAAGTCGCGCTGTATATACGCGGAGAAAGGCGTTTGACAGTCACACGCGTTACACACGCTACTTCACGTGATAACACCGCGATACAGGCGCAGAACAAACGTGCTATGACCGTGCTCCACCCGCGATTACCCGCTAAAATTCCGCGTCCTACCCGTGTGTAACCACGCCCTGGCCGCGGCCGTAGCACGTCGTTCCGCGTCAGTACCGCGTCATATCCGTTTGTGTACCACGTGTGCCGCCCGCGGTTACCCGTGGTCTAAAGTTTTGAGCAGCGCAAAACTTTTTCGCGCGGCCAACCGCGTGTGAATTTCTTGCCGCGTGTAAAGCACGGCTGTATCTCGTCTGTATCACGATCTCAAAGCGTCCAACAGCGTCTGCTTCACGGGCAGAAATTTCTGGTCGTGATTCAGGCGCGATAGAGACGCAAACGGCTGTGTGACCAGGCCCTCACCAAGGAAGCAAGAGAGCGCTGAGCTTGATATAGACAGAAAGCCAATCTCTCAACGAGCCGCAGCTGGCGCCACACGGGTGGGGCCAATTGGGCACCATGGCAACCGTTACACGCACGGGCGCGGCCAATTGGGCGCCATGGTAACCATAACAATTTTGTGTATTTTATATATATATATATATATATATACTCAGTATTACTCAGTATTTTTGAAGTTGTTTTTTCTGAGTTTGTCCACCCCTGATCTGGTGCTCAGCACCCCCAAAGCTCTTAACCTAAAATTGCCCCTGCTCTAAGTCTTCACTTTTTGCCACTGGCTTTGTCCATTCCTGCATGCAAATCGAAGAAGAAAAAAAAATCTCGGCCATACTCGGTGACCTCACAATCATGCCAATAATGCAGACTTGCCGGCAGCCGGGTTGAAGTGAAAAACAGGTCGCCAGAGCGGAGACGGCTTCGAGTGGACACTGCAGGGGAGAAAAGGCATTAACATTCTGTTGACGCAGATCAGCATCGCATATTGTGCATATTGTCTATGATGGAAATGCGAACCCGACACTCACCGTGGGTGTCGAGATTTACCGTACAGTAAGCCCCCGGGATACAACGTTAATTCTCTCTGAGGTGGGGTTCACAAACTGAAATTGCCGTATAGCGGGGGGATAGAAACCTATGGTAATTGACTAATGCCTGAACAACCCAAGATTCACAAATCCCTTAACAGCATGGGTAGGTCGGGGCACCAATGAGGACGCAACTCTGGACAAGCTTCTTCACTGTTCACAGTCCCTGGCCTGTTCTTGAGCACCAGTCCATTCTTTAATGTTGTAGACCAGTTCTTTTTCGGTCCTCCTCTCCTCCTGAGCAGTGGAGAAATGTATTGGTCAGTCCTGATGATCTCGAGACGTGACCATCCCACTGAAGTTTCCATCTGCACACAGTAGACAACTGTTCTTCGTAGAGTCCAATGTGCACTCTAAAGGCGTTGCCCACCGTTTCGTTTCTCATATGGGCTAAGTAGCTGATACCTAGAAGTTTTCTGTAGCATAGCATCTCCAAGGCCTGGATTTCCTTTTCAGTTTTGCTGTGAGAGTCCATGTTTGCAAGCGTAGAGGAAGATAGAAGTAACCAGGGCTTGCATGAGTCTGATCTTTGATTTCACTGTTCTTGTCCCTCCAGGATTAAAACATCAAAATAGCTGAATCATACATGAATACTACTTATCTGTAATATACGTATATAGGATTAAATAACATAAATATTAGGGAAAATTCCTATTTTATTAGCCTTTGTTGTGACATGATTTGAGCTGGTCAAGTGAAATAGCGGGTGGATGCAAAGGGAGGAGGAGCCATGGATTCAATTTAAAACAACTTTGAACCTTTCCACTTGCAAGGATAAACGTTTTTGAACACGTGAAAAAATTTGCTGTGGATGTTGTATTGTGGTTCTGTTGGTAGTATACAAAATCATGCATGGACTTGCTCCCTCATATCTTTCAGATTTGATTTCCCCCTATGTTCCGGTCCGGAGCCTTTGCTCTGAAAATGCTGGTCTACTCGTGATCCCAAGAGCCAAGAAGAGATCTGCAGGTTCGAGAGCATTCTCCATTCGGGCCCCGGTGCTGTGGAATGCTCTTCCCCTTGAGATTCGATCTGCAACCTCAGTGGAAATGTTTACATCTAAGCTTAAAACACACTTCTATTCCATAGCATATGAACAACCTATATTTTATGTTGGTTCTCGACTGGGCTGACTTGAGGACCCATAATTCCACCCTGATGACAAACTAACTGCAACCCAAATCAAGGAGAAAAAAAAATCACTTCTCAAGTCTATCCAATGAAAGGATTGTGCAGTTTTGAAGCAGAGGTAGTAGAATAATTTCACCTTTTTTTATTTTTATTTTTCAAAAAACAAAATGACCAACAAAACCAAAACAACTTCAAGTACTCCATATACTTGCAAATAAGCCTATAGCCCATTTAAGGGGCCCCATAAAACTGCTTTAAAATAGCCACATACTAAAAATAAATATTAATAAAGTGTGTACCTACACATTGATAATGATCAATTTATGATATGTAATGAATGAATGAATGAATGAATTAATTAATTAATTAATTAATTAATTGCCTTGATCCTAATTTAACTAGTTTAACGAAATTGGCGAGTTTCTCCTTTCAGTGCAAGTAAAACTAATTTAAAAGGTAATAATGATCAAAAGGATAAACCATTAAAACAGTATATTAATGAGATATAGATAAAGTATTATCATACTGGTAAAAAGCTAAAAATATTAAATTATTAGACCATTTTTGTTCCTTTTAAAAACGCTTTAATGGCATACACTCAGACACCATTTTTGAATTTCGCAATTATTTATTCCTTTGACTTGATCGTTGTTGTCACTATTTTCCACTTTTCTTACTTCCTTCTGGTTGTCACTTACTTTCTTAGGACCCACTATTAATGGCGGAAAAAGAAAACAAAACCTACAAAGTCACAACAAAATGAGATGTGGTCCCTCACAAACGCAATCGGTCACGTTGTTATTAGGAGCCACTCTAAAGTGGAAAATGTAAACAAACACAAGGAAGGAAACATGTCCCAGGGAAAATTAATCACAAACGCAACCATTGAACAAAAGGAAAAGATTGAGCAGGGCATCTACCATTGAGGAGTCAAATCGACCGTCTGTTTTTCCTTCTTCACACCATTATCTTGCCAAGGCTCGCAAACCACTAAAAATGGGTCACCGACCCACTTTTGCGTCCTGACACAACAGTTAAAATACACTGCTTTAAGGCATGGAAAATATTGATTATCACAGTTTTCTTTTTCTCCAGTTTTCTGATTTTGAACTGAATGGAAGACAAAAAAGACATTGTGGGAGGTAGTTCAGGAAATAGAATATTAGCATTTTCATGAACCTGTGACGCAAATCAATACCAGACAAGCATCATCTAATGTTGACCAATAACATACAGGCTTCTTACAGAGGTAACTTGCACAGACACCACAAAGTTGTAATTTTTTTATGTTGTATAGTGGGGAAAATGCCATAAGAGCGGCTGAAGAAACATCTTATTCCACAGCATAAAGTAAAAATCTCATAAGAAGGAGTTGGCGTATGCAGATGGTCCACTGTACAAAAATTCTCTCAATTCAATTCCAACTTAATAGACGCTATAGGTCCCGATTTCTAACTTGTTCATCAATCCACCTGAGAGCTGCTGGAATTGTAAATGAAGTGGATTACGGTTTGTAATCGTCCGGGGGGGATCCGCAAAAACCCCGGAGCAAACGTGGGCGGCTCGGGCGACATCATCAGCACTTTCGGAATTGATTAGCGCTTTTCAATTCAATGGCGTTGATTTGATCAACTCGCTGGATTTAAAGACTCTCCGGCGAGCGTTCAGCAGAAAGTCAAATGGAGCTTTGTTTATCGGGATGCAAAGTCGAGAGTAAAAAAGTTAAAAGCCAAGGGTGGCGAAAACTACAAATATTTCCACGCAAGTATCACTTAGAACCGGAAAGAGAAGCAATGCTAAATGTTAATTCAACATAAGGGTGGTATGGTTACCTTGTTTAACAACAAAGTGTACTTTTATAAAATAAAGTCTAAAATTGCTAGCTTGTAGCTAGCAATAATTTCTGTGAAGTAGTAAACATCACCCCCACGGCTGACATTTCAAACAAGTTTCACTCAGAATGGAAATACAAGCAAAAAGAAGCAATGCTAAATCGTGAGCTAATCTAAGATTCACACCTAGCTTGGTAGCTACTTGCTAAACAGAACCACGAATAAATGACGGTATACAATAGGGGCAACCTATGACTCGTGAGCCATATATGGCTCTTTTTATGAATACATTCGGCTTGGAGATAAAATCTAACTACTGAACATTATTCTGTGTTCCAAAGTCAGCCTGATTTAGGTACATGCAAAACCGAAGCAACACTGACAAGTTCAGCGCTTCAGTCCAGTATATATATGATGTACATGGTACAATCTCGCCCGATTTAGGTCATTATGAAGCTGAAGAAACACTGACAAGTTCAATGGTTCAGTCCAGTAAATGTAGACCACATTCTCAACTACTGCTCACTGTTGAGCTACTTTATGATGAAAAGACACCGATCAAACTGTAAATAGATAAAAATGCCAGCAAACCAGTTAGCAATTTGATTGGGTGAGTGGTCGAGGTGGGCAGATCTCTGCACACAGCGCAATGCACTTCCTTCTTTCTCTTGCTCACTGCAGTCTGCGCCAAAGGTAAATACGCAATATCCTTGTTTTTGCAGTATTTTGTGATCTCTCATCTCATTAGCTGTACCGCTTATCCTCATTAGGGTCGCGGGGGGGGGGGGGGGGGGGGTGCTGGAGCCCATCCTAGTCATCTCCAGGCAGTGGGCAGGGGTATTTTGTGATATTTTTACAAAATAATTTGGCTCGCACCTTATATTGAAACCATTATTTAGGACAAAACTGACAGTCAAAAAAGAGACTCTTAAGTAACTGTGGGCAGGAGACAAATATTAAGTGGTGTATTTATATCGATTAGGGACACAGGCTCTGGCATTATTCCGTATTTCATAGATTTGATGTCTAAAGGGGTCTAAAAAGTTTGCCACCCCTGGTATACAATATTACTCAAAACAGGAATACGAGGATAGAGAAGCAATGCTAAATGCTAAGCTACTCTGGGATTCCCATATACAGTGGAACCTCGGTTTTCGAACGCCTTTCAGTTCGAACAAATCGGAGTCCGACCAAAAATTTTGAGAAATTCTTGCTTTGCTGTTCGGTCAAAAAATCGGAGTTCGAACGTCGGTAATGCGTGAGTGCGTACGCTAGGGTGCGATGCTTAGCGGCGTACGGGTGTAGATCGCTCTTCGCGTGACCAACTGTTATCGCGTGCAGACGTGCTTCGTTTTGCTTTCGCTTTTAATATAGGTGTACGAAGTGTTTTAGCCCCTAATTATGCCTCCGAAGAAAGTCAATGCAAGCAGCAAAGTTGCTACAGGTGAAAAAAGAAAAGTAGTGCATACAACTATTGCATTTAAGAAAGAAATAGCAAAATATGAAGGAGGTGTGCGAGTGTCTGATCTTGCCTGCGCCTTCTGCGGACCACCACAAAGGTAAGAAATCATTTTCATAATTATTTTCTTTATCCTTTTTTTTATTTTTACACGTTCATGTTAGTGTAATCTTTCGTACGGAAGATTACGATAAAGCGAACGTACGATTAACCTGGGTTAGCTTTGAGTTTACGTTAAACATTCAAGGTAAACATTCAGGGTGTTGGAACGGAGCCCAACATTGAGGGTGTTGGAACGGAGCCCCCTTTCCAATGAACCGCTCACCACTTGTTGTGGAGACCCGGATGCTAAATGACTTGTAAACGACCGTATTTTTTTTATTTTTACACGTTCATGTTAGCGTAATCTTTCGTACGGAAGATTACGATAACGCGAACGTGCGATTAGCCTGGGTTAGCTTTATGTTTGCGTTAAGCATTCAAGCTAAACATTCAGGGTGTTGGAACGGATTAAAACGATTTACATTATTTTTAATGGGAAAAATGATTTCGGTGATCGAACAAATCGGTTTTCGAACAGGGTTCTGGAACGGATTATGGTCGAGAACCGAGGTTCCACTGTACTATAGGTAGGTATTTACTTGCTAAACAGAACCAGGAATAAATGAAAGTATACAAGTATCACTTAAAACAGGAATATGAGGAAAGAGAAGCAATGCTAGACGCGAGGCTAATCTAAGAATCACACATATCCATGTACTGTAGCTATTCGATAAACAGAACTAGGAAAAAAATTAGGAGTTTTCCTTCCATTTAAAAATGAGCAATACCCGAGGAAATATTGTTTCCATGTTACCGTGACATCACAAGTTTATCAGCAACCAATCGGCAGCAGCGCGAGCGCTCTCAAAGACTGTTTTGTCTTCCCCCTCGCCAGAAAACTCGCTGAAGCATCAGATTAGCCGTCCACCTCAGGAATGTGTTTACCGCAAACCTGAATATGAAAGTTTTCACGGCGGCTTCTTGACGTCAGCAAGGGGATGCGCTAGCCGACAACGATGGAGAATTTGTTTTTTTTTTCAGTGAATACGTTGTTATCTGATGCGGAGAGCAGTTAAAGTTTTATTGCGTTTTCAAATGTTATCTGGTTGGAACAATAAGCTGGGAATCAGCCTCACGCATTTGCTAACATTTTAGCCGTATGCTAATTTGAGATATAGCTTACTTTAATTGAATGTGTAGAGACTTTATCAGTCGGTGATACAATACTGTATTTTTTTGTACTGTTTTTTATTCCCTTTGGGTCCCAAGGGATGCAGTGATGCTTAAAGGATAAGCAAAAACACGGGAACCATGGAAACAAAGCTCGCAATTACCAAGGAATGTGAAGAAGGCACACAAATCGATACCTTCGCTAAGTTGCAAGACCGTAACTAAATCCACGATCGGGAGTATTATTGGAAAAAAAAAGGAGGGAATTAAAGCAAAGTAATATCCCAAGGGCATGACTATCCTTTCAAGTGGAAGTTTTAAAATGAGTTTTAATTTGAATCCGCCATCTCCTCGTCCCTCTGCAATCACCTGCTACTCCACTCTACCAGCTCAGGTTACGTCACACTAAAAGTAAATAAAATAAATTAAATAAAACAAGGCATGCCAAAAAAGAGCCACCACGCATGACACGAATTTGCTAACTCAGCCCCTGCTCTCAATTATATTTTGCTCTTGATAATAGATCACGACCAAAAAATGCAATTCATTTTAGGAGGGTCACAACGGCTCACTTCAGCAACCTGAACCCCCCAAAAAGGTGCTATCCCAGTCCCTGCCCTCGGCAATAGTTGACCCGGGTATAGTGGATCCTGGGTACAACTGTACGTTCCATTATAGTAAGTAAGAACAGCATGCCTCCTGAAAAGAGGGCCTTCTCCTGGTCCACACTCACAGTCGTATGTGGTTGGGGATAATGGATCGTGGACTAAAGAGTGCAGTTTATTTTAGGGGGAAATAACGACAAAAAAGAGCAGCCCGGCCCAACAATAGTGCACTCTTCCAGTCCCTGCTTGCAGTAATATGTGATCAGGAATAGTGGATCGCAGCTTCACGAGTGAGGTTCACCTTTTGGTGGACAGAAGGGCAAAAAAGACCCACTAGGCTCAATAAAAATACGCTCTGATGGCCCTTGCAGTAAAATGTGAAATAATTTTCACCTGAAATGCAAAGTGGCCGCCAAGTGAAAAGTGCTAACCACGCATGCAGAACCAAATGCTGTGAGCAACATTTGGCCCAAAACGGGACATTTCTAATTACCATTATCATAAAACAAATAAAAAAAGAGCAATCAAGCTGCCCGGCTCATAAATCGTTGCTTTGCTACAGTGAGTTTTGATTACGGATTTTTTTTCTTTTTCTAATTGATATAGAAGCCTTCTGTCCTAACTGCGAAATTACATAATTGATTGTCCGAAAAATGAGTCCATGCTAAATGAAAGAAATGGAGAGAGGAAGTCATAACTTATCAATATGGATTATTTTCAATGATCTCGCGTGATCTATTACCAGTCATGTCGATTTTTGCGTACGATGCAATTTTTTATGTCTCATTTGCATGTTATGATAGTTAGCACAGCGTATGTCAGATATTCAGATAAAAAAGTCATTAAAGTATCGTGTTTTTTCAGAATTTGTTGAGATCAGGTTGACCTTGGTTTTCCAGCGAAAGAACAGATTTGTTTTTTTTTTTTTTTTTTTTTTGCTGGGCTGGGAATTATTAGTAGCAGGACAGATGAAGGTTTAAATAGCTCACTGGCAGAAGTCCCGATCACTCAAAACTCATGAAAAATCCCACCGAGGATAAAATGCTCCAATGAGGTCGGGCTGCCTTTTGATACTGGCCTGGAGTCACGCTGTTATTAGGAGCCACTCTAAAGTGGAAAATGTAAACAAACACGAGGAAGGAAACATGTCCCAGGGAAAATTAATATGTGAAAAATGAAAACATAATTACAACAGACTTTTCCATTTTCATTTTATGTATTTTAGTCTGTTCTAAGGCTCACATTGTTATTCCTTGTAATAATCAGCAAAGAACCAGAATCATGAGAATGGATGGATGGATGGATGGATGGATGGATGGATGGATGGATGGATGGATGGATGGATGGATGGATGGATGGATGAAAAATGGATGAACGTGTGGATGATTAATCGATAAAATTATGGCTGGATGAATGATTAATTGATAAAATGATGGATGGGTGGATGGATGTAGTGGTACTTGAAGCAGTGGTCAATACCATTATTATTCACAAGTTAACAAAAAGGAACTAGAATTCGAAGAACAATAAACTGTGATTGAAAATGTGTAATTCGAGGGTAAATATTTTATTGTAAAGAAAATGTCTGCAGAAAGAATGGTATTTTATATTAACTTGATATCAGTGTTTGGTATCGATGACTTTTAAATAGACAATTGTGGTGATTGGTATCGAGCTGAAAAATATAATCAGCAGGGAAGTGAACAGGAGAAACAAAGGCATTGAAAAAACAAGTTTGGTCCGTTTAGGACCTGAGTCACCCTCGAACACAAATCGCGGTTCTTGGGAGGGCCAACCCCTGCCACCACTTGCCTCCACCCGGGCACTGGTGGCACCTCTCCAAGCGACCTGGGGGCGTTCCCACCTCGCGGAGCAATCCGGTTATGAATGGGTGCATGTCTCCAAGTCCCGCCCTTTCCGCTCCGTGCTTTCACCAATCAGCGTCAACGCTGAAGCCTGCTCCGCGACGTCACGACAGTTGCAGTCGTGTCGCGATTGGAATGCGAGCGACTAACAAACGGAATTGTGGACGCTGGGAAATTGCTTACCCAGCCCGAGGAATTTCTCCTTTTCTTTGGAACCTTTCCGAGCATTCGCGTGGGGCCGCCTCCGCTTTTTTTTCCTTCGTCGAGCGGAGAACTTAAAGCGTCGCCGAGCGAGCGAGCTTTTATTATCAACGCATCGTGTCTGAGATAAGAAGAGCAATGCCCGGATTCGTCAGGTTACGCCGTTGTCGCTGAAACGTTTTCCCCCTGGTTTGTTTTGGGAAGGACCATGGAGTGATCCGACGAAGAAGAGCCAAGCACCGAGCGGTTCGGGACGAAGAACGCCGACTTGTGTTCACTAGCGGGCCAACGTTGGAGATTTCCCACCCCTGGGGGGTTGGTTGGTAAAGGGGGGGACGTTGCCGCTGTTTAACCAGAGTAAGCTACTTTTTTCCGCCCCCCCCTGGTTGAAAAGCTCTGAATGAGAGTGCCGCGGAGGGGTTCGCGGGCCACCGGGTTCGGGCGGCACGCTGGAAGTGTTACGACGGCAGAGGAACGTCTTTCGGACGGATTAAAAGCGATATCTCGTCCGTTGTGTTGAGCTCATCCAATGTAGTCCCCCAAAAGTCATTCAAAGACGTTTTCAACCAGTTTCCGCTGGGTGAGAAGTGGAAGCCGCTGTCCAAATCGCCCACATGCCCTGGATCAGTCGCTGGCTTTGGGAACCGAATACGCAGGAGGGTTGGGGATCCTTGGAGGAGGCAGCCGGAGGATGGAGCCGTGTAGCCGGCGCTGCTGAGACCCGAAGCCGGTCGCCGTCGTCCTCCCCGAGCCGGACCCATGCAGGCCAAAAAGCGCTACTTGATCCTGCTGTCAGCCGGCGCTTGCCTGGCGCTTCTTTACCTGGGAGCAGTACCGCTGCAGACGGCGAGCAGGCGCCGGCACGACGGTAAGCGTCGCGGGTACCGACCTTTCCGCCCCTGGCCTCACCTTTCGGACCGCTTACACTCCTTTGCCCCGGGGGACGCCGAGGACTATAGCGTGCACACGTCCACTAAAAACGACCGGGACTCCAACGCCAGCGTTTACAAAGGCAAGCGGTGCCGAATGGAATCATGTTTCGACTTTTCCCGCTGTCGCAAAAACGGCTTCAAAGTTTACGTGTACCCGCAGCAAAAAGGAGAGAAGATATCAGAAAGTTATCAGGACATTTTGTCCACTATCGAGGGGTCAAGGTTCTACACCTCGGACCCGAGTCAGGCGTGTTTGTTCGTGCTGAGCTTGGACACCTTGGACCGCGACCAGCTGTCTCCACAGTATGTCCACAACCTGAAGACCAAGATCCAGAACTTGCCTCTGTGGAACGATGGCAGGAACCATCTGATATTTAATTTATATTCCGGGACGTGGCCGGACTACACGGAAGACTTGGGCTTTGACATGGGCCAGGCCATGTTGGCCAAGGCCAGCATCGGCATGGAGAACTTCAGATCCAACTTTGACATCTCCATTCCCCTCTACACTAGGGACCATCCCAAATCGGGAGGGGAGAAGGGCTTTCTCAAGTACAACAATATCCCGCCTAATAGAAAGTACATGCTGGTTTTTAAGGGGAAGCGCTACCTGACCGGTATCGGGTCGGACACCAGGAATGCCTTACACCACGTCCACAATGCTGAGGATGTTGTGCTGCTCACCACCTGCAAGCACGGAAAAGACTGGCAGAAGCACAAAGACGGCCGTTGCGATAAGGACAACGCCGAGTATGATAGGTAAGCCCCACCAAATTATTTTCCGGTCTTTTTTTTAAACAAAATATAAGATATTTTCAAGTCTTAAGTTTATCCTTTAATAGTTAGATGAAAAGATGTAGTGGGGTACAGAGAAAACAGGTGAGGAAAAACAACATCTAGTCAGGAAGTTGAAAAAAAAAGAAAATGTTAAATATATACATCTTCTCCAAGTGAAATGTGTATCTAGCTTTTTTTCATCTAATCAAGATTGGTAAGTCGAGCTGCGTGACTCCAACAGATTCTCTTTCTGTCTAAATAATATCCAGTCTTGGACAAATCACACGCAAGTGAGAGCTTTCTAACAATATGTATTGAGGTATAGAGAAAACGGGTGAGTAAAAACATCCAAGTCTAGTTGGGAAACTGCCAAAAAAAAAGTACATTATAAAATGTATATATTTTCTCCAAGTGAAATTTGTGTTTTTATTTTTTTATTTTATCGCATTTAATTTTTTCTCATCACTTTTTAACTCCTCTATAGTATTGTGAGAAAATAGAGGAAATATAAGTAAACATTAAATAATATTACAATTTTATTATACATTTTTTAAATGTAAATAATATTAGGAAAAGCAAACCTTGTAAAATAAGCGGCTCCATAAAATATCAATAGGCGAAGCCTATTTTTGCTAATATATATTTATTTTTATTTTCATTGTTTTCTAGTTTTGGGCAGTAGGCACAAATAAATTAATATATAAATCAATAGTCATATAAAGAAGTCCCTTTTAAAAAGATAATTGTGTTTTCTTGTTCTCCTTTTTTAGTTTTGAGCTGTAGGCACACTACGAAATATGGAAAACTGTTTTGAAATAAAATAGTACATAAATAAAAATATAAGACCCTTTAAGTTATATCACTATTTCTACAAGTAGTCTCATTCTGTATACAATATATGTATATAGACGTGTATCAATTTTTCTGTCTCTTTTTTTATAGTTTTGAGCTCAGGCAAAAAATCTGCAAAATATCTAGTGTAAAAGATGGGGAAAATGTTATAAATTATGATTATTTCATGTATACAAATATATATATATATAAAATTTTCTATTCCTCTTTTTTTGCATATAATTTTCCAGATTTTTTTTTTTTTTTTAACATTTGTTTATCCTTTTTGGGGGGGGCGGGCTAGGTTGAGCGTTGTGCACTGCAAAAAAAGTTCAATAAAATTGTACTACCAAATTAGTAAAAAAGGGAAACAATACAGTCATGAAAGATTAAAAAAAAATAATTAGAATGTGCAACTATTTTCTACCAACAAAAATACATTTTGTAAAGCCCCCAGATGACCCTACTTCAATCCCCACCTCCAGTCCTGCAGTAATTTTTATTGAATTAATTCTTCCATCAATTTAAATAACACTTCCAAATCTAGTTGTAATGGTGGGACTTGTAAGTTTCACCAGTAGCAGGTGATGGCATTTCTAGTCAATTAGCCCTACACCCTCCCCCACTTTTCTCCCTGGATTAGTATTTTCACTTGTCTACTTGGTGCTAATATGTTAAAGTCACTTGTGAAATTATTTAGTGCAGATAAATACACCTCAATACTGTGTCGTTTTAGCTGTTTCGTGTCATCTTTTCCAGTCGGGCCCTCGGGGTTAGTTGACTCATTTAGTGATAATGGTTCTTGCCTACAGCTGGTGTATTTTACATGCTTTTCTGCAGAAGTTATGTGATGCGCTATGCTTCGTCATGCCACTGCCCCAAAGAACGTAGTTTATCAAGCAGGTGATCCTTCTCCACGGGTAAACTCAGGCATGTGCTAACAGCACTAGTCGTGCCCCAGGAGCAAATATTTCCAAAGCGTTTGAGATTTCATTTCTGCAAAAGAAATCGATTCTGAGCGGGGCCCAAGCTGTAACCGGTGAAAGTTTCAAGTCAGCGCGACAGGAAAATCATGCCTGGACACGCCAGGTTTGGAAAATAGTTTAGTCATGTTCCTAGCCAGCCGAGATGTGGCCAATGGCGCCCAAATTATTGTATCTAAATTAGCTACTGCTACCCATTTCTTTTCATTTCCTGTGGTTGTTCAGCTAGTCGCACATCACAAAGTTTGGTTTAACCCTTCTTTGGTATATGCAACAAAACGGACAACAGCACTTTAAAAAACAAATAAAATAACGCACTCGTGCTTAATTAGCTTGCATCTGCAAATAAACTAGTCAAATCATCAAACTTGTAACTTGTAACAGGCAGGAAAACGTTTAGGGGCAGAGCAATGAGGTTTCCACTTATATGTAGGAAAACCCTTGGAGAAATACTGCTTTTTTAATGATTAAAATTATGCAACTTTACATTTTGACTAAAATCAATATTTTCGATATATTGTTGTGGACCACTGAGATACAAGAGGAGTCAGTTTTGAGTTTGGGTAGCTCAGTTATTGCCATGTAGCGGGGGACAGAAACCTGTAGTAATTGAAACTTATGCATTCCGAACCCCCGGTGCCCACGATTAAAACATTGAATCTGAAAAACAGTATATAGTAAGCCCAACTTGTGTGTAATGTACATGCGTATGATTTTAAATAACATTTTAAATGATTACACTTTTAAAGGAAATATTTCATTCATCATATTCATATTTTATTCATATTCAGTGTGACATGAGTTTAGCTGGTTGAGTGGAGTAGCTGGTGGACGCAGCGGGGGGAGAAAATGGCGGATTAAAATGAAAACTGATTTTAATAAGATTGTCATGCCTTTAGAAGATTCCTTTGCCTTAAGAGTTTCCTTATTTTTAATAGTAGTCCAGATCATTGATTAGTTATGTTACCTAGCTAGAGTACTGATTTGTGTGTCCTCTGTATTTATTTATAATCACAAGTTTCTTTTCTATGATTATTATGTTTTATGTTTCTGCTTCTCTCTTTAGCATCAAGGCAAGCCTTGAGACAAAAAACAGTATTGTATCCTTGATTCTTGAAGTCTTCACGAAGAACAAGAGATTCTAAACTGAATAAGAAAAAAAGTAATAGTGGGAGGGAGTTCATCTAATTCCATATCAGAATTTTCATGAGGCTGTGGCGCGAATCAATGGCAGACCAGCATTTTACATTTAATTGACCAATAGCAAAGAGGCATCTAATAGACATAATTTGCCATATGCATGAAAACTGCTAAGTTAGATTTTTTTTGTTTTTGTAACATTTTTTTTGTAGTTGTTCGCAAAGTGGGGAAATTGCTGTGAAAAGGAGCCCCGGAAAATCGTATTCCACTTTGTAAAGTAAAAATGTTGTAAGGCGCGGTCACCGTATCAGGGTGGTCTACAGTATCAAGTATTTGTAAGAGGCGTCAATTAGGGCGTTGTTTGTTTTTATGCTGGCCAATTACCATGGAATCTAATGTCGAAGTCTGGCGGTCCAGTAAATAGCACACCAAATTTGCCAAACGAACACATATGGAAGAACGAGACAAACGTTTACTGTATGAAAATTCTGAGTCTATAAAAGCAAATGGGACTATCCCATTCCAGGAAATGAATTTCTGTTACTTTTTCTTTCGATTTGCTCATGCTCGTATTACGAGTGCGTTTGGCAGGTTAAGGATAAGCGCGCTGCTGCGTTTGCCACCTCGTGCCGCCTGAAGCAAGGTGCTGTAAATGACTCCCTGAACTCGAACTGAACTTTAAAACCCGCTATTCTGTCGAGCATACGGAAAAAAAGCTGCTAACACAAAGCGCACGAGTAAGCGCTCGTCACGCCATACGTCATCCTTTCCTCAAACAATCACGGATCAGCACCATTTTCCGTATTATTTTTCCTTTGGAAACTGTAATGGGGAAAAAAAGTTAGCCGTCATTCTGCTTGTTTCAGTTGTTTTAGATTAGCTAGCTACACTAGGTAATTGTTTGATTCATTATTGTAAAAGATGAATGAATCTTTGAGTATCTTTGTCTAAATCGCACCATTTTATTTATTGCATCGGGTGGTAGATGTGTTTATCGAGCCCGTTTCTCATCGTATTTGCAGCTTTAGCATCCAGTCTCACTGCTGTTTCCTTTTAAAACTGAGTAAATCCAGTTTTGCTTTGATAGTTTCTTCCAGGCAGTTGTGTTTGCTTTTCTTGAAGATCTGTGATTTCCCACACTTGTTTCAGGAATTTTTGAGTTGCTTGGGGTTTGATTTTATTAGCCCAACTTGATATTTGAAATTCTTTTCGGACATTCTGTGTGAATGCTGAATCTTTTTTTATTCAGAGGGGAAAAAATGCTGTAAAATAGCAGTGTTTTTTTTCTTGTCACGATGTTGTAATGGAGCATTATGGGTATGGAATGTGTTCAGCCAAAATGACAATGTACAACTATTGACCAATCACGCACGCTTCCAAGACAGGAAAAAGCAGAGACAACATGGTGCCCTGAATAAAAATTGTGTGATGATGAGTACAAATCAAACGCCTTTTCCTAGGTCATCAAAGATGCTCTCCCTTTGGCGTTTTGGGTTATATTGTCGTATCATCCAATGTTGAAGAAATGTGGTCGGCGGTATTTGTTGACTGATCACTCATTGCTCATATATTGCAATTTAACACTGCGAAACAGGGGTCACAAAACTATGGCCCATGGGCTTTGTCAGACCCACCAACAGATTTAATTCGGCCCACGAGGATTTTTTTAGGTAACACAAAATTTCATGTATATACGTAAAATTAAAGTCATTTTTATTCTTTCTTTGTGGCCTGGTATAAAATGACCGTCTGCCCAGTACCGGGCCGCAGCCTGGTGGTTGCCGACCACTAATTTATCCTCCATCCATTATCTGCACCGCTTATCCTCAGTAGTGTCGCCGGGGTGCTGGATTCCATCTTCGGGCAGTGGGCAGAGGACACCCTGAACTGGGTGCCGGCCAGTCGCAGGGCACACAGAGACAGACAACTCACATGCTCATTCAAATCTTGGGACAATTTAGAAAGGCCAATCAACCTGAAATGCATGTTTTTGGAATGTGGGAGAAAACCAGTGTGCCCGGAGGACGAAGAGAACATGTAAACTCTGCACAGGAAGGCTGGTAGCTGGATTTGATCCCATGACCTCAGAACTGTGCCGCGTACGCGCTAACCACTCATCCAACCGCCCCACCCCTAATTTGTCCTATTAAATAAAAGTAAAATACTATTTTATCTATACGATATATATACTTGAAAAAAATTGGCACACCCGCTGAAGGTCTTGGTTGATCAACACAGCGCTAGCAGACAACACAAGGCTGACATTCAAGCATCTGCAACATTCCCTCTCAAAATCATGTTAGGCCGAGATAAGTGTTGCTTCCTCCACTTGGCCCACCTTTGAGGCCCTCCAGGAGAAAATGTCAACCCTTGCTTGGATGCGGCATGCACGCCAACGTGGCGAAGAGCCCAATCAAACACGCTAGCGCTATTATTTTGACAAAGACGAGCAAAGGGAGAGAAAAAGTGCCAACGTGCGAGAGGAGTTCCCCCGAGCGAGCCAAGACATTTTTGCTGATGAAACCGCCGTAATAAAAGAGAGATTTGGTTTGTGTTCCTCTCGTTGCCGCCTAATGGGAACAAATTCGACGCTAAGCTTTTTTTTATTGCAGCACACGCTAACTGCAGAAAACTGCAATGTCACAAATCTCAATTTTTATTCACTTTCCTTGTCCCCTTTGTGACCTTGGCAGTGGCACACGTTCAAGTACTGCAAAATAAGAGCCTGTTAGATTTTCATGCAGGGGATCTTTCGCAAAAACCCTAGAACTAAGCTAGATGATACTTACACCGTAATCTACAACTTTTGAAGCCAACAAATAAATACGTACAGGTCACACTAACTGCTAAGCGAACCTAAGATTACATCGGTTAGTATGGCCTCCATATGCATGTTAAGATTACAAGCATCCTCTCAAACATCAAGACATCCTAAAGGCTACTTACACTCCAATCAGCTAGCTAACATTAAGTTTTGCTTGTTACTATTGTAGCTAAAAGCATTGGGGACCTGCTTCTCAGTCGGTGACCATCACAGCAAATAGGCTACAATAATAATTTATGATATTGACAACACATTTGGGTCATGCTAATTGCTAACTTAAGACTATAAGGTTTAGCATGGATGCTCTTGTGCCTGTTTCCTGTCAAAGAAGATTGCCAGAGTCCTTTCAAACATCAAGACAACCTCAATGTTGCTTACACTCCAGTTCGCTAGCTAAAATAAAGTTTTGCTAGGTACTTGCTACAGTAACCGACACGGCAATCAAGCGACAACCCTGACAAATAATTTATAATGTTGACAAAGACACACATTGAGGTCATGCTAATTGCTAAGCTATTACGACTAATTTAATTTGGAACTGAGTGCATGAGGACAAGGGACTTCAGGCAATTTGTGTTATTGGACTCGAGATCACAAAATATGTATATAGGCTTTCAAAAAATATTGATAAATCAATTTAGCTTTGCTTCAATACAAGAGAAGTAGAAAACCGTATTATATTCATTAAGAAAAAAAACATTTGTAGGATTTTTTAAAGCAAAAATTATATCATGGTTGATATTCTATAGTACAGAAAGCATATGGAGTTTACATTATGCCTCTTATCATTTATTTATTGTAAGACGGTAAACAAAAAAATAGATTTCCCATGAAGCTCAAACACAAAAGAAGTATGCTAACGTACTGCCTGCTACTTAAGGAGACCCAGCTTATAATTTAAGTGCAGAATTAATTCTCCCTTATCAGGAAATCATTATGAAAACAAAACAAAAACAGGGCACTGTGTTAACATTATTGCAAAACTCCACTTGTAATGACATAAATATAACATGTTTCCAACAGCGTTATTACACATTTCACTTCAACATAGCCTGACTGCGTGCCACTGGCAATAAACAAGACCCTAGTTCCAAAAAAGATCACAGGATGTCATGGTTGCAAAGGTCAACATATACATTTTCTCTTAGAAATTGGGTCATTGGCTTTTCTGAGGTTTTGTGATTCAATGATTTGAACCTTGTTAACCACTTGTAAGCCCCGACAGAAAATATGACCTCAGACATACACGTTTCACTTTAATGTAACCTGTGAGTTGCTTGGCTACTTTGCCTGCCTGATTTCCAGACATCCGAACGGCGACGGCGCTACATCCACAGCCGTTTAATCAGAGCCACTTTTTCCTACATTTCACTTTTCGGGCCATGTATAGAGAACGGCGGGTTGCAGCATTCCTTAAAACAGCTGTGTGCAAGGAGGGACTTGTAATTAATGTCCACCGATACCATGAAGTAGGAACATATGTCTTTGTATGAGGAATAATGAACACGTGTAGACACGTAATTACAGTCTAAGCCTCTAGACATTTTAAAGGGTTGAATATAATCGTTTGAAGGAAATGCTGAGTCCTAACACACGTTATGCATCATCAACAACATTCGAACTGAAAACATTTCTCGCATTCCTTTACATGAGCCGATATTTAGACTAGCTTCAAGTCTGATAGATTCTACTGGAAAGCAAACCCGGTTAAAGGTCAGGGAATGCTTTTATGATCAAGCGCGTGTCTTGACAGCAAAAAGCTCGCAATCCTACAAATCTTCAGCATGTGTTTAGAGTTACGCTACACCGGAGCTACAGGCGAATATATGAGCTCAAACTGTATATAGTTCGAGCGCCCCAGTCAACAACTAACAGCTGTTTGGACACGTGCGAGCATTCTGGAGACAGCGCGGCGTTGGCCTGTTAGACGCTCTAAAATCAATTTGGCTAAGAGGGCTGCGTCAGTGTTTTTGCAAACAAATTAATTTATAATAAGTCACAACGGGAAGCATTAGTTGATGCAATCCAAATGATATGGGGAAATGTACAAGATGGCTAAAACTATTGAGACATGTGTTGGTAACTGCCCAAAACGGTGATCTTTTAGGGATGCACCCAATTTTTTGCATCAAAAGGTTTCCGCCCCAAAATAACCAAAAGGGAATTTTCAATTTCATCTGAAAAAAAAATTGACCATAACAATAAGACTTTCGAAAGAACAATGCTGTGATGGCAAGTGAGGCGAGCCATGTGAAGCTAGCTTTCCCTCAGGGGGGATTATGAGCACAATGCACAATTGATTATAAAACTTTAATTTGCTTCGTTGCTTTAATCGCCTCCTTTTTCTTAATAATTATCCTGATTGTTATTTGATTCTGGCCATATTTCTTGGCGAGGGTAATGATGTGTGTGCTTTTTTCATATTCATTCATCAACCCAAAGTTTGTTTCCATGGTCATCATGCTTTTGCGTTTAGTATCACTGCAAGTCTTAGGACCCATATTTATTAAATAAAGTGTTGTATCACTAACTTGCAAAGTCTTTACCAGGCACAAAAGGTTTTGAACTGAAAGAATAAAAAGGCATCGTGGGGTGTAGGTCAATGAATAGCATACAGACGCTGCCCGACATACAGACGAGTTAGGTTCCGGACGATAGTTAGTAAGTTGAATTTGTTCGTAAGTTGTTTTAGTGCTATATTTTGTATGTTAATGGTTTATATAAGTATGTTTAAGGCTTGCATAAGTAACTTGTATTGTTTTTTACAAAATTAACATTTCATAAATTAATATGCTCTATAAACATAAATAAAGTTAAGTGTTACTTACTTTTGGAAGATGTTCTTCCAGAGGTCCTCCCCCGTGGTAAAAAGTGGTGGAAAAAAAGGATTCCGACCATTTTCCTAATCGTATTAAGCTTTCTTATCCCACTTTCATTACTTTGCACTTTACATATTGATTGGATGCACGAGATATTAAACAATAAAAACGTCAAGCGCGCTCGGGATACAGTACATGTTGTTATGATAACACACGAACCAGGAAGTAGAAGCCGGATTTCTTCGTGAGTGTGGATGCTGGGTGACCTCTCACCGCTCCACGCGGCGCAAAGAAGCACTCCAGCACTGTCCTCTACTCGGATAAATGTGTATACAATACAAAATCTAACTTCGAGCAATGTCCGGATATTTTTCGACATCTTGAAAAAATGATCGTATCTGCAGGAATCCGTTAGCCGAATGTTTGTAAGTCGGGGAGCGTCTGTATCTGCATTTTTATGATGCCATGAATCAAACCAATAGCCGAACAGCAGTTTATATGAGATCGTCCAATTGCAGACAGGGATCTTAGAGGCGTAACTCCACATACATACGAACACCTCAAGAGGTTGAATTTCATAAATATTTGGGTACGTAAAAATATTTTTGTTGTTGATGTTGTAAGGTCGGGAAAATACCACAACGAGGAGATAAAAAGCCATTGTATTGCACATCATAACATGAGAACATCGTAAGGTAGGCATGCCGTAACCCAAGGGGCTCCTCTATGTAAAATGTATTAATACATTTAAATAAAATTTAGTTTTACTAGAGTTTTTTTATTTTTACACTGCAGTGTGCCTCAAGAAATCTTCCAGATGAAAAAGTGTGCCCTGGTTCAAAAAAAGTTGAGAAACCGAACACTTGCAGATTCAGAGAGAAGGGAGTCACTCATGTTTGTTTTTCCCGTTGTCAGATTAATAAATGATGAATATTTCATGATTGCCTGGCCTCCCTTAGATAACGCATCATCTTCTGACAGAGAATGTAAATGATGCACCGTATAATTAGTCTGAGCATGTCGCATGAAGCTTAATTAGGACTCTTTGATATTCTGGTGTGTTTGTTTACCCGAGAAATGCCCAAACCGTCGGCAAGGTATAACAAAAAAAGTGCTTACTGTGCCCATTTGATTGTATGGTGTAATGTTTTTGTTTGTCTTTTTTAAGTACAAATAACTTGTGTGCTGTCAAATTAGAATTTTTAACAAATCTTGCACAACTGTATTGATTAGGTATCCGATCCACTTTACATTATACTTTTGCGCCATTATGAGGATGGTTTACAAACTGCATTTACCTTCCATTTCGGTCCAACAGAAACCATAGATTTTGCCATTATCAAAATATTTTGAAAAGGTACCAGGGAGCCACTAGGGAGTGCTATAGATTGCGTATGGCTCCAGAGCAATTTTATGGGAGGGTAGGTACAACTACGTTGGCTATGGAAAGCATCTTCCTTGGTTTAGCCAAACAGATTCCAGAACACAACACGACAAAAATCTGCAAAGTAGCGAAACTGCAATACAGGAAGGGATTTCTGTGCTATATTATTTCCACACCGTTCAAGCTTGTTATCGGCTAGCCTTTTGATGAACTAACGTGAACAGTTCTTTCTCTTTCTCTGTCACTCTCTTCTGTCGCTTTTTATCTCCAATTTATTCCCCCTGTGTATTTTTTTACGTCCATTTGACGTATTCAGAATGGATTCCCAAGTGAAAACCCTGCAACTATTTTTGAGAAATATGTGAGACTTATTGTACGACAGAAATAAATCCATATATAAAATATTCTGAAAAAAAATGAATTTTTTACTCTTACTCATATTAAGCATGTAATCCGATAGCTTATTGCATATACAGTTCTTTTGCTTTCTCCAGTGTTTTTTCCCCCATGTGTTATTTCTGTCTTCCGCAGCGTGTTTTTGGTGGGCACATGGCGGCGTTTTGGTATTCTTTGTCTGCTAGGCGGGTCGTGTGAACGTTAGCATGTGTGCGCTATAGTGGCCTGCACGATCGGGGTTGCGACCCTGCTGTCTGTCCCTTGCTTAGCAAGTGCTGCAAAGCCCGACTCACTGACCCAAATTCAATGAGAGATTAGCAGCCCAGCCAAGCCGCCTCTGGCCTCAAAGGTGGCTGCCGTGGGGGAAGTCGGGGGAGTGGGAAACAATTTTCGGATGGATGTGAACTCTGCCACTATTGCTCTGTGAAACTCGAGACTTTTACTGCACCCCCACGTTGCTGGCTTGTCCATGTGAGACCCCCCTTTCTTTTTTTAGACTAGCGCTATTCTATACAAAAAACACTTGCATATTTATTTGAAAAACATACAGTTGTTAAAGGTGGGGTGCGTCGTTTGCGGTGTTCCTAAAAAGTTGAAAGTAAATATTCTCCCTATTCAGTATGTGCTAACAATTCCTAATTGAGTTCAAAGAGCCCTTATGCTTTGTTTTCCACTACGCCCCTCTTTTATCTTACTTTTTGCAAAATGCGGAACACATTAGGTAGGAGGAATGGGGGCTGGTCGGAGTGCTAGAGAGTGACGTCATGCTCTTCCCCCCGGGTTTTGTATTTGTTTTTATTTGTCAGTGTTGCATGAAAATGGTGAAAGTGAGAAGAGCCCTTCTTTAAGTACAGTCCAGATTGAAACGTTAGAAATATACGCACTTGCACACGCATAATGAACGAGCTGACAGTCTGCAATGATGACACAAGCCAGGAGATGGTGTCCGCGAGAAAAATATGTTCAAAACTCAGCTCCTTTAAACATATGGATGGCTAATGATACGAGAAAATTGATCCATATCTCAATGGTCGGCCATACTGCTTTTAAAATCTCGATTATACGGCCGTTTGAAAAATACTATTTAATCGTTAAAATTCCAGTTACAATTTGAAGGAAAAATACTACAAATTAACATGTTAGATAATATCAAATATTATTATTCGTAACAGTTGTATTTTTCACGTTTTACATATAATTTTACATTTACCTTTCTTGTGTTTCCTTTATTTTGTCTAAAAAATGCCCGGTGAAATAAGTTGGAAAAAATATTTTGTAATATTTTGTATCAAAAAAAGAAGATGAAATCTGTGATTTACTTCATCTAAAAGTCCATGTTGAAAGTTTTGTTAAATCTTTGAGGAGAAAATATAACAAGAAAACAAATTGTATCAGAAATCATAATTGTTATTATTAGTAGTATTTAACTAGTTTTAGTCCAATTTTTCATTATTTCTATCCAACTTTTTTTTTTTTTTTTTACAATATAGCTTTAAAAAATATTGGTATGAATTATATACTTTTTTGTAATATACTATGTGGAATAGATAAATAAGATTTGTGATTTATTGCATGTAATAGTCCACGTTAAAGATACTGTTAAAACATCAGGCATAAATGTAAAATACATGATGATGATGACAAAATATTAAATGCTCTAAAAGTATTATTATAATTATTATTAGTAGTAGTATCTTCCTTATTTGACATGTTTTTTAACACAAAAAAGTCCTGTGAAATAAATTGAAAAAAAGGTTATATATTATGTTATTGAAATAATTGTGTCAAATAAATTAATACAATTTGTAACTTAATCTAATTCTTTTAGTTAGAGCTATGAGCAAAATGTTACACGCCCTGTGTAAAAATTGTACTTTATATAACTAAATGATTAAGATAAATAAATCCATGTTTTATTTGTTATTATTACATTTGTAACTTAATATTTCTATCTTTGATCGGTGGAGCAAAGTATAATAAAAAAATATACAAATCATTAAATAAATTGACATTTTATTATTTAAAATGTGATTTTAGATGGCTTTTTTTAAATGGCCTGGCGCAGTTCAAAATAAGAATAAAATACATCAAAAAATACAATAAAAATACAAAATAACACAATAAAAAGAGCAAACATTTATGACATAACAACAATCTTACTTGAAAAGAGTATCAGTTGTAATACTGAATTTGTTTTCTGTAAAAAAGAAAATTCTGGAATATTTGAGTTAGGATGGGAAATAATAAGGGAGGGGGCTTTGGAGGTGTTACAACCCCTCAAAATGTCAGCTTTGATGGCCCCTATAGGCCGTTTGACACGCATTTACCGCTAGACGCATAAACGGGGGCCGATCCTCAACGTCAGTTTGCATGTTGCCCCCCTGAATCCCCCATCCTCATTCTCACCACCTCCAGAGTGAAAATAAACACTGGCCCTCTTTGCTGTTATTGATATTCAAATGGTAATAGGCCGGCCGAGGAGGGTAATCCGAGTCAAGGTAACGCGGATGGGAAAGGGGGACGGGGGGCAATAGCTTAAAAAAACATTATGTCACTGAGGAATGCGTGCAGAGCTCAACATTGGAGAGGCTGAGGCTAGATTTGGAGAAAGGCTGTTTTGTTGCAGGAGATCTGGCTCCCTGGCAGGCTGATTGAAGGGCTCTATTACCCCAAAAAGCCCCCACCCTCGGCCCTCCTCCCTGGCCTGGCCCAAGGCTGCTTTATGGCTCCGTTTGACTTGCACTCCCCGGGTGTAAACGTTGCGACGGGATCCTTTTGTGCGCAAGTTTACTCTCTTCCTGAGGAAACACTCGTGCCTTGTTGACACGGCAACCCCTTGCCATATGGCTTGGACAGCTTCACAAGAAAATGGTAGACGATATCAGGACCCCCGACAAAGGAAAACGTATATCTGTATCGTGGCGGGGAATACATTTCACACATAGGCCTTCAGTATCTCTGCGTCTGAATAAAGCCAACCCTCAATATCTGTTTTATGGCTGCATTACAACAGAAAAAAGGGTCGATTTGTACAATCAATTCTGATTTTTGTTTTATTTTTGTTGCCCTCCATCCCCAAAAAATAACCACAATCTCAGTCATCAAAACTCTTCATTTTGTTGAAACCAAGAACATTTAATTAAATGGATCCAAATGAGAAATCGGTCCATTTCGGACCCCATTTAACTTACTTTTGAAAATGTTGATGATGCAGTGTATTATAAATTAAAACACCCACATACCCAAACAAAGCCGTTGTAAATACTGTTAATTTTGTCCAGAATATGCAAAAATATTAACTTGTTTATTTAAAAATAAAATAAATTAAATTTCAAAAAAAGGTTGGATTAATTCAAGTACATAATCGGTCAATTTTTGACCTTATTATGACTTGTATTAAAGTGATTTTTAATTTTTAAGTGATGCTGCACATTAAAAATTGTCACTAGTTAATTCTGCTCCTTTTTAAAAAAGTTGAAAAAAATTTTTTTTTGTGTAAAACCACCTAATTTCATTTTTTCGAAAAAAAAAAACACCAAAACATTTGACTTTTTTCCCATCCATCCAACCATCCATTATCTTTCGCTTATCCGGGGTCAGGTCGCAGCAGCCTTAAAAGGGAAGCCCAGTTGTCCCTATCCCCAGCCACCTCCTCCAGCTCATCTGACGGGATCCCGAGGCGTTCCCAAGCCAGCCGAAATACATAGTCTCTCCAGCGTGTCCTGGGTAGCCCTCGAGGCCTCCTGCCGGTGGGACATGCCTGGAACACCTCCCAAGGGAGGCGTCCAGGAGGCATCTTATCAGATGCCAGAACCACCTCAACTGGCTCCTCTCAATGCGGAGGAGCAGTGGCTCTACAGAGTCCCTCCCGGATGACTGAGCTTCTCACTTTATCTCCCAGACACCCTGCGGAGGAAACTCATTTCAGCCACTTTTATCAGGAATCGTGTTCTTTCGGGCATAACCCAAAGTTCATGACCATAGGTGAGGGTAGGAACGAGCCCAACTCAGAGTCCTCCGGCTCTGCTTCCCCAGAGGAAGACGTGTCGGTGGGGTTGAGGAGGTCTTCGAAGTACTCCGCCCACCAATTTGCAACGTCCTGGGTCGAGCAGCAGCGCCCCATCGCCACTATACACAGTGTCGATGGCACACCGCTAACCCCGTGTTAAACATTAAAACACCTATAAAAAAACTCATTAGAAATTCATTAGATAATATTAAATAAATGTTTGATTAATAAAATCAATCCAACTTTTTTGACCCCATTTTGACTCATATTTGACCCAAACGATAAAGAAGCCGCGTATTATAAATTAACAGGCGCACTCGTCGCAAGTTAATTCCGCTCCCGTTTCCACAGCTCGAGGTTTTAGCTCTCGTCGCGCTCCTGCGATCTAAAAGCCCCCCCCCCTCATATAAACAGACATAGGAGTTTAAAAGTCTCCCAGAAAACTTTCATGACATCACAGACGGAAACATTTTTCAGTGTATGAGTCATTTCCACTGCGGTTAGATATTCAGTGGCGTTTCTTTTCCTCTATCCAAAACGTTTGCACGTACTTGTTTCTGGCTGTGATGCATCCCCCATTGAAAAGCTCAACAAGCAAAATCACTTCTAATCTCAAATCAGTTCTTTATCTGGTTTTTAAAGGGACAATGTGTATTGTTTAGCGCCTCTCAGTGTAAAAAAAAAAGCAAACTTCATTCATTCAAAAACACTTTGTTCATCTAATTAATTGAGCAAAAGTATGTGATCTATGATATGTGTGCATTTTTAAATACTAAGCTGAGGCCTTTTCATTTATTTTACATAACATGAGGCTCACCTTGAGTGAGCCGACAAAATTGTCTGCCATTTTGTTGCTGTTGAGGTATCCAAAAACCTAAAAAAGCCTACCCCAAAACACAAAAACCCTGGCGAAAGGCTGGGCAGATAACTGAGAAGAAAAGAAGTGCGGTTGGGTCACTTTGAGTCACCGTAGTTTTACATCCCCCCTAAGCTCGTTACCACCCTATTTGGTTGCACGACACAATACTGCAACATCTGAATTATGGTTTCAAAACGAGGTACAAGCAGTTTTTTTTTTTTTTTTTGTAAAAATGTCCAAAAATATTGCAAACATGGATACTGACAGTTTTACCTTCAATGCTGATGGAGCTGGGCAGGGAGAAGTGCGCTGTCTGCATAGCTCCGCCCAACTCTACTGCATACCCAATCAATTTGCTCAGTATGTTTGCCTGGCGTTTATGGATGTTTAAATTTTTTTTCTGTGGGTTTTCATTACAAAGTGTCTCAACAGTGAACCTTAATTGTTTAATGAGCTTTCATGTAAAGTTTTCTTTAGTGACGTACAGCCAAAATGATGTCTGTTGGTGCGTGATCTCGACTAATCTTTAGTGGAGAGTATGTTCTATATATACTGGACCAAATAGTTCATGCTAATATGCACTAGATACGACTCTGCATATATGAGATTTTAAATAAAATTTGCATATGTATAACTTTATCTCAGAGCCGTATGTACTCATGAAAAAAGCCATATCTGACTCGCGAGTCACAGGTAAACGAGCCATATATGGCTCGCGAGCCATAGGTTCCAGACCCCTGGACTGAGATCTTGATACACACTTATAAGAACATATTTGATATTACTGTATCATATTGTTGTTATTGTGTTATTACTATGTTATTAACACTAAATCGGGAAATACAACGTTTTCTGCGCAGTTTTCCACAGATTCGCTTGCGAATGATTTTTTTTAGAATGAGCGAAGCAGAAAAACGAATGCAGTCATGCTAACTTTCCATGCCGCTCACTTTAAGACACTATACAGTCGCCCTAACGTTACTTTGTAGCCGTTCTGGCTAATTGCATTTGTCAAACCACTCTCTACTTGGTATTCTACCCGGTCGTCTCCAGAGGTGCATTCATCCCTCTTTGTGTACCACCTGCTTGCCTGAACATTAATTCTGCAGCCCAATACATTTTGCTGACCTTCTCATCTGATAAAGAAAGCAGGCCTCGTTACTCATCGCTAGCCTCGGAGTGAGCTAATTTGAGCTAATGCTAAGCGAGGTCGCTTGTATCGACAATAAAAAAACGTTTTCAGCTTGTCACTGGAATTTTTTTGCAGGTTACGTTGCGGCGTAAGAGAACTAAATGAGTTTTTGGCTAATAACTACCACTTTTGCATGCAGGCAGATCATGTTTCAAGTGGAACCCTTGCTAGTTTTTGGCTTGAACTGTTTCAAATCGCTGAGGTATCGGCGCAATGTTTACACTGCAGTACAGACGGAAATCCAGACAAGTATGTGTTGGGTTTACTCTGCAGTCTGCGTGTTTGTGTTTGTGTGCATAGTGCGCAGCCAGCGTTTCTTTTTCACAACCAGGTCCAGTTTTGACATTTAATTCCTGCTCACTTTGACTGTACTATTCATATATTACTAATATGTTACTGTGGTTTTACGTTCTTATTAATACTATAAGAGATAATTGCCAAATTGGTGTAGTTGTCCCCCCAAAAATGGCCACTCCATTTAATTTGTTTTATGTTGGTAATGTGTTATTGCTTTGCTATTAAGACAAGGAAAATGGCTTAATTTTTAAATATCTTGCTCACTTTAATTGTATCGTTATGAACAATACCAATTTAATATCAGTGTTCACGGTTCACTTAACCACTAAGGTCTTAGGGGCATTACTTCCTGTGATGTGTCTTGGGCAAGTACAGCCTGGCATCGGCTGTTTTTTTTCGGTAGCAGTTTTCTCCCCTACATGAAAGAGAAACTGACATGGTTACCAGTAGAAGGAGAAGCCTTGTGATGTGACTCAGATACAGGGCCTTCATGAAATGAAATGAAATGATCTGCATTTATATAGCGCTTTTCAAGTCAATGACTTCCCAAAGCGCTTTACATTGTGCTTCACATTTCCCAATAGCGGCCGTGATCTGTGCAGCCATGTAAGGCGCTAACCTGCTTGTTGGGGGTATTGGGGGTTCAGTGTCTTACCCAAGGACACTTCGGCATGTAACACGGACAAGCTGGGATTCGAACTGGGATCTCTTAATCCTAAAACGATCGCTCTACCTCCTGAGCTACTGCCGCCCTTCATCATCTAGTTGCTGTTGTTTTTCGGTGTAAAGTGTCATCCCCTCTTCAGAGATGAGCTACACTTCAGCATTGACGCATACTGATAAAAGACCATTTTATTCTGAAATAATGAGTATCACATTTTGCAATACGCATTGCATCACTCGTGGCTTTCGTACGTCTTAAAGGGAAAAATGCTGAATCGGCATAGTCAATTTGATTTTATTTTTATTAACATACTGTATTACTAATGTGTTTCTACATTGTTACATTATAACTAAACCTAGAAGGGAAAACCGCTAAATTAGCGCAATGGTCCACAAAAAAGTGTCAATTTGTTGTCATTGGTATGTTACTAACATGTTAATAACAATGTAATACAATTCTAGTAAATCCTAAAGGTAAAACCGCTAAATCTGTGTCATCAGCAAATGACCAGTCACTTTGATTTTATTCTCATTGGTATGATACTATTGTGTTGCAGCATTGATAGCACATTGTTACTTGAAGGGAAAACTGCTCGATTGTCCTGTTGGTGCACCAACAAATGTCAGTCAATTTGATTTTAAAGTTATTATTGTTATTAAGACTAGATGCAATA
The DNA here is from genome assembly GCF_059441175.1 of Urocampus carinirostris. Taxonomy (NCBI): domain Eukaryota; kingdom Metazoa; phylum Chordata; class Actinopteri; order Syngnathiformes; family Syngnathidae; genus Urocampus; species Urocampus carinirostris. The sequence continues at coordinate 9,831,355 of NC_142350.1, read as the reverse complement.
ACGGCTGGGTCAGTGTAATGGTCTACAAATAAATGACCTGTTAGTTCTTGTTGTTTTTTATATTGTTATTACTAGCGTGCTTCTACATTATTATTACATTGTTATCAAGACTAGAAGGAAAAACGGCTAAATTGATACAGTCGCCCACATAGAATGGCCAGTTAGTCCTGGCTCACTTTGATTTCTTTACTGCGATGTTACTGTTGTGTTTTACTTTAATATTACATTGTAATCAGTAAGTGTAAACTTTTTTTGTTGCTAAGAATGTATTTTTGCCCAAGCGCTCAATAAACACTCTCTACTATATTTTTCGGGCTATGCCATATGGTTTTAATTCCTATGTTATTAATGTGTTACTGCATTGTAATGGCATCATTAGTAAGACGAAAATCAAAAATCCCCAGCAGCAACACAAATGTATGTCTATGTTGATGCTTTCTTACCGCAATGAGACAAAAAAATATACCATGTTACAATAGTTGAGTTGTATAAAGCTCTTTCTTTTAAAATTTCCCCAAATTTCCGTCGAACGGGTGTTTCAGGTCGCCGGATGAGTTTATTTACTTATGTGCGAAGCAGAGGGGATTCATTATTCAATAACTTGCATTAAATGCGGAGTGTGGAGTGAGACCAAACGAGCCGGCGGCGTCTCTTTCTGGATGCTGATAAGCTTTTTGATGGCTTTTTTGGGGGGGGGGGGAACGCATTTCTTGCAAAAAGTAATAAATATATAAAGTAGAAGCGAGGAGATGTGACAACTCCGAGGAGGGTGCATTCAAAGTGTCAAACACTGTAGGAATTTCTTGAAAGCAAGAGTTAGTTCTGTCAATCTCAAAAGCAGGAGCATGCGTTCCTGGCGCCGCGGGGCGGAATGAACGCTAATATCGTTGACACTTTCATTCGACAAAGGTGAACTTTAACCTCGCTAACGCCAAGGGAAATGCTCCCACGGACATTCTTGGGATTCCTGTCCGGCATTATCCCGCGAGAATGGAAACGGGGAGCTTATATTTTCCATGTTGTCTCCGGCATTGACGTGAGCTGACAAACAAGATATTAATAACACGACTGGAATACGTATAAGTACACGGTCAGATCATCTCTTTTTATTGTTTTTGTAAATGCCGAGGTCCTGCTCATCTCTGTAGAGCGGGATGAAGTTTTACACGGAAAAACAACGGCGACCACATGATGGAGGTGCTGTATCTGTGTATGATCATGTGACTTCTGCTAATGGTAACCATGGAAACCAGTATTATCTATCTCATGTAGGCAGCTGACCGCTACCCCAAAATAACAGCCTGACGAGGGGTGGATGCCGGCATGCTGTACTTGCCCAAGACACACCACAAGAAGGGGTGCCCATACGACCCTAGCGGTTAAAGGATCCGTGAACAGTGAAAGTAATCTGGTATAAAAAGTAGTGAAAGTAATTATGTCAGGGGTCGCGAAACTTTTTGAAGCTGAGGGCTACTCTTTGTTACAGAATACCTTGAAGTGCTTACAGTTTGAAACCCATTCCTGAAATAACAACTTATGTTAGTAAAATGCTGTTATTGTGGTACTACCAGGTTAAACTTATTAAAAGTAAAATAGGCCAGTTCGAAATCAGATTTCTTCGAAAATAGCAATGACACATCACTTGATGAGCTTTTTTCAGAACACCTCAGCAAGACAAAAATAAGGGCAGAATCTTGATAAACTACCATTTTCTTCCAGTTTTTATTGGCCCAATTTGATCCTATAAACTACTTAATATCCTAAAATGGCCTTGAACCCTATGTTGGAAACAATAGTATATTAACAGTAATATGTATTTTAATAGTAATAATAATGATTTTATTTTTTTCAAATGACTTTTTCCCCTTGAGGTTTTCAATTTGTTGGTAATCTGCAGCAAGACATTTACTATTCTGACCATAAAAATGCTGAAACAGAGTATTTTTGTGAAATTATCTTTTTATTTCACTCCGTCACGACACGTTTGACAAAATATCGTGGACGCTTTTCTAAAAACGTATCTTTTCTATTTCAGTGGTTATTTATTTCGTGAATAGAATGTTTGAAACAAAAATACAAAAAAGCCATAAATCGAGATACGTATTTTTGAAATAACCGCAAAGATATATGAAAATATTTGCCATTGCATTGATTTAATAATCAGAAGCAAAAAAAATGCCCCAAAACAGAGGTGTTTCTTTTTTAAATGGCAGCGGCGATATGAAAAAAGTTATATTCAAAATTAAGTTGATCTGCTGGACCTGTCACGGTCGCCATGGCGCCCAATTGGCCCCGCCAGCTGCGACTCATTGACAGATTTGCTTTCCGTCTATTTAAACTCGGTGCTCTCATTCTTTCTTTGTCAGTCCGTCAACGAACCTCTGCCCCGCAAGACGTGGGTTTTGACTTGGTCCTGTTTCCTGTTGGCATTTCTTGTCGGGTATTGTTCCAGTTTATTTTTGTCCTGTTTAATATCGGTTTCCAGTTTAATTCCCGTCTATTTTTGTCCTGTTTATTATTCTCTCCAGTTTTCGTTCCAGTCTAGTTTGTCCTGTTTTATTTCGATATCCTGTTTCATTATCATTCCTGTTTGTCCTGTCCTGTCCGGTATCGACCCCATCTGTCCGATATCTACTCTGGCAATTGGTATCGATCTCGTCTGCCTCTGGTTTCCTATCATTTCACGCCAGACTGCTGCCTAGCGTGCATGGCTCCTCATTTCCCGTAAAATATAAGGCTTGTGTGAGAAACGTCATGCGTTTGGGTCCTGATCCAATTCTGGGTCTTGACAGGCCATCGTTTTTTTTTTGCCCTTTTAAAGAGTCCTAAAAATCTTAAAGATAAGGAATCTAAAGATTCCTTATAGCAACTGTGTTGTTCTGAAATCTCTGTGACCGTGTTTAGATTTCTGTAAGAAAAAAATAGACTGAACTTACTATTTTACTGAAATCATATGTAAAGATACTCCAAATATGGCCACACACACCCGCTGCTGTTATTTCCGAGTCCTGCCAACATTATAGCTCTCCTGTTAATGATTGCCCATTTAACGTTGGCCAACGCGACCTTATCAAGGCCGCATGTGTCACAGCGTCGCTCCTTATCAGTGTGTTATTGCACAGCGGATTTGTTCGTAACTAAACGTATTGGCGCGGGAAATCTAGCAAAGGTCGTATATCGCAGCTGCAGGAAGACAGACGGCCACCCAGATGTGTTTACGTCTTGCTCCTCTCAGTAGAAGCCGTATGTACTCATGAAAAAAGCCATATCTGACTGATTAAACTTCTGACGTTGAATAAACGTTGTAATGTTTTTAAGGGGATATACTATATTGATTGAAATTTTAATCATGTTTTGGTCAGCTATGTTCGAGACCCCTGCTAATTTATGTATGATAACATTACAAAACATGTTGAACTCAATGAACTTTATATGAAATGTCATTTTTGATTGTAGGTCATAAGCTACATGGAAATGAATGACCTCAGTTAATTAGGATTTGGCCAACTTTTTTGATCTAGCCAATAGCATTAGCTGATAGCTCCATAGCAGCTTTGCCTAGTCTGCTAGTATTGATGTTTCACTATTTTATTCTGCTGTTCACTGTGGCCATGTTTGCTTATGCAGCTTCGAGTATTAACGACTACCTTTGCTGATATGGCCTCTAGCTTCGGCAATGTTAGAGCCAGCAATAGCCGATAGGTCCACAGACGCCCTGGATTGCAATAGCATCAAAATTTACCTATGTTTCTGTGAGTATTAACAACAAGCTTGGCCAATGTCCCTGTATGAGTTCCTTGCTGCTCTACAGATGCTGCCACTAGCATTAGTAGCTAAAACTACAAACTTAGACTAGCATTAGCAGCCAGTTCTGCCTACATTGCTGCTAGCATTCAAGGGACGCTTATTTGGGGGGAACCTGCTGGCTATATAAGCTACAAGCTTTGTAGACTTTGTAGCCATTAGTTACTTGCAGGCTCTGCTGATGCAGCCATTTGAATTAGTGGCCAGCTTTACCCATGATGGTGCTAGCATTCATGGCTAGCTTCTTTGAGTTGTTTGCTGGCTACATTAGAGACTAGCTTTGCTGACTTTGCCACTACCATTACTTGCTTACTTAGCTGGTGTAGCCCCTAGCATTACTTGCAAGCTCCGCCTATGCCCTCACCAGCATTATCAGTTGGCTCCACCGATGCTCTGGATAGCTTTAGCTGAAAGCTTTGCCTACACGGCTGCTAGCAATTACAGGTAGCTTTGCTAAAGCAGACACTAGCATGTGTTTAAATGATTGTTTTAAAAACTACCGGGAAAACAATTGTGTGAAAACTTTGACAATCTCCAGTAGCTCACCCTTCATCATCTCCACTCCCACCTTGAACCAAGTTTGATGGACTTTGGCGGGCAACAATTACATAACAAATCAAAAGTGCGTCACGTTTTGAAATGGTCACACACTGACCCGACAGAAGAAAATCGGCGGCAGCAATTTAGCACTCGGCTGCTTCGGCTGTCAGGGTCATTGTATCTGTCACGCACGTCCATGACCGCACCGACCCCTCCTTGCCTTTGGGGGCCGCGTGAACTGGCCGGGCTTCAACAATAGAGCACAAAATTGACACCGCGGGGTCGAGGAGGCAGACAAGGGGGAGATTGTGCGAAGGAGAAATGAACGAGGTGACAAAATGAAGTGAGGCCACAGAGTGTTGCACTCACAAAAGCGCCGAGCGTCAGAGCGCTTGGACAAAAGTGCGTTTTGGGGCTTTGACCCTAATGTAAACAGTTGAGCACGGGCCAATAGGACCTTTTTTTCCAGCACTAGCCAAAAGACCTCTAGGATAGGTTCCACTTTCGAGGAGAACCAAACAGGCGGGCCCGGAGTGGGCATATAAATATATGATGTACTGTGTATGTACACACGTGTGCTACTTTGTTTGTTTAAAGCCGCAGCGTAGCGTTGGCTGACAGCTGCTGCTGCCAATGTGGTCAGCGCTGACCACCGTTTGTTTCCAGAGCTTTTTTGCCAGGATTTTTGCGTGTCTCCGACTGGATTTGTGAAAATTTTCCTTGAACTGGAGAGGAGCGCGTTATATGTGGAAACTCGATGACTACGTTTAAAACATATACTTGTGTGAATAAACGTGAATGCATATTATTTATACAATAATCATCACTTATTATTGTGATGATTATCACGATTGACCAGAACCCCCCGCGACATACAAAAATCTGAAAAATAGCCCCTCTCCCATTTTTAACATGCTTTAATCCTGCCCCTGCTCGCGGAAATAGTTAAAAGTTAGTGTTCATCTTAGCTTTAAAAAACGGGGGAAAAGAGCCACCACGCATGATACAAATTAGCTCCCTCGGGTCCCACTCACGGCAACATTCGACCAGAAATAATGGATCGCGGCCGCACAAGTGGTGTTTATTTTCGGCTTAAAGAATGGAGGAAAAAAGGCCATCACGCATGACACAAATTTGCTATCTCGGCCGCAGCTCTCACCAATGGTCGACTAGTGTTAATAGATCACGACCAAAACAGTGCAGTTCATTGTACGTGGGCCACAATGGCACTCTCTCGGTCCCTGATCTTAGCAGATGATGGATCGCAGCCATTACTGTTTTTTTATCTCTTCAGGCAGGGCCAGAATGGCTCACCTCCTTACAGAAGGGTTTTATATGTGACTGGGAAGCAAACCTATGTGCACTTCATTAGGCCCGACACTAGCGAACTCTGCCAATCCCCGCTTGTAGCAATATGCCATCAAGGATAATAGATAGTGGCTTCCTGAGTTGATTTTAGCCGAAAAAACTGACAGCAAAAAAGAAAAAAAACACCAAGGCCTTTTGTTTTATTTTGCTATGAAACTTGCATATATAAATTATGTTTGTATTTTATGTTAAAGTTATTGTTTTATTTATGAATATTTTTTGTCCTTTTTTATCAATTGTGGAAAGTATTGATATCTCTGTGCCACAGTTTGAAGCTAGATTTAAATGCACAAACCGGAATTTTGACCTTAACCCTGAAAAAATGCTGAATTAGATAGATAGATAGATAGTTTATTCATCCCTATAGGGAAATTCACACTTCCAGCAGTATCTTTTGTTGTTTATTAGAATGCCCTTGGGGTGCTGTGTTGTAGCAGCAGCGGAGTGGATGACGTCACACGCTAGTCCTCAAGTTCGATGTCCCTGCAGCCGATGGAAATCTTTGTGCCCAGGGTTACACCACCTTGTGTTCACGTAGATAGCGAGTCCACCTCATCTCTGCTTCCCGCAGGCTTTTGTGTCTCTAACAGCGCTGAAGCCGGTTAGCTACGGGTAGCTCCATGTTAGCGTCCGGGATGCTAGACGTGAGCCACGTATCCGTAAAACAGCAAACTGCACTCCCTGTACGCTTTGATGTTTTTCACCAGAACAGCCAGTTTGTCGGTCTTATTTGGTAGAGAGTTCACATTTACCCTTATTATGGACGTTACCAAAGCCTTATAACGCCGCTAGCCGCTTCGCTAGCTCCGGCTCTGCATCCACGATAGGCCCCCTCATCACGCCAGCACGAGAATTCTTCAGGGCACAGAGTTGATTCCTCTAATAAACGCATTTTTGTGCGTTAAAACCTATAACGATAGAATAGAAAGTAATCCAAAGTGTAGTTGTCAAACAGGACGAAAAACACCAAAGATAAAAGCAGACACTTAAAACAATAAATCACAAAAAGTGCGAAATAACACGGAGCTGCTGGAAAGGCTGCCGCCAGCGGCGGTGCCGCTTTTTGGAATTAGGAAAGTATCTGCATCATCTTTAAGCGCCACTCATGTATCATTGCCTGATTTTCCTCTGAGCGTTTCCTGTTGGGATTAGGAAAGAGGGTTTTAGTGTACTTTCCCACAGAACGGATCTGAAGGTTTTTGTACTCTTAGTTGTGACTAAAGAAAAGCAAGTCATAAAATACAGTTATTTACAGCGAGGATTTTCAAGCACTTCAAAGATTTCCTTGGTTTAATCACCTCTCGTTTTTAATAATAATCGCCATTGTCGATTGGTTACGGTCATATTTTCAAGGAAGGGTAACTATTTTAGTCCCTTCTTCATATAGTTCGGGTGGGTGAACCGGTCCCAGAGAAAAATTAGCTTAAAGAAAACCGGAGTGTGTACTTTGGCCTCATTGTTTGCCATTTTAAAGGATGTCCGCTGAGCAAGGAAATGAAGGGTGTGGAAGGGACGCCGTGACCAGACAGCCGGAGTGTGGAATGGCCCGGCAGAGGCCACATCAAGACCCTGAGACATGTTGAAGCTCTCTCATATTAATTAGATATGCATGTTGCGACAATTTTTCGGGATCCGTTTTGTCAGGATCACAAACGAGGATAATAACTCCACGTTCTCGCCGAGCTGGCGGCTTCCAAGAGAGAAAGGAATTGGAAAATGTGAAGCCCTCTAACTAATTCCCCCAACCACCCCACCCCTGCAAACACAATCCCTTTTGCCTTAGTAACCTGACGGCTTTTCCCAGTGCCAAGCCCTTTCGTTGGGCCATCACTCAGTGCTCCGGAAAATCCGAATCTCTTCAGTCGGGGATCAAAGCTCGGGGCTCAGCCCGGCCACCGTGCAAGAAGTCACATTCTTCGGCTGATCTGCAGGGACCTGCCATGCAGCTTGACAGTGGAAGAACGTTGCGAATGTTTGTCCAGAAGAAAAGCTGACTATCTATGCACTTCCCCCGCCCCGTTGGGTTTCAACTGTAACCGTTAAAATCCAATAGAAAAAGCAGCAATGTGGAGTTGATGGATGGATGAATGTGTGGGATTATCTCGAATAGGCTCACTCCCAATGAACTGAACTCACCTTGACCTCTCGGGCATAAGAGGAAATGGAATGCGGAAAAGAAGTGAAGCGACAGGAATTGGCAAAGCGGAATGTTTGGGGAGGAGGGGGAATGTAGACTACAGTTTCAGAATACCACCAGCTAGATAGAAAGAGAGAAGAAACATACAAAATCGTATTAAAGACGCCAACAAAAGTAGCTTTAACTTTTCCTAAGTTTTACATTTTGTTGTTACCAAAAATTTGACATGAAATAGATGCAAGCCAGCTATGTCTTTCAGATTAGGCCAAGGGCAGCTGATGATTTTTGAGGCTGTGTCAATGACTCTCTAAGGTTCTCCTGTCTTTTGCAGTGCTTCCAGCGTACCACACAGTCATGATGACTGCTAGCACAAAAGAGAGGACAAAGGCCGTATCTTAGCTAGAAAGAGAAAACAAACATTCCAAACCATATTAAAGTCCCCAACAAAAGTAATCTTAAGTTTTTCAAAGTTTTTTCAGTTGATACCAGCAATATCCTGAAAATACACTACGGTAACGCAAGCCAGCAATGTCTTCCAGACTGGGCAGACAGCAGCAAATGAGTTTCTAAGTCGTTTTGATGACTCTCTGCACTCAGCGTACCACAACGTGATGCAAGAAGGGTGAACAAACATTCCAAACTGTATATAAAACCCCATCAAAGTAACTTTCAGAGGTTTCCCCTGTTCTTGTTCATGCCAAAACTGGACACCGTGCCCTTTTCCCTCCCCTTTCATAGCTCATTGTTTCCATCAAGAAAAACTTAGAAATGTCAGCAGAAGATAAAATAAAAATCAGGTATTCTCCTGCCGTCGTCTCCAAAGAACAAATTTACGTAGAACGTCAGGAAATGAATTTAAAAAATGTAGGAATGTTTTGGTAAACTACTTTAAATGAAGTATGAAAAAGGCACATTTTGACAAGTGTAACTTTAAAGTTTTGGCCGTAATTTGTTTTCTGCTTGTTTTGAAAGATCTATTAGCTATAAAGCAATCTACTTCCTTTATCGATTGTTCCCGTCGTTTTTTTAAAGACGAGTGTGACTGATGAAGGATATATCTCATTAACTGCTCGTAGATGTTTCCACTACTTAAAACCTTATTTATCTCTAATAGATCGAAACACGTTTGCTCACTTGGCTCCCAGTGTTCCGAATCGTATTTTTTTTCTCTATTAACTGCGCAGTTCTGCATCTCCAAATAGATCTGGATAAAGCAATCTATTTACCAACTGTGTGACTCACGGAGAGAAGGCGAAGCCACACAGGAGAAGAGGAACACGGGAAGACGTAGCGAAAAAAATGGCCAGGCAAAACGAAGCCAATCCGATGCATTGAATTCCGCATTCCGCACCCACAGCGGTTGACTGGTAAACTACTCAGTTTGATTTAAAAAAAAACATATAGAGAAGCAAAGACAGCCTTATTTTGCACACCATTAGTGACGTTGCTCATCCTTCAATGGGGCCTCTTGAAAAAAAACAACCTTTCAGTAAAGTACCGAGAATTTACTGTCTGAGGGTTTCGAGGAAATAATTGAGCAGCAAAAATATTACAAACTCGACCTGCCTCGACTAATGTCTGTAAATGACTTGTTTCATTTTATGCGAGATGGGTATCAAGAGGATGGGTCGATGAATCTCAATTAGAAAAGTCGCGCTATCAGCATTGTTTACTAGCTAGCTGAAATAGATGTTAGACTGTGACCTTATGGTTTATGAATAAGAACTCATATGAAGTTTTTTTTGCATCAAAGCACGCTTGTAATACGAAGTAGCTCTTATCATTTATTACTCAAATAAGTCACGGTGACTAAATCAAAAATCAAATTATAGTTTCATCAGCACAGTGATAAAGAAAAACTATTTGAAGGCATTTTTGTTGCCCAGGTTGTATCAAATTAAAGCAGGCTTGTAATAAGTAAGTAGGTCGCATCATTTATTTGTCCAAGACGTTGTGGGGGCTAAATCAAAAATAAACTGGCAGTTTTATCAGCACACTGTAACTATTATTCTGCATCAAGCTAAAAAAAGACTGTTACTGACCAATAGAAAGGGAGATTGGTAGAAATGAATGGTTAATGTTTGATGTCCCTAAGAAATTTCCAGCGATGACTGTTTGAAGCCAGAGGCTTTTAGGACACTGGTCCTCTAAATAACTTTGCATATTTTTTCCGTCAATCATTTTAACCCATTATCATGACTTGTATCATGATAACAATTATTTGTTAGACCATTTAGAAATGATCACTTGAATTGAATCAAGATGAACATTTGACAGTTTTTGTTTTTCTTGCTCTCTAATGGTCTGCATTTATATAGCGCTTTTTCAAGTCAATTACCTCCCAAAGCGCTTTACAATGTGCTTCACAGTGATCCATTCACACACACACACTCACACACCAATAGCGTCCATGCAGCCATGCAAGGCGCCGACCTGCTTATTGGGGGCATTCAGTGTCTTAGCCAAGGACACTTCGACATATAACCTGGAGGAGCCGGGAATCGAACCTGCGACCTCTTGATTCCAAGACGAGCGCTCTATCTCCTTAGCTAATGCTGCTCTCTAGCTACCATAACATGTGTAAAACCTGAGCAATAACACAAGGAAGTGTTTTCTCTTTGATGTTTTTTTAAATGTTTGGTTTGTACCATGTTGACTGTTTTCTCCACATTGTCTTCCCTTGAGGTGATTTAAAATAATACCAAACTAAGTTTATAGCAAGTTGACTGTTTTCCCCACAATATTACTCCATGATGATTCTAAATCATTGCAATTTGACGGGTTTCTTCACAACATTCCTTCCTTTGATGTTTTCAAATCATACAGAGATAAGTTATTACCAAGTTCAGTGTTTTCGCAACATAAGTAAAATCTCGGGGAACCTTGAGCAGGTGTAGACAGGCGTGCGATGATTGAATATGTTCGATCTTTTGGTCTGACCTTTCGGTGACTTTAAGTCTCCAGAAAGACTGAGATGTCAGTGAGACTGATTGTACTCTAGATCAGGGACCACATATCAAGACCTGGAGCCATATATCGCAAAAATATCTCTCTCATTGGTACAGACTATGAGAAATCTTATTGAAAAACTTTGTGTTCCCCAGATGTTCCCACTGCAGAGATCACAACCTGAACTTTTGTTTACCTAAGTGTAGCAATTAGATGCACGTTATAGAAATCGTTGTTTTTGTGTCAGTTGCCTGTTCAGTTAAATCATACGGTACATGAGGCAGAAGATCGGAGAAGCACAAGCAGGTCTATCTTCTGGGAGGTCAGCGAGCGTTCCCTCTGAGCCTCATTAGGAGCTGTATTTGTGAGAGGGAGGAGGAATCCGAGGCAGGTGGGGTTAGTACAGGATGGGAAGGTTTGTGGTTGAGGAACAACCGGAAAAACGAAACTTGTTTTTTTAGAAAAACGATGAGCAGCCGTTGCAGTCTTGTGGACCGGAAAAGTCTTACCAGTCGCGTGGGACAAGGCGAGAGAGGACAAAAGGCAAAAAATAGACCTGGGAGAAGTTTCCACTTTGCTTGTTACATGCTTGACATTTTCTGAAATGTTAAGGAAAGTCCACTTTGTAAGGCTCCAGTCAGGTTTACGGTCAGTGCTATAATTTTCTCCGTTGTGAGCTCATCATCTTTAATCATTTCCTCAATCAGTGTCCTCTCTATTTCTTGATAATCAAAGGCTTTCATTTCAATGTTGCTTCATCACTGCATAGTGATGAAGCAACATTGAACTGTGACTCATGATGTCTTTACAAATTACATACGATAATGAACTGAATGAAAATAGAGAAAGACATTTTAGGACGTAGTTCAGCCAATAGCACAGTGCATTTTCATGATGCTGTGAACCAAAATAATTTGTTGTTGCTGTCGTATGCAGCAGTGGGAAGAATGTCATAAAGAGGGGCTAAAAGACCATCGTCTTCCACAATGAAAGTGAAAACCTCTTAAGGTGGGGTAACTGAATCTCGGGGTATACTGTACTTGATTAATCTGTCTTTTTTATTTTAGTTGTTGTTGCGTTATATATCAAGTTATTCTGCTCTTCGAGAGATTATATCATCGGTTTACGTAGTCTGGCTTTAAATGTCCCAAAAATATAAACCATTTTTCACCTGAGCGTTTAGTGCCAAATGAAAAATAGTTACAAAAGCTCTAGTTTTTCCTGTACTCTGTGGAAGCAAGCGACGCATGGTCGGGTGTTGATTAGCCCGAAAATCAAGATGGTGCTAGTGCGCTTTTGGTTCACAACTAAGCATTATGTTTCCAGGGTAATAATTAGCCAGAGCCGAGCTCTACTAATTTGGTCTAATCAAACCCGGGCTCTTGGAGTTCAACATGGGTTGCGTTGAAGGTTCTGATAATATAAAGTTATGGTCAACCCACTGAGCCATTCTGATTCGAGTGCCAGAAGTCTGATGAGTCACGGCTTATCTTTTTTTTTTAACCTTGCTTTTTATCAAAGTACTTGGCTTCTCTTTGCAAACGTTGACTTGCAAGGCTCCGAGGTTATGATTTTGTTCTTATTCTGATAGCTCGTTATGCTAGCACAGGGGTTGGGAAGCTATGGCTCTTTTCAAGACAACATATGAATACAATAGAATAGAATATACCTTTATTACCATTGTTACAAAATGAGTTGAACATATTGTGACAACAAAATTGGACGTGGCATAACATATAGACTGTATAAGATAAAAGATTAAAAAAAGATAAAAACAATTTGGATATATATGAGCACAAAATATTTACACAAGAAAGTGTGGGCATGTAAAAGCAGAAGAAATTTACATTGGGTGTTTACTTAGAGGGGATCGTAGTAGTGGCTCAAAGATATAATATAACTATTGCATTTTTTTCAATGTATTGTTCCAGGCACAGTCGATTATCGTACATGCGAAGCTAAGACAATGCTGCTGTACAATGTCAAGTCAAGTCAAGTCATTTTTATTTGTATAGCCCTTAATCACAAATAGTCTCAAAGGGCTTAAATGTGAACAATGTGAAAACTGTGAAAAAAATAATGTGTTTGGTCCAGTTTATATAGGACATTTAACTACAGTTTACAGTCGAGCTGTTACACCTACAGATCTGTTGTGGATGTAAATTGTTAATAATCCTTGAAACGGAAGTTCACTAAACAATGTATGTTTATTGTTGAAACACATTTAGAAAGCTTTTAACCAAAACAAAAGTTTTACCTGGAAGCTCTAGCAAAGAATGTAGAGCCAATTGATTGGAGGAGCGGTAGGAATGAGCGAAGCTTAACACAGTGCGCGTGCACTTTCTTCTTTGCCAAGCGCCGTCTGCACTGAAGGTAAACATGTTGGTATACTCGATTGCAATATTTTGTGACATTTTTACAAAAGAACTATTCTTGCACCTTGTTTTGAAACAATAATCCAGGACAAAAATGACAGTCAAAATGAGCTTCAACATTCTTAAGTAACTGCGAGAGGGAGACTAATTCTAAGTGGGATATTTATATTTATACGGAACACAGGCTCTGGCATAATTATTATTTCATAGACTTTATCACATCATCTAACGTCACACAGTGAAATTAAATGCGCTGAAGTTTTTTTTTTGGGGGGGGGTTGTCTTAAAATATAACATGGTGTGGGTCTCTCAAAAAAATGTGCTAGCACAAATTTAAATTTAATTTTGGTACGGACATCAGAAAAATATTGATTTAACACAAAAATGATTTAAGAGCCATCAAAAAAGCCAATAAAAAAATTCCGAATAATTGTTGTTGAAAAGCTAAAACTGAGAATTTGTAATCCAAACTGTATCTAAATGATTATTCGAATAATAATGTATTCGAAATAATTAATTAGACTTTGCTCTAATGATTGCGTATTTGGGCCATGAACTATTATAATCTATTAGCAAGACTCCCAAAAACGTCAAAAAATTGTACGAAAAATAATGGCCATAATATTAGGGATTTTTGAAAATGTATTGAAAACATTGGTGCAGACATTTGCAAAAGATTAATAGATTTAAAAAAAAGATAATTTATGATCTATGAAGAAAGACAATAAGAAAATTAGCAAATATTTCTCGTTGAGAACGCATGAAGAATTCCCAATCCAAAAATGTTTTTAAATGATGAATCTATTAATAAAATAGTTGACGATTAATTGAATTATCCACTAGTTGTGTAAAAATTAATTAGTTCAGGGATAACCAACGTTGTGCCCGCGGGCAGCAGGTAACCCCTTAGACGGCCGAGTAGCCTGCGGACTGTTCCTGAAAATCGCTCACCAGTGATGGGTCATTTGTAGTTTTCTAGGAACTTCAATTTTTGACTGGCATACCATTTTATTTTGGTCCTAGTCCTAATAATTACAACCTGGTTTTGATAGTAAAACCGTAGTGATAACATGATAACATTTTATTTTAGGGATGCATTTCTAAATGGTTGCACTAATCGGTAACAAAATAGTGACTTTCAACCTAAAAATGTTGGTGGTCCCTAATGCCTAATGACTAATTTGCACTAATGGCAACATACTATAGTTTTTAGTATTGTATTAAACCGATCTACGCTAATGACTCAGTTGAACTAGTTCTAAACTCAATTATTTTCCCAATGCAAATTCTAAATTCACTGCGGAACAGTCCGTTCCCTCCCCAACCCTCTGACCCCTCCAGGCAAAAAAATGCTTGAAAGCAGGCTAAACAAAAACAGGTGATTGACGTAGCTTGGCTGAGGACATTTTTTATTCAGTTCGAAAGCAAATTGAAGCAACAAGTCATTGGTTTTAGTAGAATTTAGTTCCAAAATTCAACAGGCTGGTGTTAGATGGACTTGTGAATTGTCTCTCATTCTAATTCAAGTTCCGTTCTTTTCAATTGAGGGCTGTTTCGATTTAACTGTACAGATTTTTGAACAAAAACACGACAAGGCCATGTTGCATAGGGAAGGAATAATACATCATGGCGGCGCCCCTGTTCGGCTGCGGCTGCATCGGCTCGCAACAGTTTTGACGGCGCACAAAGTCGGCTCGAACTGCAGATTAAGATACGATCGCAGTTTTTTTTGCTGGATATGCGATCATCATCAAGCGCTCGTTGCTACGACCACTCGGGAGTGTTTATTAGCCACGGACTGCTATGTCAACAAGACCCAGCGGCCTACAAAGCAGCGAAGCAGAGTGGCAAGACAGCGGCGTGACCGCCGGACGAGGAAGCGAGGTTGTCGGGCCGGGCTAACAGCTAGGCTAAAGGCTAAACCCTGCAAAACGCCTCTCCCATCCATTCTCCAACGTTCGCTCTCTGGACAATAAACTGGACCATTTAACAACTGGAAGTGGCATCTCACCGCGAGATGACGAACTGCTGTGCTAAAATTCTGACGAAGACATGGTTAATCTTATCTATCCCAGCTGACGTTCAAAGAAACTGTGCGGGTCAGATGTAACGACATTTCGTTCTGTATACACGTGTATACGAATGACAATAAAGTAAATCTGAATCTGAATACTGTAAAGGGCCGTAAGAAATTCCATTAGTGCTGTATGGCAGCCATAATCTCATTGGCTGATTTAATTTAAATGTTGATGTCAGTTGCAAAACTCGGCAAAAAATTGTGAAACGAAAAAGGCTTGCAACACTGAGTATGACTCAGAAATAATCTGTCAGTGGCGGAACTCAAAGTGCAAGCTTTTTATTTTTTTATGCAGATGAAGATTGAACACCAGCCAGACAGGGAGTCAGAAATCTTTTAAAATCAAATTAATAGTGTATGTGTGCCTTAGGAAGTTAGCCAGCTACTTAGCCTGACATAAATTAGACATTTAAGACAAATTAAGACAAGACTTACGCCACAAATATATATATGTATACATATATATTTACCCAACTGGCACACAATTTTGTTTCATACAAAAATCCAGCGCCTGTTGGGAAATATGGGGATTAATTATTCAATGAAAAATATTCTATTGAAAGAGTCTTCAGGAAGGGCATGACAAACCCAGTTCGTCTCGAGGGCTAGGTCCAGACTTTCTGATCTCCGGTGGTCCGGATCAGTCAAAAAATGTCAACGTCAATAATTTAGCTTTGTTTTTCAGTACTATGCTTTATCATTCAGCCTTCATTTGTAGCATACCCTACTTATTACAATCACTGATGATAAGGGATCTTTTCTAAGCACCACCCATTTATCCACAAACAATGGAAAAAATATGGTTTTAATGTTTCGTATTGAAGGTCTTATCAATTTGTTCATTTTGACAGTTGAGTAAATTCACCTTTACATCTGAACCAACTCGCCACAAACATAAACAAACTCAAATGAGAGTTATGAATAAAAACTTAATTTTCACACCGCTTTGAAAATACTAAAAAGTAGTGAACGGGTAATGATATTTGATAAAACTACTAGGCTGAGCCTACTGAAACTGAGAAAATACTGCTTAATATTGTCTTTAACAGGAAACCAGACTGGACATCAGCTGTTTTACACCTTTTTTTGCCCTCCCGTGGTGGGAATGAGCATTTTGTTCGGATTTATTTAAAAAAAATATCTAATTTGGTAGAAATGAGCTAGAGACTTCCTTTTTTTAAATACTCTGAAATGTACTGGCCGGATTATATCATCCTACGGGCCGTATCCTTATATAGAATTCAATGCTAAACTAATCGTTACCACCATCCTCGTCCCGGCATCTTTTCATTGCCGTGCCCTTGCCTTAAACCCCGTCAGCCATTGTCGGTTTAATCTCCGGCCGGTTTAGATTGACTTCATGTGGGTGTGTGCCACGCCACTTGGCGGCCCCTGGTCCTTGGCGTTGATTTCTTTTTTTTCCCGGCAAGATGACGTCAGTTGGCAAAAAGTTCTCGCCGTTTGTTTATGTCACGTTTGCCGAAGCGTCTCGGGTAACGCTGTGCTCTTATTTCATGACATAAGCAGACGGTGACGGCGAGATCTATAATTTCCCCCCCGCTTGCACTTTTTTAAAATTTCGTTTTTAGACTTCCCTACATTTCCATCTGTTGACAGAACTTTGATCCAGGGCGTTGAGAGGAAGGGCTTTTATTTTCCCGTGTGTGGCTGTATGTGTGTGTTTTTTAAGCTATTCAGCGATCTAACGAGCTAGCTAGTTTGACAAATCGGGACACAATCTTAAAGTGTAATTTTGGTGATATTTTTTACCTTTTTAACGCCCCTTTTAAGGTTTTTACATTATAATTATATCAAAAAAGTATTAAACATAATAGATCTGTCGGAAAAAAATATTTAAAATTAAAAACTATAACTGAAATATATAACATATTTGAAAAAGGAATTTCACGTTTTTAATTTCTAAGTTTGTTTTTATAATAAAGGTACATATAAAAATGAAAATTTGCCTCTTTTCACGTTTTCTAGTATATTCATACTACAAAAAAAATCATTTTATAATATATTTATATTTAAAATACAAATAATAAAAATGAAAAATATATAAAATAAAACAATAAATTAAATAATGTACTGAAAAAGGATATCTCACGTTTCCGATTTCACAGTTTAAATATGTTTTTTAATATTTACTAGATATTATACTCTCATTTAAATACGAATAAAAACTATAGAGATTATAAAGGTACATATACAGATGAAAATTCGTTCTTTTCAGTTTTTATATTGTATTTTTTACCCAAAAATATATAGTTTTTGTTTTTATCCAAAAGCAAATAACAACTGAAATGCATAAAAATAAATTAATTAAACATACATGAAGAAAAGAACCGCATGTTCTCTAATTCACAATATGAGTCCCATGTTCTATTTTATATGTATGATAGGCTTAAAAACACATTTGAAAAAAAATCTTAAAAAAAAAAAAACTCACAGTAAAACAGTGAAAATATATTAATAATTTAAATGTATAATCTTGTGTTCTTTAACAGTTTTGCATTTATATATACATAATATTTATGTTTTTAAAAAATACAAATATATAAAAAAAATATTAAAAATAACTATTAAAAACATGGTTAGCGTGTCTGTGGTACAGTTCTGCGGTCTTGGGTTCAAATCCAGCTGCCAGCCTACCTATGCAGGGTTTGCATGTCATCCCCATACTTGTGTGGGTTTCCTGCCGGCATTCCAGGTTCCTCCCACATTCCAAAAATATGCATGTCAGGTTAATTGGCTGGTCCAAATTGTTCCTAGGTGTGAGTGAGCAAGTGAGTTATGTCTTTGTGCCCCGAGACTGGCTGGCAACCTGCTCAGAATGTCCCCTGCCCACTGCCAGAAGATGGCTGGAACGGGCTCAGCACCCCCGCAACCCTACTGAGGATAAGAGGTGCAGATAATGGATGGATATGATAGATAGATAGATACTTTATTCATCCCCGAAGGGAAATTCAAAATTCAGTAATATGCAATGTAGGGGGTGTGGTTTAATGTGGGCTTTTACTCTGCCGGGTAGAGTTAAAGAGCCTCGTGGCATGAGGAAGAAAAGATCTCTTCAGTCTGTTCACAATATGGATCTATATATAAATAAATAAATAAATACATTTATACATATATACGCTGCCCGATTTACGAACAAGTTTGGTTCCGGACAATTGTTCGCAAGTTGAATTTGTTGGTAAGTTGTTTCAGTGGTATATTTTTTATGTTTATGGTTTATATAAGTATGTTTAAGGCTTGAATAAGTAATCGGTTTGGTTTTGTACTAAAAAATAAACATTTCATGAAATAAAATGCTCTATAAAGATAAATAAAAGCAGGTTTAACTTACTTTTGGGGGATGCGCTTCAAGAGGTCCTCCTCCGTGGTCGAAAAAAAGCGTTCCGACCATTTTCCCAACCGCATCAGGCTTTCTTATTCCACTTTCGTTTCAAAGGAAACGGCTCACCTCTTCTTTACACTTTACAACAACCATATTGAATGGATACACGAGATATTAAACAATAAAAAAGTTCTTAGCGCGCTGGAGATAGTGTAAGCGTAGAATGTGAGGTTCGCATGAATGATGACAGTAGGGTGGCGAATTTCACGAGAGTTGTTGCGAGAGTGTAGGCGAGCGCGAGAGTTAAGTTTTGGAGAGAGTTTGGTGTGTTTACAAAGAAACCGCAAGTGTTACTAAGTATATTTTCATAAACGAGGAGCAATCCATTACCCACACAAAACGACCCGCTACATTGGTGGCACCGGTGAGATTACGAGCTGGTAAAGGAGAGATGTTTACATATGAATTAAGAGGAAGTGGATTTTTTCACTTCCGGGTGTGACCTCAAAAAACGCCACACGCCGGTAGCGGCGAAAAGGAGCACTACAGTAATGTCCTGTACTCGGAAAAGGGTGCACACAATAAAAAATCGAACTCACAGCGTATCCGGATATTTTTCGACATCCCGAAAAAATGTTCATATCTACAGTTTTACGTAAGTCGAATGGTCGTAAGTAGGGGAGCGTCTGTATTAACTTAGGAGTTCAATTTGCTTTTACACTTTGACTCATCAGTTAAATCTGATTTATAGCTTGAATTCAAGAGTTGAAGCTTAAGTAAGAGTTAAAGCATATATATATATATATATATATATATATATATATACACACATACAAAAGAGAATCTCATGTTCTTCATTTCATATTTTGAATCTCATGTTTTTTATATTTAGATTAAAAATAAATTTAAAATGCAAATACTTAAAACAAATGAAATTTAAAAAATAAAATAAGTAAATGACTACAAAATAAACAAACAAATTTTAAAAACATCTATAATTTCAGACCCCGTGTGCTTCATTTAAATATAAGTGTCTTGTTCTCTACTTCACCCAGCAAGCGACACCTCAGCAAAGGAAGACGAATGACAAGCGCTTTTCCCAAGAAGCTTAGCATATTACGTGGGCGCTAGCACGCAGCCTGCAAAAACGCCTACCCAGCTTACAAACATTATGCAACTTGCACGAGCATTTCATAAACCTTTACTTCTTGTCAAAAAGAAAATACACGCATTAATATCGGCCTCAGGGCTACAGGCTTTAAAGGGATACCCAAAATCTATAATACGCAAAATGTGAGAAAATAGTTCATGGTTTTTGCATAATATTTATATATAAGTCATTGGTATATTCCAATTATTTTCAGTCTATCTCGTTTTTGACTTTCAAAGCTCTGACGTCCTGTGAGGTCACAGCACCCTAGCAAGCCAGTCACCATATTGGTTTACATGTTAATTAGCAGAATAGGCTTTGAATGTTTCAAGCAAAGTTTTGGTAGTTTTTGTGGAGAAAGCCTACGCGTTGTGTTGCAGGTGGCTGCAGCAATGGTTAAACAAATGGTGAGCAGCCAAAATGGGGCAAACTGGCAAAAATAACACAACGAGATAACAGTTAGCTAAACCACCCAGGACACGGCAGGCTAGCCGGCTGCTATTAATGGCTAATTGGGACTGATTGGCGGAAAAACGGGAGGCTAGCGGACCAAAAACATGCTGTAAAAAGTTATGATAACCGGGAGCCGACAACCCAAAAAAAAAACCATTACATCGACAAACACAAACCCAGCCGGCGCAAAAACCAGTTGAATAGGCAGGCTAGCCAGCTAGCTGACTGTAACGAGGCTAACCTGGAAGCCTGTGGGAGCCCGCACGCTATCGGGCGAGCTATCTGGAAATATTATGTTGATTGCAACACACGTGTTGAAAAATACAAAATGTAAAGTCACAATCACCTACCTGCCTAAAAGGAGGCGAAGGCAAAAATTGAATGCACCCTGTACATGACATCAGGTAAACCTACTGCACACAGCTTTTGATGATCAAAGAACGCAATTTGGACAAAACAGTCAGAAGTTCCCCAGCGACACAGTAAGCAAAATTCCAATTACTCCAAGCTAAAATAAGAGCTTAGCATTTGCTGATTACTACAATCGCTGTCTGTTTTTAAACGGGACCGGCCATTGTTTTGATTTCTTGATGTCTTCTGGTGACATCACCGCCGTGGGGACATAAAATAAACTGCCTACTTTGAGAATAAATTTCTCGTGATTTATGCTGCATGGAATATGATGGAACATATCTGCGTGATTGTAGAATCTCTATACGTTCTGTGTCTAATTGAAAAAAAAAAGGTCTTTTGTAATCCCTTTAAGTGTTACGACGTTAAGAAAATATGGCGCTGATACCAAGCTTATTAGACGAGTGGCTGCACAAAACTGTAAACAGGAAACGCTAATGTCCATGTCCACTTTGCTAAAAAGATTCCATAGAATTCTTAACTGCAATCTAAACAGAAGGCTGAATTAGCGACTCTTATAGTGTCAAATGAAAAGACAACAGGGATAGCAATCGGAAAGATTGAGCAGTTTTATCGTATTTATTTTTGGTGACTTTCTTTAATTCATTTGCTAAGTGTGTTTTTGGCAGCGGATCAGAATCCACCTTGCCTAGATCAACAGGGTTCGTTTTGTAAATCTCCTTTTCTGCTGACTCAGCTTGTGTACTTTGCTCATAATCTATATAATCTATATATAGCAGCTGAGTGGTTAACGCATCTGCGGCAAAGTACTGAGGTCATGGATTCAAATCCAGCTAGCAGCTTTCCTGTGTGAAGTTTGCATGTTCTCCCCGTGCCTGCGCGGGTTTCCTCTCACATTCCCAAAACATGCATGGAAGCTTAATTGGTGACTTCAAATTGTCTCTAGTTGTGAATGAGCAAGTGAGTTCAGGGTGTCCCCTACCCACTACCCAGATAGCTGAGATGGGCCCTAGCGCCCCCGCGACCCTACTGAGGATAAACGGTGCAGATAATGGGTGGATGGAGATACAGTATGTGTTTATATATATATATATATGTATATATATGTGTATATGTGGATAT
Source organism: Urocampus carinirostris (assembly GCF_059441175.1). Taxonomy (NCBI): domain Eukaryota; kingdom Metazoa; phylum Chordata; class Actinopteri; order Syngnathiformes; family Syngnathidae; genus Urocampus; species Urocampus carinirostris. The sequence continues at coordinate 9,809,668 of NC_142350.1, read as the reverse complement.
AATATATATATATAGAGAGAGAGAGAGAGAGAGAGAGAGAGAGAGGAGAGAGAGAGATGAGAGAAGAGGAGAGAGAGAGGAGAGAGAGAGAGAGAGAGGAGAGAGAGAGAGAGAAGAGAGAGAGAGAGAGGAGAGAGAGAGAGAGAGAGAGAGAGAGGAGGAGAGAGAGAGAGAGAGAGAGAGAGAGAGAGAGAGAGAGAGAGAGAGAGAGAGAAGAGAGGAGAGAGAGAGAGAGAGAGAAGAGAGAGAGAGAGAGAGAGAGAGAGAGAGAGATGTGTATTTATATGTATATATGTGTGTATATGTATGTATGTATATGTGTGTATACATATTTCCGACTGGAGACTATTTAAGGTTGCATTATTTCCGTATGAATTTATAAGCTCACGTTGATTCTACTGACATTTGTCTGGGGTTTCCACTAGTGTTCTACAAGCTTTTTCTCCCTTTTGCAATTTAGCTCATTTTAATCCTTTTTTTTACTTGTTTATACTTTTTTGGGGCAGTGCAATTAATGATAGATAATCTAAAGTGTTGCATCTCAGGTTGCAGTTGCTATACTAGGAAAAAAAAAGTAAAATGATAACAAAAATATATACAATCATCAGAAAAATGCACATTAAAATCAGCAAAACTATTTGCTCATTTAAGTGTAATATATCTGTCATTGGCGGTATAAAAGTGGCAAATATCGGTTATTAGTATCAGTAATTATACTAGAAGAAATTGTAAATTAAGAAAAAATATAGTATTACAAAACGATTTGCTTATTTTAAACCTAATATGATTAATGACATTTTTTGCCATTAGCAGTAAACAAAATGTTAAAGTGGCAAGTATCAGGTATCAGGATCTGTTCCTAAAAGTAGAAAAAAAAAAGAAAAAAAATGTATCATAAAATTAACTATTAAAATATTTGCTAATAAAACTAAATAATTTCACTTTGGATGATTATTCTTTTCATATTTTTCGTTAAGTTTATTTATTTTATTTTATTTTTTTAATACTTTTGACTGCAAACAATTTCTGAACGTTTTGGTTACGTTTTTTTTCATTGACAAATAGTTTTAAGCAAGTCAAGTCATGTTTATTTGTATAGCCCTTAATCACAAAGTGTCTCAAAGGGCTGCACAGACCTCGGGTTATTGCAAACCACAGACTATTATTACACCATCCCCTGATCTAAAATCTACATGATAATGATAATAATACACAGATATTGTCAACATAAGATATAGCTATTTACTTGCTATAGAATAGAAGTGTGTTTTTAGCTTAGATTTAAAATTTCCATTGAGGTTGCAGATCGAATCTCAAGGCATTCCACAGCACCGGAGCCCGAATGGAGAATGCTCTCGAACCTGCGGATGTCTTCTTGGCTCTTAGGATCACTAGTAGACCAGCATTTTCTGAGCGAAGGCTCCGGACCGGAACATAGGGGGAAATTAAATCCGAAAGAAATGAGAGAGCTCGTTCATGCATGATTTTGTATACTACCAACAGAAACTTAAAATCACATCTTAAGCTAACAGGGAGCCAATGCAGGTTAGCTAAAATCGGGGTAATGTGATCAAACTTACTTGTCTTAGTTAAAAGCCTTGCTGCAGCATTTTGTAACAGCTGACGGCTCTTGATTTTGGACTTGGGGAGACCGGAGAGTAGTGCATTACAGTCATCAAGACGGGAGGTAAAAAACGCGTGAATTATAATCTCCGCATCCGACTGAGACATTATAGGGCGGATTTTAGCAATGTTGCGAAGATGGAAAAAAGCTGTTCTAGTAATATTCTTAACGTGTGTTTGAAAGGACAGATCGGGGTCAAATATGACAGCTAAATCTTTGACTGAGTAACTCTGGGTGATATTACATTTGTCAATGTTCAGAGTTGTTTCTGAGAACAAGTCACGGCATTTAGATGAACCAATAACTACTATTTCGGTCTTTTCAGAGTTAAGGCGCAAGAAGTTGAATGACATCCATTCTTTTATCTCAGTGAGGCAGGCCTCCAAATTTCCACAATTTAGTGTGGCAGATTCCTCCATTGGAATACAAAGTTAAGTGTCATCTGCGTAGCAATGGAAACTGATATCATACTTGCGAATAATATCACCTAATTGAAGCATGTAAATGCTGAAAAGAAGGGGGCCAAGCACTGAACCCTGCGGAACACCACAGGTAACACTGAAGGGCTCAGATGTCATTTCACCATATTTAACACAGTGCGTCCTATCTGAGAGGTAGGATCTGAACCATAAGAGGACGGTTCCTGAGAGACCAATCCATTTTTACAACCATTCTAGTAAAATATTATGGTCCACAGTGTCAAAGGCAGCACTAAGGTCCAGCAGCAGCAAGAGTGATGAAGCGCCGGAGTCCATTGCCAGTAGAAGATCATTGGTTATCTTAATAAGGGCTGTCTCAGTAGAGTGGTTAGCCCTGAATCCTGATTGCATCTATTCAATAAGATTGTTCTCGGATATAAAATCATCCAGCTGTTGTGCCACAACTTTTTCAAGTACTTTAGAAAGAAACGGTAGGTTTGACACAGGTCTATAATTACCTAAGCTTTCTGGATCAAGGTTGTGTCGTTTCAGTGAAGGTTTAATAACAGCAGACTTAAAAGCTGCTGGAAGTACACCTGAGGAGAGTGATACGTTTATAATATTTAGAACTGAAGGTCCAAGGACCCCAAAAAGACCTTTAATTAGCGAACCCAAGCAAAAAAAAATGTGTATGTGTATAATATATATATATATATATATATATATATAATGTATGTATGTATATAATGTATGTATGTATAATATACAAACCTTCCTGTGTTGAGTTTGCATGTTCTCCCTGTGCTTGCGTGGGTTTCCTTCGGGCTCTCCGGTTTCCTCCCTCATTCCAAAAACATGCATGTCAGGTGAATTGGCCGGTCCAAATTGTCCCTAGGAGTGAATGAGCGAGTGAGTTGTCCGTCCTTGTGTGCCCTGCGACTGGCCTGCAACCAGTTCAGGGTGTCACCTGCCCACTGCCCGCAGATAGCTGGGATGGGCTCCAGCGACCCTGCGACCCTCCTGAGGATATGCGGTGCAGATAACGGATGGATATATATATATATATATATATAAAATATATATATATATATATATATATGTATATATATATATATATATATATATATATATATATAATACAATTTTAAAATACTTACGAAAACATTTGTTCTATAATTTTGAGTATACCTTAAGGAAGTATTTTGTTTATCTTGTACTCAAGCAAATTTAAAATTCAAATTGTAAAATTAAGATAACTGGTAAAATGAAAAAAGTAGTATTTTCAGAAAATTTGTGCAAATAGTTGTGCAAATATTTTTGCTTATAAAATGAGAAACTTTTACTTTATTTTAGTAAAAAAAATATTTACTGTGTGTAATAGTTAGTGTCTCCTAGTGGAACAAAAAACTGTGCTGCATGCAGTAAAAAAACAAAACAACATCCATTGGTCTACTAGGGAAAAATACATGAATTATTATAACAATGTTAATTTTTGTTAAAAAAAAAAAAAATCATAGGTCCAGAAATTTGTATTTCTTTTACACCCTGTAATCCCCACTTAAGTCGGCGCCATGTTTGTCCGCCATCCTGCCCCCACGCTGTGCCGCGTATCACAGTGCCATCCAATGGTCAAATATTACACATTGGGGCTTTAAAAATACTATTTAAAATGTATACATACATTAAAATGTTGAAATAATTTAAAAAAAAGATTTTCTTTTGAGAATTTTGAATATATCTACTGGAAGTTTTTTCTTAATCTTGTATTCAAGCACAAATAAAAATAAAATACTTAAACCAAGATATTGAGAAATAAAACAGTAACTTCTTTACTCATTTTAGGCCTAATGTTTCTTTTTTCAGTTTTCCTCCTAATGTATTAGAAAAAATGTTTTTGAAGTATAACTTGACACATCACGTATTCCTGAGTAATAAACACAGAAATTGAATTCTCACAAGCTGTAGTAGCTAGCATTGAGTAGGACTTTTTAGCCTCCAGTCAATTGCACCAAATAGTAAACCTTACTGTGCATTGGTTCTTGGTACTTGGTCAAAATGCAATATTTCCCTGGAGGTACATAACAAATATTGAAAAGCTTCGCTATAGATGATCTTCCACTTTTTAAGATCACCATGGCGTTAAACTTTAATAGTGTTAGAGTCCAGAATTCATGCCAGTGTGCAACAACTCGCATGGTACAAGAGCCGAAGCGCTTTCCGCAAAAGGTTATGCGTTTGCCACAAAGGTTTTTGCCACTCTTAGCAGTGGAGGCCAACGGCCGTCAGGTGGGGTTCAGTTGCGGTGCCTGCCCCCCCCCCAGGTGTTTTGACATTTAAGGTGATTTTAAGTGAGGCTGCTGCCCAATACCACACCTGCAGTTCTATCTCCAAACCAACCCTGACATTTTGTCTTCTCCGTGTGAAACCTGCGTGTTCTTCCCAGTGTGCGTGTGTTAAAAAAACGTCGTGCTGCCACTTCCTTTCCGCCCACCGAATTTTTGGAAGCTGCACATACTCGGGTGTCAAACCGCGGAGGAAGGAGAACTTCTGTGTGGGATGAGGAAGAAGCTTGGTCTTTTGAGCTGGAAACCGGCAGACACCTACGAGTTAAAATGGCTGCAAGACCAGCAAGAAATCAATTGGTATTTTATTGCCGGAGGTTTTGGATTTGGAATTTTATTTACTGGAATTAGGACGTTACTCGGAACTGGACTAATAACGGCGAACTTTTCCCATTTAAATTGTCCACCACTCATTGTAAAGTTCGGACTAAATCTTAGATTGGGTCAACAAGATCCCAGGTCCACTTTTTTCTTGTGCAAGTAGAATTCTACTGCAGTGATTTTTATAAAGATACTAGGTCATATCATGAAAAGAGATGTTGGAATATTTCCCCAATTAAATAGCGATTAAAAGGTCCATAAAGGCTTTTTGGGTGAGTCAATGTGGAAGAATGTGAATCCTTAATCCTGTCAAACAAGTTCTCCGGGATAAATGGAAAGAAACAGCCATGGATAAAAATAAAACTGAAAACAGTGGGCCCACAGATTTTACTTCTATCTTGGGCAAAGTACCGATACCAATTTTTGATACAATTTAATCAAATCCACAATCAACATTCTTGGCAGAAAAAGTATGAAATATTAGGTATCGTAGTCAGTGCCTTTTTAATGGATTATTTGAATACGAAACATGTATAAACATTACAGAAAATGAAGAGTAAAAAGTTAAAATTGGCAAAATGATTTGCTAACCCAACAAAAACATTCACTCCAAAAGATGATTCTTTTTTTTCTGATTTTCTTTTCAAAATATGTTTTAATATACTATATAATTACAAAACATGATTTTACCAATATATATTTAAAAGTTGGGGGGGGAATGTCATAAAATTTGAAGCATACCAATAAATAAGCAGTTAAAAATAATATACTTAAACTAAGATCACTGATAAAATGATAAGAAATATAATATTAATTGGAAAAAAAACCTTAATTATCAGCAAAATTATTTACTAGTAAAACAAGAAAATTTTACTTTAAATTATTTTAAATTATTTTTTTATGTTAGTAATGTTTTATTCTTTAAAAAAAAGTATATATATATATATATATATATATATATATATATAATTTTTAACTTAATAAAAAGCATGACATTTACATCTTAAAGAATTTCAAAAAGCCATGCTGTACTTGCCCAAGACACACCACAGGAAATGGTGCCCCTACGACCCGTGTTGTTCCTTAAGGGATCCAAACAAAGAAAAAAAATGTTAGATAAATATTGTGCTACTTACACTTTTTTAATTTATGAGAGTAAATAAAGATTGGAACAATTCTGATTTAGAATGTCATGTTTTTTGGAAATGACAAAGAAGAAAAAAAAGACCCAAAGCGAAGCATTTAAAACAGCAGTGTCAATTTTGCTGTCAGTGGGCCTTTTGTGGCCCCCGGGATAATAGTTTGAGGCCCCCGCTTTTACATTGAATTTTAAAGTGCAGCCCATTTTATTTTAATTGTAATTCTTTGTTGTGTAGAAAATGTTCTTACTTACTTGCTGAATTGCTGTTGTATTGATTTATCCTTCCAGCCTTTATCTGTACTGCTTATCCTCAGTAGGGTCACGGGGGTGCTGGAGCCCATCTCAGCTACCCATCCCAGCCATTCTCGGGCAGTGGGCAGGGGATACCCTGAACTGGTTGCCACCCAGTTGCAGGGCACATTGAGACAGACAACCATTCACTCGCTCATTCACACCTAGTGACAATTTGGACAGGCCAATTAACCTGACATGCATGTTATTGAAATGTGTGAGGAAACCGGAGTGCCCGGAGGAAACCCACGCAAGCATTGGGAGAACATGCAAACTCCCCACAGGAAGATTTGATCTCGCGACCTCAGAACTGTGCCGCACACGCACTAACCACTGCGCCGCCGCGCTGCCCTTGTATTGATTTATTACCCACTTATTTATTTTCCCACAAATTCTAGTACTTTTTAACTTTATTTTGTGTAGGGAAACACATCTTTTTCTTTTCGAAAACCCGATTTGCCCCCATCTCACTCAGACCCTAGCTCCCGCGGCCCCTAAAAAAATTGAGCTTGGGGCCCCTTGATTCTAAAGCATATTTTCTCAAGTTTTGATTTCTGTGTTTGGCTTTGAGCTTTACAAGGACGCACATCCTTTCTCTCCTTGGCAGACCAATAGTTCAAGCAAACAGGAAATTATTTTGGGCATTTCCTGTGTTTTTTTTCCCCAATCGGACTCTTCCTTGGCATTTCCTCACTAGCTTCTTTTTACGTTCATCCATGATCGCTTCGTGGGGCTCTTAAAAAAAACAACAAAATGGCCGCAGACAATAAGTGAACATTGTGGGAGATAAAAAAAAAAATTCCGCCGGCAGACAAGAAATCAAAACTTCTGAGTAACCCTGCCCAAAAACTCATCCGTCAAGTGGTTTTGGTACCTCGAGAGTGAATATCGTCTCAATGCATGGGGGGGTGTGATATAAATGAAACATTTCTCTGAGCACAGAGCTCCATGAGGAAAACAAGCCCCGGACGTGATTAATGCTTTCCTTTTGAGAAAACGCGTGCTCCGCTATTACACGGCTTATTTTTGCCTGACACGGTACGAGCTTTTTATTGTTATAAATGCTTAATTATATGTATCAAGTTGTCTTTTAAACAGAAACCAAGGTTTCCTGTGGATATTTTAAAAAGCCTGGGTGTTTGGGGTTTGTTACGGGAAAGATTCAGTCATTAGGAGATAAAATTAGGCCTGATTAATATGCAAGGGGTGGGCAAACTAGGGCCCTCCGGCAGAATACAGGCTTATTAATTTGCCTGCCAAACAAAAATTACGAAAATATAATGATGATATATACAGGGTTCATAGGGGTGCTTGAAATCGGTAAAAAAAAGCTTGAATTATAATGTCTTTTCAAGGATTAAAAAGTGCTTGAATTTTGCCTAAATTCTGCCTAAAAATGACGCTGTTGTTACTGGTAGTTATCATACAACCATTAGGAGTACCGTATTTTCCGCACTATAAGGCGCACCTAAAAGCCTTTATTTTTTTCAAAAGCTGACCATGCGCCTTATAATACAGTGCGCCTTATATATGGATCAATATTAAGTCGCAAAGTCTTGCAACTAAAGCAAGCAGCCGCCAACTAGATTTTCTCCCGAAGGCGAAGTCGTCCGCGGCGTATGCTGGGATTTATATACCGGCGTTTCATTTCCTAACCAATGTGTCAATCATCATTTGAATCAGTCACTATTGGCTAAAGTTATTCAGAGGTAAAGGGGGCGGATCCTTTTTATCATTTACAGGCTCACATAGGCTAAAGGGGCGAAACAAAGCCTGCAATTGGCCGAAAAAGATTAATGTGAATCACACGTTGGTTGGGTTGCACTACGGCATAGAGAAAACATGTTTTACTATTCTGTATTTGTAAATATTTTACTCTCCTGGATTTACTACACTCACGGTTGTAAGAAGACCATGGTTACGTATCATTAATGAACGTGAAGGCTGCAAGAGAACTTAGGTGAGCTATGCGGCTTTATATTTTCCCGGTATCTTGTTTTAGAACGATCTTGATGTTTCTGTGATGAGTCTATTTTTAAACTAAATTCAATTCAAAGTGTTTATTGTCATATGCACAGTAAAGAACCCCGTTTCCCTGCACAATAAAATTCTTACTTTGCTGTCCACACAGTTGCCAGCATAAAAATAAAATGGAAACTAAGAAATGTTTGTTTGGTGACATCGTACGGACACCGCATCCGCACGTGTCTACGACACGTATTTGCTTCTTTGCAAGCTTTCGGAATGTTAAGGGGGTAATAAGTTTGACTGAACTATCTGACTGGGGGCGGCAGTAGCTCAGGAGGTAGAGCGCTCGTCTTGGGATCAAGGGATCCCAGTTCGAATCCCGGCTCGTCCGTGTTAAAGTGTCGAATTGTCCTTGGGCAAGACACTGAACCCCTAATACCCCCAATAAGCTGGTTAGTGCCTTACATTGCTGCAAGGCCGCTATTGGGAAATATAGAGCATAATGCAAAGCGCTTTGGGAAGTCATTGACTTGAAAAGCGCTATATAAATGCAGATCATTTCACTGTTTTGTCGACGTTCCCATTGTAGCGCCTTATAATCCGGTACGCCTTATGTATGGAAAATATAGGACCAAAAAATATTTTTTGGGGGTGCGCCTTATAGTGCGGAAAATACGGTAACCGTCAACATCTGCCTGGAAAAATATTTTAGCCCCAAAATTTTACTTAAAACAAATACAATGTGAAATAAAAACAGTAAAATATAGTAAATGAAATATATCTACTTGTATTTTTACTATACTATTATTACTGTACTACCATATCATATACTTAATTTTGCTGTATCACCAATATTGTCATATCCCATATTTATAAAGCGTAAGGCTATCTAGGAATCCATGAAAGCCCCATCGTCTTTGTTCCTTTTAATACATGTTAATGGGCAAAAAATGGCACTACTTAGCACTGCGACTTTCACGCTGCGCACGATATGTTCAGCGAAGCAGTTAGTGTTGCCTTCAGGGCCCAAGTACAGAACGGTACTTATCCGTCAATGCTCGGCGCAGATGTTCCAGGCGCTTAAGATTTATGGGACGTCTAATTCGAGAGTTCACATTTGGGGACTCGCAGTCGGTGGTGTGTTTTTGTCACGAGAATCGTCGGAATTTGTTAAGAGTGAGAAGAATTCGATTTTTAATCCTCAGTTGTTGTTGTTTTTTCCCTATTGGCCCGCTTCCTACCATTCACGCCTCCGTCCTTTAATCCTTTCTTTCTTCGGCACATTCTTTGGTCTTTGCGTGCAATTACTCGGCTAGCCTTTAGCGACCATTCATTTATTTACCCGTTCATTGATAATTTAGGCACGTTTCCTTTTTGTTACTCTCACTTAATCATCCATCATTTCGTCGTCGTTTTTGTTTAAGTGCTTCAAACAAATCCAAACAAAGACGAGGGAACAAAAAAAATACTCATAGAACAAAACATTAACCTTGAAATAAAATACCGTATTTTCCGCACTATAGGGCGCACTGGGTTATAGGGCGCACCCCCAAAAAATAGTTTTCGGTCCTATATCTTCCAAAGATAAGGCGTACCGGATTATAAGGCGCTACAATGGGAACGTCGACAAAACAGTCAGATGATTCAGTCAAACTGATTACCCCCTTAACATTCCCAAAGCTTGCAAAGATGCAAATACGTGTTGTAGACACGTGCGGATGCGGTGTCCGTACGATGTCACTCAAATGCATCGTTTCAAATATCATTCGGAAGGTTAAAGTCTTGGGATTCAAGAAATGCCAACCATTCCTTAGTTTCTATTTTCTTTTTCGCTCGCAACTTTACTGTGCATATGACAATAAACACTTGGAATTGAGTTTAATTCACTCAACTCATCACAGCAACATCAAGATCATTCTAAAACAAGATACCGGGAAAATATAAAGCCGCATACTCACCCAAGTTCTCACGTTCAATAATGATACGCAATCATGGTCTTCTTACAACCGTGAGTGTAGTAAATCCAGGAAAGTAAAATGTTTACAAATACAGACTAATGAAACATGTTTATGTATGGCGTAGTTTAGCAAGCTTGCTATTCAGTCATCTTTTTCGGCCAATTGCAGGGTTTCTTTTGACCCTCTAGCCTATCCGAGGCTCCGAATAACTTCAGCCAATAGCGATCGATTTAACGGATGATTGACACATCTTTTTCGGCCAATTGCAGGGTTTGTTTTGGCCCTCTAGCCAATCCAAGGCTCCGAATAACTTCAGCCAATAGCGATTGATTCAAATGATGATTGACACATTGGTTAGCCAATGAAACGCCAGTATATAAATCCTAGCATACACCGTGGACTACTCCACGTTCGGGGGAAAATCGAGTCGGCGGCTGTTGCGTAAGTTGCGAGACCTTACGATTTAATATTGAGCCATGTATGAGGCGCACTGTATTATAAGGCGCATGGTCAGCTTTTGAAAAAAATTAAGACTTTTAGGTGCGCCTTATAGTGCGGAAAATACGGTAGCTTATAAAATACTAGTAGTATGTAGTTTTACTAATGTAGCACTTGTTGCAGTGACTGCTGTAATTTTTGTATAAAAAAAAAGAGAGAGAATTGTCTAAATACTTTTGGTTTTTCTTGAACTTTTTCTACCATATTTTCTAACTTTTGTTACAGTAAAAAATCAATTAATAATTATATATAGGTATATGTGTATATATATATATATATATATATATATATATATATATATATAAATTTTAATTTTTTTACCCATGAACAAGAAAAATAAATCGGAATAAAAAAAAAATGGTACGTAAATGAGCAATTAGCTACCAATGAGATTTTCATTTAATTTGTTATATATTTTAAGAAATATTTATAAATAACCACATTTGTCTGATTGCAAATTAATGCTTATTTTAATTATTTTATTAATCAAAATCATTTTTAAAATAATTTGAAAAATGAAGGAACTCAGTGTCCCTGTTTTGTTTTTTACTTTAAATATTTATTTCTATTTATTTGTATTTTCATTCATTTATTCATTCAAAGGAGCTCAATATTCCTAACCTGTTTAAATGTTTATTTTTGATTGTATTTTAATTATTCATTCATTCTAAAAAACTCTTTACTCTTTATCTTTTTTCTTTTTAATTGTATACTATTTTGTTATTCTAAGGAGCTCAGTATTCATGACCTGTTTTCATTTATATTTTTAATTGTAGATTATTCATTGATCCATTTAACAATTTTAAGGAGTTTGGTGTTCTTGATCTGTTATTTTAATTTTATTTTTGAATTGTCTTTCCTTTTTTCTTTTGGATTGTTACTTTAAATTTGGATATCATTGTAACATTAAGCCAAAAGAATGACCTCAGTTGCAAAGAGTCTTAAACATTGTCAATCGTGGCGCTAAGACTGCCACAGCTTCCGTTGAACTACTGTCGCTTTTCCTCGTTGGGTTTTTTTTTTTCGACCGCGGAAAAGGGAAAAAAAGGAAAAATTCTTGCGTCCTTTTACTTACTCGCGTACTCGTAGTTGACTTAAATGAGACTTTTTAAACCTCGGGCTTCTGCTAAATGTCCCCATCGCGCTGTAATTGGTAGTCTCTGGTTGCCTGCAGGGGAAAAAAAAGCAGAAGAAAAAAAAAAAGTTTGTCATTGCCAACGCGGTGTCTCCGAAAGACGTTTAAGAATATTTACAGGCGCGCGTTGGCACTTCCTGGGAATTTGGGCAAGGAACTACGAGTGACACAAACATAAAATGTCCCTAAAGAGCTTTTAAGTGTTTAAGCTGTTCTGTTCAACATCCTTAAATCCATAAAAATATGACCATAATTACCCTCATAAACAATGGAGACCGGCTGCAAATAGCCACCTCCGAGACTCTTGCCTCCTAACTTGTCTTCAGCGTCTCCTTTTTTATAGTAATTAAAAGTTAGAACTAAAGACCGACCGTTATGGGTTTTTCACGACTGATACCGATTATTAGTACCATAAGGAGGCCGATAACCAATATTTAGAGCCAATATTCATTTGTTGTGAAAGCTTAAAAATTGGCATAAGACATTTTTCATTATGGAATAAAAAAACAAAAAATATTTGTTATCAATTCAGATAAAACCTTACTTGCTCTCTGAATTCTTTTACATTTAATAAATTAGAATTTCAACACAACTTACATGACTGATCTTTTACTTAAATCAAAAACTATTTGTAGAGGAAAAGAAAGGGGCTTAGGAGCAACTCGTTTAAAGGTACATAAAAGCTTAAATAGCTTCTTGAAACTTTTTATAGTTAATTACAATCTCAAAACAACTAACCTGACTATATTCTCACTTAAACCAAAAACTAACAGTGCTGAAAATAAAATGGCTTGGCAGCAACTCGTATAAAGATATATAAAAACTTTCATAGTTCTCTATTTTTTAACACTAAAAGAATAAAAATGTAAGTACAACCACCATGACTTAGTTTAACCTAAAACAAAAAGTACATCCACATTTAAATGAAGCTTGCGAATTGAAAAGGGTAGGCACCCTTGTTCTAGAGCCAGATTGATGAGTCAATGTTATGGTAACAGCCAATCACTCAGCCTTCCACTTTAGCGTGGTTTTTATGCTCTCAATCACAAACACACGCTTGATTGAAAAATAAGTTAACTTCACTTTTTACCCTTTACTCTTCATCTCACACACACACACACACACACACACACACACACACACACACACACACACACACACACGCTTTATTACCACTGACTTTTTAAAATCTCAATATTTTTTGCAAACTCGATTTACAGGCATTTCATGACTCAGAAGTTAGCAGATCTGCCACTTTAACCTTATTTTTCCTGATTCAAGTGGCTCCATCCCCTGTCACTTATACAATCAGAAGTCACAATGTGGGTAGCGTGTGGGATAGATGACAGGGGAGGAAGAGAAAAGCTCTGCTGTATCTGATCCTAACAACCCAGTTTTAAACATATTTAATTCTCCCGTCGAATACATAAAATGCCCATACGATATACCATCCAAGTATTGGTGCCGATAATCTGCCCGACTTCTAGTTCTAACCTCCAAAAGAAATCCATGAATACTAAAGTGGTTGCAGGAATCTGAAAAGGTGTTCTATCATGACCTCTGCAGAACAAATTCTAGCTCAAGGATCGGAAATTTCTTTGAGTCGAGGGCTGCCTTGGTTTAAAGAAAACTGCACAGGGGCCCGGCCGGAGAAATACAGAAAGTCGACTGATGTATAGGTCGATAATGAGTCTTAAATCCAATAGCTCTACAACACATTACAAAATAGATAACATAAGCCAATCCATTTTTTTCTCGTTTGCATTTACCTGCACCAGTTGTGTCTTATTATCTAGTTGTTTATAAAGGGACCATTTCAACCAAATGGTTTTGAAGCACACAAAATATGCAAATAATTAAATTCATTTACAAATAAAAAACTTGAAGCATAATAGCAAAGTAATACCTCCTCTTTTAAACGCTAAATTTGATCAATTTGAAAAACTCAATGCAAAACCGCTACTCCAGAAGTATTTTATTTGCATTCTTTGGCGACATCCAGTGGGCATAGTAAAAACTCCAGGTCATTGTTTGACTAGAAGCGGCTCATTTTTTTCTTATGCTTCTATCAGCATCTTCTCAGGGGCCGGATTAAATCTGCCGGCCGGCCTTATGTGGCTGGTGGGCCGTAGTTTTCCAAACTAGATGTCCAAGTTGATGTAGGTAGCTGGCCGGGCCTATAAACCACTGTGGGAAAACTTAAAGAATTAATATGCAGCAAAATGTTCTGTAAGCTCATCAAAATGTCTTTTTTTTGTCTTTCTCCCCATCATCTGCTTCCTCACCTGCCGATGTCTGTCCTCTTCTCCGACGTACGTTATATAGGTAAGAGCACTTTCATTTTTAGATATGAATGTTTCTTTTTTTCCTTGGATACGTACATGCAAGAAGAAAAGCAAGATTTGTCTTTTTTGTTAGTTTTGTGCCGTCACAGCTTTTAAAGGGGAGTCACAAATACTCATATTGACCACTATGCTTATTTATTTTAATTTTTATAAATATAGACTTTATCTCAAATGGGTAAAGTAGCAGTAGTAGCATTATTATTATATATATATATATATATATATAATCATCATTCCAGGTCATAACCCTCGAGAGGGGTGACCGACAGCAAGACAAACACATACAAAAACAAGGAAGATTAAAAAAAAAAGGGAAAAAGTAGCAAAAAACACACACCCGATCTCCTCTTTCGTCCACTCAGTCGCTTTACTTCCACATCCTCTAACATTTAGTGACCATATAACTAAGTTTGCGAGACCTTTCGGTCTCCCGCCTCCCTTTCTTTGCCTTGCTGTCTCTTAGGGAGTAGAGATAGAGAGGATAGGATCCCCAGTCCCCTCGCTCCCTCCACTTTGGTTTTTTTTTTTTTTTTTTTTTTTTTTTACATGGAAATATGTTACATTTAAGTCATGGTATTTATTTTTTAATTTAATTTCTTGTTTGTTTATTTTTACATAAATATGTATTAAATGTAGGTATTGTCTAAATCTAAATGATGAATGAATAATTTCAAGAAATAAATTATTGATTAATATCAATGAGGTAGTCTGATTTTGTTGTTTTTTCCTCATTTTTCTTTTACCTGAAAATGTATGAAATGAAAGTCATTCCATCTATTTAATCAAATTCTAAATAAATGACAAATTAAATTAACTAATTTATTCTGTCATTCCATTTTCCGTATGCACAAAACATCTTTGCTCGTCACTGTTTGTGTGAGAAACGAGACATGAAAAAATAAAAGGATGGCATTAAAAATGAATCCCGCTGCCAAATTGCAAGAAAATCTCCTTGAAAAAAATAATAAAACAGAGGCTAAACGGCAATAAATAGCTTTTAGCACTTCTTTCATTTCAGCTTGTGACACCCGACTCAATAACTCATGTGAGAATCTCCCCTAATTGTTTCATCTCCATTAGATGCCAAATCGAAGTTTACGCTCCTTTTGCCATCACTCATTTCTTCAACAGTGAATCAGCTGTTGAGTTTTTATTCGGCAAAAAACGCCGTTTCCAGTTTTTTTCGGCGTGTCATTGGGAGCAGCTGCAGGGATGGATTGTTTGCTGTGCTGGCAGCTGAATATCTTGCAGGCGTTGCCTGTTTTGGCTGCTGGGGACATCATGACCCTCCAACTTGCTTCAGCTGTTTCTTTCTATTCAAGAATGAGTTAACTTTTCAATTAATTTCTTCCTGACATTCGAAAAGTTCCCTGAATACACCGTATTGCTCGTGTAGCAAGCATGTTAGCATTGTTGATTATTTAGAGTTCATATGGTTGCTTGAAATCCTTGAATTTAATCTTGTATTTTCAAGGATAAAAAGTGTCAGTAAATGTTCGAAATTGTCTGCTTAAAAATGACGCCAACACTGCTCTCTGGTGGCCCGGCTTTGCCATTGCCTTACTTCGTCCCCCGTGATTAACAGCAGATACCATTAGTTTGTATGGCACTGTCCAATGAACTGTCATCGGCCCTACGATTGCGGCCAATTTGTCCGATGCATGCTTCAGCGAAACGGGGTATTGTGAAATGTTTACTCGTGCGATAATTATGTATCAATTATGGACGTTTATCATGGGCCATGCAAAAAAATGAAGTTGGCACTTCCCAATGGTAGATTTTAATAGAAATAGGAAAGAAATTCCTGCAACACCTTTATGGGGAGAGATTTGTCTCCAAAATATTTCCGCAAGTGTTGTTCAAAACCCATATATGTTCACGACTTACTAAAGATCTAAATATCATATGTCTTGATTGTTTACACGCAAAAGTAAAAATTGCATTTGGAAATCACAGGTATATGATTCACGCTGTATTTCATCTTTTAATAGTACTGCAGACATCGGCTTTGAAAGTCCTTAAAAGCTGCTTGAATTTGGCCATGAAAAAATGTGTACAAAGTCTTAATTGTCCTATCAGGTTGTAATTAACTTCTTCAAATTACTTACAATCATTGAACTTGAGTTAAAGCATCATTAAAGCTTGAATTTAAAAGACAAAGCTTTATAGGAAAAGTTAAAGCTGCTTCAAAAGTTACAATTAAAAATATAAATAAAAACAGGTCATATGATTTGATTCAATGATTTAAACTACTTTAAGTCTTTGACTTAAAGGGTTGAATCTGCCTCAAAGTTTGAAATAGTTAAAATTAAGATGAAAGAGTTAAATCATCTTTAAAGCATTACCTTAATGATTAAGTATGAATTAAATCTTTTATGAAAGAGCTCAAGCATCAATGAAAGAATTAACACATCTGAAAAGTATTTACTTCAAGGTTACCGTATTTTCCGCACTATAAGGCGCACCTAAAAGCCTTTATTTTTTTCAAAAGCTGACCATGCGCCTTATAATACAATGCGCCTTATATATGGCTCAATATTAAATTCGCAAGGTCTCGCAACTTACTCAACAGCCGCCGACTCGATTTTACCCCGAACGTGGAGTAGTCCGCGGTGTATGCTGGGATTTATATACCGGTGTTTCATTGGCTAACCAATGTGTCAATCATCATTTGAATCGATCACTATTGGCTGAAGTTATTCGGAGCCTCGGATTGGCTAGATGGCCAAAACAAACCCTGCAATCAGCCGAGTTTAGTAATGGCGTAGCAAGTCCGCGGTGTATGCTGGAATTATATACCGGCGTTTCATTGGCTAACCAATGTGTCAATCATCATTTGAATCGATCACTATTGGCTGAAGTTATTCGGAGCCTCGGATTGGCTAGATGGCCAAAACAAACCCTGCAATCGGCCGAGTTTAGCAATGGCGTAGCAAGTCCGCGGTGTATGCTGGGATTTATATACCGGCGTTTCATTGGCTAACCAATGTGTCAATCATCATTTGAATTGATCACTATTGGCTGAAGTTATTCGGAGCCTCGGATTGGCTAGATGGCCAAAACAAACCCTGCAATTGGCCGAGTTTAGCATGGCGTAGCAAGCTTAGCTAAACTACACCATAAAGAAACATGTTTTATTAGTCTGTATTTGTAAATATTCTACTCTCCTGGATTTACTTCACTCACGGTTGTAAGAAGACCATGATTGCGTATCATTATTGAACGTGAGAACTTAGGTGAGTTATGCGGCTTTATATTTTCCCGGTATCTTGTTTTAGAACTATCTTGATGTTGCTGTGATGAGTTGAGTGAATTAAACTCAATTCCAAGTGTTTATTGTCATATGCACAGTAAAGTTGTGAGCGAAAAAGAAAATAGAAACATAGAAATGTTTGGCATTTCTTGAATCCCAAGACTTTAACCTTCCGAATGATATTTGAAATGACGCATTTAAGTGACATCGTACGGACACCGCATCCGCACGTGTCTACGACACGTATTTGCTTCTTTGCAAGCTTTGGGAATGTTAAGGGGGTAATCAGTTGGACTGAATCATCTGACTGTTTTGTCGACGTTCCCATTGTAGCGCCTTATAATCCGGTGCACCTTATCTATGGAAGATATAGGACAAAAAAACTATTTTTTGGGGGTGCGCCCTATAGTGCGGAAAATACGGTAAATCTATTTTAAAGCTTTGACTCAGGGGTTTCAATGCTTAAACATGTAAAGCAGCTTCCAAGCTTTAATTGAAGAGTTAAAGCTTCAATAAGAGTTGAAGCATCTTTGAACTATAGACGCTGCCCGACTTACGACTGAGTTCGGTTTCAGACGATCATTCGTAAGTTGAATTTGTTGGTAAGTTGCTTCAGTGCTATATTTTTTATGTTTATGGTTTGTATAAGTATGTTTAAGGCTTGTAAAATGAACCAGTATTGTTTTGCACTAAAAAAAATAAATAATTCATAAAATAATATTCTCTATAAATATAAATAAAAGCAGGTTTAACTTACTTTTTGGGGATGCGCTTCAAGAGGTCCTCCTCCGCGGTAAAAAGTGGCTGAATAAAAGCGTTCCGACCATTTTCCCAACCGCATCAGGCTTTTTTATTCCACTTTCCTTTCAAAAGAAACGTATCGCCTCTTCTTTACAATTTACACCAACCATATTGAATGGATGCACGAGATATTAAACAATAAAAATGTCAAAGTTCGAAGACAGCTGATTTTTTTCACTTCCGGGTGGATGCCGGGCGACCTCAAACAACGCTACATGCTGGTAGCGACGGAAAGGAGCACTACAGTAATGTCCTGTACTCAGAAAAAGGTGCACATAATACAATATCTAACTTACAGCAATGTCCGGATATTTTTCGACACCCCGAAAAAAATGTTCGTATCTCCTGTTTAACGTGAGTCGAATGGTCGTAAGTAGGGGAGCGTCTGTATTAACTTAGGAGTTCAATCTGCTTTTACACTTTGAGTCATCAGTTAATATCTGATTTATATCTTGAATTCAAGAGTTGAAGCTTAAGTAAAAGAGTTAAAGCATCTTTGAAGCTCCAATTTAAAGATAAAACCTGCTTTAAAGTTTAACAGAGAATTTTGGCTTTAAATGAAGAATTAAAGCTAAACAAAAACGGCAAAGCATTTTTATTTTAAAATAATAATGCAGACTTCTTCTTGACATAAAGTGTTCAATGTAGATTCCACTGTCTGTAAAAAACTATAAAATTTTGAAGCCACAGAAAACAAACATAGAAGGTTATTAAAGTAAATGAAATGAAATGATCTGCATTTATATAGCTTTTCAAGTCAATGACTTCCCAAAGCGCTTTACAATGTGCTCCAAATTTCCCAATAGCGGCCTTGCAGCCATGTAAGGCGCTAACCTGCTTATTGGGGGTATTAGGGGTTCAGTGTCTTACCCAAGGACACTTCGACATGTAACACGGACGAGCCGGGATTCGAACTGGGATCCCTTGATCACAAGACGAGCGCTCTACAATCCTGAACTACTGCCGCCCCAAAGTACAAAAAGGTTTCCCGATCACTAACTATTTGAGAATGTTTCCAGCAGAAATCTTAAAAACTATCGTTTCATTCCGGCGGCACAATTTCATTCCAATCTCAAGGATTATTGTTCCATTTCGGAAGCGGGCCTCTTATCGTTATCCCAAGGATAACCGAGTCAGGGGTGGCGGAAGCAGCCGAGGTCAAAAGGTGTACATCAGCGGGTACCCGTTTCTTACCCTCTCTTTGATGGAAGCAATTTTCCGACCAACTTCCGGGGATTTAGGTCCATTTTCTACCACAAGGGTTGAAGATTTGGAACTCAACATTCAAATGTAGTCCGGTTATAGGCATATGCGCGTGCGTGCGTGTATGCGTGTGTGTGTCTTTTAATGTGCTATGACACAAATACACTGTGTATTGTAAAAGACAAGTTATGCATGATAGTTTTTCTAATAGAATTAAAAACAAATATTCTTCCTATTTTTTTTTCTGTATCTCTTTTTCCCCTCCCCATTCCTTTCTAGACTTTTCGCTTTTTTTTTTATTATCTTACCCCATAGTAGTGCGAAGATGGTTAATTTTTTATTCCATTGTTCAGAATCCACAGAATTTTAGCACACGCAAAGGTATCGTCTCGATTTCACATTTAAAAAAAACTTTCAAAATAAAAGCTAAAATGAATTAAGAATCATCAAAACTTAAACTTGTTACGCTTCTTTTTTCACTTAAATTACCCCTTAGTCCAACAGCTGTTTTGTTCTAAAGAACCAATCATTTTCACAAACAAAAGTTAACGGATAACTATCCGGATTATTTTCAATTATTTTTTAGTTTGATCTTAGTCTCATGATTGGTCGTTATAGAAGATGGAGGACAATCGGTGGCCAGCGCGAGACAGGGATGTTATTAAACGTACTGTGTCGCTTCACGTGCGATTACAGAATTCCAGTTTGATTCAACCAGCGGAATTTAAACGCAGGCTCGATGTAAAAAGCGATAGGGAATGGACAATATCTCGCTCAAAGTCAGATTTTTTTTTTTTTTTTTGGGAGTTGAAAGGTCAAAACTAGATCTCGGAAACACATCTGTCACGCTCTCTTGCTTTTTCTGCCTTTCATGACAAATCCTTTAATCTTAAGACTCTCCAAACGCCGGATGCCTGTCAAAAGCTGCTGTACAATAAGGCGCTCTGTTTTTAATACCTCAGCTGCCTTTTTTGTAGTTTTTTTCTTCAAATTTATGTGCTTTATAATATTTATCGTGTTTTTACTTTGGGGGTAAGCGTAGAGGAACATCTCTACCCACCTGATCGTGTTCCCGGCGGTAGATCTATAGTGGAAAAACCGTGGGAGACAGGCTATTACTATGTGGTTTTGAACTCATCAGTCAGACTAAATGGTCTGCGGTGGTATCGAAGACAGCGGCAGGCTTTTTGAGTGCAAAAGCAACATTTTTTTTCAACAGAGACTAGACTGCGGCACCACCCCTGTCCAAAACGCACGACACCACTTGGTTCTCTCATCTTACTGGATGCTAAGTGACAAATTTTGTAATATTTAAGTTTTAAAGTCGTTTTCGAAAAGCCATGATGATTGAAAGAAATTTTTAGGGTATTAATTGTGGATAAAAAAAAAACAAAAAAACCCACCGTAATTGTGAACAAAATTGTCAAACCGAAAAAGCGACATCCTTCACGTCCCTGTTGTCTCGTACGATAAAGTTTGCCAATTTTCAAAATAAATTGATTATAAAAAGAAGAAAATAAATAAATCAAAGAGTATATACATTTTGGTCGATTGTTTTTGTTGTAAAACTGTCTTTAGTTTCACTTCAGGCTTTCGATAATACTACAGTGGAACCTCGGTTTTCGAACGCCTCTCACTTTGAACAAATCGGAGTCCGACCAAAAATTTCGAGAAATTCTTGCTTCGCTGTTCGGTCAAAAAATCGGAGTTCGAACGCCGGTAAATGCGTGAGTGCGTATGCTAGGGTGCGATGCTGAGCGGCATACGGGTGTAGATCGCTCTTTTCGTTTTGCTTTCGCTTTTATAATAGGTTTATGAAGTGTTTTAGCCCCTAATTATGCCTCCGAAGAAAGTCAGTGCAAGCATCAAAGTTGCTACAGGTGAAAAAAGAAAATTAGTGCGTACAACTATTGCATTTAAGAAAGAAATAATAGCAAAATATTAAGGAGGTGTGCGAGTGTCTGATCTTGCCTGCGCCTTCTGCTGACCACCACAAAGGTAAGAAATCCTATTCATAATTATTTTCTTTATCCTTTTTTTTATTTTTACACGTTCATGTTAGCGTAATCTTTCGTACGGAAGATTACGATAACGCGAACGTACGATTAGCCTGGGTTAGCTTTATGATTCGAGGTAAACATTCAGGGTGTTGGAACTGAGCCCAAAATTCAGGGTGTTGGAACGGAGCCCCCTTTCCAATGAACCGCTCACCACTTGTTGTGGAGACCCGGATGCTAAATGACTTGTAAACGACCTGATTTTTTTATTTTTACACGTTCATGTTAGCGTAATCTTTCGTACGGAAGATTACGATAACGCGAACGTACGATTAGCCTGGGTTAGCTTTATGATTACGTTAAACATTCAAGGTAAACATTCAGGGTGTTGGAACGGATTAAAACGATTTACATTATTTCTAATGGGAAAAATGATTTCGGTGATTGAACAAATCGGTTTTCGAACAGGGTTCTGGAACGGATTATGGTCGAGAACCGAGGTTCCACTGTATTCCGGTCTATTTCAGCATTGCCACTGTCTCCGAACTCGAACATGTATAAATCTATAAATCAATGTCCCATATTTATGCGCTCTGTCATATTACCTCAGGTGGGTTTTTGCAGGTTTTTGTTCAAATTTTGGAGAATTTCAGGAAAGCTACGTATTTTGCACAATTTTACCCATCTTGGAGAAAATGTTGCTCATTTTAAGTGTTTTTTTTCTCATATCAAGGTATTTTCATGGGATTTTTGCACTAAAATTAGAAAAAAATGAAACTTAATATCAACAAAATCACTTATTTTTTGCTTATTTTAAATATTGTTTTTGGTAATATAGGTAAAAGATTTGTTTTTAATAAGCAAAATATGTTTTCATCTTCTTGATGAGTTAAATTTGCTCAGTTTAAAGATATTTTTGCTTATTTAGTTTGATTGAAAACTAAAGTACATAAACATATTTTTTATTTTTTTAAATATACTTTAATAATTTTATTTTTATTTTATTGTTTGTTCAGAGTGTCCACAACTTGATTGGTTCCGCAAGCTTCCTCAGGACACAATATGACTTCTTCCCTTCGTAGGGAAATCCACCTTTTTCAGAAGAACAGAAATACGATCTTTTTTTCCTTCGTGTCACTTTGAGGACGTTTTGTAGCGTTATATTGCGTTGCCTTTGTGGATACGGAAATAAAACGCAGCTCATCTCCATTTTTATTCCAGACGGCTGAGTAATAAACGTGAATCAACGCCGGCAAATATGCCGCGCGGCTCTTCGGATTATTCTATGCTGCGCAAATATTCAAACTTAGGGGAATTTCTATCATTTTTACTTTCCTGCAGTGCAGCAAATGAGTTAGCCCGTTCCAGACGGCAAATATTTTAACTCTTTACCTCGAGAGATTCAAAAAAATTCATGAGTCAATATGTCAAAAAATAGCAGTGCAGCAAATGAGTTAGCCCGTTCCAGACGGCAAATACTTTAACTCTTTAACTCGAGAGATTCAAGAAAATTCATGAGTCAATATGTCAAAAAATAGCTCTTTAAGTGGTCATTTTGTAATGAGATGTGACGATTAATCTACAACGTATCAATTATCTAATTTTGAAAAATGCTTATTAAAAAAAAAAAAAACATACAAAATTTTTGTCAAATTGATTAGGGAAATAAGGAATTAGATCAAACAAATCATATTGAATTAAAAAAACCTCCCCAAAAGTTGTTTTTTGAAGTAAATTAAAAAATGTATCAACAAATAACTCATAAATATATATATTAAAAAAACAACAACCTCAATTTCAAAAGCTGGTAAATAGATTCACCACAAGCTAGGACTCAAATTAGCGTAGTGATTAAAGCGAATACTAGCGCTATTTGTAACAACCGCGAAACAATTCCCACACACATGACTGAAGCGACTCAGACTATAAGTTCGTTATTTCGACGTTTCACAATGACATTTTTGCTCCGTTCTCGAGGCTTGCTCCGAGATTTGGACATAAAAAGCTAGCTAGCTAGCTAGCTTGCCCCCCGACCAGTTGGAAAACATTTTCAAGCCCCTGTCTAAATCTCCTTCCATTTTTATCCAATTTTTTATTTCTCCTCTCAAGGTTTTTTCATTTCCGTCTTATCTCGCAAATGACCTTGAGTTAAAACCATTTAATTAGCGCGCGTGGAACCCATAAACGCCGTTTCGATAGCAGCTTTAAGACGAGACCCCTGGCCAAATCTGACCATTTCTATTGTACGTGTAGTAGATTATGTCATATTAGGATAACACCCTCGGTTAGCAGTGTTTTGTACGTCCTGAGATAATGCTAGCTAGCGCTGAAAATGTAATGCTTTTAGTTATCGGTACTAAAGTCATACAATACTTTCGGTTGACAGTATTTGCACATGTTGATTATGATGCTAACGCCGTAAAAAATGTTTGTAAACCCACAAGTGATTAAAGCCGTAACAAGATATGTTAGCATAAGTTTGATTTTAAAATGTATACATTAAATACTACTAAACTCCCGATTCAAAGTATTTTCTACCGAGCGAGATGACACTAGTAGCGCTGAAAATTACATAAGCTACAAATAAGGGCACTGCAATTTGGTTCTTAGGTTAGTTTCGGCGATTATTTTTCCAATTAATCGGCGAATTTGTGGAATAAATACAAATCTCATTGTTTCAATTTCTTTATTGTGGCTTATTAAAGCTGCAGACAATTGATTTTGTTATTTGATTTGTCGATTTTTTTTTTCCCTGATACGGTTGGATGAAAGCTACTGTACGGTTGCTACGACTGTTTAATACTAAAGCCGCAGCCAACAATGAACTTTTGTTTGTCGATAAAGACGTTTTGATATTTGTATCACGTATAATTTCTGATTTGTCAGATAAATGAAAGGGTCACTGTTTTGAGTTCAATGTTACATATGTACTTTTGATTTTAAAAGATATTCATATATCAAAATATTTGTCACTACCCACAAAAATTACCATTTTCCAGTGTGATCCCATTAGTGAAATCGGCGTTATCTTCTGCTCTTTTATTCAAGTACTAATCAGAATCTTTGCTGGAGGGTCGATACCGGCAAAGTCGAGTTGTTTATGAGCTTTGGAGCGTGATTCACGTTTAAGAGCATTACTTAGCGCCTTGAGTGCCTCCAAGAAGAGCTTTTCTATCTCTTTGGAGTCTTTCAAATGACCTTGAGGCGAGATTTTTCGATTTTAATCGTTCTTAACCCTGACAGAGGTTGTAAATCGTGTTCATTATGTAAACTGGCCTTTTAATTGTTTAGTTGAATCACTTATAGAATGTTGTTTACGCAATATGTCAATATTGAAAGTTATCGTTTAAAAAAAGCCTACAAATGAATCAATCGTGTTTTTTCAATCCAATTTTGGAGAGGGGTATTTTTCACATGACGGCGACGAGTTGTACTTCATACGTATCCTTCTTCTCGAAGGTTACGGCCCTCAAGAGTAGACTAGTGAGTGGGAAATAACTTGAGTAATTATCGACTAATCGACAACTAATTGTTTATCCACTCAATCCAACCATATTGTTATGAATTGTTCGAACACTCTTTGACTTTGAATTTATCGACATCCTCTCTCGAAATATATTCTTTGACATTTTCTTCGTGTTGTCTGTTTATTGAACGATTAACCAATAATAGACAGTTAACTACATAACAATCAAATATTTGTATAATTAATTGTGTAATACACTTTGAATTTAAGGCAAATCCTCTGATTCAAGCTTCTCTAAATAAAAATATTGAACGATATAAAAACAGATCTTTATAAAAGGTTGGTGAGAATTAATCGATAACCAATTGATTATCAACGCATTAACAAACGTTTTTACGATAGAACTTTGTTTTCATATTAAATTCAAAACGACATTTACAAATGACAGTGACGATACTTTTAACATTGATTATTATTTATTTAATTTTAACAATCATTTCCCCGACACTCAAGAGATAAAATAAAACATATTCTAAAATACAAAGAATAAAAACACAGTTGATATTGATTCACCAACAAAAATAATCAATTATTTCAATAAATGTTTTGCATGGTACTGGCAAACCAAGTACCTAGTTCAACTCATACTCGATCAATTAAATCAACATTTTACAAATGACGTTTTTTCGATTAATAATAGTTATCTGTTAATACCTCCACTGACACTCAAAAAACAGTTCAAATCAGTTAATCGAACAAAATGATCGCAAAATTAATCTATGATTAAAATGATCACGTTTTCTTTCTTTTTTTTGCAGCTCTAGTAGACTCGGGTGTGTGTTTGAACCTAGAGGCCGACGAACCCAACCCTGGGTTTAATCGAACCCAGGTTAGGGCCTATTCAGCGATTGGGTTATACACATGAACTTTTTGAACTCGTCAACTGTGTTGTTTTTTGTGGTACCCTGAGCGTAGATTTCCCACAAGCCTCGGGGGCGGCAGCTGTGCAGCTACGCGCTGTCTGGCCCACTCCAGCTACGCGCTACACAACAGCTGTCGCCAAAGACACACACAAACGTACTCAAAGACGCAAAGCTGCACGCGTGCACCAGACATGTTTTCGTAGCCCTGTGCCATGACATTGCCGCTTCAGAACCCGCCTCTTTTTGTTCATGATAGGGAACGGTAGACCTCACGTTCCCCATTTCTTCAGGCTTATGCGGTAATAATGCCACTGTTGATGGTCATGTGATTGTGTTGTTACTACGTACTTTATGTCGGTAATGTTTTATGCGGTTACGTTGTTACTAAAGGTGGTGATTACTTGTGTAATTGGGTCAGTTGAAAGTCAGTTATTAGGCAATGTTTCTTCAGTCTTTTGCAGTTCCTATATCACTGTTACTTGTAATGTGATTGTGCTGTCTGTTATTATCTCGCTTATGTTCGTAATGCTGTGTTTATTTTCAGTTAATATTAAACAACAAATGTTGGTCTGTTCACCAAGTTTTATGCAGTTATTATGCAAGTAATTGTGATGATTATGGTGTCATTGAGTCTGTTAATGTTCACAATTACAATTCATGGTTTCTTCTGTCTTAGCCAGTTGCTATGTAACTGTTACAAAGCCAAAACTACACACAATGAGTAAGGACACCCTGAGGATGTCTTTTTACATGATTTTATTTTTTTTTTTTTTTGCCAATCACTCACAATCATAGTACTTCCTTAGTAGTATTTTTGGAGCATATCTTTACTTGTATTTTTTTAGTATTTCAGTAAAATTGTGTAGTGTTCCTGTAGTGTTTTTAGTATTATTGTAGTTTTATTTTTGTAGTATTTCCTTTATATTTTGTCGTATATCCGTAGTATATTTCTAGTATTTCCATAGGAGTATTTTTGTAAAATTTTGGTTGCAATATTTTTTTGTATTACTGAAGTAACATTTTGTAGTAATCCTGTTGTAATATTTCCGTAAAGTATTATAGTATTACTGTAATGATATTTTTGCAGTATTTCTATAAAAGTATTCTAAAGTATTTCCATAGTAGTATTTTTGTAATATTCAGGGATCAGAATGGAGATTTTCATTTTCAGCTGAAATAGCCAGCGTCCAGGAATAAACCAGCGCTGTTGTAGTATTTTTGTTTCAGATACACAAAAGGACAATGGGGACAAAGTTGGCACCCGAAAAACATTTTTTTTTAGTAGTACTTCATTTCCTATTTTGTATATATTTTCATTATATTTTGACCATTTTGTTTTGTGGGCCGGATGAAAAAGCGTGACAGGACCAGTGTAGACATTTTCTGATTAATTATCCACAAAGTGCCATAGTAACTGATCACTAAATATTATTATCAACAAGGACATAGTAACTGCAAAAGGGGTGGGGGGACATATACTAATAACTGCAAATATAAACTTAACCAGATATCTTATGAACATTTCCATCACCATAGGTTGCACACAAATTGCAAAAAGTTGGCAAACCTAGGGTGACTTACGTTGATGAATAGTAACTGACGGCATTAACAAAAACGGACGAGGCTAAATCCATTTTATTTACAGTGAATAAGCTAAATACAAAAATAATCATCAGAGCCAGACCCTTCCCCCTAAAAGTCTGAAACGTCATCTCGGTGACACCTCTCCAGGGAGCATCACCAACTGTCAATCAAGAAAAAGCAATGGAGTGCCCTGTGGCTTCATCGTAACCGCACGTCAATCAGAGCGCCGGATCACGGCGATTGTCTGGCGGCGCCCGTGGTGTGGGAACGGACGGGGGGCTGGGGGGATGACAAGGACGATTGGAAGACACGTATCATGCGGAGAGGGACATCAAAATAACGAGAACAAAAAAGAACAGAACTTCTTCTGTGACGCAGTTACGATTGAATTTCGATCCGTCCATCCATTATGCAAGTGTATTCGAGCAAATCGTGGAATATGGATGAGTGCGTCAAAATTGTCACGCTAAGACGTAAGAGGGACGAGGACATTCTCATAAATCACGAATGGACGTCGGCGGGGCCAGGATGTCCAACATGGCAGAAAATCGACTTGCAAATGTTCAATTTGCCGACTCGAGGCCATTTTGCCTGAATATTGATGTAATTACATCATTATTAACTCTTTCTCCATGCTAAATCAATAAAAGAGTTATTGATTATTTTGGATATCAATTACTTGTCAATTTATCAAAAAATGTTGACGCCCATGGTGTCTTAATCTTTGCATGTTTTCGGGCTGATTCAGGAGATGTTCACGGTCAAAAATAACACCTTACTCAGCTATATGAAAAAATAGTTTTTACTTTTTTTCATTAACTGCCTAGCGATGAATTAATTAATATGCATACTCAAAAATCTGAGTTTATTTGTAATATTCACAAACAACTAGCTGCTGAATTGCTAAGTAGTTGTTGATTACGATAAATTCCAGACAATAAGGCTGTGGTTGGATCCTTTAACTACACAAGTTGTTGGGGCGCCATTTCCTTTGGTGTGTCATGGGCAAGTACATTCTGGTGGCGCCCATCCCTCTCCAGGCCAACAACAACCAAGGAACTTTTGCGTGTTAGGCGAACGTGCTAACCGCAGAAACACATACAATTTTAATTCTTACCGTATTTTTTCCCTTTTTTTCTTACAGTAAAATTTGTTTTGGATGAATTGAACAAATTGTAAATACAATAAGACTTTTTATTTTCATTTTTAAGGTGAAAATACGATAGAATTTCTGTTTTTGGGTGCATCTTGAAATCGTGAAAATAGTGAAATTTTGTCAAATTATTTGTCAATAAATCAAGTCAAGTCAAGTCAAGTCATTTTTATTTGTATAGCCCTAAATCACGAAGAGTCTCAAAGGGCTTCACAGATTGTTACACTATATTACACAAACTATTTTCAACCGACAAGAGGAGTAGGTTATTCGTATGCAATGGAGTAGAAGTGAGTTTTAAGTTTAGATTTAAACATTTCCACTGAGGTTGCAGATCGAATCTCAGGGGGAAGAGCATTCCACAGCACCGGTGCCCGGATGGAGAACGCTCTCGAACCAGCAGAAGACTTCTTTGCTCTCGGGATCATCAGAAGACCAGCACTCTCAGATCGTAGGCTTCGGACCGGGACATAGTGGCAGATCAGATCTGAAAGATAAGAGGGAGCAAGTTTTGACTCGAGATTACATCCAATTATTATTTAAATAATCGTTGATAAGTGAATACTTTTTAATACATCGAAAAATATTGACACATGGATCTTAACATTTCCCGATTTTTTTAAAAATTTGGGGGGGTAGGCGGGGGTCAGAAATTACTTTACTCAACAACAAAAAAAACACGTTTTTTTAATTAGTTTTTCCCTCTATAATCATCTATTGGTTAGGTAATCAACGTGACTTGCTTTGACATTTGTGTGAGTTTATTTCAACTATTTTGGACAATTTTAACATGGTTACTTTGATAATATATTACTTGTCGATTAATGGAATAATTTTAATGTCTATGGTGTTTTTATCAATGTTCTTTATCTGTTGGAGGTTTGCTAGAACATCCACTGTTTTCTGAGTTTTGTCAGGCATTCAATTTCCAGAACTTGGTCGTTTTGTACTCGATTTTTGGGCTAACCGAGTTTTGGGGAGATCGGGAAACTGCCGCCGCGGACTTCCTGCGTGCCGCTATCTCTCGGCAGATGCTAAACATAAGTGAAAGGTGTCCTCTTTCCGTTGTCAGCGCTCAAAACGTAAAGGGACAAATCGAAAAGATTGCCAGAACAAAAGTATCCCGTTCAATTAGCATCATGTCTGGAAGACTTCTTGTTATTGGGCTTTTTGTACACGATTCCAGAGGATAATCGGTTGTCATGGCTGGCCGGAGGGGGGAAAACTGATGTATTTTATAGTTTTTTGGGGTAGGTAAGTGGACTGTTTAGTTTTTGGCAGCCTTTTTGAAAATATTTCCCGGGACTTTCCAGGAAGCGTGTACATACCTGCGCTACAAACGATACTCTCCAATTGGCAGCTTGGAGGGGAATTCTCCGGGTTTAAGACAGAGGGGAAGAAAAATATTCTATATTGAAAACAGGAAAAGTATCCACGAGGGCTGATGACTATAGACATCATAGAAATTCCAGAAACTAATGTCCAAGTTAAATAGGACAGTAGTTGAGTATTGACACCAGGTATTGGTTCAGTATGGTTCTTCATGTGAAGCTTTAATACATGTATCATACTCTCGAAGGTATTTTATCAATGGTTGGAACATCAATGGTTTTTTTTAAATTCGTGTTTGAATTTATTTTTGTAGAGAGGAATATTTTCTCGTTGCCTTTCGTTCACTAGGAATCGGTAAAATCCAATTTTGCCAGCGAGAAATCCGGTTAGAAAAGTGAGTTAGAATACATTGGAAAATGAGAAAAATGACTCGTTCGCTGGTATATGATTTTGCATCATTTTTTTGCTTATTTTCCGATGTATTTTCCAATATTAATGTTTTATGTAAAAGGAATCATTTAGGCCGAATAAGCAATAACCAAATTGCGTATCCAAGTCTTAGGTAGTCACTGATATCGATACTAAGCACAGATACTGTGTTTTGTGTGCTCAGGTTCGACTACAAAGAGATGCTCCACAACTCCACCTTCTGTTTGGTCCCCCGAGGACGAAGACTGGGCTCCTTTCGATTTCTCGAGGCGCTGCAGGTAAATACAATTTTTATTTTTTTATCAATTTGTTCACTGATTACTTTGTAGTTGTTTTTTCGGGGGGCATGTACTTTTGTAGTATTTTTCCCCTGCATTGTCTATTCTAACTATTGAAATAGTACAATAAAATAATACTTTTTTATGTTTTTGTTCAGTATTTTAAAAGGTCTTTCCTACTCTAATCAAACTTCAAGCAAGCAAAATTAGCAGATCGTTTTGTTTTGATTTTTACTGAATGTATTATTATTATGAATTAAACTTTATTTTCTATTGTTTATATTCTACTGTATTATTTTTATTTATTTAAGTATTTGAAGGTATTTTACTGTATTTGAAACATTTTTCTGAGTAAAAAACCTTACATTTATTTTTATTCTATTTTTGGTTAAAAAGTTAATTTTTGCGGAGGAGGCGCAGTTTTTGTTTGTTTTTTTTCTTTCAGTGAAAAAAATATTTTGTCTTTTTGTACACTACCAAGTAATTTTTGGTCTCTAAATAACTTTTTCCAGGTGTATTTTTTTGCCAGCAAAAATGATATTTTTGTGTTTTTTTCATCGTATTTCACAGTCCCTATTTATGCCAGTGATGATTTAGTTTTCTGTCTTTTTTGGGTTAGGCTGCGTGCGTCCCAGTGATGCTGAGCAACGGCTGGGAGCTTCCCTTCTCCGAAATAATCGATTGGAAGACGGCTGCCATCATTGGAGACGAAAGGCTACTGCTGCAGGTATGGCGCCAACTCCGCCCACTCACATACCGTGGTCAATCAGATAAGCTTGAGATATTGCCTATACCGGTGGACATTATCTATATTGGTAGCTTTCTAGCTCAGAACTAGAAACGACGCTGACAAAAAAGTCCAGTAATGAATGAATATTGTTCAGTTTTCCAAATCAAGACCAATAACAAGTGCTCAAAAAGAACCCCTCTTTGTGCTTTTGCGGTCAGATCCCTACCACGGTGCGCTCCATCCACCAGGACAAGATCCTTTCACTCCGTCAGCAGACGCAATTCCTGTGGGAAGCTTACTTCTCTTCCGTGGAGAAAATTGTGCTCACCACGCTGGAGGTGAGAAACTCTGAGCCCCGTCTCCTCATCCATCCATTCCAAAAAATGTCCATGAATGATAAATGTTGCGGTTGATGAGTGATGAAGCGCTCCCGTGTGGATTTTTGTATCGTGGTTATAACAGAAATGAGCGCGTCGTCGATAGCAAGAGATTAAGTTCAGCAGAGAGCAATTACCACAAACTTGTGTTTTCGCATTAATATTCACGGATCCCTTAACCACGTGGGTCGTCGGGGCACCATTTTCGTGGTGCGTCTTGGGCAAGTACGGACTGGCGACGCCCATTCTTCTCCAGGATGTTTTTTTTGGGTAGAGGATTGCTCCCCAACAGATGGTACTGGTCTCCATGGATACCAGTCACAGCCTCCTGAGCTGACTCAGTACAGGACCTTCATCATCTGGTAGCTGTTGTTTTTCGTTGTAAAGCGAAATTTTGGCACAGCACATCAGCTGCTGTTTCAAACGCACAAAACACATTTGTACCTTATTTCAGTGTAAGACTAATTGATTCAACAATAATCAATGCAATTGTTACTATTTTTTCCCAATATAGTATTGTTTGTAAATTATATTAAGCCTGTTGTCGTAAACGTTGTACACCTTTCGAAATTTAGAAGACCACACAAAAACACAAAAATATGTGTCAATCAGGGTATGTACCATAACGTTATTGTGGTATTTACTACTATTAAAATGGGGAGGGTGAATATATAACAATGCTTAGTGTTTTTGTTATTTTTGTTAGTTATATTTTGTTTATTACATGTTGTTATACAAACAACATGTAATAAACAAAACTAAACTTACTGTACTCCCTAAAGTTCATAACCCCAATAGTGTAGTAAACATTGCTAGCGATGCACATTGTTATGACATTGAAATTACTAATACTAGGACTGTTGGGTGTAAATTGTTTACTTTGGTTAATAACTAACAAAAAACAAAAAAGACAGCACGATTACTCTAAGGCAGTGAGTAATTGATATGGTCGTGCTATCATCTCCTTTTATTTTGAGAAAATATTGACAATAACAAGAATTTGGTGAAAACTTTATCGTTTCTATTACGTTATTACCTTGTTGTGACCTTGTTACACACAAAAGAAAACTATATACCAAACTTCACTCACTGTACTCATTTAAATTTCGACGTATAGACAATTGCAACAGCGCAGTCTCTTCCTGAGCACTCCACACTGTTATGACATGGTAGTTACAATGTAATTAAACTATTTGCTAATGTTAGCACTGGTGGAAGTGAACGGCTAACTGCTACATAGTCTACAGCCCGAGAACCGAACTCCACTCTTTTCTTTTTGTTCTTTTTGTTTTTCCCTTCCGCGAACCCAAAAAGCGCCCGCGTTTGAGTTTTCATCTTCTGAAGCTCGGCACTTCCGCCAACCTCGTGTTTTATTCAACATCAACTTACTGACCGGGGCGTCTTCCGTGCATATTATTTTTTTTCTATTTTGTGAGGGGTGACGTTAAGTCCAAATCACATCTCCATATGTCACGGTTCATCTGCAAGGCAGCGAACACAACCTCGCCATGTTGTCGCGCCGCACTAAAGTGCAATGTGACTTCGCACGCGTAGAACCATTGTAGAAACCTTAATCCAGCCGACTGACTGTCACTGCAAAAAACGGAGGAAGGCCTGTGCAAAAAGGGGGGTGGCCACGGTGGCGGAGGTCAATGACATTACCGCGGCAACCATGCTTCAATTATCCACATCACTTAAAGTGTCATGAGACGACATACAGGGCTGGCGCTCAGAATTGGCGAAAAGTATTAGGATAAAAGTAGAGGTACTCTCCTGAATGAGCTGTCTATTTAAGGAAGGACAAAAATGTATTAATTGATTTAAAACACTTTTAATCAGTTTAGCTTTACTAATACGTTTTAAATTGAACCAATTAATTCACAAAACTAGCACGGCGGATGGGTGGTTAGTGTGCAGACCAATAGTGCAAAGGTCCAGGGTTTAATTCCAGCTACCACAGCATGTTCTCCCCTTAAAAAAAACTGAAAAATTGTCTTCCATTTTAAAACATTCTTAAAATGAAATTGTCTACTCAAATTTTGCACACAAAAAATGCAGGAAAAAAAATATTTAAAAGTCATTAATTAATAAATATAATGACGTTAGAAATAACTCATTTCAATATTAAAGTAAGAAAAATTACTTTTTCTGGGGCTAGAACTAAAATGTTTCATTTAAAAAAAAAAAACGCTTGTTAAAATGATACATCATCTCCAATTTTTTAATAATAAGATGGTTCAAAAAAACATGTAAACAGAATAGAAATTCAGTTTTGTGGGGTTAGCCTGAAAAAATACTCTTCTAATTTAGCGAAAAATAAAAAACAAAACAGCTCAATAATGTAACACTAAACAACTTGAAGTCGATCTTCTGTGACTGTCAAACCGTCCAAAACGTAGTTGCCGTTCCACTCGTTAAAAGGCACCTGTTAAAACCGGCTCTCCGCGTGGTCCCGGGCACCCGGGATTTATCCGTCACGCTCCAATTGGTCGATGCTGGAGATTGAGTCGTCCATCACGTCGGGGGCGGAGCCAACCGGGCCGGCCAAATTGCCCGTCGTAAGGCGGAACGGCCCACACTTTTTAAAGACGATTCCTGAGAAAAGTCTGCGTTTATCGTTAGCAGCCGTAGCAAATCAAACTGTGCTCCGGGGGCTGAGAAAAAAAACAAGCGCACCCTGGCATTTTTTGATGTGGCTTTGTCAATATTATCATGGGGGGGGGTCCGAGGGCCCCAAGATACGCTCATAACTGTTTTTTACATTCCGACTCGGCCGGGGCCACAAATCAGCCGACTTCCCCAGAGTTACCGTAAAATAGGAGCCCTGAACGGTGCCTGTTTTACCGAAGCAATTTCGCTTGGCTCAAGGGCAAGCTAGCGATAGTGGCTTTTGTTTTGAAAAGATTTGTCTGAGGAATTTGTTTGGGAATATATATATAAATATGTATATATATTGTATATAAATATATAAGTTTTAAATGAGAAAAATATATTTATCTACCATATGGCACATTGTTTTTCCCTTTTCAAGTGTTATCTTATTGTACTGTAAAAGAAACAAGTTAAAAATGAAGCAAAGAATAGTAAAATAAAGGATAATACCAGAATAAAGTATTTTATTTTTATTCTGTATTATTTGTATTATTGTTGAGTATGAAAATACTCGATTTGAGTATTTAATTTTTACTTTGAGTATTTGTATGGTTTAATTATTCTAATTTTTATTTAACAGGAACAATTCAGTTAAAAAGTCATCAAAGAATTTGATTTTACAGGAAAAGAAACTTTCATATGTAATATTGTGTATTTATTTTCAAATGTACCAAAAAAAATTGAGGAAATATTTTATTTTTTTATTTGTGTTATTTCAATACTTTAATATTGTTTTAGTGCGTATAAGAAATGCCACTTAACTATTTAATTATTTTACTAAAAATACAGTTTAAAATATGAAAAGCTATTTTAGAAATTATTGGAAATGTAATAAAGTGGTAAACTTATATATTGAAATAGTTTCTTATTGCAGTTGTAAAACAATATAGGATATACGTCAACATATTTTACGAGAGGAATTCTTAAAATAACCATTAAAAATTGCAAATACTTTTACTTTTTTTTTAATTTTAAAAAAAGTTAATTTTGAACTTTATAAAAAATATTTCTTAAAATCAGGAAAAGATTAAGTAATGCAAATTGAAAAGATTTATGTGATTTAAACCGAGAAAAAAATGAACATATTTCATGTCCAGAAAACTGTCGTGTAGGTTTTTCTCCGTTTTGATAAAATGAGAAAGCAATACCTAAGATATATGTCATTTTTATATTCGAAGCAGTGACCTATAAAGAGAAATAATGTCATCGTATCGGACTCTGTTATTGACCGTTGTCTTTATTTTTATTCTAGATCATCCACGACCGGGTCCTAGAGCAGAGTTCTCGAAGCCCCCTGATGTGGAACAGTCACCCTGGGGGGCTTTTTGCCCTCCCTCAGTACTCCAGCCACCTCGGGGACTTCCCCTTCTTCTACGCAACATTTGGTGAGACAACGATATCATTACCAACACTACAAAGACTTAAGATATCAATAATTGACTTTGCCCAAATTTAGTCTATTAAAAAAATCTATAACAAAATATAGGGAAGTTTGGTAAGAGTCAGATTAATATTAGTAGAGAGGAAACATTTTGATACCATATACTGATACCACTAGTACATATAACTACTACAACAACAACAAAAGCAATATTTTACTATTTTATATCTCACTTTAGCCCAATTTGCCCTTTTTGTTCTATTTTATAAAACAAAAGGCCGTTATCTATTTTTCCGTTTTTCAATTTTCAACTGACACTGGCCACTGATATCAATATCAGGTATCGCTACTATAGTAATAGATATACAAATGTATATTCGTCCCTCCAAAGAAATCTTTTCATAATAGGGACACTATAAATTTTTATCAGATTGATTGTAGTACAATAGTCACAAATACATATACTAGTACCACAGTTAAATTTCAACCGATGTCGTGGTCAAGTATCGCTATACGAGTAATCGATATATAAATGTATATTTCACCCTTGCAAAGAAATCTATTCCTAGTAATAGGCATGTTTGATATCATTTTACACTGATTGATACTAGTACAATAGTCACAAATACAAATACCTGTACAATAGTCAAATTCCAACTGATACTTGTCACTTATATTGACATCAAGTATAGCTACTCAAGTAATAGATATATAAATCTATATTAGTCCACCCAAATAAATCTATTCCTAGTCATAATAACATTTATCATTTTTTCAGATTTGATACTAGTATTACAACAATTCCAACGGGTGCTGGCCACTGAAATTGACTTTTGAGTATCGCTGCTCAAGTAATAGATATACAAATGTGTATTCATCCCTCCCAAAGAAATGTATTCTTACAAATAGGGATATCTGTAAAAAAAATCTGATTGATACTAGTACAATTGTCACATATACCAATACCAGGGATAGGTAAGTATCAATACCAAGTAATGGTTTGGTGCAGATACCACGCTTGTTTAGAGGTATCAGTAACGCCATTGCATACAATCGATAGCAAAATAGTGTGTTGGGATTTATAGAAATTAAGGAGAATTTTAACAGTTTTTTTGTACTTGGTATTGTGGATTCATAATCATTACCATTTGTGCATCATATTTTAACTAATAAGCAATACTTAATGTTTTGTTTTTGTTTTTTTAAAGTTGGCTGTTACTGTAAGAAGTATTTCTACAATAAAAATAAGACTTACGCAGTTGCAGATACTTGATATTGGAACTCTATTCACTCGAGCAGTGAAAATCTTTTAGCTGTTATGAGTACTGATTGAGCAAACGAACCCACTTAAGAAAGAAATGACATCAAATCTATGCTGAAATGACACAAACGCGTAGCAGTACAAGTTTTGTAAACTTCAGTAATTAACTATGGTGGCCTGTCGGGTGTTTTTTTTTTTTTTTGTTTGTTTCAGGTATCAAACCAAATCCAAAGTTCACAGCCGTCATCCACGCCGTTTCCAATCTAGTGTCTCAGTCCCAACCCATCCTCAAGCTACTGGTTGCTGTGGCCAAGTCCCAGTACTGTGCACAGGTATGCTAATGAGAGAGGCCGGGCTTGACTTTTTTATGCAAGGGGGTGGACGTCTCTTTTTGCCCATATCTATGGCGGCAAATTTGAATACGAACAAAATGATGTGAAAGTAAAACATACCTTTATTTAGCACAGCTAGAAACACTTGTTAAAGGTCAATTAATTGACGGATTAATTACAAATGTCTCCTTTTCAATCTGTTCCAAAACAAGAATGAATGGTTTGGTCTATAACAAGTCAGAGGTTACAAAAAATAACTAAATAACAAGTGCCAGTGAAAAAAAAAAAAAATCAGCACAATTGATTAATCATTTATATTCACCATTCTGAGGATTTGAGGAATTTATCATTCGCAAGGCATCGATGACTGATAACAAAAAGGTTTGTTAGTTGGCGAGTAAACGCTTAGATGTTTCACTTACACTAGAAAAATTTTGACACAATAAATTAGACATATTGTGTCACTGCTAGAAACACTCGTTTCAATACACGATTAATCGATAGATAAATCAAAATAACCACAAATGTCTCCCTTAATATATGTTCTAAAACTTGAAATAATGATAATTTAGCTATTGGTTTGGTCAATTACATCTCAGAAATTACCTTTAAAAAACTGGTTCATTAATTTTCCCCAAAAAGCAAATAACTGGTGTCAGTGCCCAAAAATGAACTAATTACGATACATTTATCATTAGTACTGTATATCTATCAATGCTTCATATTTCGGTCAGAAAAATAGTTTGTGATTGATTGTCGATGAATTGATTACTTGTTTCACTTCTACACTCGAAATTTTGACAAAACAATAAATTGAACAAATAGCGGTTGCTATTTCTTAGCACGGCTAGAAACATTTGTTTTAATATTTGAATAATCAACTGAATAGTTGGATTAACCACAAATGCAACTTTTTAATCTGTGTTTTAAAACATAAAATGAATGGTAATTTAGTTTTTTTTATCCTTAAATTGCTAGTGACAGTACAAAAAATAGCTCATTAATTACAATTAATTGATTCATTTTTACTGCTGAAAAATTGAAATTCTGAAAATTGATTTCTGATCCACAAAGCTTTGTTTAAAGGTCATAAAAAATGTGATTAGGTTAATTATTTCCTGATCTATCAATTAGTCATTTCACTGTCATAGTCAACATATAACAAATCAATAAAACAGATATATTGTCAATATATTTTTGGATTTCCACCATAACATAAAAAAAACATCAAAATGTGAAACTTATAATAAATATTTTAAACCGTTATCAATAACTCGTGTATTTATTTGGACTTATAAAATATCAATTGTTGAAAAAATGTACATAAATGACACGACTGGATAGGTTAAGGCTTGATGAAGTAAGGAGAAGAACTGGTGTGGTGAGAGAGCTTCCTAAAAGGGTTGATGAAAATGTTCTGAGATGGATTGGACATATGGAAAGGAATTGATGAAGGCTGTTTATGTAGTGAGGAAGTTGTGGTAAATAAAATGAGAGGAAGGCCCAAATATTGTTGGATGGTTGGGATGAAACGGGCACTGGATGTGAGGTCCGTTAATTTAAAAGATGCAAGAGTGTGTGCAAGGTATAGATGTGAATGGAAAGGATAGTTCAGAATGACTGATATCAACCATATGATTCAGAGGGGGTAAACCAGTGTATGCTGATGAAGGGTTGCATGGCACAGCAACTCACCCCTTGTTGCTCTGTGGGCTTAATGTTTGGTGAACGTAAATGTGTTCTTGACCCGAGCCAACGAAGGGGGATATGGCTTTGGTATATATATATATATATATATATATATATATATGGATAAATACAAAATAACTTTATGTAAGCCCATATTTTTTGTCTTCTCCGGTTCTATTTTGTTCATTTCATACAACGTTTTATTTTTGGTGTTAATAAATTATGTAGAGGCCAGAAGGGGAACCGGAATGGAGAGCCAGGTCCACAACCCACCCGCGCTGTGCCATGAGTAGATGAAGATACAGATAAATGAATGTCGGCACGGGACTGGGAATAGCGCATGTGATAAAAAGGAATCTAAATTTGACGCGTAGGGAAAAGAAAAACTCGTCGAACAAAAAAACAGATTTCTCGCAGCCCCGCTAGCAATTCGCCAACAGTTTTTTTGCTCCCTGAAGTCATTGCTGTAGACTGGCAAATGTTCTTCGGGCTTGCAACCGCAATCACCATCAGCGCCCTGGGAGCCCGCAAGATGCTCAAGATGCCATCTGTCCTCGCAACGAAACCTGGGAAACGAAATTTACTTGCGGGTTTTTCTGCATCTTTTACAAGATTTTATTTATTGTTTTGTTATTTTCCAATTGGTTTTGGACTAATAAAAATATTATCACAGGTTTGTTTTCAATGATCTTTAGTTAATATGTTAAGAATACTATCAAATGAGGACAAATAAGTTCTAAATGTTGCAACAAATATATATATGTATATATATAGATCTATGGATATTAAAGAGTAGATGAAGAAAATAAGGGTTTCCAGTGCTTTATGGGCCAGGTGTGTTACCCTCCTTTAATATTTTTTTTTTACAACATCCTTTAAACTTACCCTATCAACCTTAACCATGGAAGCAGTAATTGGAAAAAATATGTATACACAGTTTCAATATTTATGTTTCATTATTTTGCAGATAATTGTGTTGTGGAATTGTGACAAGCCACTCCCTGCCAAGCACCGCTGGCCAGCCACGTCCGTGCCGGTCATTGTCATCGAGGGAGAAAACAAGGTAGGCCTAACATTTTTAAACATATATAATTTATTTTTTAAATTTACTTTCCCTAAAAAACAAAATTGACAAAACGATAGCAGCTAGCTCAGTTTCTGTCAGACTAGTGGCTAACGGCGATCTGTGTTATGGTTCGACTCACCACTCGTGGTTAGCAGCTAGCTTTTAATCCAGAAGGCAATTAGATAGTAACTACCTTTCACTCAGCTAGAACAGTAGCTAGCAGCTAGGTGTTTTTCCTGTCAAGAAATGTACTTGTATTGAATTCTGTATCTAGTAGCTAGCTTGTGTACGGCAGAATTGTTGCCAGCAGGTAGCTCTGTATCAGGTAGAAGAGTTGCCAGCAGCAAGCTCTGTTTCTTTCAGACTAGTAGCTAATAACTGTGTTCGTTTGACATGCTACTAGTGTTTAGCAGCTGGCTTTCCATTTAATGGACTATTTGTTAGCAGCCAGCCCTTTGTTTAATAGAATAATTACTTGTAGCTAATTCTATATCTGGTACACTGGTGGCTACAGCTAGCTTGTGTCTGGTAGAACTGACTAGCAGTTAGCTCTGTATCAGGGAGAAGAGTTGCTAGCAGGTAGTTCTGTGACGGGCAGTTTCGTGGTACACTAGTGCTTAGCAGCTGGCTGAGTGTTTGGTTGACTTAATACAACAGACTAGCAGCTAGCTCTGTGTCTGGTACAAGAGTGGGTGGAAGATAACAACTTAATTTGCAGCTAGCTCTGAATCTAGGCTTATTGCAAACCATGTTTGTTTGACTTGCTATTTGCTACTACTGGTTAGCAGCTAACTGCTTGTCCAGGGGCTAGTAGTGAGTGACTATCAGGAATAATACAGTACTCGCTAGCTCATATTTCCAAGTGTAACGATTGTGCCGGAACGAAAAGAAATCCGACTTTTCTGGACTGACTATAGCCGTCCTTTGGGAGGGGAGGCTGAATCGCTCGGGGGCAGATTCCAGCAGAGCGCCAGGAAGCCCCTGGGCTCGTATGTCGCGCTTCTAACGTTACAAAGCACCTGCGCTGTAGAAATACTTGTCTTTTGTTCACCGCCGCCATCCTCTCAACTGGTTCAGTGGCGAGAGGGGGCACAGTCTAGTTTCTCTTATCACCGTCACGGGAGCATTCGGCCTTCACGGTGACACGGCCAGGTCTCATTTGTCGAGCGTGGGAGGCAACACTTGGTCTGTATCGAAATTATTATTATTATTATTATTTTCAAGGTAAAAAATATAGTAAAATGAAAAAAAAAATAACTTTTATAAAATTGGAAAGTAAAATAAAGGTTTTGCTAACAAAACACAACTTTTATGAAGTATATGCATGTTCAGTTAATTCTGTAAAAAAAATATATATATTTTGCATCTTACGTATGTGTTCCCAATAACTTCAATCAAATTTAAACCCAAGATAAAAAGATGCTCTCGAAATTCTAGGTTTTCAAACTGTTTTAACTCTTGAGTTAAAGCTTTAAACACACTTCAGCCCTTCAGTCAAATATTTAAACAGTTTTAACTCTTGGGTTGAGGATGGAAAGCTGATATACTCTTGACCAAAGGCTTTAAAGATGTTTTAAATCTTGATTTAAGACTTTAAATATGTTCAACTCTTTACTCGAGGATTTTAAAATGCATCAATTCTTAAGTTAAAGCTTTAATTCTTCCCTTAAGGCATTACATACACATCAAATGTTGGTTTGAGTCTTTAAATGTGTTTTAACTCTTAACCAAATGCAATAAACGATAAACTTTAGGCATTAAAGATAATTCAAATCTTGAGTTAAGGCTTTAAATATGTTTTAACTTACAGATTTAAAATCACATTAACTCTTAGAGCTGTACCTGTATCTGAAGTCAAGTATTTAAAAACACCTCAACTATTGAGTTAAAGATCTAACTCTTAAATTCAGGCATTAAATACACCCAATATGGAGTTAAAACTCTATATTTGTTTGAACTTTTAACAAAAGAATTTAAAAACATCACAACTCTATAGCTAATCTTAAACTCTTAACCTAAGGCATCAAACACTCCTTGAATCTTGAGATAAATCTTTTCATTTGTTTTAACTCCTAACTGGGGCATTAAACACACCTCAAACCTTGAGGTAATTCAAAAAGCCTTTACTCTTCTATTAGTTTGAAATCTTAACTAAGGATATGGGTTTTTCAGGGCCGATAACCGACATTCATTATATTCATTACCTGTAAAAGCTAAAAAAAATTGGCATGAGGGATTTTGAATAATGCAAAAAGATACAGTGAAAATGTGTTATAAATTCTAATAAAACTTGAATAGCGCTCTGAAACCTTTCACAGTAAATGAATTCGAAGTTCAATACAACTGACATGACAAATAAGTGTGGTATTCCTCTGCCTTCTCTCAAAGATAGGCTTGAAGTATGTCTTGCTTTGAAAGCAGGAGATTTTAAGTTCAATTCAAATATTTGTTGACACGGGGGAATCCAATCAAACCAGGGTCTCATTCACAATGGTTCTCTGGTTACTGTGATCATTGAACAACAAGCATGCTTGACAATGAGGCGGGGGGGGATTTTTTAAGGGTCATTGTTCTATCTTCTTTATTCATTATCCGTTATCCGTTATCGGTCAGTTCATAATACGCTACAAAGCTTAGGAGCCGGGACTCTTACTCTCAGCCAAAAGGCCAAGCTAAGGTCCTAGCCTTAAAGCCTTGCTGGTATAGTACTATAGCACACTACGTAAAGTCTACAATTAGTAGTGATCGTGAATATTATAACGTTTGGCTACATTGTACAGTGTTGGTGACGTTCGCATGAATATGTTTTAATAAACTAATTATTTCGACAACGTTTTGTTTTTTGTTTTAATCTAGCCGAGCAATTGTTTTTACTCATCACGTTATACAGACTACGATCGCGACATTCGTGCTATCGGAAGCGCGACGCTTAGAAGCATCGGGAAAACGGAGTGCGCGTTCAGATGAAGGGGATACCGGTGTTGTCTGCTTCCAAGTGTGCGTCGCTGCACGTTGATGAAATTTCAGTCAATGGTGGGTTCAAAAAAAAAAGGACAGTAAACGCGAATGTGAAAAATATTAGGGGCAGTCTGCGGTCTGTGACTGCGCACAGAACGGCGTGGGCTTCCTGCTTCAGTGGCTCCGCCCCCGTTCGCTTATCGGGTGGGTAGCGTTCGAGACAGAAGGCAGGAGAGGAAGAGAAAAGTTTGGTT
Source organism: Urocampus carinirostris (assembly GCF_059441175.1). Classification (NCBI taxonomy): domain Eukaryota; kingdom Metazoa; phylum Chordata; class Actinopteri; order Syngnathiformes; family Syngnathidae; genus Urocampus; species Urocampus carinirostris. The sequence continues at coordinate 9,766,507 of NC_142350.1, read as the reverse complement.
CAGCCGTTGCTCGGCGTCGTGTTTAATAATCTGCCTAGTAATATGCAGATGCCGATATCCGTCGATCAGTTGACCTCTAATCTTAGCATAAGTATGTATTTTTTCAAACCTTAAAGGATATGAAAACTCTTGACTTCAGAAAAAAAAGCTGAGTTGAAGATTTATATGTGTTTTAACTCTTAAACAAAGGATTTGAAAACACTACTCTTAAAAACCTAAAGCATACCCCCAAACCTTGAATTTACATGTATACTCCTAACACAAGGATTTTAAAACACCTCAACTCTCGAGTTAAAGCTTTCACTCTTAACTTCTGAGGCAGGGGTCTCCAATGTAGTGCTCCTTAAGGACAGCTCAGATGCTCGTGGACCTGTTCTGATAGCTCACCAGTGCTGGGTCATTATGATTTTCTAGTAAAATGATATTTTTTAAGTGGTTGCCTGAGTTTATTTATTTTATACTACTTCCAATCATTAATCTGGTAATTCGTTATTTAAGAAATGCATATCAAACTGGGTGCCCTTTGTGCTAATTTGTAACAAAAAGTTGCTCTCAGCTTAAAAAAGGTTAAAGACCCTCACTCTAAGGCATACCCCTCAAACCTTGAATGAAATCTTTACATTTGTATTAAAAAAATAAGGATTTAAAAAAAGCTTAGAAATAAGGATTTCGAAACGCTTTAGCTGTTGACCTTTGCATTTGGCTTTCTGTTCTCCTACTGTGCAAAATGGCCACGCTCTCTTTTGCACGCTTTTCGGCGGTGCAAGGAAGCCCCGCCGAGAGCCAGCGAGGTCGCTCGGTCGGAGCGCGGCAGTCTCTTGGTGACAGGTGTCGGGAAAAAGAAAAAAAGAAAAGGTTGGGCGACACGAAGCGCTAGAGCTTTTGGAAGCAGATGGCGTCGCAGCGCTCTTCAGGTTGCTCGCTCGAAATGGAGTTTATTTGAGCGTGCGTGTCCGTCACGCCTCGGCTCGCCGTGCAAGAGACGGCATCTCGTGCGGGTGGGAGGAAGCTTGACCACACACACCGACACACAAGCGCTCCCATCTGGGTGTTTTTTTATCCCACCCACCAGTTTCTATCACTTCCAGTATACGGGCCTCTCCGTATGTGGATTCGTACCAAGCCGAGACGAATGCCGAAACGCTTATGAAGCTACCTCAGCATATCTAATACAGAGATTAACCGGTTTCCGCAGTTAATGGGGACCATAACCACCCGCGCACGGAGACAGATTTTTTAAATTCTAGCTTATAAATCTTTACATAACTTACATAACTAAATATTGTAAATAAGACATGACTAGAGTGAAAAGGAGGGTGCAAAATATTTTTAATATGTAGTATGTCAAATACAATGTTATTGAAAAGTATAACCATGGATTAGAAGAGCCAGAAAGTGCAGTTAGGAAATGATTGGGTAAAATGTATTTACAATAGGGGGGAAAAAAACAAACTTGGGTCCACTATCATATTATTTGACTGAACATGAGAGAATTAAAAATATTTATTTTATAAGAAAAATATACTTTTATTTTAAGATGTTTTTTTAGAATAAGAAATGTTTTCGGGAATTTCCATTTTTATAAAAGTATAAACTAACAGTATATTTGAAAGGCAGAGAAAATAAATAAGAAATATATTTCAAACTCAGATACACTTAAATGGAAATAATTGCTTCTTTTACGTATATTTTCCTAGTGTACACAGGACTTTTTTTGGGTATTCAAAGTATTCATGATATTGGAAATTGGTATCTGTGAGTTCTAAGATGATCCATAATAGGGAGCAGCTTACAATATAGCCAAAGGATTGTTGTTTTTTTTAATCTCCCGCCTAACCCGAATGTATCTTTCTGTAGGTGATGAGCAGCCGTTTCCTCCCGTATGAGGCCATCGTGACCGACGCTGTCCTCAGCCTGGACGAAGACACGGTCTTGTCCACCACAGAGGTGAATATTGGAGAGTTTTTGCCCAAACACCAGAGAAAATATCAATCTCCTTTCAGTTGTCATAACTCTATTTTGAGTTGTGGGCCGCATTAGGTGAAAACATTTGGTCAAGGGGGATCCTGGAGACCTATCCATTTTTTTCAATAATGTACATGTAGACATTTACATGTGATATCGCTTAAGATTTGGTTTTAAAACGCTCACAATTAAAGCGAAATAATACATCAGTATCCTGTTTTATGCACGCAACTTGATATTTAGTTTAAGTTTTACTGTAGTTTAACCTTTTTAGTATTTCCGTATTATGTTTATTTTTTTTGTAGTATTATTACTTTAGTTGCAAAATAACATATATGGCTGTTTTCAAGCATTGAACGTGATGTTTAGTTTTTTAGCAATTTTTGTTGTACGCATTGGGGACTACAAAAAACATTTTATCAGTCGTACTTCATCTAGGGTTATATATATTTTCGCTATATTTTGACTGCTTTAGTTTGGTGAGCCGGATGAGAAAGCCTGCGGGTTGTAGTTTGCTCACCACTGAGTTAAAAGATAAACTAGCTTTTTTGGTTTAGTTGCGATGCCGAGTTTGACCTGTGGGAGTCAGTGCGACTCCAAACACTCTCTAAAGCTAAAAAGAAAAAACGGATTAGCCGCAAACTACAAAAAAAATTGAGCAGTTTGCGGACAACGTTTTCAATTTGTTAACGTATCGTGTGCGTTTTCGGCAGGTGGATTTTGCCTTCACGGTGTGGCAAAGTTTCCCGGAACGCATTGTGGGCTACCCGGCCCGGAGTCACTTTTGGGACGGCAACAAGGAGCGTTGGGGGTACACCTCCAAGTGGACCAATGACTACTCCATGGTGCTGACCGGCGCCGCTATCTACCATAGGTACCGATCATTCACGTTATCGCTTTCACGCCAGCGTCCGGACGGTTTCGCTGAGCTGTGACCAGACGGGGGCCATAAATCAGCCCGGTTAGTCGAGAGACCGGTAGAGAGGTTGCCGAGTCAGCAACCTGGAAAATGAAGTCGGGGTGGGGGGGAAATACAGCCGGGAGGGTGCCGCATTTTTCATCAAGCGTGCCGAAAAAGACGCTAGTTTTGATGGCTGTGACAGAGGTACCGAGGACAGGGGTCATAAATCAAGAGTTCCTAAATGTCCTCAATAAACAAATATATACACCTTGTTTGTGTATTACAATTATAAATATCTTTAAAAATGAAGTAATCAAATATTTAAAAAAAAAAAAAACTCATATTCTAAATGAAAGAAATATATATATATTTTTTAATTTACAATACTCAAATAAAACTCAAATCAAACAAAAGTAATAACATAAAAAGCAAATAGGATTTTTGAAAAATCAGCAATAAACAAAAAAATATTAAAGAAACAATAAATTAAACAAATCAAACAATCATTTAAAAAAACGGAACAAATTAAATCAAACAGATATTAAAAATGCAAAGTATTTTACAATGTAATAATAAAATTAAAAATATTCACAAAAAAATAAGACATAAACATATGAAACCTTTAAAAAAAAAATTAAAACTTTTTTTTAAACCAATGATCAAATTGAAATCAAGGACATGACCAACATTAAATAATCAAATAAAAAATTGATTTAAAGTACAAAAATGGAATGAAATTCTCAAAGGATTGGTCGATGTTAGAGGTAGAAAAAAAATTTGGTGAAATTATTCTTTGTCATCTCGAAAATTTGCGGGGGGGGGGGGGGGGGGGGGGGCGGAAATCTTAAAATGTCTGTTTAATATTATCATTAATGGCGCTATCGTTTTGTTATTGTTTTCAATATACTGAAGCTTAACAAGCGGGTCCCTGAAAAATACTGATCTCCCCTCCCCCCCTTTGATGTTTTAGGTATTACCACTACCTTTACACGTACTACCTTCCGACGAGTTTGAAGAGCATGGTGGACCAGCTGGCCAACTGTGAGGACATCCTCATGAACTTTTTGGTTTCTGCCGTCACCAAACTCCCTCCCGTCAAGGTCACGCAGAAGAAGCAGTACAAGGAGACCATGATGGGACAGGTACTTTTTTTTTCTACTCTTAGTAAGGAAAACAGATTGTTGTTGTTTTTTTTTTTACGAGGGTCATTAAGTTTTATAGCCCGGTTTGAAAACAAATCATCACCGCCGTTACTCACCTCAGCCGTTTTTCACATGCATTTCATTAGAAACGGGCACGTATCAATCGGGTCCATTTTTGAAAAATAATCCTTTCACTGATAAGGAATAAGGTACTTGAAATGAGCAAATTGTTAAAGGAAGATCTTGTGTTATATTTATACTATAGTTTTGAAAATTTGAATTCATACAAAATATAATAAGCAACATTTTAAAGGATATCTTTTTATATTTCATCTTTATTAGAACAATAACAAAAAATATTTACCTAATAAAATACTTGAAATGTTAAATATTTGTGTTATTCTTATACTTCAAATTCAAACTCAAATTTTCAAAACTAATTTAAACAAAATAAAATAATCATTCTAAAATAAAGTAATATTTAAGTTGGTTACCTTTCTTTTTTTTATATAATAAGGAAAAATATTACTTTTTTAAACTCAGGAAAGTAAAAAAAATAAAGTACAAAAAAATAAGGTATTGTATTTATTATTAAATATTTAAAGGAGGAATCAATTAGATTTAAAAAAAAAAAGTTATTATCCCTGATTTTCCGCATAAGGCACACCACCCTAAAAAGTATTTTGTCATATTTAGTCTTTCGTATATAATCATTGCACATTTTATATAGTTACAGTAATATATATATATTAGTGCAATGGTTGAGAAGTCGAAAAATGTCGTTGACCTGGATAAAAAACATTGCCTGCAACGGAATTCAAACCCGGGTCGCGGCAGTGAGTGCCGAAATGTAGATCATCAGTAATACATATCACTCAACGAGGTATTGGATTTGATCTCTATTTCACTCATGGTGCCAGAAACGAATCTAAGAGAATGGAGAAAACAGAATAACATCCTGAAAGATCTAAAACGATGACAAGGGAAACAACTTTTTGTTTATATCTTTAGTGACGACTTTCTCCTTTCTCCAGCTTTTGTCTCTGGTACCGTGAGTCAAAATCATGTGATAATGAGATAAAATGGAATGCCTTCCCACATGCAACCTGTATGTACCTGTGCCGTTACCCAAGTTGCATTCCTGTTGCCTACAATATTTTGCAATTTCGGTCAATCTTTGCACAGATAAGGTGGCGTACCGTCAAATCTCATGTAGTATTGCACACGGATACATACTGTATACGATTCTAATTTTCTCCACATATAAGGCGCATTTTCAAGTTAAAGGCCAATTTGTTTTTGTTTTTTAGGTGCAACTTGTAGTTCAAAACATATGGTGCATTGTAAAAAAATATTACGCTAAATATTAATTTTCTGCTTTATTGGGAAATATTTATCCTATAATTAATGATGATAATGCATTTGATTTGGAAGTGCATTTCAGGACACCTAAGGTTGCTGTACAGTAAAAAATGAGCTCAACATTGTAAAATATCCGG